>NW_024884142.1:735643-1335643 GCF_019232065.1 Centrocercus urophasianus | reverse complement strand
TATCTTAGAGGAGAGCTGCACAGCAAAGCACTGCGCTCAGTTTACTCTAGAGTTCTCCAGACCCTATTTATTTCCATTCTTTTGTGAGGAGCAAGTTTTGGAAACTGTGGGTCACACTCTCCATCCATACAGACACACAGGGGCTCCTTAGGAGCAATAGGACATTTGCCTAATGGCATAGAGGGGTGTGAAGTTAGATTTGGGAAAAAGACATAGAGCACCACATTCAAGCAGCTGCTGGGTGAATTGGACCACCAAAACTGACCACCAGAATGGATGCTAAGTCTGGAGGAAAAGATAATGGTGTTGTGTGAGAGAGTCAGAGAAAGAGAACGCCTCTGCTCTTCTTTAATATTCTTCTTTACTAGCAGAAAGTTGAATAATTTAGTGCACATTTTCTTCCCTTAATCCTACAGCAAATCAGCAAAGCCAGAATTGTGGACTGAGATCTCCTTATTTTAGGTGGTGTGCACACAAAGACCAACGTACTTGTACACTCCAAGTATCCAATGTGTAAATAGAAAAGGATGGGTTAGGCAGTGGTGAAGGCTGGCACAGAATCACAGGCCATCCCAGGTTGGAAGGGACACCCGAGGATCACTGAATCCAACTCCTGGCTCCACACAGGACCATTCAAAACCTAAATCCTATGGCTGAGAGTGTGTTTCCAAATGCTCCCTGAGCTCCAGCAGCTTGGTGCCATGCTCACTGACCTGGGCAGCCTGTGCCCACCACCCTCTGGTGCAGAACCTTTAAGTAACCTCCACCTGAGCCTCCCCTGACACAGCTCCATGCCATTCCCTCAGGCCCTGTCACTGTCACAGAGAGCAGAGCTCAGCACTGCCCTTCCACTCCTTGGGTGTCCCCCAGGGCACAGTTGGCCCTGCTGTTTCAGACTCAACTTGTGAGATAACACACAGCAAAGCAGTTATTCAGAGGGAAACGTAGGAGCTGGTGCACAACCCTGCTGAGTGGCTGCATCTTCTGCACCTGGCACCAAATATTCTAAAAGGAGGGAGAGATTTGCTTTGTTCTCTCCTTTTACAAGCTGTTCTGCGAATATTTACAGGGATCATGGGCTACAGCTGAGTGCTGTTGAAGTGTTGTGCAGTGCTGGTGAGGGCTGACATTGCTGATCAAAGGTGAGAGATAGCGTGCAGGGAGCACAGTGGGGTTGACAGTCCCAAAGGAGATGGGAAGCAAAGATGTATATGCTGATGCAACAGAGAAGGGAGAGGGGCAGACAATCCAGGAGAGTAATCTCAGTAGCAGTTTCTGAGCAGATCACCGGGCTCCTTCCTCGCAGCTCTTGACCTTGATAAGGTTTGAGATTTCCATTGAGACAGCCCGAGTGCTTCAGCTGTGTCTGCAGTAGGAAGGAGACTTTGTGGAGTGCTGTGACTTTCCTAAACGAGCCAGGCTTCATGGGTTTTCATCTCAGCAAACATAGGAAAACTATTTAAAAATGGATGTGCATACATTTGACCTGTTCCCCAGCCTTGCTCTCTTACCCCAGGTTTCACAAGTACTAACTCAGAAATCACTATTAAATTACTTCAAAGGGAAGAAAGCTAAAAACTGCTTTCAGTAGATCGCGTGTGGCAGCATCATCACCTCTACAGCAGTCACACAAAATACATACAATTAACAGTGCACTGGGACTCATTTCTGATACACCCAAGGAAGGAATGTTGAAATTCACTGGTATGATAGGGAAAGAGAGAGGTAGACTTGTTATAAGCACAACTACATCCAGATTCCACAGGCCACATCTAACCCTCTTGCTTCGCAATTTCCTATAACACTTGCTAGGAAAAAAAGGTTTATTCTTGTGGAAGAATTTCTATGAAAAAAAGGTTTATATCAGGTTCACTTTGAGAACTACTGAAGTTTTTTCTTCTGATTTCAAAGAAAATTAATCAAATTGGCTTTTGTATTCCAGTTTTCCTGCGAGAGCTGCAAGGAGGATAAAATGGGATCTACACTGTATTTTTGCTTCTTTGTTTGCTTTATTAGTTGGCTCTCAGTCTCATAAAAATGTGGCACCAGAGTGGCCATTGAAATCTCTGTGTGTCCCTGACATGATGTAGTAATATACAGGAATGTCATGGATATGGCATAAAACTGGATAATGTAATGATCTTGTGAAGAGGCATGTAAGGATGTTTTGGGGGAAGGCTGTGTCTTTGTTTAAAGCAAATGTCTTTAAAGACCTTCAATGGCAGAAAGTAATAGCTAACCCAAACTAGAAACCTTGACTGAATGTTGTAAATGCAAATTACCTAAAGGAAAGAGCTTTCTAAAAGCTAAATTTTTCATTTTTAATTAGTTGTAAAGCTAAAAGCTGTTATGCAAGTATTGTCACCAAAGTAATTAAACTGGACTTCAAAAAATGAGTTTCATAATGGTTCTGCACATTTGTGTATGGATGGCCTTAATTTCCAAATAAATATAGCCTATGTTAGGTAGCAAAAACCCACTGTCCAAACCAGTTCAGTTTTGAAATCTGAACATCCAAACAAGTCTATATTTATGTAATCAGCAAGGGGACTTGTTTACTTTCAAATACATTTGTTTCTATACTAGTTCTAATGTATTAGCTGAAAAAAAAAAACTGTCTCAAACATTTGCAGTTTGACTCTCTTAGGTAATAGTGTACAGAAACATCATTGGACCTCCTTGTCATTTTTTTTTTTGTAATCATCATAACAAAAAAAGGAAAAATCAGAGGCAAAAAAAAGTTATTAAAAATATGAAGAATTTGCTTCATATCTTGTTTTAATCAAATCCCAAATCTTGCTTAATGAGATTATTAGCAGAGAATAAAGCATGCTGGCTTCCTCTGTGTTTTTGCTGGTCTCTCTTCTTTCAGACCCCCCATCCTGTTGTGTGCAGAAGGTTCCTGCAGGTGGCTGATAACATCAAGGAGACCTTCATACCACCTGGCCTCAGTTGGTTTGGGTTTTTTTTCCCCTTGGAGATGTTGGGCAGCTCTGCTCACCGTGAACTGCTGAAATCTCTGAAAATGAAGTAATGAAGTAACTGTTTTTTGGCCAGCTACGTCCTAGTTCACGGCAGCATTTACCCATAGCCATCCCAGCACTGCTGTTAGAAGATCAGGTGACTCAGGTCACAACTCACATTTTAGACCTATTTTTTTAAACTTGCTTTAGTAACCTCTGGTTTGGGTTCAGGGCTTTTGTTTATTCGTGGTTGTTTAATCTTAAGACTAGGTTAGCTGGAGTGACTTGTGGGACAGTTGAGGCAGGAGCAGGACTCAGTGATGTCTCTGGAAGCTCTTCCATAAGTGGTCTGAAAAGCTGCCTTTGTTGGCACCTCAGAAATGTTCAACAGGAGCCATAATTCTCCTGTACAGCAGAAATTAAAGCAGTGAGCTCTTGGTTTGCTCTATGGAGTCTCTCTTGTACTGTGAGATGTGAACGTATAAATATTGTCCATCTGAGACAGCAGGTAAAACAGTGTGAAGGTAAAAATAATTCCTCAGATGATGACATGACAAGCAGCGTGAAATCTGAAGAATATAGAGAATAACTGAATTATTTGTAGCGAAGTGGAATTTCCATTTAGTGTGCTTTAGTAAGCTACCCCATCATCTCCCTGCTGCCAGGACTTACAGGGAGAAATGGTCACAGTTCTGCTCAGTCCGTAATGCTTGTCCTTTCCAAATCATTTTTTTAAATGACTCTCCAGTAGTCATTTAAATAAGGAGAAGCATTAGCGATAGGACATGAGGAAATAGCCTCAAGTTGTGTCAGTGGAGGTTTAGATTGGCAGTCAGGAATAATTTTGTCACATAAAGGGTTGTAAAGCATTGCAACAGGCTGCCCAGGTAAGCAGTTGTGTCACCAACCCCAGAGGTTTCTAAGTGGTGTATGAATGTGGCGCTCAGGGTCATGATTCGGTGGTAAAACTTGGCAGTCCTAGGTTAATGGATGGACTTGATATTCTTAGAGATCTCTTCCAACCTAATGACCCTAGGATTCTAGGATTAGCTTACAGCATATATAAAAAAAGCCAAGAGAAGTGAAGACTGACATTCAGATATGTCCTTTTAAGTATTGTTGACCAGCTGGGGGACTCAAAAGGGGATTCATGGAATTGTAGAATGACTTGAGTTGGAAGGGACCTCAAAGATCATCCAGTTCCAGCCACCGTGCCACAGGCAGGATTGCCATTCACTACAGCAGGCTCCAGATCAGGCTGCCCAGGGCTGCATCCAACCTGGCCTTAAGCACCTCCAGGAATGGGGCATCCGCAGGTTCTCTGGCAGCCTGTGCAGCACCTCACCTCTCTCCCACTGAAAAATTTCCCCCTAACATGTAATCTAAATATCTTCTAGTTCAAAACTGTTCCCTTTCGGCCTATCACTGTCTCCCTGGGTTTCTGTAGAAGCGCTGGGTCTGCGAAGCACTTTTTGAGATCGCAAGATCTGCAGGTTTAAATATACCACATCTGGTCTGGCCATGCAGCTTTTACCTTCTGCATTTCTCATGGAGGAAAAAAAAAAACAACAACACCCCACATTTATTTATAAATCCTTCAGTTTTATTCTCAACACTTCAGCATACGCTGTTTAAAATGGACATGTGTGCAGCGCATTATCTGCTGCCTGAATGACAAATGGTTTATCAGGCGCTGACAGAGCACCGGGCCTCACGCTGAATGGAGCAAGGCAGCAGCAAGGACTCAGCTTCAGAAAGATTAACTTCCAGATAGGCAAATAATAATAAACAACAGACCATAAGCAAAGGACCAGAAAAGAGGAATCGAGACCATAAAATGGAATCACAGTGATCCAAAGGGACAAAGGGAAGTGGATTTGTATATCTGGCCTTGAAATGCGATAACTGAGCAGCAGATTAATGATGCCAGGCTTGCTGATGGCAGAGAGATTTGCAGGAGGATGTGGTGGGGAAGGGCAGTGCAGGACAGCAGTGAGTGGCAAAAAGGGAAAGATGAGGGATGAAGGCTGGGGCAGAGGATGCAAGGCCCTGAGAGTGGGAATTGGGAGCTGCAATCGTGTGAGGAGTCTGCAGGAGAGAGTGGCATGCTGCCAGCAGTGAGACCTGTGACACATCCGTCATAGTAGTGTTCCAAAGGCTGGAAGGATGTAAGAACACAGTGAAAGAACCTCACCTATTAAAGCCCCAGCCTTTAAAAATATATGTGTATAGGTTTAGAAGATGACCAGGAGCTTACGCTTTCCTGCTGTTTTTAATTTAAACATTGCTTAGATATTCACATGCACTTTATTGTCAATACAGCTTGATTGATTTTTTTCTCCCTGATGTTTGGAAATACTTTTGAATCCCTGGAAAATGTTAAGTCTTAGAGACAAAGAGTTTGGTTTGATTCACAACTGATTGATGCTGGACTTCCCTCTTAGACATTAGACCTTAGGAGGTGGAAAGCTGGGGACCATGTACTTGCTCCAAAGAACTGCTTCCAGACTGTTCATCTAGTACACAGGGTGAAGCAGAAGTTGAGCATCCATGGATAATTGCTAAGGGATTGGGTTACTCCGTAACCTCACTGAGTATCACAGGGGAATGTCTGTCCACAGGAAACTACCAATATATCCTGAGTTTTGATATAAAGGTCACATACCACCTTTTAACATGCATGTGCAGTGTCAACCTACTGCAGACAAATTTGATGCTATTATGTTGTGCTAATGGATTAATTACAAATTACCTCAATCTGGTACCCTCTAAGAGGCACCTAAGCGTTCGGAAGGGGCTGGAACAAAGACCAGGATGTCAGCACATACAACATTTCCTTTTGCTCTGTTCTTTGCTCCTAGTTCCATAGTTTGGAACTTTGGGTCAGCTGCTTGTTGCCTCAACTTCTCCATCCAGCCAAGGTTAGAGTTTACTCGATTTTTGTATTATATTTCATAGTCTAGAATTGGAAGTTTTGCATCTTTACTATATTTGGAAGAAAACTGAAATGCTAGTGGAGTAACTGTGTTTATTTTCAAAGAATGTGATAAAGAACTACAGTTCAGCTACTTTGGAGTGAAAGTGCCCTGGTTTTTGCACCTCTTCTATGAGATGGTATCACTCTTGGAGAAATGTTTGTATAATAAAATACGGTGAAATGACATTATTGCCAAATGAGATCTTGACAAATAGGGCATTTGTAGTGTTAAATCCATGGGTGCTTTACGTTGTTATGACAATAATAGTTTGCACTGTTGTAATAAGTTACACTTTTTCTTCTTTTAAAAAATAAATTTAGTCGGACCATAATGTATCTTGGAAAACACAGCCTCTACTGCAATCAGCTGTGCATCTCATGGAATAAAACTGCTTTAAATATATATAAAAATACATTGTATGGAGTATCATATATCAGAGGCAGTTGTGAAATAAATGATGTTTATCAGTATGTGTTATATAAAGAGAGTCCAAATATGTAATCCTTTGCATAGCTCAGGTTTGACATAAGCATTGCCATAACACTTCTGCTTTTAATAAAGAGAATTACAGTGCAGGGACACTTGAAACTCTGATTAGAAACACCCAGGGACAAAGCCCCGCAGTGAGGGGCTGGGGTTAAATGCAGTGAGCTCTTAGACAATTTTATTCCCCTTTCTTTAGTTATAGATACTGGGTGCAGTGCTCACAACTGGGCTTCAGAAAGCCCAGAAGGAATTCATGGTCCCGCAGTGCCAGTGCAGTTTTTGGGATACTTTCCATTTTCATCACAGGATCTGCTGTGAGACTGTATTCCTAAACTGTCAGGAAAAATGTGCTTTAACTTAACAGGTGCCATCCATGCTAAAAGGATGATTTTGAAGATTATTACCTGGCATGACTAAGATTTATGATGCAATCTGCTTTTTTTCTCTTCTTTAGTACAGATAAGGGGGGTTATTATTGTTAGTAGAAATACCTATTAAAATAAACCCCATGAAGCAGTTTCAAGGATTTGATAAAAATGAATATAAAGTTGAAGCTCACCGCTTATCTTTAGCTCAAGTGATTTTCATAGGGTTATAACTCTTCTGGCATGGGATAAGGAAGCAGGAGTGTGATTTTTATCCTCACTCTACAATAGAAGGGAACAACAGATTTTGCATTCCATTTATTAGCATGTTGCTGCTCAGGTTTACGTCTGCATGGGAGAGCTGACAAAGATTGTACATAGACGAGACAGAATGAGGAATCCACGTGTATGGCTCATTTCACATTGCAGTTAATGGTGTTTGCATACCAGGATCTACCAGTGCTTTTGGGTGGACTCTCTCCTAACGAATGCATTGAGAAGAGGTGGAGAAGAAAGCCATCAAGTGTGGCCAGCTGCTTTGTTGTCTTTAACGTTTTCCCATACAGCAGATATCACTAGTAGATCATGAGGTTAGGTTTAAATCATTAGTTATCACTGCTGAATGTTAAGGCATTGTTCATTTGTATCTGCTCAGGGACATGATTTAGCAGAGGGTTGTTAGAGTTAGGTTATGGTTGGTTGCAGTTGGACTTGATGGTCTTGAAGATCTTTTCTAACCTGAGCAATTCTATGATTCTGATATTTATGATCTTTTGTCTTTACTTAAATCAATTTCTTCTGTTAAAATCTTTTAAATTCATGAGTCTTTCTGGAGGCTTATATATATATTTATGCATCTTTTGCACAATTCAGATTTTAAATGCTATTCACTTGGTCAATTAAATTAGTTAGCTTTACTTCTTTGCTGAGTAAGGTTGTGTCTGCAGATTGTACAGCTGAGCATGATCCTGTGTCCTCAGTGATGCTGGGGAATGCTGCATTCGCAAAAATACTATTTTGGCTTTTGACTTCTTGTACTGTGAAAACTTAACCTGGAGCCTAATGACATTGGTTTGACCAATATTGTTTTCACTCGACAATGCATTTTTTATTTACTGGGGCATTTTGTCTTTATTTTTCTAATGTTCAGCATACCACTATTCAGGATTTGTGAAAAGCAAATGAGTTGTTGTGTTTCCAAGGAACAAAAGACTTTGCATTAGTACAACAGCGTGGGGCTCATTCCTCACTATACAAAAACTGCTTGAAAAAGAAGGGCTTGTTACTTAAACAGGCTTAGAGTTTTCCTTCAGTCTCGTGGCAGGGAGCGCTGACCCCAGCAGCATGTTGAGATGCAGGGAAGCCATTCACTTGTTGGCAATGTTCCTGTCTTGGTGGAGCTCCAGAATCTTGTTAAGACTGATGAGCCAAGGCCTAGCTTTGCCTGCCTTCTCCAAAAGCCTTTTTATGTCTTAGCCATATGTATTGGGCACACTGGGTTAACCTTCCTATTGTTGGGTTGGAAGCTTCAACGCCGAGTGTCATCTAGTTACTTCCTAGAAGCTGCATTCGGTTTTGTGTCTTGCTGCTGTTTTTTGCAAGGTGTGTGTGACATCCCTCATAAAGGCTGCCCTTCAGTTGCTGGTGGCTGAGACTTCCATTCTCACTTCCTTCATGTTTATTAAAAATGACTAGGAAGAAGTTCAAAACTTCTGTATCTGATATGTGTTATATCTATTATGGTGTCATACAGCTAAGAAAAAAATCAGTGGCTAATGAGACTTAATTGTAACAAAACATCAAATCATTGTCACTTCTGCTGCGGTAAATGGCATTCATTAAATTAATCCACTCCATTACAGAAGTATTTTGCAGAGAATACCATGACCCTACTGCTTGTGTAGCAGTAATAAGCTGAACATAACACTGTGCCACTATTAAGTATATTAGAAAGCAGTTTGAAGCATGTCTGCATGACCTGAAGCAACATCAGCAGGTCTCAGGTAACATGTTTAAAAAAATAAACTACCTTAATTAAAGACAGGACTAAAGCAGACCCTAGGTGTGAACATTCCTGTAGCTTAGCACTGCATGAAATAAAAATCTCAATCAGGCACCTTTCTGGCCCTCTGTGGAGTTGCTCAAGCCAAAGCAAAGCAGAAATCTTGACTTGGGGAAGGGGGATTTTGAAATCTGGATGTTGCTCGCTGTTCCTTACCCATGCAATCTCATTTTAACTTCAGATCAGAAATCAGTGTGTTTTCTGCAATGGTCTCAAGGGTCATGCAGACTCTGTAATGGTCGTTCAGTAATGGTCAACCCTCGTCGTGCAGACGATATCAGTCCTCTGAGACGGCTGGAGGAATTTTCTAAATGGCTATGGCAAGAAGGAGGGAATGGAGAGATTTAGGTTAGATATTAGGAGGAAGTTTTTCATGCAAAGGGTGGTGACGCACTGGAACAGGTAGCCAGAGAGGCTATGAATGCCCGATCCCTGGAGGCACTCAAGGCCAGGCTGGATGTGGCTTTGGGCAGCCTGGTTATGGTTGCATGATTGGCAACCATGCCCACGACAGGGGGGGCTGAAACTTTGAGGTCCATTTCAACCGAGGCCACTCTATGATTCTCTCCCTTTTCCCTCCAGTATCAGAAAATAGAGAGCTGTATTGCGCCCCAATGCTTTTTTACAGCACTGCCATCAAAATTGCTGGCAGGAGTTGCTTTGACTTCTTAGCAGCGCTCTACTTCATACCATATGTGTACATACACCAACGATGATATACTGCGTTTGTAACCAGAGAATGGCCTGCTTTATTAAACATCCCCCTTGCCAACAGTAGAAATGAACAGCCACAGTAAACACAGACGCAGCGAGGGAAGAATAGCCCGAGCCGAGCTGCTGCGCTTTGTACCTAAGGAAGGAAACGTCAACCTCTAATTGGCTCTGAATACAGCCCACCTACTTAGCAAAATAGGCTGCCAAAAGCAAATTGCCCTGGTGCTCCACGCACCGCGCTGCCTTCCCATTGAATTCAGTCAAATGGGAGGCTTTGCCTTCCTTTTCCAAACTCTCCATGAGTTGGCAAAAAACTATTTCAGTGTGTCTGGAATAAAAGGCTCCTGAGTACACGCTCCTTCCTTTCACTCCTCCAAGAACGCTGTCACTTCGATGGTGGAAATTCAAAGACAACTGCAAGGGAAAGAGGAGCTTGTGTTTATTTTGGGAAGAGGAGACTTTATTTATTTATTTTTCTTTTTCTGGGAAAGTACATTTTGGATGAATGAGCGGAACACAGATCTCTCTTGTAGCTCTTAAGCTACTAAGAACAGCATTCAGAGCTTATACGTTGTTGCGTTGCCAGCAGTGATACGCAGAGGCAGTGCAGAGAGAGAAGAAATTCATGCCATCCTTAAGCAATTTCTGGTGGTTTGGGTTTATTTTTAATTTGTTTTTCCTTACAAAACCACAATCGCTAGTTTTGGCCAAGGTTTTGCACTCAGGCTGTGGGATGTGGTGTGGATGCTCCTGGGACGAGCCTTGCTGTGGGATTTAACTCCACCACAAACAGAAGTGGTTGGTCAGTTGGTGGGTTTTCCAGCTGGCTGCTGAAATCTTCCCTTCCAAGCTAGTAAAATTAATTGTACCAAAGTGAGGATAGCAGAGGTAGGAGAGACAGTTGTTGCTTGGTTTCATGGTTTCTGCTAAACTTATTTACCATTTTTTCCCTGTATTTTGGTCGAAACTTTACTTAGAAGCTTATCTTTGTACCTAAGGTACTTCCTTAGGTACAAAGATTATAAGTTTGTCACTTCCATTTCATCAGCACTGAATTCCCACCTGCTTCTTTTTCTCCCCTCTACATGTGGAAATAGCTTCTTTTCAAGGGTGTCAACTTGCCAAGCTATTGGTTTGTCAGCTCACTGTTTTTTCACATAATGCTTTCACATAGGGAATTCAAGATGGAAAAAAGAAAGGTCAGAAACAGAAGAGTAGCCAAGTAAACAGAACAAAGTTTTGTAAGCCACTTGTTTGGATTAATCTTATTTGGAGACCAGGGAAGGTTCTGGATGAATTCTTGCTTTTATGGGAACGGGGTCATATGGTGGAAGGGGAGGGCAGTGAACAAAACTATGAGCCAAAAGGGAGACATGAGGACATGAGGATGCTGCTGGAAAGCGTGATCAACGTATTAGGGAGAAAACTGGGGAAGGCTGTAAGGAGACTTCTTGCATGCCCCGCAGTCCTGGCTTCAAACCACTTCTGAAGGCAGTCTCTTGTTGCCCTTTCTCCCTCCTCATCCTCCTCCAAGACAGCTTGGGGCCACCTTTGCTGAGCCCTCGAGTGATTACTACCACCCTAAGACCACTCAAGACCCAGGACAAGGAGCCCATTTTGTTCTACTAGAAAGGCAGAAGGATAGGTCCTCTAAATAGCCTGTGTGGCAAATGAGTAAGATGGACAAGTTTTCTTGGCTGTTTCAGAGAACCAGTGCTTCAAGATTAGAAAACAGACATCAACAGCAAGCTGTGTTCTGCCCACTCCTAAAAAGACCTTTAATTCAGTGTTGTTTGATATTTCCGTCATTGTGACACAACTACATGGCTGTGTTGCTCGTTTTAAAAAAACTGTAGACTTTGACTCTCTCCCCTCCAAGGATAATCCTGGCCATTTTGCTAAAGCGTATTAAATTCCACAAGGAAATTATTGTTTCTTTTTCCTTCCTCGTGCACATTACTGACACAACAGGACTTGTGTAGGCATAGCTGCAACCTGTACTTTAGCTGGTCAATGTGATGTATAGCAGAAAAGCTGCATATTATAATGACACAGCTTTTGTAATATGTGTATGTTGCCTTCACTCTGCTGTTTTATGGCAGCGCTACAAAATATTTTACCAGCACCTGTGTAAATCCTATAATCTTAAAAATGAAATGGCAAAAGGCCTCAGTCTGACTAGTAAAGCAGAAGCATGGACTTCGTGCAGTTGCTGAGCATGTGAGTGCCTGAGGAGTGCGTGCTTGCTAACCTGAGTCCCAAAGAGTGGTGACAGCAGAAACCGCAGTGCCCTCCTTCATGGGCTGTGGCTGAGATCAGGGGTTTGGCTTGCAGAACGGTGGGGGCAAGGTGCTTTGGACTGGATGATCTTATAGGTCGTTTCCAACCTTGTGATTCTTGTGTGATTCTAAGCTGCAGGTGCCCCTGGTTGCTTTTCTTATCTATCTCCAGTGAAGGCCAGTGCTCTGTTGAGTTTAACTTGAATGATTAGCTCAGAGTCATACAAGAGGTCTCCAGAGAGAGAAGGATTATACCCACTCCTTGCCTTTAGTCTGAAGTTGGAATAATTTTTTAAGGGAAGTGATGGTACCATCACAAAGAGAGCACTAGACTCAGTGTTGTGTTGAATTTAACCATGCTGGGAGCATTGGCACCCAGCTCCTGGCATGGAAACCTCTCCCCCTAGCAGCTTTAATGCCTCATGCTTGAATTACGTAGGGAAGTGAGGCTGCAACCCAAACTCCTCAGCAGGATAAATCATGCTGTATTAGCTCCCTTCAATGCTCAACCTGGTGTATCTGCGTGTGTTGGAGGGGCTTGTGGCATGACACCATGGGATCTGGGAAGTGCTTGCTTCGTCTGGGAGTTTCCAATGCTTCTGCAGGGATAAATACCCAAATAATATTCCCTTTGGTTTATGTAACAGCAGGACGCCGGGCACTTAAATATTAGCAAAAAAAGTGATTTCCTGTTGAGGAGTTTTGTGTATGTTTCAATTCAAGCTCTGCTCTCTCCTACATGAGAATTTCTAGTTCTGGTCCATATTCACTCCATCCTCAATCCATCAGCTAGTGAGGAGAGATTTTGACAGGCCTTGACCTCGAAAGAATTTGTCAGCATTAAATAGGTATCAGCAATGTTTGGGTATGGCGATGTTGGAGCAATGTAATCAGTAAGACAGAATCCAGTGGCCCAGAGGAGGAAATTGTGCAGTCTGCAGATACACTTGTTTATCTTTGTCTCCTAACCATATCATGCTTCTCTTTAAGTACATTTTTTGTACCGTTTATCTTGAATATGTGCATTTCCCAGGAGAAATCATTAGACCTGAGAGTGACACCAGGGGCCCGTCCCCATGCGAACGGCACTTTCATGCTCCCCAGCAGGGGATGCTCTGGTGCTCGGTGTCCGTGGGTATGGCACTCCCTGTCATGAGATCTGGGGTTGAGTTTGCATTTCTGTTCAGCCAACAAATGACATTTCCAGGAAGAAACTTTTGTAAAATGGGGAGTCTCTGGGAGATAATTAGGTGGTTGTATAAATAATGAGTGAAAGCTAGATATTATCTGCCAGCTCTGTAGTCACATTTATGGAGAGAAGAGATGAGCTTTCTTCGGGGGCAGGAGAGTTTTCTCAGCTCAATTAAATGGACGTATAGTACCAGCCTGACACTGAGCATTTGTTCCCATAGAAGCCTGTTAAAGGGAGATACAGTTAATGTTGCATACAGCCAGTGTTTAGACCTCCCACTTGGATTATGAGAAATGTTAAAGCTAAAAAAAAAACACTCATTATTTGAGTTTCAAAATCTGACTGGCTCCTGAGCACTCTCTGCAGCAGGGCGCACCTTTTCCACTGGCCGATTAGCTTCTTGTTATCTTGTTGCAAATGCCTGGCTTCGCTATTCCTGTACTTTATTTTAAAAGGCTTTTGCTCTGTGCAATTGAATATACTGTAATCTTCTTATCAAATGCTAAAGCTCTTTAGTGATGCCATTTTGAAAAGTACTTCAGTTTTTAAATTGCAAATTCTTCTCTGGCTGGAAGGTCTCTGTTCTGGGATTACGTAGGGGTTGAGAATGTATATATACACACATATACATACATATCTGTATATGTGTAGATAGATATACAGATATATGTGCATGATGTATATATGTACAGATATGTACGTATGTCTGTTTATATAGACAGACACACGCATATAATATAGCTTTGAAGTTCAAAAGTAATGCATCCTACTTCATTATGTTGGCCTACGACTTCAGAGGTGGATGTTGGTGATATGGCAGTAGAAGTTGAACCTTCCCAGCAGTATTTCGTTCCGTGTTGTTGTTGTGCAACAGATGGCAGCAGAGGTGCAGTCCGACAAAAAGGAGTCTGACACGGAAGTGTGTATGTTAGCAAAGATGTGTCCTTGAATTCCTCCATCCCTTGACATTCATTGACACTTTCTGAATGTTTCTGGAGACCAAACGGTGGATGTGAGCACAGTGAGGTGGCAGGTGGTGCGTTTCAGCAGTGGTGACAATGACTGTGAGTTACCTCTGGTGCAGATTTTCATAAGTGGCTCATGCAGGCTCTTGTTCATTGCTGGTGAAAATGCACAGCTACTGGTGGTGACCGGGTTGAAAAGTAGTGTTTTATAGCTGAGAATTTGCTCTATTAAAAGATGTTTTTGTGCTCTTCGTATCTGTTGTAGTTTCCATGGAAATAAAAAGGAGGCATTGTATTTGGAGCAGTGCATGTATATATAAATATGTGTGTGTGTCTATAGAAGGGCTGAGAAAAAACACAGTGCCATTTGTGAGGCTGTACGTTTGTGGTTTTCCCCGCAGTACACTACAAAGTGAGGATATGGCTGACAAAGCTGGTAAGTGTCCCCCTGGATCGTTTTGGGGTGCTTTTCATGTTTTTTTGGTCTTTCTTTTGAGCTGCTTTCTCCTTGGCTTCAGAACCTCTGAAGAGAAATTCTCCCTGTACAAGAGCAAACTTTTTCATTATTATTATGAAGTGAAAGAACAAGGCTTGTCTACTTTTGAGAGTAGAACTGAAAATCTGAGCTCTCGTATTCTGGTCTCACATCCGTCAGTAACTTGTGATGTGACTTGAAACAAAATCACTTAACCTGTGAGTCTGTTTCCCTACCTGTAAAATGGGGTTGAGAGTAAGAGGGATACCATGAGCATTAAATATTTAATGTTTGTAAAGTGCTTTGAAGACAGAGTGCCACATAAATGCTTATCGCTGTATTGAAATAGGAGGAACTGGATAACCTTGCGTAGGAAAATTTTGCTCAGAACTGTAACTTTGGGAATGAAGACCACAGCAGGAGAAGAAAGGACATCTGACAAAGTTGTGTATTAATAATTTTGAGTGAAATGCACTTGAGAATCTATCTGTAAAAATTTAGAAAAGGCAGTCTTTGGGACCGTTGAAAATAACCTTCAGGAAAACGTAGGATTCAATAAGTAGGCAAAGTTGAACTTTTCTGCTAAAAACAAAAAATATATATATAAGCTTTTTAAGAAATTATTTGTTTTGCCTGACCACAGCAATCAAATGTGTAATAGGGCCATTATTTGAAAGCTGGAAAGTAAGATGTCTAGTTATGGGCAGGCATTATTTCTTTGCGTAGATCTAATCCTTTCTAACTGGATGTTATTACTTTCCTGGAAGATCAAGGAAATTCAGTGGATACGTACTTCATTTAGAAAAGTAATAGGTATAGCACTCTACCAATGAAGGCTATTCCAAGCAGCTCATACAATTACGTCAGCGTAAAAGCTATTTAAAATTGGGAAGACAAAATTTAATGATATGATGCATAGAGCATAGTTCATAACACACTGATGGGTAGTCTGTAACAGTTCCTCCAATACTCCTATCTCCTCATTCTTTTCCTTGTCTTCAACATGGGTCCATCCCACAGGCTGCTGTTTTTCAGGATAAGCCTGCTTCATTGTGGGCCTTCCATGGGCTGTGCCTGCTTCAGACCAAATCCACTGTTCCACTGTGGGCTCCTCCATGTCTGCACATGGAAATCTGCTCCACGTGGTACCACCGGCTGCAGGGAACAGCCTGCTCCTCCATGGCCCTCTCCTGGGCTGCAGGGAACTCCTGGAGCACCTCCTGCCCTCCTTTTGCACTGACCTTACTGTTACAGGACTGTTGCCTCACCCTTTTTGCCTCGCTCCTCACTGCTGGGCAGCATTTATGCCTTTTCTTACATTGGTTTTGCAGAGGTGCCACTGGGCTAAGCTGTGTCCTGCAGAGGGACCACTGGATGTAGCAAAGGTTGATTGATCCTGTGCCAGGAATGGGAAAGGAGAAATTATTCGGCCACCAACCTGGAATAGGATTTGTGAGAGTTGTGTGGCTGAGCTGAGTGGCCGTCACCCATCACTGCTTTAAAGGAATATGGGGGGATTAGGCTGTAGAAAGACTGCATGTGTTATAAGTGTGCTCTTTTCACTGGATGTCCCAAATGTAAAACACATATCCCAAATCTGCTCTGTTACCAACCAGAAGTGCTTCAGAGCTGGCTTGCAAGAGATGGAGCAAGTCCCTCTGCAGTGCTGCTTGCCTGCTGCTTCTCTGTGTCTTGCGTGTGAATGTGCCATTGCTTCTCAGGTCGGGTATTAGGAAAAAATTGTTCTCAGAAAGAGTGATGATGAAGTGGCACAGCTGTTTAGGGAGGTGCTGGGGACCCTGGAGGTATTCAGGAACCATGGAAATGTGGCACAGAGGGACATAGTGGGCATGGGAGGATGGGCTGAGGTTGGATCTGGTGATCTGGGAGGTTTTTTCAAACCAGAATGATTCTATGATTCTGTGACCCAGATGGATGCAGCATGGAGGAGGCGCTGGCCTCTCCACTGAGACTTTCTGCCCCCCTAGTTTTGGTAAGCTAATGGAGAAAAAAAAAAGGTATCATTGAGAAGACTTTGTTAATTCGTTGTAATAATTGAGTTTCTTGTTTTATTCTGAGTAAACTTTTCGGGTTTTTTTGGATATATCATATATATATTAGAATGTTAGGTTTTACTTTCTCTAGCCCCTTAACAGGGCGTTCTGTCAGATCCACAGGCAGTGGGATGGGGCTGTGGGACTGAGCTGTTCATGGAGTCACAGCATGATGATCATGATCATCACGGTCTCCTGTGCTTTTTGGCCTTACAAATCCATAAATTTGTAAGACTAACAGGAACAGAGCAGTGCGTCATCCACGCAGCAATCAAGGTGTCACAGCAAATCAAAAGCTCTCACTATTTCTTTCAGACCTGAATTCAGAGAAAATGTTGACAGTAATTTAAAGAATTGCTCAAACAGGGCTGCGGAATTGTGTTATACCTAATAAGATACACGTTATCTTCAAACTATTTACAGCATTGTCTTTGGTAGGATGTTTTTGCATCCAAAGCTGCAAAGCAGTTGCATGGGATGCAGTTCCAGAAACAGAGCATGCTGCTGCTATTTCTCATTGCATGATGCTAGATTTTGTGTTTGATGTCTTTTCCCAGTATTTAGAGCCGTGACTTTATTCTGTCACATGCCATCATCTACTACAATTACTTACTGAGAGCGCACTGCCTTTGTCTGATCTTCCCATGCCTTAGAATTGCTTAAATTATGGTAATTGACGGTCTTAGCTTTTGCCCACTGTTTTATACTTTCTCAAAGATCCAGAATTTCTGGCCAAACTGATTAGATAAGCTACACCTACATTATTGCTGCTACGTAGGATATATGCTTCTCTGAAGAGCTGTGAGGTTTACATGTGAGGAATAATTCTGCTGGAAGTGATAAGTCTCGGTAATGTATTCATTTGGGTTTCCTTGCTGTGTTTGAGCTATCTGTGAAAACAAACTCCTGAGTAAGTTTTGTAGCAGTAATGAAATAATTTACTCCAACGTCTCGCTCCTATATGTCACAACATACTTTTGGTTTTCCTCCTGATGTTTACGGGAGTATGGCAATGCGAGGAAAGATTAATCAATCAGGAAAATGATCTGTTAGTTCCCTTCCCTTTTCATCTGTCCAACGAAACTGCAGTGCAAAGCAGTACGTATAATGTATGCGATTACTGCATGCTCAGCAGCCAAATGCAAACATTGCAAAGTAGAAACACAAGGTTTATCTAAAAATAAACAAAAAGGAAACAGAAATCTGTACTTCTGATTCTGCACACAAGCTGTTCAAACAGTCAGATCTTAATAGTAGATTTAAAAGTGTCAACAAGCGACGGCCTCGGTTTTTTGCATGGTTCAAACTTGTCAGCAAATTCAGCCTTCTGAGTGATAATAACACCGAAAGGCTTACAGCAGACAGTCCTTGGTGTATTATGAACGAGAAAAAAACCTCATAGGAACAAGAAGTATGCGTCGACCTGGGGTCATCATGGGAATCTCAGGTCACTGCTGTAGGCTGAGCAGCTTCTTGAGGAAAGAGCAAAATCCAGGAAATTATTGCATTGCTTAACCACGCCGTGAAAGGTCAGAAGGGAGCAGACCTCTTCAGATGGTCTTTAGTGACGATGACGATTTTGCTGGCCGTGGTCGCTTTGCACCGAATGGTATTTTGCACACCCTCTCCCTGCTCCTCTGCCGAAAAATTTCCTCAGATCTAATCTGAAAGCAATCACATGCTCATTAGCAATTTTTCCATTTTCCAGCAAACTGCATGAAATTATTCAAAAAGCAAGAAAAGAAATTATTTTGCTCCACATATGTGGTTGGACCAGGCTGTGTCCGTGCCAGTAGATACAGGAATGGGACAGGAGAGAATATGCAATGCTTCCAAATATTAAACTCTCGTCTGTAAATTGAAGTGACTGCTGGTGCTGTTAAGGTTGGCTTTACACATATTTTTTGCTGGTGTTGACATCTACTGGATAAATCTGCTACTGGCAGGAGGAATATGCTGTGTTGCAAAGCAGAAGAGCGTGCTGTTCCTCTCTCTCAGGAGGCTCCGCTCGCTCACAGGCCCTCACTGTTCCCTTTTTTGCTCTTTCCTTGTGTTGTGTTTCATTCCCCAAATTGTTCTGTGAACAAAAATTGAATTTGAAGATAGCAAAATTGCGAGCGGGTTTGGGCAACAGACTGATGAAACAGCTGCAGTCTTTCAGAGACTTGAATTTTTCTGTTCTGCCCAAGGCAGTGAAGGGAAATTAGTTTATTAGTTTCACTTCGGTCACTGGTGAATATCATCCCCCCTCACAAAAATAACACTTTAATTCTGCCTGATTTGAAATAATTGACCGATCAGGAATGAGGCATGTGCGGGGAGCTGCCGAGCCTGAATTACACCGTAGGCCTGGAAGATCAATTGTTCGGGAGGAGAGCTGAGCCGCTGCAGCCTTCTATTACACCTGCCTGTTTATTGCACTTGGCCGGAGGGGAAGGCACTGCGCCATTCTGATCTGTTGCCTCGGAGAAGTACAGATGTAAAAGGAATGCAAAATAAGGGAGCAGCAAGTGATTCTTTTTTGTTAATACGTTTTATATTGCTATCGAGGACGTTTGAGTAAACTGAGCTTCCAGTTTGTAGAAGAGCATATGTCTTCTTCCTTCTTTCTCTGCCGATGTTCTTTGCTAAATGAAGTTTATATTATTATTGTTATTATTTATTTGTTTATTTTAGTTTCTCATGCAGTGACTGACTGGTAGCAGGAGCACAACTGCTTAGTAAAATTAGTCCCACTGGAAGGTAATTCAGATGCTGCATCTCTTCTCCTTACTCCTCCTTCCTCTGCTCTTTCTGCCTGTTTTAATGATTTCATTTTAAGGAAAACGACCTGAGGCACAGCGGAGGAAAAAAAAAATAAAAGCCACAACAGCAAAAAAAAATCAGCTGGACTTATTCTTTGGCAAATTCATGGAACAGAAGTGAGGCCAGATGCTTGCTATACAGGCATTTGGCTTGTATATAAGATTCTCGCTACACGACTGCATATAGAGTTTTTGACAGCTTTGGCTGAACGGAAATGAATGATTGCTACTCAGGATAAAATGCAAACATTTTGGCCAGTGCTTGCAAGTGGGAGCTTTACGGTTACGTTCTAAACTAGGTTCTTGGTATTCTTAAGTCCATATTTAAGTACGTGGATGCTTACCAAGCATGATTTGATTTCTCTCTGTGATTTTTCAAGGTTTTACATCACCTAATGCATCTTGAGAGGGATTTTGTGAGTGGTTCATGCTTTTGAGAAATGAGCTGATTCTTATTTTATCGTGTTAGTTCTAAAGCAGCTAATTAAAAGCTTCAGACCTCTGACCTAGAAAAGGTAGGTTGCTGATTTACTGCATTCAACAAACAGTCTCGTCCAACAGCTGGGAAGATAAAACAAGGATTCGCTGGTGACAATTTTAAGCGAGAAGCAAGAAAAGGTGGTGGAAGAAGTGATAAGAGGAATAGCTTTTAAGAGGCACAGGAGCAAGCTGAGAGGAAGTTGGCTTTGATGCTGGATGTGCTATTAGTTCCTTAGGATGGTGGCAATGTCCCTCTGATTCTCAAAAGTGTCTGCCTTTCAAAACAAAAGAAAAATTGTAAGTAATTGTAAGAAGCGATACTTCTTCTGTTGAACCAACCAAGAATGAAATCGATCCATTTTATGAAGCATGGTTATGCCATACAGAGGTGATGAGCTGTGGTGGCATACAGACAGATAACATGGGCTCTGGTTACATTCTGTGACATCCTACAGGAAGAGAACATAGAGATTGGAAATCTCCTAGTGTCTGTCAGGTGAGCTAGAAGAAAAGACCAATATTTCAGGGGTAAGGAGTTTGTGGTACTCACTGCTGTCGATGGTGTACCCATGTCACTGAACTAGCAAATGTCTCCAAGAAATGTGGCAAGAAAATGTATCCACTAAGTCCTTCAGGACCTCTAAAAAATTATATTTGTCTCCTTAAATGAAGAGTGAGGAAACTTTTGGGGGTACATGCATGGAGGTTAGCAACCATCCCATGTTTAGGGCACTTGAAATTGGAAAAACAGTAGTTCATCCCATTTGTGCAGGCTTCACATACAGCCTTACTGCAGCATCAGGATAACTGCACTCTCCCACTTCAGACAACAATATGAGCAAATCATGTTAAAACCTCTAAGACGTTTAGACGCACGATGATATGGATTGTGCTAGTCTGTGTTCAGTGGATTTAATGTTTCTTGTTTGTTTCGGAGGCATTTTGCTTCTAATAAGCTCTTTTTATAGACCAGATGCTTAGTGGCTGTTGCATGCTGCAGTGTACATGTGGTCTTCGTTTGGGGGAGTGATAAACAGAATGTGGCAGAAAACGCTGCATGGTCAGAGGGCATCAGTCCTGAAAGAGAAAATATATTGTTTCTCCTGTTGCTTGCTGAAGCTTTTAAATGTGAACAGTGGCATGGATGGGACAACCCAAAAATATTCTATAAGAGGTAAAAAATACAGTTACTTAAGTTTTGAAGGAAAACAGGTGATCCTGAGAGATTTTGCTGTAAAATGTGATGTATTTAACCCTTTCCTTGGCAAGAGCCTTTCTCCTCTAATAATAGTGACTGATTGATCAGCCTTCCCCAAGGGCTGGAAAATTGAGAATGGCAGTAAATCAAAGGGAATTTCTCTTGCCTTGTCCAAATGTAATCGGCAGACCTAGTCCACCCCTCTCTGAAACCGGCCCCAAAAGACCCCAGATCTTAATTAAATTTTGTGAAATTTAATTGGTGACATTTGGCAACACTGACAGTAACTTATTCTATATTTCTGCTTTATTAACTATGAAGGCTTGAGCAAGATTAGGTATGTCAGGTGCTGGCAGCCACTCCATGCATTTTGAGGAGGTGGTGGATTTCCCCAGAAGAAACCCAGTCGTGTCCCTGGCCTCCTTCCTCTACCTCTCAGTTTTGAAGCGTGGTCAATTGGTGATGCCCAGCCATGCCCAGCCATTCTCTGCGCAGGGACTCTCAGTCCCAGCTGCCGACTTCACTGTGTGAACCTTCCTGCACAACTCCCCGCCAACTGACTGTAAACGTAGCAGCTTTTGGCATTTGGTTTTCTTTTGTTTGCTTTTCTTGCTAATGAGATAATTTAATTAGGGGAGTCAATGTTTGGGGCAGTGTTTTGTAAGCAGAAGTGTTACAGAGGGACATGATTTTTTTTTTTTCCCCACTCTGCCTGTTTTTATTTAGCAAAGCAGCAACAGCTACCCAGGACCCCATAGAGACATCTGAGAAAGTTATTGGGCCTTTGTGTAAAGTTCCGGTGGATTTTCATTTAGGAAACTGCCATGCAGAATTCCAGTTGTGTTGCTGCAGAAGGACACTGCAAAGCCCAAGAATCTGTCGCAAATGGCAGCTGCGATTGATTTTGGGGAATAGAAAGGGTTGAGTTGTGCTCTGAGCTTTTAGCCCTGGGGGTGTACCTGATCAAGTGAGAGAGCTTACAGCTGAAAACTGAGAGAGAGAGGAATAGAGTTAGGGATATTCAAGTTACCTACATACCCTAAACCATTTTATATCAATTTATAATTGGCAGCAGCTGTATCTGAGGATATGGAACGAGGCCTCTGAAAATAGTCCAAGACGTTTGACTGATAGGTGGCTTCCCCAGAAGGTAACCCTTGGGCCTGCTGTAAACCCTGCACCTTTTTGTGCGCGTCCAAATTTGACACACTCAAGGGTTTGCGATGGCTTTGTTCTTCATCTTCTGTTCTAGCAGGGTGAACCTCAGGACCTCAGATGCCTCTGGACAGCTGCAGATTTTTCTCATCCCGCCAATGCTTGTGATCCGTAAATTGCATCAGGGTGTGTTACCTACTCCACTTGTTGTGAAGGAGCTGGCATTGGAAAGCAAAGAATGAAGCATAGGAAATGATTTATCTTATATAAATTTCCACATGAAATTTCTCAGAAGCTTAATAATAAAACATGCAGATTTCTTAATACCTCTTCATTAGGAAGACTGTATTCTCCTACCCTTGGGAGAAAGACACCAAGCCAGTAAGGTAGGGTATCACTCTCAGTGTCACTGTATTTGTTTACAACTGAGTAGTCAAGTTTATCTTTTCGTATCCAAACTATGTAAAACTATCCATGTTCATCTTAAATACTCAAGAGCATGCAACTTTTTCTGCAATACTTTGTGGCAGAGAAGGAAAGAACTTACATACGTGCCCTACATAGTGAACTCTGTCCTGGGAAGACAGTGTTTCAGCTCTGATTATTTTTTTTTAATGTGTCCCAAAGCATGGCCTCCTCTAGCATATATTTGGGAAAATTCAATCCTATGTAAAACCCTACATAATCTCCTAAATCTCATGCTCCTTTATCACTTACAGGGTTAAGATTTTTTTTCTTCTTCTCCTTCCTTTTTTTTTTTTAAAGATCTGATTGTAGCAAGGCAGCTCAAGTCTCTGTCTTGTCTCGGATTTTACAAGAGCTTTACAACTGTTTACAAGACTAAATCAGGGGTTTACAAAAGTAGACCTCGCTTGATAATAAAGTTGTTTCCTTGCCCCTCAAATATTTCTGGGTCTTATCTTTCTACACAGCTGCTTGTGGTTCAGCTTTACAGAATCTCTTGATTGGATTCCTACTGCCTCAGTCTAACAAAGAAGTCTTTCAGTGAAGTTACCCAAATGGAAAAAAAGAGGTTAAGTAAAAAATGTGAAAATGGATTAGTCAGATCCATGTAGACTTCTAACAATAATTCCGTATATGTCTAAGAAAGTCTTTGTAGGTTATAAATAATGCAGCTCAAATTAAACATTTTGTTTGTCATGCTTCTGAAGTGAGGACTGGCTCCTGTAGCTGCCAGATCTACTAATTTATTACTGGTTAATATGTCCACTGCTTCATTTGGAAGATTTTTTTTTTTTAAGATGCATTTATTTGTGTTTAATGCATGTGCATGTATGACTTTGCAATTAAATGATATCCAGAATTTGTGGTAATGCTCACACATTCCAATGTGGTTTTGGTGCTGTAGATATAAATGAACATCCTTAGTCCCTCTGCCTCGGGAAGGGGTTGTTGTGTTGGTGTGCACTGATAAAACTGCATCCAGTAGCATTTCGCCTGCAGCGTCTATCTGAAATCATTTGAGATTAGATACTTAGACATCTTCTGTATCACTTACAGTTCTTCGTGCTAGATCTCATTACAGCAAATCTCTCTCTTCTTCTTCATCTTTTTTTTGTGTGTGAATCTCATAAAATACTTACGCTTTGCATGCACTTAACTGCTTTTTAAGCTCCCTAACAACCCATTTTACCCGTGCTTCCGTTCATCCAGTCTGAAAACATGGAAGGCTGTTTAGCTGCTTATTTTAACATTTCAAACTCTTTTCTTCCATTTCCCTAATGGCTGTGAACCTACTTCCACTGTGCTGTCTCCCAACTTCTCTTGCAGATCGTATTTCTCTTAATGTTATTACAGAAAAGGTAAATTTAGAAACAGATGCTTACCCGGGAAAAATTTAAATTAAAAGGTTGACCTTTATTTTTGAAATCACTTAATGTAGTTGACTAATAGTCTAAGAAATCTGATTCTCTGGCTTCAGATTGGCTGAAAGCCTGTTTTTCCTTGTATTTATATCTGTGAGGACAGGCATTTTAAGGAGACCTTGACCAGATAAGCATGGAGAGCAGGGAAAAAGCTGCTCTAAGGCTCAAGCTGGACTGTCATTTAGTGGAATATGAATAGGAAATGCTTTTCTTTTTTTTTTTTTTTCCTGCAGAACAGTGAGTGCTTTGGGCTTGGGGGAAGAAGGGCTGTGTTTAAATGTACTGAGCATAAAATGAAATGTTAATCACTTAGGTTTAATAAATCTGCAGCAATGATCTGTTTGAACCTGGTAAGAGGCCTGTAGTTAGCACGCTGCTATCTCAAATGCCTCTGGTCTTTTTCTTGCCTCTGTGTATGTGAGTGGAAGCTGTGGAAACAAGGAACAAATGAGCTAGCAGAAGAGATGTGGTGAAAAATGAATACCAGCACAGAGGTGGTTTTCAATTAAGAAGGCAGGAGGGTTTCCTAATTGCCAAAGGGGTAAGTCTGAGGTAAATTTGGAGCTTGGATGCAGTCATAGATGTTGGTGGCCCACATTTTAGACCCGAAGATGCTCACGTTCTGCAAGAAAAAAAAGTCTCAGATGCTACTGTTGAGTAAGCTGTTTATGTGAGAAGTTTCGGGAGCTCTTGGTCTTCACCAGCCAGGATGCTCCCAAATACACTTTTCCTCAAGAGGGGGTGGTTAAAGTGGTTGCTTTTTATGGCATCTCTCACTTGCTGCATTGTATTTTGGCTGTGGAGGGCTAAGATGGACACCTAGGAGAGTCAGGTTCCTCAGAAGAGCAGTCAGTATTGTTGCGTTACTCCCTTCCTTTCTTCCCTATTCAACCATGCCGAGCCCATCTAGCTGTGGAAGTAAATATGGAAGAAAGGCCAGGTTCCTATGCAGTCCTCTTGTCAGTCTGCACAGAACTTTGCACAGTCGTTCTCTGAAGCCAGGAAGGTCCTCTGTGCTTGGCATGGCTCTTGCAGTGCCTCCACGGCTGCGGTGCTCTTCAGGGACCAAGGCAGGCATTTTGTTTGCTTCGCCACATCACTAAATCTCCTTTTAGGTATCTCATGGGATTTTTATTTTCCTCTGGTTGCGCAGTCTCTCTTCTGTAGCGTACAACCTTTTTATACAGCTCTCCCTTAATGCCAGTTTGCTCTTTTTGCTTTGTATTTATCAGCTCATCCTGTATCAGCTATGGGTTTCTCTCTCTTCTCCTTCTCTGGCAAGGGTGCTTTTTCCCCCTCCAAGAAAAATCTTGTTCCTTTTGGCTGCGCAATGAAATCCTTTGATTCTATGTGACAAGCAGGAACACACGTTTCCTTTCTAGTCAAGATTAAAGACACCCAGCTACTTCGGTGATTACATCCTAGTAGAGTGTGGGGGAAGGCCTGTCTCATTGACTTCACCATCTTCACAAGATGGTATGTCAGCTGAATTAGCTTTACAGAGTGATTTTCAGCAGTGGCAGCCTGCAATAGCCCTCCTCTTGGACTTCTATTCTGAGATACACATATCCTACGTTCTTATATTGCTCAGTTTGTCTACACTGTGGTTTTATGGCTCCGATGGAGGATGGACATATCTGAGATAGATTTAGCTTATCTTCTCAAGAGCTGGCTTCTAGGCATGGTGGCAGGAAGTTTCATTCTAGCTGAAAAATCAGCTCCAAAACAGAGGTTGATGGATTATACTTATAGCTAAGGCTTAGCTGGGGTAGCAAATTTGCTGTGGACAGTACTGGGTGTTTCCCAAGTCTGAGAAACAAGGTGAAAACCTTCTTTCTCTTCCTTTGTGTGGTGTTCAGAGGGATCTAACGCTATTTGAAGGGCTTAGAAAAGGATGTGTGCATGCATAGAAATGTTGAGAAAAACATTCTTTTAACAGGGAAAATCAATGAATTATTTGTAGGTATTGATATTGGCATTTGTAAGCATTACAGTCTTTCTGCCCTTGTTGTCCATGGTGGAAAAGTGGTGGGGTGGTGGGGTTTTCGGTTTATTCTTAAGAAAAATCCTAAAGAAATCCATGTCTGGAAAATTCTACTCTAAAACTGGATATGAACCTGCATCAGGGGAGGGACAGGCTGTGTGACCAGGAAAAGGTTCTTCAACAGAGTGGTGGGCATGGGACAGGACAGTGAGCACAGCCCCAAGCTGCTGGATCTCGAGGAGCATTGGGACAACATTCTCAGACATAGGGTTTGGATTTTGGAATTGCTAACAAGTGAGTTGGGGTGAAAACACTTGTATGTGTTTGGTTAGCAACTGCTGTCCTTGCTGTTCGTGTTGGTTTGTGCTGGCCTCCTTCACTGCTGTTTCCCAAGAAGATTTGTGCTGTCCTGTGTCAACTTCTCTGCAGAGGAATGTGATGATTAGGCTTTGCGCAGAACACAGTTTGTTGGCGAAGTTTTTCTTACGAGTACTAAAGATGTTTGAAGCGTTATTATGATGATGATTATCATCCTTGACAAAGATAGCCCAGACAAAGCATAAACACTGGATCCGAAAATACATTTAAAGAAAAGCCAGCCTGTTCACAAACCATTTCTTACCTCACCCAGCAGCTATTTATGAGAACATTTTATATTGTTTCTAATTTGAAGCAATTAATACCTAGCACTGGCACTTGAATCCCCGTTTATTAGATAGCTATCCCCTCCAGTATTCCTGCGTGTCTTCTTGCTGTCAAGTATCTTTGCACCCAGCCAAAAATGACACGCTTGAAGCAAGCAGTGTATATTTAATGCAGTGCATTTTCAACCCTCGCTTTTATTTTTTATTGGAAACATAATAAAATAGAGTAGCTGGACAAAGAGGAGAACTTGCTTGTGAAGAGGTTGGTAGGTTTTAAGTAAACTTCTTAATGCATGGCTTAGTCACCAGCTTTTTTCCTGCTTGTTATTGACGTAATTGCCTGTCAGTCTCATCTGATAGTAGAATTGCTGGGGGCATGGTGTCTTGGATCGTGTGGCAAAAACTGCTAGCTATTGACTTATGTGCATGTGTGCGCTGCTCTCCGCTGAATTAAATGTCAGATATACTCAAGTGTGTGGGTGGGTGGGGGCTATGTGATTTGGTTCTCTCTCATTGCTTTGTCAAGGAGTACACTAACACAGCTAATGGAGATCCTAAAGCTCAGAAGGAGAAGGGCATTCAATTGACAGCCACCTTCCAAACCGTCAAAAAAGATAGCTTCATACAGAGAGGGAAAATGTGCAGTTTTAAGAAGAAACTTTTCCAGAGGCAAGGAATAATAAAGGGTGTTTTCAGATAGAATTTTTCACCTTTAAAGACACTGTCTTCAAGTAGTACCAGTATGTGGAGTATTGGTTTTGTGGTCAACATCTATAGCCCTACTGTGTGGTTTCCACCACGTGCTAAAGGTGCTCACTGCTCAGAGGACCACAACCATTCATAGAATGGCCATTCATAGAGTCTTATCACAGAATCACAGAATGAATGGTCAGGGTTGGAAGGGAACTCAAGAATCTCCAGCCACCCTGCCACAT
Source organism: Centrocercus urophasianus (assembly GCF_019232065.1). Classification (NCBI taxonomy): domain Eukaryota; kingdom Metazoa; phylum Chordata; class Aves; order Galliformes; family Phasianidae; genus Centrocercus; species Centrocercus urophasianus. The sequence goes on along the minus strand of NW_024884142.1, from coordinate 1,308,024 downwards.
GCAGGGCCACCAACCTCCCCATTTAATACTAGATCAGGCTGCCCAGGGCTCCATCCAACCTGGCCTTGAATACCTCCAGGGATGGGGCATCCACAGCCTCTCTAGGCAGCTGTTCCAGCACCTCACCACTCTCATAGTAAAGAACTTCCCCCTGACATCCAACCTAAATCTCCCCTCCCTTAATTTAAAACCATTTCCCCTTGTCCTGCTGTTATCTACCGTTGCAAAGAGTCGATTACCCTCCTGTTTGTAGGCTCCCTTTAGGTACTGCCAGGCTGCAATGAGGTCACCCCGCAGCCTTCTTTTCTCCAGGCTGAAAAAGCCCAGCTCTCTCAGCCTGTCTTTGTAGGGGAGGTGCTCCAGTCCCCCGATCATCTTTGTGGCTCTCCTTTGGACCCTCTCCAACAGCTCCCTGTCTTTCTTGTACTGGGAGCTCCAGACCTGGACGCAGTACTCCAGATGGGGCCTCACAAGAGCAGAGTAGATGGGGACAATCACCTCCCTGTCCCTGCTGGCCACCCCTCTTCTGATGGAGCACAGAATACCATTTGCTTTCCAAGCTGCAAGAGCACACTGCTGGCTCATGTTAAGCTTTTCATCCATCAAGACCCCCAGATCCTTCTCCACAGCGCTGCTCTCAAGAACCGCTCCTTCCAGTCTGTAGGGATGCCTGGGATTCCTCTGCCCAAGTACAAAACCTTGCACTTTGTGTTGTACCTCATCAGGTTCACCTGGGCCCACCTTTCTAGCCTGTTGAGGTCCCTCTGAATGGCATCCATTCCTCTCACCATGTTGACCGCACCACTCAGCTTGATGTCGTCAGCAAACTTGCTGAAGGTGCACTCGATTCAGTGGTCATTGATGAAGATATCAGTGGCATCCCAACACAGACCCTTGGGGGATGCCGCTCGTTACCAGCCTCCACCTGGACATGGAGCCATTGATGACCACCCTCTGTCTGCGGCCTTTCAACCAGTGTCTTATCCATCGAGTGGTCCACCCATCAAATCTACACCCCTCCAATTTGGAGATAAGGATGTGGAGGGGGACCATGTCAAAGGCTTTGCTCAAGTGGAGGTAAATGATGTCAGTCGCCTTTCCCTTGTCCACCAATGCCATCACTCCATCATAGAAGGCCACCAGATTGGTCAAGCATGACCTTCCTCTGGTGAAGCCATGCTGACTGTCACGGATGACACGCCCATTCCTCATGTGATCAAGCATGTCATCCAGGATGATCTGTTCCATGATCTTTCCAGGCACGGAGGTGAGACTCACTGGCCTGTAGTTCTCCAGGTCCTCCTTGCTCTCCTTCTTGTAAATAGGAGTGACGTGACCCTTCCTCCAGTCATCTGGGACCTCACCTGACAGCCACGACTTTTCAAATATGATGGGAAGTGGCTCGGCATCCACCTCAGCCAGCTCCTTCAGAACCCTGGGATGCACGCCATCCAGGCCCATAGGCTTGTACACATTCAGTCTCATGAGGCGGTCTCAGACCTCGTCTGCCCTTGCAGTGGGGGGGGATTTACCGCCGCAGTCCCCACCTAGAGGTTTAGGGATGCAGGGCTCAGGGACGTGAGAAGTACTGGAATCCTGGCCGCCAGTGAAGACCAAAGCAAAGAACTCATTCAGTACCTCAGCCTTCTCTTCATCCGTTGAAGCAAGTTCTCCTTTTACATTTACCAAAGGAGGTGCACTTGCTCTGGCCTGTCTCTTCTGGCCAATGTATCTGTAGAAAGTGTTCCTGTTGTTTTTTACATCCCTTGCCAAGTTCAGTACTGCCTGTGCCTTGGCTTTCCTGATCCTCATCTGCACATCCGAATGGCATCCCTGTATTCTTTCCAAGTGACACACCCTTGATTACAGAGCTTGTTTGCACCTTTCTTTGCTCTCAGAATGGCTAACAGGTCCTTGCCAATCCATGCCGGTTCCCTACCTCCTCTGCCTGCTTTCTTATTCAGAGGGACAGAGAGTTCTTGTGCTCTTAGAAAGGCACCCTTGAAGAGCAGCCAGCTCTCCTCAACATCTTTGTTTTTAAAGACAGCATCCCAGGGGATCTTGGCCAACAGTCCATCGAACAGCCTAGAGTTCACTTTTCCAAAGTTCAGGGTCTTGACACCACTCTTTGCCAGGCCCACATCCCTTGAGATCACAAACTCAACCAGGGCATGGTCACTGCAACCCAGGCTGCCTCCAACTTTAATGCCTTTAATGATCTCCTCTGCATTGGTGAGCAGCAGGTCCAGCAACGCTTCACCTCCGGTCAGTCTGTCCAACATCTGGACCAGAAAGTTATCATCAGTGCATTCCAGGAGCCTCCTGGACCTCTTGCAGCTCGCCGTGTGGTCTTTCCAACAGATATCCGGATGGTTGAAGACCCCCACCAGGATGAGAGCCCGTGAGCACGAAGCCTCCTGCATTTGAAACAAGAAAGCCTCATCAACAGTCTCCCCTTGGTCAGGTGGCTGTAGTATACCCCTATCACCAGCTGGCCTTTGTTAGACCCATCCCTAATTCTGACCCACAGGCTCTCAACCCATTCCTGACTGTTTCTCAGAGGAAGCTCCTCACAGTCTATCCACTCTTTGACATAGAAGGCAACTCCTCCACCCTTCCTACCTCCTCTATCCCTTCTAAAGAGCCGATACCCCCCAGTGGTGGTATTCCAGTTACAGGAATCATCCCACTCATCTGTGATAGCAACAAGGTCATAACTTTCCAAGCGCATCACGGTTTCCAACTTATCCTGCTTATTTCCCAGGCTGTGTGCATTGGTATAGAGGCACTTCAGCTGGGCTTTCTGTCTCACCACCCTTATAGAGGATCTGGGATCCCCTAGAACAGCAGCAACCCCAGCATACCCCAGCCCCAGTCCTTCCCTTTGTGCTCCACCGTTTTCGCCCATCAACTTTGGTACAAGCCCTGGAATGACCTGCTCAAGCCCAGCAGGCCTCGTTTTGTCCCCTTCCCCCTTCATACCTAGTTTAAAGACCTTTCAATGAGTCCCACCAGTTCTTTGGCCAAGATCCTCTTACCCCTCAGAGACAGGCTGCTTCCAGCTGCAGCCATCAAGCCAGGTGTCAAGTAAATTGCCCCGTGGTCAGGAAAAAAAAATAATTCCTGTGTTTGCACCAACTTCTAAGCTATTTATTGTTTTTTTGGATCCTCTCAGTATCATTCCTTGCTACTGAAGGTATAGAAGAAAAAACCACCTGCACACCTGCTCTATCAGCTATGTGCCCCAGTCCCCTGAAGTCTTTCATAGAATCGCAGAATGGCCTGGGTTGCAAAGGCCCACAGTGCTCATCCACTTCCAACCCCCTGCTGTGTGCAGGTCACCAACCACCAGACCAGGCTGCCCAGAGCCACATCCAGCCTGGCCTTGAATGCCTGCAGGGATGGGGCATCCACAGCCTCCTTGGGCAACCTGTTCCAGTGCCTCACCACCCTCTGGGTGAAACACTTCCTCCTAATATCTAAACCTAAACCTTCCCCGTCTCAGTTTAAAACCGTTGCAAGTTATTGTGAGATCTTTGTTGGAGGATTGTGATTGTGGTAGGGATTTTGTTTGTTTCTATTCTAACCACATTTATAGTATTGATTTTTTAACTCAGGAAGAATTTTCCTCCTCTCAAGCCAGTATCTCTCTGGTGAACCAGGTGAGCCTTTAATACACTGTATTTAGTCATAGCAGCTGGTTTAGTTTACCCTTTTTTTTCTTCTATCAGGTGAATAACTACTGAAATTGTTGGGCACACTGTTTTATATCACTTCTAAATAATATCTCTCTGAATTAGTTTGTTATCTTTTAAGTTTCTGGATGAGTTTTGTTTCAGCTTCCCTCCTCAGCCATTATTAGCAGATATTTCTACTGTCTATTTTTGTATTTAAGAATTTGTAAAGCAAAATCGCTTCAGCTGACCTGTTGTTATTATTACAAACAATTTATTGCATCGTGTGATGCAAATAAAATAAATCAGATGCTGCAGTGACCTAGATACTCATTATTTATTTATGGGAATAAATATATTTAGCATTTATTTATACTGTTCTTCAATCTCAAATGCTGCAGACTCTTGGTTACTCAGACCTCTGCTGGGAAAATAACATTATTGCCACCCATTTTGTAGGTTAGGAAACCTCACCAATGAGGCTTAAGTAAGTGCTGTAGGCTGTGTAAGATATAATTACTAGAACTAGGATTAGATGTTGGGAGTCTCAACTCCCTGTGTTGTGTGCAGACGTTGTTTCTGGCTGATAAAATCTGTGGATAACAAAGACCAAGGAGGTAAGGAATGATAAGGGCAGGATGATCACACAAAGTGATTTGGTCATTTGATTGTACATCTGATTGAGTACATTAAGTGTTTTAAATCTAGCCAAAAGCACAAGAGGAGATGGGAAATGTTGGCTTGCCTTGTCTCAGGTGTCCTTGGGGTGAAGTGTTCCTGCGAGAAGGTTTAGTGAAAAGGAAGGGAGGGAAGGGTACAAACTGATACTCAACTTTGAAAACAGAAAGGTGATGAGCAGCTTTACAGGTAGATTTTTCTGTCCGATCTTTACGAGTGACGCTTGGTCACACATCAGGCGCAGAAAAAAAATCATAGATCTGAAGGGTGTTGAGAAAACTACAGGATGGAGCTGTTGGAAACATTTTCCTGTTATCAAAACGTTTGAATGATTTTCTTCTAACTTCCGCTTTGTGTGCTGTTGCTTGTTATTCTGCTGGAGAGTTCAGGCAGATGGTGTTTCATCAGGTCTGAGGCATGGGTCTCTCCACCACATGCTTGTAGCTGTTCTAAATCTCTCTTTTCTGTTCTTGATTAACATTTACAACACCACCGCTCTCTTCCTCCTGATGTTCAGCTAGGAAGGGGAATGAAGCAGCGCTCCTCTGATGCAGAGGACGTACAGCAGGGATTTGCCCCAAGGACTGCAGGGTACAAGCGCTATGCTGGGGCCTCATCCCTTACATCCTTTTCTTTTCATTCCCTCAGGCAAGGTCTCGAGTTCCCCGTGAGCAGAAGTTGCCCTACATCGAGATGTCACGGCACCACAGCCGGTTTGAACGAGATTATCGGGCCGGGTGGGATCGTCGGGACTGGAGCTCCAACGGCAACCACGTCAGCAGCACCAACTGCAGCAGCGCTGCCAGCACCAACAGCAACAACCGCCCTGGGCTTCTGCCCCTGCCCATCGTCCCCTCCCGGCTCCCCACTCCAGCCACAGCTACTTGCACCACCGTCAGCAGCGATGTGATCACGAGCCTGGTGGCCAACTCGTCTCCAGCTTCGACTACCAAAGTAAGAACTCTGTATTTTTTATTCTGAGCGTGGTGTGTTTGAGGGAAAATTAGAGGTGGAACATCGTGTGTCCCTTTGCAAAATCTGTGTTTGCAGTGTAACACATACTTAAGCAGATTGTTCTTCCTCAAAGGCTTAGAGTTTCCCTGTTTCTGAGAGGCCCAGGGCTGAGCAGAGCAAACTCCCATTTTTCTTCTAGCACTGCCTACATTTGGGCTTTCCATTGCTTTTCCTGGTTCCCATTTTTGCTGCTTCTCTCTTCACCAAGGCAGGGCTGTGTTTGACAATAGGTGGATATTGTTTTCATGCTGAAGGAGCAGAAGAGGCGCAAAGGCCATAATTTTGGCTGAATGTTGGGTTTTCTTCTCTTTAATTGTTACTTTCCTATAAAGTTTTCATAGCCTTGTTAGTGGTGCACATTATAGTGCAACAGTAGGACTGTTACAGCCAGGCTCACTCACTCATACAAAACTGCAGGCTAAAAAGGAAGGAAATTTTAGACCAAATAATTGAAATCATTAGTAAACCATTGATTTTTTTTGTTCTAATGTATAATCAGGGGAAGGAACAACTTTTCCTTTAAAAAAAAAAAAATATATATATATATATATATATATATAAGAAATTAGTACTTTTAAATCTGCAAAGTACAAGTTATTATTCTGGTAGAAAGTTGGGGTTTCTTTATGCATGCAAATTCAAATAGAACAGCTGGGGAATACAAAACCCTGGCAAATTGTAAAGGTGACCACAGTGTTAGCAAAGTGAGCCAGAAGCACTGCTGGTTTTCTTTTTATGATATTTAAATTTTCTTTCAACTTGGTTTCATTTTAATAACTGCTAGTGCCAAATGCAGCAGACACAGACAGGGGGAAAGGAGACAATAAAGTTATTTAAAGCCAAGAGCAAGCTGAAATTTTACTGCAGTACCATTATTATATTGATTTTATTTTTTCACACTGTAGAAAAACAAGGTCAATGCTCTAAAAGAGAGTATTAGGCCAAAGTTTACGTTGTCTGTGGTTTTAAAAATTTTCCACAGTGTCTTCAGATTATTTTCATTTGAAAGAAGCCCATCAGATTCAGATCAAAACATATTCAGAGTTCTCCAGATGCTATCCACAGATAGATGCATTTCAATCGTGCTTTGTCTATAGAAGATTGAGGCAATTTTGGAGCCAAAGCAGTCATTTTATTTATCATGACCTCTGTTCCTGGGTCTGCATAGAGTCCAACTATTGTGTGAAGCTGATCAGCCCTTCTCCCAGATGTTCAAAACCGTTTTGAAGCACAGCAGTGCCAGTAAACCATGTGTTTATTGGGGGAGAGGAGGCAGGAACTGCAAGTTAAATGCCTTTTGATCATATGTTCAATGTGAACTGTTTTCTAAATTACCTTATTAGGCAATTTTGTGATTACTTTCATTAGTAAGAATGTTTTGGTATGAATAGATCAAAAGCAATAAACAGGCAAGAATGGAGGTAGCATGGGACACTTTTTGTTTAGAGAACTGTTAATCTGCTGTGTAATCTCCCATAAAATTAATGTGTAAAAATGCCTACAGTCTTTGCCCCAGCCTCTTCTGCCAAAAATCAGCTGCACGGTTCTAAAAATTCAAAAATGCACGTACTAAAGAAAAAACTTTGAAAGGGAAAGGAGGTAGGTAGGATCAACAGAGATGTAAGAGTATAGTGCATAGCAAGCTTCCAACTAATGATGTGGAACGGTGTCAGAAAAAAACATCAGGTGCTCATACATACTCATGTTCACCCTTCCTGACTCTGTCTCTCTCCCTCACACACAGCTGATTTACACTTGTGGTTAGCAGTGTCCCCAGCTAATGCCTTGCTCCTGTGAAATCCAGCTGATGGTTAACCATAAAAAATTAGGTCTGTATAATGAGGAAATTGCAAGTCAGAAGAGTGAAGCAGTTGCGTGGTTTATTTAAAAACAGGAATGTGCCAAGTTTTCTTGAGCTATGGAGAGCTCACAGTCTACTGTCTGCAGCCATTTTGGGAGTGTTTTTATGAGGTAGCAGCTCATGGAGGGCCAGTGGCAACTTAAACTGAACGTCTTAGTTTAATTTTGTGATCAGAAAGGGGATATTAAATTGCCTAGTTGTAACCTTCTGCAGTCTAAATCTTCTTCAGTGTTATGGCAATTGTCATTAGACTTAACAACGAGCTGGTGTCCACACAAGAGGTGACATGGTGAGTGAAATAAAGTAATCATGGTGTTTTGGAGCAAGAAGATTGAGAACATTGTTCTTTTCCTATAGTAGTCCAAGGATAAAGGCAGTGATGTGCCTCCAGGCTGAAGACAGAAAGGCCTCTTTGCTTCATCCATTTACCAGTTTTGACATTATTGTATCTTCCTGATCTGCTTTGAAGAGCACAATGAATGGAGGCTAACCCTTTGTTTTGTGTTCTTTCTATTTGATTATGCTCCCAGTTACAAGCTTGTTTCATTTATTTTATAAATCATGTATTCTGCCTTCAGATTCCTGGTCACTGGTTCCTCTAGTTTCCTGCAGCGTACCAGTTTTAGTAGCCTCCACAAGGACTGCGTATCTTTTTGTATCCCATCCAATTCCTCATTTGCCTTTGAAAATCTGGACACTAAAACCGTATGCAACATTTCAGCATCATACCATTCCTTTGTACAGAGATAAAAGTGCTCCCTTCCTCTGTTCTCATGTATACAGAGCTGATAATTGTTCCAGACTTTTTTTGCCAAGATGCTAGGAAAACACATAGCATTTTTCCTTTTGGATCCTTGTGCTGCTTCCAGAATAACTGCTTTCATGGGTATAGAATCAGACAATCATCACAGAATCACAGAATTACAGTCATAGTATGGTTATATGTTCGTAGGCTCATATGACAGTCATATAGTTCAATCATATGATACAGTCATACATTTATAGGAATACGGTCGTAGAATCATACCATAGAGTCATAGAACTTAGATTGGAAGGGACCTTAAAAATCATACAGTCCCAAGTCCTCTGATATGGAACAGGGTTGGCACCCACCAGAGGAAGCTTCCCAGAGCCAACTTGGCCTTGAGCACCTCCAGAGATGAGCCATTCACAGCTTCTCTGGGCAGTGCCCCCACCAATCTCTGAGTATTTCTAGCCTAAATGTAAACCTCCCCTCTTTCATATTTAAACCATTTCTCCTAGTCCTATCACTGTCTGTCCATGTAAAAAGTCAGTCTTCCTCCTGTTTATACGCTCCCTTCAAGTATTGGAAGGTTACAAGGAGGTCTCTCCAGAGCCTTCTCTTCTCCAAGCCGAATAAGCCCAGCTCCCTCAACCTCTCTCCCCAAGAGAGATTCTCAAGCCTTCTGTTATGTTAATGGCCCTTCTCTGGATGTGCTCCTCATCTTTCTCAGAATGGGCTGCCTTCCTTTTCCAACATGCATAGCTTTGCCATTTGTTGCATGAAAACTCGTCGTTTCATATGAAAGCCTTATTCTTCATGCTTCCCACTCCTTTAATATTTTTTTTATCCACAAATTTAGCCGTGCTTTGCACATTTGCTTCTGAATCTTGTTTGAAAAGTTGAATACCATTTAGCCTAATACCATTTCTTGTCTCATTTCCCATTGGCAGCTAATCTTTGAGGAAAAAAAGTCTGTTTACCAATTCTTAATTCATTGAACACCACTGTTGTGAAGTGCAAAGTCTTTAATCCAAAACGTTGCACAGTGCTAAGTCAGTAGTTATTAAAAATGAATCCACGTGCCACTGTTCTCCATTATATGTTATCAAGTTGAGTTATAATCTTGACAAGGACTGAAATGAAGTCATTTTGACAAGATCTCAGTCTTCTGATGTCCATATTGATAGGCTTTGGTGATATTCCTGTCCTTCAGCTCCTGATACTGAATCCTAAAATGACAAATTCAAAATGGAGAAAAAGCCTTGTTTTCTCTCTTGGTACTTGGCTGGACTGTGAAACTGCCTATACTGATGGTGGAATTGCTCACTGAATTTATCAATAAATAGTTATAAGGAGCACAAGACTACATAATCTGGCTGAACCATTTGGTCTTTAAATGATCATGGAAATGTATGTAAGATTAAAGGCTTCACCCTGAATTATGAGATATGAATGGAAAAAAGCATTGGAAAGGAGAGGAAAAGTTGCTCAAATGAACTATTGGAGAGGGGTGAGAACATCTTCAGTGGAAAGCTTAAGATACACAATGCCAGTGATGAGGGGGTTGGGCTTGGGCTCCATTTTTATGCTTCACAAAGAGCTTTTAACATCGTTCTGTGGAGGGCTTTGGAAGGATTTTATTACTAATTATTAATGTGTAGGAGAACTTTAGAACTAATTATACTTTGCAGACCTTTGAAATTTGTTCTCGAAGCGTACCTGTAATCTTCTTAGCACAGATGCTTTGGTACAAATCACACTTAGTGGATCTGCCACGTTTAAGTACTTACTGATGTTTGGTCTGAGTTATTTAAACAAAAAATGAAAAAAACCCAAAACACCTAACCCTGTAGTTTCCTAAGCTTTATTTTTTGCTGAACAAAATAATGGTGGTACTTTGTAACCCATTGGAGGCTGCCGGTAGGCGTAAGAAAATCTATTTAAATCTCTACAACGCATAAAAAATAATTTAATGCCTCACTTCCAGTACACCATCAGGGAAGCTGAGGCAGTAGGAGGTTCTGATCACTTTCTTCATTGGAGATCCTTCCTCGAGCCTGAAGTAGTCAGTAAGAGGGAGTGCTGCCATGAAGCTGCTCCGTTTACACCAGTTCTTCATATCCTGAGCCCAGTCAGGTATGGTGATGGAGCTCAGGTTTGGATTTGTCCGTGTTTGTGAGGCGTTGTTTGTTTTCTTGCAGCGAGGTTATTTGTTGGTAGAAGGAAGCGATCAAAGAAATCCATATAAGACTGCAGCACTGCTTAAGATATTGGCAACAAAACACTCTAAAATTCATTTAAGGATGCTGCCTGCCATTCCAAGTATGTTTTCTGTTCATCTCAACAGCACCTTCATTCTTTGTTGCTTTTCTGAATTACTTTGTGAGTTACTTGTACAATTTTCTCCATCAAAGCTCCTGTATCACAGCTTCAATTTAGAAGTGTTGTCATGGGCTGTAATTTGAAATTTTATTACCAAGAGATTTTTTGGTAATAGAACATTTACTTTTATCATCTCTATATTATTTTTAAATGCCTGAAAAGATTGATACATCAACAGAACCCGTGCAGTACCAAGCAAGATCTATTTTTATTTTTTTTTCCAACCTTAATTTTAAAAACCCTTTGCTTGGAACACAAATTGATTCTTAAGCCCCCAAACACTTAATGATTTGTTATTCTCAAGGTTAAACCTATGACAAATCTTATAAAAATGCCAGTCTTCAGTTTTGATAAGATTTTCTCCAGCCAAGCTCAGAGATAACTATATAGTTTTAAGTCTTTAAATAGCGTAACTGAGATGTGATCCTGGCTTCAGCACTCCCATAGCATTTAAGGTGTGTGTGTTGTTGCTCCTGTCGTTGTGATCCCACTGTGGTTAGCCACGCTTAGGATGTGGGAGAGAAGACAGAGATGGCAAAACATTTGTTCACCTCTCTGGAAATCCAAGCAAGGATTGCAGGGGAAAAATCACCCCACTGCTTTTGTCTCTGTGTATCATAGCAAGCAAATTGCATTGGAAAAATGCACGGGGAGGGAAACAAATATATGTTAAGGGAAAAACAAGTCGGTTTGACTGAGGAATGCACGGTCAAAAGGAATGAAGTGGAACAGCACAAAGTAAAACGTTCAGTGTTTCCTTTCTTTAAGGTCCAAAACACACGGTTCCCTCAATGGCAGTCTGTCATATGCAGCCGGTTTGCTGTACGTTGCAGAATTTATATCGTCTGTTCTCTTTCTCTCGCTTCTGAGGTGGTGATTTGCTAAGCTGGTGTATGGCTTCCACAAATATTTAAAATATTGATTAAGCAGAGGAAAAATAAACATGAATTGTTTTTCAAGTTACGCCTTATGTTGTACATGACTAATTACATACAACAATTTGCTCTGCAATGGTAACTGAAATTTATGTACTCTTTTTATTATAAAACATAAGAGGCTTGCATAAAGAGAGAGATTATAAATATTGGAATACAACAGTTGCTAGAAAACAGTCAAAACATGCAGCGATGAAGTATGTAGGATTTGCTGTTCCAACTTCTCTGTGCAAAGCTACTCTACTCGTCCCTTGAGGGACTGTATTGATAGTTGGCATATTTTTGTCACCATTTGAGATAGTAGCTGTCAATTCTTTGATCTGGACGTGATGGCAGCAGTGCAAACCAAATGCAGCAATGGCAAAAGCTGCGTTTCAGTTGCACCTGATTCTTTTGGCAAATTACTGTGATGCTAAGCGAGGCTCTTTTACATGAAGCTGTAATTATGCAGAGTATTACGTGGATGTAGGAGATCAAAGCAGTGCCCTGAGCATATAATACACAATGTTCTGTAACAGAAAACAAGGACAGGTCTTCCCTGGCACCAAAATCACATTCTCCTGGTTCTTCAGGTTGAAAGTCTGATCGACCTGGAATGCAGCTTCCACACTGTGCCTCCTGCAATAGGTCTGCAGGCAAGGAAGGGCAAACACCCAAAGTTCATTGGTGGTAGTGGTGCACCGTTGTGCCAGCCTGGCCAGGGTGGAAGTGCCAGAGTGCTCCCCCTGAAATCACTGTACTATCCTGCTGGTGTCCCTGAATAATTTTGGCAAATGCTTTCGAAAGATGAACAGGGCCTCTGTCAGGAAGAAGAGAAAGAAGCACAGAGATTCGGTCTTTGACTCACAAGGGTCCTTTTTCTTGACTACAATTCTGTAGATGGAACCCAAGAATAACTTCTGTTCCACTAATGTGACAGTGGAACAAGTGCTAGGAAGTAACTGTGTCACCAAGGGACAAGAAAGCTTGGAGAGATCAGTGGTGGATTCCAAGACTGATGTACTGAAGCCTTGATGTAGAGGAACCAATGCCCTTTCAACAAACTGAAGAGATACTTTGGGCAGTATTGAAACACCTACAGAAAGATGATCTTAATCTTTGGCTGTAGAGAGGGCTTTAATTGTGCTGATGATCTGTCACATCTTCTTATCATCCTACTTCAGTATTTCTTTTCATATGCATTTTTTACATATTTTTGAATGGTGTAGAAATTGAAAGGTACAAAATGTGATTTCAGTTTGTCAACTCTTGTGAATACTTGACATGAAATTGATTTGGAAGCCCTGGAACACTAATTAATCTGTAAAGTCATAGAAAGCTACTTGGAGTTTTTAAATTGCAGTGTGTTTATCATCTGTTGAAAGGGCTGAGAGGTCTGGCCAGTTTCTAGTCCTAGTTGCATTCAAAGATGAAAGTCAGCATGTTTGAAACTCTAATTGACGTAGCCAAGAACTTACAAGGTCACAGCCATGACGGCTTTGGACAAAGAAGAAGGAGTATTTCTAGGCTTTGGCACTTTGATTGAAAATACCTCAACTTCTAAAAGAGATAAATATTAGTAATAACAATAAACAAAATGTGTGTTGGCCAGGAGTTACGTGCTTGATTCTTCAAAATGATTTAGAGTTCTTTTTATTTTCTTATTTTTCTCATCTTTACTTTCTGTTTGTGTAGACTAATTGCAGATTATCCATTAAAAATCCAGCAGAATATAGTACATCTGCCAGTCAGGAGAATTTGTCATAGCCTCCTGTTAGGCTAAAAAATCCTGCCCGTGAGTTTCCTTGCCTGTGATCTGATGCTGATTACACAAGGTTTTATTGTCCAAGGAGCATTACTTCTGAAGGAGGGCAGGCTGTCTGCATTGTAGATGCATCAAATCCTGAGGTTGGTTGCTGTCATTTAGGAACATAGTGCTGTTGTCACTGTCAAACACAGCTAAAAAAGAATTTTATGAGGAGTCATTTGGCAGTTTCCTATTATTTTTGCTGTCAGTGGCTAACTTAGTCAGGTAGGCCCTGTAAATTATTTTCAAGACAGCTGGTTCTTTAAGTAATTTCTGATTTCGACATTGTGTGAAGAGGGCAATGTCAGGGAAATCACTGAGGGAGGGAATGAGTAGATTAAAGGTTTGGTACAACAGAGCCAAATGCAAACTGTTTGCAAAGACTTTGGAGGAGGTTGAGTGGGATGTCTCCAAAACATAATTTTTGTTAACAGTAACATAAAAGTAGTGGTCATTTTTTAAAACATAATTTTATTGCATCTCAGAAGGAAAATAAACTGTCAAACAGATAATATTTTTATGGTGGCATTTGTTTCCTCAAATTATTGTTTCATTTGGACTCTTCAATTTAGAATGCACTTGGAAAACAAGTGGATGAAGTGAATAGGAAGGAAGGAAGAAATAGAAAGAGAAGGAAAGAAGGAAGGAAAGAATTGTGCAAAGCTTCATCTCTCCCTGAATTCCTGCTTGATACCACAGTTTGGCCCTAGGAGCAATAAACAGTGTGTTAACCTCCTCTCCCTGGCTCCTTGTGCTGCTGTACGTCACACCTGCAAACAGTGGACGCAGGCTGATGCTCTCTGGGCACACAAGGAAGCTCTGATCACTCTGAATCGATGTTAAAGCAGCACCACTGCTCTTTCTACAGTCCCGAAAATCCTCTTGTAAAGAGTCCCCAGACCTTTAAGAAGGCCATGAAGATCTTGTGATTTGATGGCATGAAATGCAGGCAGCCTGTGCTGTTTCACACTGTCAGAGTAGCGCCAGGAATCACATTACGGCAGCAAGGCTGAGCTGCTCACCATCCCATCCAAACAACACACACAAGGTGCAGAGAGCTGCTGCATAACTGGAAGTGCAGCGACTCACTATCTTGTGAGTGGGCAAAGCACTGGCTCATTGTCAGTGCCTGCAGAGCACTGTAGGGGAAACCACAAAAGGAATTCCTCGCCCTTTTTTCTAACTCCATTTTCTCCTTCTAGAAGAAGCTCTGATGGAGATTTGTAATCAACCATTACTTTGAAAAGTAGCAGGTAGAAGGAGGATAAGCTTACAAGTACCCATGTCCTTCTGGGGGATTTTCTCTTGGAATCTGGAGCCTCACTAGATGTCCATGTATTGGTTAACCTGCAGTAGTGTACTTGGATGAGATGGGCACTTTTCAACAAACAAAATGTATATTTTACTTCGGTTTAGAGGAACTGACTGTTCTGGAATTCTCCCCAAAGTCCATCTGCCTCTTCTGTTTTTGTTGTTCTGTGCTGCTGTCAGGCTGAAATATATGTTGCTGTTAACCCACTACAATTTAGCATCTCCAAACTGATTCACTTTGGAAAACAAAGCCTGAAGAAGTTCTGTTGAGAAAAATATGTTGTCTGTGAAGTGGTATTTGTGTGTAAAGTGATATGCACCCACTGTATAAATAATGAATAACAGCTAGTAATAAATTCTTCATATTGTAGCATTATTTCTTACTGTTTATGATCCCAGATTTTTTATGGTAATCCTAAAACAAAATGCTGAGAAGTATGTGAATAATATTTACTACTGCTAGGTTGTTACACACGTCAAGAGAAGGTTTTTTGACTGTATAATTTGAATGTTTAAGACTATATGCTGTTTATATGATAATACTTTATACAATTAAAGTTATTCCTGCATCCCAAAAGAACACAGTGTGTTACAAAAAGTCCACGTGTTCAAAACTACTGAAGTAATGCTTTGAGGTACATTTGTCAGCTAGCAAATGGAATGCCCCTAAAAAGCAATGCCAAGCATATTTTAACCATGTGTTCCCTGCAAATCCTGTTTCTTTTTAAGAAGTGACAATCTTTGTACAGTCAGCTGTGTTGTACAAGATACTACACTGCTCCAAAACGATCTAGTTGCTCAGCCTCCTAGTGGCTCAGTAATTGCTCAGTTGGTGCATGGGAGCCAAACAAGCACAACTGGAGGCCCTCCCACCTGAACAGGGAAATCCAAATGAGCAGTGAATGTGTAGGAGAGAAGGAAGAGTCTTAGAATCACAGAGTGGTTAAGGTCAGAGGGGACCTCTGGAGGTCTTCTGGTCAAGCATGGCCTCCTGAAGCCGCTCACCCAGGCCTACATCCAGGTGACGTTTGAATATCTCCAAAGAGGAGGCCCCACAAACTCTCTGGGCAACCTGTGCCAGTGCTTTGTTCCCCGTATGGTACAGAACTGCTTCTTGATGTTCCATCTTCTCTACTCGAGGCTTAACAGTTCCAGCTCTCTCGGCCTTTCTTTACATGAGAGATGAGAGGCTACTACTCAGGCATTGTTTGGAAACACTGCTTTGCTGTGCAGGTTTAGAATTAGGAATATGAAAGCTCAGCAAGAATTAAAATTGGCAAGTGATATGAAGAACAGCAAGAAGGGTGCCTATAAATACGTTGACAGCAAAAGGAAAATATGGGCTTACTGCTCAGTGTGTAAAGTCCCAAATGGAAATACAAGAAGCAAAGACAGTCTGTGCTGCTTTTTCCTTGGTCTTTACTGGCAAGGGTTCTTTCAGGTCCCTTTGTCTGGTGGCAGAATCTGGAGGAGTGAATTACTGTTCATAGTAGAGGACAGGCTTGAGGACAGGGATAGAAGATGAGGAATGATCTTACAGACCGCTTAAGTCAACTGAGCATACACAAGTCTGTGGGACCAGACAGGATGCCTCAAGGAATACTAATAGTGACAGATGAACTGATGCCATTTTGAAGCCACTCACAGTCATCCTTTAGAAGCCACAGTGACAAGGGAATTTTCTGAGGATAAGAAAAGGAAACGGTCGTATTGTTCTTCAGAGTGGGCAAGAAGAGAAGTCCAGGGAACTATCAGTTTGTCAGTCCAACCTCAGTGTCCTAGAAGATTGTATAGCACTCCTTTCTAGACATCCAGCCACACAGAAGACCAGAAGGTGAATGCAAGTGAACAAGGGCAAATCATATCTATCCAAGCTGATGATGGTCTTCTATGATAGATTTGTAGACAGGAGTTGTACTTGGAATGAAATATTCCCATGTAGCTTTACAGGCTGAGCAGAAAATGTGTGGAAAGCAGCTTTGCAGAAAAGGAGGTCCTTCTTTACCGTAAGTTTAAAATGAGTTAGCAGTGCAATGAAGGCCAACCAAGTAATGGAATACACCAGCAAGACAACAGCCACCAGTTCAAACTCTGTCAATTTTGTGACTGCCTCTCAAGCACCATGTCCAGTTTGGGGCTCCCATGTGCAAGCCAGACTCTGACCTACTGGAACAAGTGCAGTGAAAAGTCACCAGAGTTCAAGACATGGGAGAAGCTGAGCTGATGCTATTGAGCATGGACAAGACTCATTGGCATGGAGGGTAGGACCACTCCCTAAGCCTATCTAAGGTGCAGTATAGAGACACGAGAGTAGATTGTTCCTGGTGAAAGGAAGAAGAGCAATGAGCACAAATTGTGCCCAGAACAATGTGGATTACACATAAGGGAACAAAAAGTCTCTGTGCAGGTCCAAAACTGGAGCAATGGGTAAGAGCAGCTACAGGTTCTCCACTCTTGGAAATATACTGCAAGTTCAGCTAGACAAGGAGCACATTGATTGCATCAAAGATCACCTCGTTTTGAGGAGGACTGGACTACTTTATCTGCAGAGGTCCCTTCTAAGCAAAAGCATTCTATAATGCAATCCTGACGCTGTCCTAGAATTGAACCGTCACTGAACATACTTCACAAAGCAGAGGTAATGTTAGTTTGCTTTAAAACAATTCCCAGAATCCTCCTCAGCTGATAAATACTAAATCCTTGAATTTATTTTAGCTCTTCTGAGCCTGACTCCTATCTTGGCATAGTCATCAGAGTTTTGTTTTTGAACAGCTTGTTTCCTTTCGAATTTCTACCTCATGCTGGGATGGGGTATGACTGAATAATTTATCTTCCTTTTCCTCAAAAGCAAAGCAATAGTTATACTCCACATAGATTCACAACATTATTCTGCTTCTAAGCTTCTATTAATTATCTTTATCATCCCTGCTTTTAAAGGTCTAGCATTTATCTTTGCAAAGTTCTTTAAGTTGGATGAGGGAGGAAAATTTGTGTATTAAATCCCATTCTTGCTCATGAAGCTTTAAACTCCATGTGATAAACCTTTTTTCCACTGCTTGCAATAATTCTTTTGGCAGTTTTCTTGTGACCAAAGTGTCTGATGTGTAGAACTGATGGCTTTTAAGGTCATTATGCACACATGTAGTTATCTCAGATGTGCTGCTTCTTTGATTAAGACATATACATATATACAATTTTTATAAGCACAGATATTTTCTTTGCCACGTACAAAGTTGCTGATCATCTTGTTTTCTCAGCCTACCTAGAAATATGACCTGCTTAACAATAATATTTAGCTCAGAAACAGGGAAGGGTAATGTTGTTTCAGTGTTTTTAGAATTCACCTAGGCTCTGGATTTTACAGCTGTTTCAGGACAAAAATGGTCAAGCCTTTCAGTAGATTTATCTTCATTTCCATCTTCATATTATGTAGGTAATCCCTGAGTTTTTGTGTAAGTTGCCTTTGTTTCATCACTGCTTGCTTTGTAAAGGTGCAGGACAACAAAAGCACGCTTTGCTCTGCAAATTTGGGACATCCTCAATTGAGGTGAACCGACCGGCATGGAGGGGGAAGCTTGTAAAATAACCGTGAGTAAAAGAACAGAACAAAATGCTTCATTTTTCATTCCATCTCTGTTCCCTATGAGCCACTTTGTTATTCATGTTGTGCTGAGTGATTGTCCTGTAAAATGGGCCAACAAGGCCTGTGATGGAAGAGGAGCAGAGGGCTGAGGGCTAGCTTTACTCAGACTGGAAAAGAGGAGGCTGAGGGGGATGTGATTGTTCTTATCAGTTTCCAGCAAGACCAGTTATTCTCTGCTAGGGGAAGCCTTCAAACAAAAAGTGGAGAAGAATCTTTGGGAAAAGATGGTCTAGACTCTTAAAAAAGCTTTCTTTCAGAGAACGAATATTTATGGTTGGAGGCACCTGCCATAGCAGTAACCTTGTCCCGGAAGTAAGTCTGCAAAAGCCAGTCTTTCTTATATGGCCTCGTGATCTGTTGGCAAGGAAGCAGGTTTGCTCTGCAGCAAAATATTTGGGCCACTCTTTTGATACAGAACTAAGAAGGTGGTTCAAAAATGAGGTAGGGCAACTGCAGCACCTGCTGCACTGCTATTGAACACTGTGCCTTTTTGCCACCTCTTTGAAGTAGGACATTAAATACAGACATTAAGCAATACTGCAAAGTTTGTGGACCAATCCATGCTTTCCTTCGTTTTCTTACTTTTCTAATTCACTCTTGATGTCTTTTTCCATCTCCACCATTTTGTATTAGACATTTTATTTAAATTTTCCTGACATTTCCCACAGTCGTTGCTGGATGCACCATAGCTTGCTGGCAGCTTTAACCAAAGCACTGGTAAAAAAACGAGGCATGCTTGATGCTTACCACTACTATTTTGACCTTCTACTTTCTTAACAAATGCAGCACCTCTGAGAAAATAAGACTGATTGGAAAATAAAACTTGGGGCGAAGAAAAAAAGAAGGAAAGGAATCATGAAAATGCATACAGATTTTTTATTTGGTCAGATAATCCTTTTTATGTGTCTGTTTTCCTGTGAGCTCTGCTCACAATGCAACTGCGTTTGGCAAGGTCAGTGCTAGATGATTAAGCAGTGCCAGACCTTGGGTCCAAGAGCTGGAACATGACCATCTATACCATTAAAATGTTAGCACAGGCTCTGCTGTGCTTTTGGCCTGGGCCAGCCAGCCTGTCATAAATGATACTGAGGCATGGTTTGGGGATTAGCAAGGGCCAGGAGCCATTCTCAATCAGCAGTTTGGATATAGCCACCCTATTTTGGAAGATAAAAGTATATAATCCTGGGAGTGTGTCTATGCCATATCATTTGGCCTCAGAACCGTATAACAGGTCCTGGCCCTGTTCAGTTTTCTAGTCAGTGGGAAGGCTTTGTGTTGGAGACAAGAGACTGCTTACTTGACTCTACTGTCCTGTACTTACTAAGTTATATCTGGACAATAAGGAATTCAGTCACATCTCTACATGATCTGTTCTTTTATCAGGCTAGTAGCTGTGCATTAATATGGTGTGATTTGTCCCTGTTGTAATTGTCATAGCAACTGGAATGGTTGGTGAAACCAATCTCTCATTAGTAATACATAGGGTGCACCAAAAGTAATGCCTCCTGTTTATTTCTATAGAAACAAAGAGCGAATAATACTGTTTGATGAAGAAAATTCTCAGCTACAAAACACTGTTTTTCAGCATAGGCACCACCACTAGCTATGCATTTTTGCCAGCTCTAAACAAGAGCCTGCATGCGAAACTCATACATATCTGCATTAGTAGAATGACCAATGTCACCGTCACCTTGGCTGAAATGCATCACCCAGTGCCTCACTGCACTCACATCCACAGTTTGGTTTTCATAAATGTTCAGCACATGTTGATGAATGTCAACAGATGCTATTTTTTCCATCTGGAGGAATTCAGGCACCCCTTTGCTTCATACACTTTTCTGTGTCAGACACCATTTTGTCACATTGCCCCTCTGCTGCCATCTGTCACATGGCAGCAGAATTTAATGGAATATTGGTGGGAAGGTTCAGCTTCTACCGCCATATCACCAACATTCACCTCTGACATTGTAGGCCAACATCATGAAACAGGAGGCATTAATTTCAGATCAGCCATCCCTGAAGTATGTAGTCTAAGGGAGGCTGGGAGTGTATTTTCTAGGGAACTGTTGCAGCTATTTTGCAGAAATCTTTGTCATGGTCTTACAAAGCGGCCACCTACTGCTGGTGAATATAGTCCCCGTATCAGAATGAAGAATATGTTATGCAGATGTTCCTGGTGGCAGGGAATTATTTTTATGCTTTCTTTTGGGTCTGAAAATAAGAGATTGTGTTAGATACTGGATGGATGCTGGCGTACAGCTAGTGTGAAAGATCACGTTATCCATTAAGTGTTGAAGTAGAAACGCCTCTCACTACCTGCACAATTGATTTTTCACTTACTAGGCTGTCTATTCTCTTTCTCTCTCACCACAGCATTGAATAGAAAATAATACAGCTTTCTGCCAATGGAGGCCCAATAAACCTGTGACAGTTGCCAGGACTGGGGAAATTCCAAGAGTATGGTTATATCCTTTTGTCCTGTCCAGTTTTCATCTCCCATTTCCTGCTGCTGGAAGTACAGTTATCTACACATTCTGATTTTTTCCAAATACTATTCATTAACAGCAGTTGGCTTATTTCATGAGTGGAAAGCTGCAAACTGCACTGATGATGCACCCGTGTAGTGCTGCAAGAAAAGAAGCCTGAGGTATTGCTTTTCCTCCCTGGAAGTGTTTAAGACCAGGTTGGATGGGACCCTGGGCATTCTGATCTAGTACTTAATCTAGTGGCTGGCAACACTGCCTGTGGCAGGGCAGTTGGAACTCGATGATCCTTGAGGTCCCTTCCTACCCAAGCCACTCTATGAGTCTGTGATTCTATGATTTTAGATCATCCAGCAGAGCAAAATCACACATACCAACTTGCACATGCTACAACCTTTACAAACAACACTGTAGTAGCACAGTTAATCGTAGAATCATAGAATGATTTGGATTGGAAGGGATCTTTAAGATCATCTACTTCCAATCCCCCTGCTATAGGGAGGTACGCCTTCCTCTAGACCAGGTTGCTGAAAGCTCCATCTAGCCTAGCCTTGAAAATGTGTGTGTCTCCATGCTGGGTGGTTTTGGCCTTGATTTTCAGTCAGTGCTGACAACATAATAGACTTTTCAGTGCCAAATACTTTATCCAAAGCATTTATCACAAGGTATGTCCAGTGGTCCTTATGTGATGGAGTTTGGATAGAAATCCATGAGCATATGTTGTCTGTGGTAGCCTTCCCCTCACAACAGGCTATCAAAACAAAGCTCAGAGTGTCTCACCTGTGGTGTTATTTCTTGAAGAGCTCTGGTGACTTGTTTTCCTCATCCTGTCAACCATAAAATCTGCCAAATTTACCATAGATTTGTAGAAGAGCAGTTTACGAGTCTGTGTGATGTACAGCTCAGGGGTTAATAGTGGGTGTTTTGCCTGTTGGGTTCAGTCAAACGTAACGCTATTAACACGAGGTAGTTGTTCAGTGCTGCTGAAAATGAGCTTCTGTTTCTCATCCCTTTTCCCTTTGTATTTCTGCTTCATTGTGTTTAGTGCCCTGACTGTTCACTTTTCCTTTGGAGGTGACTGTTCCTGGACAGAATAAAAGTACAGAGACGGAGTGGTGTGAAAATGTGCGTACCGCTGCTGAAAGCCTTTTACAAGAGCTAGACTGCTTGGAGAAATAAAGAAGGAGAGAAAGAAAGGCACGCAGTTGCAGGAAGCAAATCTAAATAAGCTCCCACTCCACCTTTTTCAATTTTCTGGAGGAAATATCTTTTTTCATATCATTTGACTTTTTGATTGTTAGATCAAATTGAGCCAGTTGGAGTGAGACTCAGTGATCAGAATAGAAGTCCTGAAAACCTCTGTTTAGCTGCTCTCTGGTCTCTGTGCAATTGGTTTGCTTAAATTCGCTATAATAACCTTTTAAGAGTCATGTACCCATTCTTCGCTGAGGACCCTGCTGTGCATTGTGATTATGTTATCTGTTGCCTCCCTGGATCTTTAACATGATCAAAGTGTTGCGGAGTTTGGGGGTTTTTTGTTTGTTTGTTTTGTTTTCTCTTGGTCTTTTCTTTTTTCTTTTTTTTTTTTTCTCTACAAGCTTTTACTTCCAAAATATAAACATATATTGCTTGGTATCTTTTGCTCTCCATGTCAGTCCTCCTTTTTTTCCTCCTTTCCTCTTCAAAGTTTCTGCTTAGTAAGTATTGAACAATCATGCTGAGTAGCTCTGATAATTAGGTAATTTGAATTCAGGGATGGATGTTAGATGTTAAGTCGTGGGATGGAAGCTGGTTACATTGGAAGGCAGTGTATTCTGTCTCTGGGCAGGAGAGAATGAAATGCCCTTTATATCAGTACCACTCCCCAGCAAGCCAAGGATATGGCATAGAACATCAATGCAATTGCATGGCCTTGTTCACCCTCTTAGGGAAAGCAGCAGATGTTTACAGTGAATATAGTGAAGTGCAAATGGGTAAAATAATGAACTGAAGTGGCAGCTTAATGGAATTATTAATAGGATGTGTGTTCAAATAGTGAACAAGGATTGATTTGTATTAACATAGGTTTTACACATGTAAACTTATGCAAAAGATTATAGCATACTTTTCCTTCTCTGATGGAGTGTTTATAGAGTACACTGTATGTGCAGGGTTCTCTGAACTTCTTTAAATATTGCCCTTTCTCCCACTTATCTCCTGGTGTTGCTCAGTGTGTAGCACTCCACATAAATCTGTATAATGCACCCAGAGATTTAACTGAACAGCAGTGAAACCTTGAAATTAAAACTGAAGCAGTAGGTGTTCAGTGGGAGTTCGGTGTTTGCTTGTTCATTCTCACCAGAATAAAAGGTGGGAACATGATGGATAGCTCAAAATGCTAAAGTGCAGCTATGTGTGAGCTGGAAGGCCTCTGCTAGAAGTGGCTATATACCTACAAGGTGGTGGCGAAGACATCATAATTATGAGCTGACATTTAAAGAAATGTCAGAAGCATTCAAACAAACCCCTGCTCAGCTTCCACCCATGTATCTTTTTGTGTCCCCAGTCCTGCCATCTGTTATCCCAAGGACTCCAGCTTTGATTACCTTTTTGTTTGCTTTTCTGATAAACGTTTTGTTTATCCTCTATGCCTGGCATGTGCTTCCAGAGATTGTTTGCAAGCCCCTTAACCTCTTCATACGTGGATTTCTCCTAAAGATCTATTTACTACCATGACGCTGGCCAAAACTAATCCTCGTGATTATGGATGGGCTGAGTACTTTTGCATTCTGTATTTAGCAGCATACTTTGCCAAATACCCTTTTGGAGTATGCGTACAAATATGCATATGGTGTTGTTCGGCATTGTTGCCTGTCGTCTACTTACTTGCTCGTGGGTTATTTTCTTCACATTTTGTTTTCTTGACATTTGTGAATGTGAGCTCTTAAGGGCAAGGAACATGTCATTCTTGGCATTTGGGAAGTTCTTCATTCCATTTAACAGATTTTTATTGTGACGTGTGTTCTGAAAATCAAAGAGGAGTGTCTTGGCCATTATGCTCTGGTGCAGCAAGGTCTGTGTGTAGTTCATTGGTGACCATTTAAGAAAGACTTAAAACAGCTGCTATGCTCTATTGGCGCTATTGATACCGTTAAAGTGTGTTTTATTCTGCTAACCCTATCTCTATCCATGAATCATGAGAATAGTCACAGTAGGTGAGATTAAGCCTTCTTACAACTCAATATTCTGCCTCCATGGGAGATTTACAGCATATGTATATACACCTGTATACATACTTTTCCCTTGCCAAGAATTGGGGTGATAATCATGGCAGGTAGCTGCTGGTGATCAAAATGAAAGAGGCTGAAGTGTGTTTGAGTCTGCCTGGTCCTTCAGAGCTGTTGTCATTCACGAGAATGAGTTCTTCAAATGCAAGTCAGTAACCAGAGGACAGTTGTCCATCCATCTTGCGATACCTGCCATAAGTGGCTGAGTAATTTCCAGCTGGGAAGAGGAGAAAAGGCATGTGATCCTGTCCTCATCAAGCCTTGACTCGCTGCTTGGAAGCCATAGCTAGACACCTACATAGATACTGACAGTTTAATAACCACGAATGTGAGTGTAAATTAAGGCTGGTGATTGTGTAGTTGTAAGGACCAGCTCAGATGCATAGGGTTGTAGCAAGGCTAATCTCCAATGGCTATTAGCACTTACTGTTTCTGAAAAAAAATGCTGACCATGTGATTTTTGTTGTAGAATCATGTTAGTCCTGGGGTGGATAATATTGGGTAAAATATATTGTACCTATAATTCATATTAATGGAAATGCAATAATGGCAACCTGTCACCCACAGAGATTAGAAATGAGTCCAAATGTTGTGCTATAAGAGCATTAAAAAAGCATTATGAATTAGAATCTATTGCACCATGTTTTCCTCATTATGAATAATGGAGGGAAAAAGTAGACCTTGAAGTTTTCAGATTGTCCATTTCAAGAGAGGCCAGCAATTACTTTGTAGAGCTGACTGTGCACCATTGATCTGACTTATGGATTTCATAAATGCAGTAGTCAGTTAATTTAATAAACTTACTCAATCTGTTTTTAAACAGAGCACAGAACTTTGAAAAATGATTTCCTTTCAAACTAAAATTAACTCTTATGGCTTTTAAACATTAGGCTGTGATATTTGCTTCCAGTTTTTCATTAAAATACCTTCTGGTTTCACATTTTTCCTGGGATGAGCTAAATGCTTGCAGCTCATGTTTTATCATATTAAATACTCATATTTCACTTATGCTAATTTGGCATCGAGTTATGAATTGGAGTTCTTAGACAGACCTTTATTTGGTTCTGCATTGTCAGTAATTTTACAGCTACCTCCAAAGTTTAGCATTGCCAAAAGCTTAGATGCAGTTGCTCCATAATCTAGATCTTGTCATATAATGGACAGAATATTGATGCCCTAGATATGACCTCTTATCTAAGCAGTTTGTATGTGAGGCTGCATATTCTTTGGAGAAAAACTTTAAATGTTTTCATCAAATTTGCAGAAAACTAAGTAAAGAGAGAATTCCCTCTCAAATTATCTTGCACTCTGAATAATAAGGTTTCATTATTACTGTCTTTGTCTGCTTTAGCTTTTCTGACCACAGCAGGTCATAAAGCAATGCATCTGCTCTTGAAATCTGGCAGCTTTTTCAAATCTGTGACGTACCTGTTAGACTTAAATCTATTGAACTTCAGCTGTACAGAAGTAAAGCAGTGCGATGGCAAGTTTTGTCAACCTAATTTCTGGATTTGGTGACGTAAACATTAATCTTTATGGAATCTTACCATCAGAATTTATTTCTGTATTAGTCTGGAAACATACCTGCTCCGATGAAGCACATACGTAATTAAGGACAAAAGTCTTCCATGTTAAATAAATTCTGAACTTTATGCAGTATAGACCCGTCGTTCCTTCCCTACGCCAATCTATGCAAAACGTATTGTATCATGAATTGGCACTGACAGGGTAACTGTAGGGTATTTGGTCAGATGCCAAGTTTAATTCATTTGTTATCAAGATCAAGAAACGAATGTGGCAGTGACAGTAATAATTATCTTCTGTATCGAAATGAAATACAGGCTCACACTTTTTGTTTAAAAGGGAGATAAGGGAGAGTAAGACAATTATACCTATCATAGACTCCTGACCTGTGTTTTTATCATTCTTGACAAGCTTAGAAAGCATGGTGGTACATCTTGGCCAAAGAACGCCTAAATTCAAATGAAATAACTTTCAACTGGTACCATATTTATGTAGCAGGCTGATAAATTGCTTTTTCAGAAATCAGCTCTGTTGCATTTTTTAATAAAGTTAATGGGCTGAGACAGACAGTGGTGTGTTGTCTGCTTAGTGTATTCTGAATACAAAATAAAATTCCCTCAATCATACTTAATACTATAAGTTTGGCGTTTCATGAAGAAAATGAAAAATCAATGACATACGAAACTCAATATAATATTGGAACAAGATTCAGGGTAGCTAGCTGGGGACTGGCCGTGAGGAGTCCTGAGCTGCTCTTAGCTTCATGATTCCCACTGTATTTTTCCCCTTCCAACTGCTGGAGATACAGGATTAATGTTATGTAGTTTATTTTGATTCTCTTGGATTCCTTGAACAACTTTTATGAGCTCTCTGAACATGGACACCTTTGAAATTCTCACCTAGGCAGAGCTGCGGTTCTTGCTGATATTCAGTTTGTTGGGGTTCCATCCAGGAAAGTCCTTTGAGAGAGCTTGACTCTAGGGAGGATTGAGTTGACATAAACATCAGTGCTTGCACAAATTGACTTGAGAAAGAAGTAAGTATCATCTTGACATAGGACAGGACCGTGGTTACAAGTTGAAGATATTAGTCTGCCAAAAGTTCTAAGTGCAGATATAGACTTTGAAACCTAACTTGCTTACCTAACTGGAGATTCTTCAAGAAAATTATCTTTAAAAGTGAAAGTTTGCAGCTCTGTGATTTAGATGGATCTGTGATACGGAGAGATATAATGATGTCAGCCCAGTGGCAAAGAGGCAGTGCTCTGCTGTTCACTGCTACTGATGTTGAGCCTGTCAGTCCTTGACCAAACTGAGAAGTTGACAGTGTCATCAAGAACAAGCCCTGAAGTCCTGGCCAAGAGGCTACCTATGTCAGTCATCTGAAAGGCTGAACTCATGGGCTGTATCTTGTGGTAGGAGCAAAAAAAACCCACAACCCACTAAACAAGCATTTCCCTCAAAAAGCAATCTTCCTGAAGACAGCAATCTTTCTGCTGCTCGTTGGGCCATTCTGCACATCTGCATCCTCTCTCCTGATCCTGACAAAATGTTCCTTCTCCTGATCCTGACAAAATGTTCTTTTCTCCTGATTCATCAGCTCTTTCAACTGTATTCTTAATGAGAAAAGAAGGGAGGAAGGGAGGGAGGGAGGGAGACAGGAAGGAAGGGAGTGAGGGAGTGAGGGAGGGAGGGAGGGAGGGAGGCAGGCAGGCAGGAAGGCAGGAAGGCAGGAAGGCAGGAAGGCAGGAAGGAAGGAAGGAAGGAAGGAAGGAAGGAAGGAAGGAAGGAAGGAAGAAAGGGAAAGAGAGAAATAGAGAAAGGAAAGAAAGACTTTTTAACTCTTTTTAACTTAATGCATGACAACAAGCAGAAGTCAAATTGTCTCACTGAATTTTTAGCCAGATTGTAGCCTCTCATTTCATTCAATAGAGAGGAGTAGCACTCTGTGAAAGATGATTTTTCTGCTCCTAAAATACATGGGTTGAAGCACTCCTTTGGCTTGGTTTACTGTTGGCTACCGAAGGATTCTGTACATCACTTTTGGATATCTGATACTGAAAAAAATCCAGTGCTCACATTCTGCATCATCTTCTCGATCCATGTCAGCAAATCTACGTAAATACTTAAAGATCTAAATGTGAAAAAATACATGCTTTGCAAATGGTTATTGATATTGTAACAAGAAGTATTATTACCCACCTGCTGAGGGAAGAAGTCACATCTTACCTATACTGAATCATTCACACGGCAGAAACCTTGCCCAGTGTTTCACATTTATTCCTCTTTTTAGTTTGCTTTTCATTTTGCCATCCTTCATTAATGCAAATTTTTCTCGTTTGTGACACTGGTAGGAAGCACTTGGCCCATTACACAGAGCTTAGTCATAAACAAGGTATTTTCTGTTTCTCTTGAACAGAAGAGTCAGAAAATTTCGTTCTGGATTGTCAGTGACATTATCATACTGGAGGCTGCTGTTCCTTAAAATTATTTTCGAGGCAGACGCAGCACTCAACCTCCAGATTTTGAGATAAATCCATACAAATAAAGCAGTTTACCATCTCTTACCAAATTGCTCATTTTCAATTATGTGGGAAGAATATAAAGGTATAAGAATGGAGTATTCAGAGAACTGGAAGCTGGAAAATCAACACAAAGAGCAGTGAAGTTCTGAGACAGATACATTGAGGAGATGGGCACTGTTTTCAAACTAAGAAACAGCAGAAATTAGCAAGACCCAGGTTGGTTTTGGAATACCAGCAAAAGGAACTCATCCACAAAGAGGCACAGCTTGCTCTGCTTTCTGCGGCATCTGTAGCCTAATGGCTGCCATGGTGAGTAATGCTTTCAGGAGGCGTTGTGTGTACCATAGATATCTAATCTCTATAATTAGGAAAGCAAGTAAACATTTTCCATCTCAATTACCTGATAGTGGAGGATCTTGAGTGGTGCAGTCCTTTGTAATTTCAAATTTCACTTGGAATAGTTTGGGGTCTGGCCAGCTCACCAGATTCTGCCCAGACATGGCTCAAGTGGTGGTAAATGGAGTCAAATCCAGCTGGCGACTGGTTGTGAGTGGTGTTCCCCAGGGGTCGGTGCTGGGGCCTGTCCTCTTCAATATCTTTATTGATGACCTCGATGAGGGCATCGAGTGCACCCTCAGTAAATTCGCAGATGACACCAAATTGGCTGGAAGTGTGGATCTGCCTGGGGGTAGCGAGGCCCTACAGAGGGATCTGGACAGGCTGGAGAGCTGGGCTGAAGCCAATGGGATGAGTTTTAACAAGGCCAAATGCCGGGTCCTGCACTTCGGCCACAACAACCCCAGGCGACGCTACAGGCTTGGGGCGGTGTGGCTGGAGGACTGCGTAGAGGAAATGGACCTGGGGGTATTGATTGATGCTCGGCTGAATATGAGCCGACAGTGTGCCCAGGTGGCCAAGAAGGCCAATGGCATCCTGGCTTGCATCAGAAACAGTGTTGCAAGCAGGAGCAGAGAGGTGATTGTTCCCCTGTATTCAGCACTGGTGAGGCCGCACCTCGAGTACTGTGTCCAGTTTTGGGCCCCTCACTGCAAGAAAGATATTGAGGCCCTGGAACGTGTTCAAAGGAGGGCAACAAAGCTGGTGAGGGGTCTGGAACACAGGCCATATGAGGAGAGGCTGAAGGAGCTGGGATTGTTCAGCCTGGAGAAGAGGAGGCTCAGGGGAGACCTCATTGCTCTCTATAACTTCCTGAAGGGAGGTTGTAGTGAGCTGGGGGTCGGCCTCTTCTCTCGTGTCATCAGTGATAGGACCAGGGGGAATGGCTTCAAGCTACGGCAGGGGAGATTCAGGCTGGACGTGAGGAAGTATTACTTTTCAGAAAGGGTGGTCAGGCACTGGAACGGACTGCCCAGGGAGGTGGTGGAGTCACCGAGCCTGGGGGTGTTCAAGGAAAGACTGGATGTTGTGTTGAGGGACATGGTTTAGTGAGAGCTATTGGGAATAGGTGAACGGTTGGACTGGGTGATCTTTTAGGTCTTTTCCAACCTTGGTGATTCTATGATTCTATTCTAAGACTTAGCTTCAGTAACGATCAGATCAGACTTGTTTGTCCAAATGTACACAGTATTTTACTCATAAGTTCCATTGCAAATTCAGATGTTTACCCAATCTTGAGGATGAGTAAAAAAAGCAAAAATCAGATGTTTGGAATGTATTCCATGCAGTTCTGACTCTGTGCAGTAACTTCCAAAACTATAACCTGGATGGTGAATCTAGGAAACCTTTTCTCCCTAAGACTTAGCTGTTTTATTGGCTCAGTGAAGCCAATACTTAGTAAAAATCGTAGTTAGGCATGTTTTAAAATTCCTAATGCAGTGCAAGTACAAATTGTACTAGGCAACGTGAAGGTAAATTGATTTAAATCCTAGCAAATGTTATCAAATGATACTTTATCACCTTTGCTAGTAAAATTCACAGCTGAAATAAATAACGGTGATCTGGGCAACTAGACGTAATCCAGGGAAACAAAGACAGCAATCTCTCATTTCTGCATGAAGCGAATCTGCTCAATTGCTGCAGTTGAAGCTTGGTTGCAACCTTCTGTTTTGCTTCCTATGGGGTGGGCTTCTGAAGCCAGCAACCAGTTAAAACACCAGGACTTACTCGTAAAGCCATGAGGAAAGGACATCGGAATATTCTATATGATGACCTCCACATCAGCTCTTACTATAACAGAATAATTAAAACAGCTCGAGAAGACTTCAGTTCTATAAAAAAGAAACATTACAGGCAAAAGTAGAGAGTATTTTGGTTGAAGTCTGTGTATTCAGTATAGTAGATGCCAAAACACACAGTTCTAATGTCCATTATTGAAGAAGATGTAGAAATACTAAGGAAAGTCTTAAGGACAACCATAAAAATTATCCAGGCCTGGAGAATGAACTGTAAAATGTGTTTCAGTCTATTCCATTTGCTCAAGGAAGGTTGGCGTTGATTGCCTTGCTGCTGACACATCAAAAATTACATGAAGTGTAGGAGATTTAAATCTTGCAGGCAGTACAATATGGAGTAATTGGAATGGTGAAGTTAGATGATATCAGGAAATCTGTAAGGGAATTCATCCCAAATGATCCTGTGAGTTCTTTCCAGCTTAGAACACTTGATAAAAGCTGTATTTGAAAATGACTACAGGGGTACAATCTTCCAGGTACTGCTGAGTCTTCTGATATCCTCTTGAAAGGTTTGAATTAAGTAGGACTTCAGTCCCAAGATTTGTTTTGTAATTAATACAAACATGTAGCTAATTCATTTGAAGTACAGTCTTTTAGTTACAGAAACTGGGGGAAAATAAGTAATTTTTTTTTCCCACGAGAACTCTTGATTTTTAGTCTCTTCTAATGTTTTATGTGCATGCGTTGGAGCACTGTTTTAGTGAAAAATTACTGAATGATGTACTACATGAAAGTGTGGGGAAAAATCTTGTATTTTCATTGCAGTTTGGATCTAAAATAATGGTTAGAGAAAGATACTTGCTATGTTAATCCTACTTACAATTTTGCCATGCTCTCTAGCAGGTCTGCTGCAAATGCCAGCTCCTCAGCTGAGTTGTGTTGCTAAATGCCCACATCTGTTTTCTTTCTCTGGTTCCACCATTTTTGTTTTACATTACTGCTTTCTATCTGAGTCTTTCCCTGCTCTTCTGGCTCTTAATTATTTCCTTTAATGGCATCACTCATTTTATGTAAGCAGCAGTGGCTGAGACTACACTCATCTTTTAACATAACTGTGATCAGATTAAACAGATTGAATATTTCAGGATGATGGGACACCAGGGGTACCATTCCTTGTGTCCAGCATTATGTAAATCCACATAGGTCTCTCTGAAAGACTTGGACACAAAAGTAGTGAGATGTGCAAAGTAACTGCGTATGACAGATGTTACTTGCTGTCATGTCACTTAGGGCTGCAGGAAAAGCACTCAGTGATGTTGCTGAGCTGCTGCTGAACAAGGCATAGGAGTCCATAAAAGTAGTTTAGTTTGGGGCTCACTATGCTTAATTCAGCTTTTGAGTTTTGCCTCATTACCTCTTTTTGTTTGGTCTGACATTTCTCAAGCCCAAACTTTGCCAAGTAGTCTCATAACAGTATAACCTTTAAATAGTTCTAAAACACTCAAGCATCTCTCTTTCTGTGATGCATGTTGCTTATCTATTTTATAATATTTTTCATCCCGTTCTCATTAGTGATTTCTGGTGCTGAAAGCCTCAGATATTCAGATGTCATGATACAGTCCTTAAAATGATGAGATTTTACAACATGATACAGCTGGGGTTGCTTCAGTTTCCCTTATGGCTTCTGAGGTTTTGGAGTATCATCAGGTTGCATTTCACATTAGTCTTTGTAACCACCAGGTATGAAAACATCTTTTTTCTGGCCTTTCTGATTCATTTGGAGCCAAGTCGCTCTGAGTCAAACCAAAATGAGGGTGCTCTCAAGAGGGGAAAGAGGGGTGCAGAGTTCAAACACCTAAATCCTGAGCTGCAAACCTAAAAATCCCTGCTGCCTACCCCTGGGGGTACCTACATGCTCCAAAGATGTCTTGCTCTTTGCCAGCTCCAGATATCTCCAACACCTTAAATATGTGTTTGCTGTACCATAGCTGTCCCCTGGATTACAGCTAAACACAGAATATGGAAACCAAGTATTCCTTTACCAAAATGTATCTAGCAACATTCTCAGTGTGCCTGGAAAAAAAAAAAGGAGAAGATGAGAAAGCCTGAATTAAGAGGCTTAAAGGCAGCAGCAGCTCTCTTTTTAAAAACCAAACAAACAAAAGCTCACCAACACAACAGTGTAACACCAGGAGATTTTGAAACTGTCAAAAACCGTGGGGAAAGGCTTTTGGATAGAGCATTCCAAGTGGCAGGTTCATCATTTCTGATCTGGGGTCAGGTGTGTGCTCTCTGGAGAAGCGTTTTCCTTCCTTCAAGGCCTGGCAGTGGATGCTCTGCTCATATTTAAGAGAGAAGGGAACTAGCAGAGGTGCAAAGATGATGGAAAGGATGTGTCCTGTGTTTGACACAAGGAATGCAAGCCCAGCAGGTGCAACCCTGCTGCTAAAAGAACAAAATAATAATAATAATAAAAAATAGCAATAAAAACAGAGTAATGATTTTTCAGTAAAATAAGAGAAGGAAGAAGTGTAACCTCCAAACACATAGCCCTGGGGTAAGGACTTAGCACTGCAGAGCAATGTGGGGGTTCAGATCCCATGGACAGTGAAATGGGAGGAAGAAAATTGAAGGCTGCGTTTTTTTCTCAGTCAGTCAAATTGGTACACGTAATTTCATAATGTTATGAATGGCTAAGAAAGGATCGTGCTGTAATTATTTGTTTAATTTTAATGGATCAGTTTCCTTTGTAAACATGATTCTGATTTTGCAAACAACAGAATAACCCTTCCAGTCTTGCAAGAATACACTCGTGATGCTTTCACTCTCAAGTTGGTCTGATATTAAAGTCACTCTGTCTGATGCTTGCAAATCCAGAATGCACGTGTCTTTTGGAGGTGAAAAATCCAATTACAGCAGCATGTGTTGGGGAACCTGTGAACCTGTGAGCCAGGTTTATCTCGATCTGAATAGCAAGAGCTTGTAAGAGAGCTGGCACCACAATGTGCCAGGCTCTGGAGAGAAACGTTTTGCTCTAGCTATAAGCCACACTGCTCTTTCAAGAGGCAGAGAAGTTCTCAGTGCACCAGGCAAGCCACAGATGAAGCAGTCCAAAAAAAAAATCTTTTGATTTTATAGAATAACCACAGTATCGAATGACTTGACTGTGAAAGACCTACTTTAACTGCTTCCTCAGACTGAGCAGATTCAGACTTACATTTCCTACATGTGTTAAGTGTTACTTTATAGCATTTCAACTCTTTTGAATAATGCTAAATATTCTAAGAGCGAGGATGGAAAGCTGCCTCCTACCTCCTCATCCAACATGGGGCCATAGATCCAGACAGCCCTGAGTGTCTAAATCTTGCTGAATTACTCAGCCCTCTATCCTGCTGCCACTATATGAATTAATTAATAGCAGTGTAAGAAATTAACTGGGCACTCATTTCTCAATGACTTTCTATCTGTAGTTTGAAGAACATAAAAATGAAGTCCCGACTCTTTTTTTAGTGTTCCTTGCAACTCTTAATACTTCCATCTCTCTCAGTGAAAGCAGCTAGCAGAGGAGGCAACCAGAAGGAGATGAACATGCAGACTGGCAAAGTATCCCACGTACAGCAGACTGTCAGGTAATAAAATGGTGGTGCAATAGGAAAAAAAAAGAACAAGCAAATAAACTTGTAACAGAATCACTTAATGCAAACATTATTTCTGTCTGGAGCACTTACAGCAGATAAAATGGTTGAGGGATGTGGAAAGTATTTCTTAAATGGAAAATTCTCCAAGCAAGTGGCTGGAGCCTTGTTACATCCCACTCATGAAGGGAGGGAGGAGTGAGCAGATTTGCAATTCCCCCCAGTTAGATTAAGGTGAAACGACACTCAAGGTCCAAACACAATCATCAGTTTTAATGAGAATCTCTGTACTACAATTATCTTCAAAGTATTGGCACTCTTACAATTATATCTATCTAAGCTGTGCAGCTAAACTATGCAACTTTATGAGAAATGCAAACACGCCTTGCATTACTTAAGAACTTCAAGAGGAGAAAAAGAAGGAGAGGAGGAGGAGAACAAGGAGTAAAGAAAAAGACAGACAAAGAGATCACCCAGTCTGGGTTCCAGCATTTGTCCAGCCAAGGGGGACCCTCCGTATGAGAGACCCCAGGGTGACTTGTTGAGATGCATGCAGGACCTGTACTGTAAAAATCTGAAATTTCTTGGATTCCACTTCAGATGCTTTCTGTGTTAGGAGACGGAGATTAGTGCCTGATGAGAATATAGTTTTCTGTAGGTACTAAATCTGTGTTTTGGTTATTTTGGATCTGGGATTTAGTAGCTAATGTATAGAACCTCCCATCTAAATGCAGCATTACATGAAAATATTTAGCAGCCTGTACCTCATCCTGGTAATACCATCCCATGATGTTTTCTGTGGTTTCTCATACTGAAAAGACAAGGATTACTCAAGAACTGAGGCTGACAAGCCAGTAAGGAATGTGAATTGGCACTGTTCATGCAGAAGCTACTCAAACTTCTTCCAAAGCTGCAGGACTTTCACAGTGTACATAGAGGTGTTGCTGGAGAGCTTTTAGATCACTTGCATTAATACATGGATTTATGCCTTGTCAGAAGGTTTATCACAACTCAGCTGTCTTTGACTAAGTGTGAACAGAAAAGTAACCCCATGAATCATGTGAAAGGAAGCAGTGTACAGCTATGATAAGCATCTCACCTGTAAGTCCATCAAATCTCAACTGTGTGCTGTAATATCATAGGTCTCAGTTAAGGTCTATATTATTATAGCATGTATTGAACAGATACTCCACTGAGATTTTCATTAAAAATTAGGCTTCCGAATGAAAGAGTGGGATTCGATTTCATTAAACAGAAGTTATAGCAGATATCACAGGTGCACTGAGGTACTCCACCAGGTCTTTGCTTTCAACTTCATGTGGGCATAGGTCTCCTGTAGGACCTGTGTCATATCATCCAGATTGGTGCAGACATCTGACTTACCTCCTTACCTTTATATCAGCATTTATATCAGCATTAGGCACTAAAGTGCAGGCAGCTGAACCTCTAGCACCATTAATTTATTTTGTATTAAATTGCAGAGGCAGCAGAAATACAGCAAGTCAGCAGGTTGTCGGGATTAGTGAGTCTTGCAACTGTGAGGTGAGGTGCCCATTTGTCCTGTCTGCTGGCCACCCCCCATGGGTACGACTGTCCTGCATGGAGGGGCATCAGAGATTCCCCCCAATTGGTGATGGGATTTTGAGGACTGAGAAACTTTAACGTGTAGGTTAAACAAAAACTGAAAAGAATACATCTTCATGCTAAGCCAAGGGGACAGCTGCTAATAATGAGCCTTACTGTATTGCTAAGTGATGTGGAGGAAGCCCTATTACTCTTGACTGCATAATTGGATGGGATATTGCTGCGGAAACCATATTAGAGGACAATCCTGCATTATCAGCATGAACTGGATGAGCTAATGGCTGTTTTTCTTATGCAGTGCCCGTGATCAAATCAGAATAGCAATCTAGCTGGAATGAGCAAAAAAGAAATTACATAGTGGATTTCATGGAAAATTAAGGCTTCAGGTTGCTGCATATATCCATAGTCTTGAGTAAATCTAAACCTGTTTGTATTTCTAGCTTTTTAAAAACTTTTTCTAAATCCTCACTTGATGTAGTTTCTTCAGTGATTAGATACACTTTTTTATTTCATTTTTATTGTACATTTGTGGCAAATATTTAAGAAAGAGAAGTGGGGGGTTGGGAGAGGACAAAAAGTTAATGTTACAGCTTTTTAATTAGAAGTCTTTGAAATTACAGCAATTTTATACTGTAGTAAGTTTTCAGGGCCATTTAGATTCTAAAATACCTGCCAACTGGGAAAGCCAGTAGTTCAGTTGCTTTATTTTTCCTCCATTACTTTTGCAGCGGAAAGTGGCTTGTATAGACATTTGCTTTTCCCCCAGCACCTCCTGCTGATGCATGTTTATGCCACTGCAATCTTCAAAATGCTGATACCATGTAATCGCCGTGTGTTCACAGCCCCCTAATTGTATTTCTTGGTGTTTGTAATGGGGAACTGGTTATTCTGAGTAATAGTGTCTGAGGGGATGGGTGGCTGAGGGTCTGCATGCACCAAGAGGAGGAGACATGTCCGCCTACTTCCGCCCCTGCACTGCAGGTTTCTTGCCTTCATGATGCTCAGAGGCTGGAAGAGTCATCTGGAACCAGTGCCATCACCATCAGTGCAGCCCGATGGTGTGCTAAATGAGAGGCAAGTCATGTTAACAGTCTAGCACAGCCCTGTGTTTCATGAATATTTTAGTTTGCTGGCAGAGCTCCTGTTGTGCTGTACAGTCCGCACTGTGCATAGCAGCAGTGCTCGGGAATATAATTGGTGGATGGGGAATAAAATAGTGTTTCATACCTGGAATTTTTCTGTTACTATCAGAAATATGCTTGATAAATTAACATAGCAGTGGCAGGAAAAACCAGGGGAATTGTTTTCAGTTAGGGCAAATTCTGAGGGCATCAGGTAGAGTTTGATATAAGGATATGTCAACTCTACAGTCAACTATCAAATACACATCTGAGATATATCAAAGGATCAGAAATATTAAAAATCAGACCCAGTTATTATCACCATGCCTTTTGATGAAGAAAAGACTGTTCAAAAGCAAACAAGCAGAAAGCACCCTCAACAATTTGCTGTGGAGCTTTTTCTTTTCAAATTTAACAATGATGGAAGAATTTGCTTTCCTGAGGGTGCAGGGGTGTTTGTTTATTTTTATTCCTTAATCTTCTGAAAGTGTCAGTGAGACAACATGAAGCAGTAATGAGAGCAGAATACTTATCTAAGCAGATCAGTTGTTCCAAAGAGCCTCTCTTTGCGTTTGGCAAATGCCTACAAGTATCTGTCAGCAGTGTTTTGTATTAAACTGCTGGCTGACGTGGTTGGGATGGGACGTCACAAAAGGTTGCAGGACTCTTGATGATATGTGTGAGACCACCTGTTACATATGGACAAGATAAGCTCTGGTGTGCAAGATAGCTGGAAGTATTTCCCCTGTTCTCCTAGATTTTGTTCTCGTTCTTGTAATGCGGTTGTGTTTTTTACAGAGCAGATGTGTATCGATATCCTGGTTTTGTCTTAGTTTTTCTTTCCCAAGTGTCTTGTGTGTGTGTGTGTCAGAGACAGCCCCGCATTCTTCAGTTCGTTCTTTTATTTATGGCTCGCTGAGTTAATGTTGTTGCTGTTGATTATTCATAAAGGGTTACTTTATCAAACTGTTTTCATGACAGCTAGGTAAAACTGGAGAAGGAAAAGTCTATCTTTAATTATTAATGAGGCCAGTGTGATTTGTAGTAGATGTTGTTGATATATTTTCCAGTACACAGAGAAAAACACTTGAGCGCTTTTTACTGCTTCTGAGCTATGTTCTCAGAACATGAGCTCTTTTTGAGTGTCTTGCTTCTTGGCTATGTATGTGAGCTCTGGCTGAAGATTACTGCCAGATAGGAAGTGCAGTAGCAGGGCTTGAAGTGTCCCTCTTCACTAAAACCTGAACCTCTGAATCATAGAATCAATCGTAGGATCATTAAGGCTGGAAGAGACCTCTAAGATCACCCAGTCCAACCATCCACCGAGCACCAATACTGCCCACTAAACCATGTCCCTAAGAACTACATCTGCCCTTTCCTTAAGCACGTCCTGGGACGGGGACTCCCCCACCTCCCTGGGCACTCTGTTGCGATGCCTAATCACTCTTCCTGAGAAGAAATTCTTCCTAATATCCAACCTAAGAGGCTTGGAGCTGCTGTACGCAGCCTGGAAGCCTCACTGTGTGACTGACACTTGGTGAAGGTGGTGGGCTCTGTTCAGAGCCTTTCTATAGGCCTACCCTTTTTCCAGGGGCACAGCCATCCTTTGCACACTATGACCTGATTTTTCTTGCTTTCGGGTTTTCCTACTTGGTAACACTTGGGGAAAAAAAAAAAAAAATTAAGATTATGCTCTGTGTATCCCTCAGACTCCTAACCCAGAGGTAAGGGTCTCTCCTGGCTGACTGATGTCCCTTCAGCCAGGGAAGAATTTTAAAGGGTCTGTGTGGCTGAAATACATCAGGCTGACAGCTCTGTTGCAGAGGGTTGTTTTAAATGCAAGTTAACTGTCAACACTGAAGCACACAACATGAGGAGAAAACTTAAGCAGTCAACTTCCACGTCTTGAAGTTTTGCCACGGCGCTCTCTCAAGCCCGCTGCACCCCGGGGCAGGCTGCAGCAGGAGGCAGCCATCCATAGCAAGGCCCAGCCAGCACTGGCAGAGAGGGGAGGTGGAAACCACAGGCACTCCCTGCCTCCCAGTGGCTTTTCTGCTGGGGCATTTGGCTCACGTGGCGTAAAATGGATGACAGAATTTGGCAAGTTGAATGGCAGGTCACCTTTGAGAGGCAGCCAAGTCGTACGGCAGCGCCTGGGCAGATCCAAGCAGACGTGGCAGAGGCAAACAGCGAGCAGGAAGAGGAATTGGGATGGGAAGCCAAAGCAGCTTTTTGCATAGATGTGTGACTGGAAAATTTAGTAAACCAAGCAAATTGCTTACCAGAAGCTTAAATAGGATTCTTGTGATATCCAGCAGGATTCACAATGAGGGAGCGATCTATAAACCAACACATCCATGAGGAGAAATAACCATCCAGCACCTTAACAGTGCACTGAAATCGCTTCAGCAAATAACTTCTTTTCGTAAAACACTGCTTTAACATTCCAGATTGTTTGCAGCATGTTTGTGTGGCCTTGAACTTTGCAAGTGTGTTTGAAAGCAAAATATTTAAACGGCATTTTCTGCATTGATAAAGTACAGACTTCAAAGTTGTGCCTGTCTGGTGCCGCGGCTGATGAATCACTGCTGCCTGAGGCTGGGGGGAGAATGCAGGTCGGGCTTTGTTTTCAGGTGTTAGTGATTCATTGGGAGTTTCTGGGGGAATAAAGAAACTTGAACTCTGGTCGCAGCAGGTAAAAAAGCCTCCCAGTTCACCTTTTGATCTCGGAAAATAAAACAGAATTCCAACTAAGGAAGAAAAAAACAACAACAACAACAACAAAAAATATTGCATAAAAGCGGTAGAGGGAGGATTAATGTGGACTGGACAGAGGAGAGCAGTTATTGCTTGGAGGTAAGCACGTGTAAAGGCAAAGTTAATTTTCAAACATTTTAGGGCAGCAGACAAAAGAGCTATTTGGCCTGGGTCACAGGTCTGTTTTCAACAGCGGCTTGTTAATTACTGTTTTAGATGCTTCTGTTCAGATGCCAGTTTGGTAACTATTAAGAATTTTTCCAAGGGTCATGAAAATGCACTCAAGGAGGTCCCTTGCAGGATTGGTGTATTTATGCATATGAAATTCACCATGAGGACGATCGGGTCTCCTAGTTGGTGGTCTAAGGACCTTTGTCTTCCATAGCAGGAGTAGCACAAAAAGAAAGGGCAGAGGTATTTCCCCTCTGTTTCTGGGTAAAACTATACTATAACTGCTATGAAATTCTTGAGTATTAGCCAGCTTCTCAGCTGGCTTTTGTAGCCTTGTGTAAGCAGGGTTGTAGGAAGCCAGCCTCCAAGGGAGCAGGTTATTCCTCTGCAATGCTCTGCAACTACACCAAATCCACTTTTAGTCTGAGAGAACTGATCCCTTCCTCCCCTCTCCATCAGCCTGATTTGTAACGGCCAGGCTGCTACCAGTGCCAAGTTAGCTGATTTAAAGGCACAATAACTGCAGTAGAACCGTGTCTTCAGTTTGATGCAGCAGATCATTTGACATTAAATATTAGGGAGGCAATTGGTAGCACCAGCTCCGACTGTGGGGTGTGAATGAGTCAGCTATTTGGCACATATTTATTTTTAATCGTTGTTGACATTGCTTTTGGAAAGAAGATGCATTTTTTCTGCCTGTCTTGTTTATTATAAACAATGTGCATGTTATCCTTGTGAAACAAAAGTAATGTGTCTGCCAAACAAAGTGTTGAGAAATTGAAGCTTGACAAATGCAGATAAATTCAGAAATTAAGCCTCAGTTCTCAGCAGTGGGGGCAATTGACCAAGAGGTCAGTATACCAAGAGATTTTTGCACTAAATCTCCATCACTGTTGATTTTTATATGAAGATTAGATGCTTCTTTACAAGATATGCTATAGATCAAACAATAATCAATTCAGGGAAGTTCTGCGGCTTCTGTTATGCAAGAGGTCATGTTGTGTAATTTCAAAAGGTCCCTTCTGGCTTCTGTATGAAGAAAAGATCATTAAAAATTCACAGTTTGTATAAAATAAAATTCTCCTCTTGTCTGATGCTAAATGAATCGCAAAAGCAAGTTTGACAAAACTGACAGGTTGTTCAGAACTATTAAGAAATTGCAGTTATACTGGAACACACTGCATTTTGAAGCTAAGCAAATAATGTGGTTTTTTTAGTATAATAAAAATATAATCATAGTCCACATGGTTATAATTTGTATTCCCATGTATGTCTTCAGAGCTCTTAGCACAGAGGTCCTGTGTCAGCAAATCCATGGGTGAGTTGTTTTCTTCTCTGCTGTACAGATCACTCTCCGTAGATGAGGGTGCTGGGAAGTACATATAAAGCAGTGCAGTGGGTTTTGTTATTTTATTGTTATTTTATTATTTTTTGTATCATCATTGGCAGTAATGACAAGGTCGAAGACATTTGCTTTTCACGTGGAGCACACTGTGAGATGACTAGTGATGCCCTCCACTGCCCTGGAGTGGGGCGAGTTTCCCCTCCACAGTGTCCTGGCCACAGATTATTTTGAATGCCTTCACTTGAGCTGAGCTGCCGTCGTCATTCAGCACTTTGGCATAATTTTTCAGATACGCAAGGCCGAGACTCTGGAGCACCTTAGACAGAGGCCAAGACTTTGCATTAAAACAGAGTTGACTAAGAAAGTAGAATAGCAGATCCAGAGAAAATATCCTGGACCATCCTGCTTGGATGACGTTGCTGGGACAACATGGTTGTAGCATGGGACAACGTGGATGATGTGCAGTGACTTGAGTTGTAACGCTGGTGGCTTCCAGCAGGCAATGTTTCCTGTCACTGCAGATCAGCTAACGTGCAGCGACTGTGAAGGTGCCAAGTCCAAGCTGCCTCACAGCACTGTGGCCCCAGATGAGGGCATGGTAGTTCTGTTAGAATCTCCATTTTTAGTGCTCCTATGCTGGAAGGCAATGGCAACTCCAGGAAAGAACTGTATGGAACAGAATTGGATACAGTTCAGCATCTCTTAATTATTTCCATTTTGTTTTTGAGTATCTGTTCCAGTTGTTAGCTTGGCAATGCACTAATCTCAAGTCCTTCTTTTTTATTCTTCCCTGCATTGTCACCTAATAGGTTAGGCAACACAAAATTATTCTTGCCTTCATTCCAGTTGCCCTTT
The DNA here is from genome assembly GCF_019232065.1 of Centrocercus urophasianus. Lineage (NCBI taxonomy): Eukaryota > Metazoa > Chordata > Aves > Galliformes > Phasianidae > Centrocercus > Centrocercus urophasianus. Next base: position 1,266,598 of record NW_024884142.1, on the reverse strand, counting down.
TGTTCTTGCACTCAGTCAAATAAATATTTTTTGTGATGCTTCAGAAGGCAATAAAGAAATCCCACCTCATAGCTGAGAGTAATGCAGGCCAAGGCTGATGATGTGAGTCATATTTCTTGGAGACAAAAGACCTAACATTGTCACAGTAATAAGGATATGTAATATAATGGACTGTAACCACCAAGACTGCTATCACAGTGCATTGTGATTATTCCTGCTCATTAATGAGTCCAGATTAGTAATACCAAGGCTCTTCTCTTATGCTGATTTTGCAGGAGTTAGAAGTATAGAACAGCCAAACTGTGTTTCTTTCTCTCGTATACCTGAAAAACAATTAAAAAAAAAAACGAATTATTTTTATTACCACTGCCTATGATTCATTATGCAGCATGAGATAGGATGGAGTCCAGGCAGCTGTTATCTGTGTGTCACATTAGGTAAGTCACAACACATCTTTGCATCTCTTTTGCTTCTCCATCTTCCATTTTTTCTGTATTTTTTTTTCTTTTTTTTTTTTTTTTGAGCCAGAGACTCTCTCCTGAGGCAGGTGCTCTGTCTTATGTATTCCTGGCGTGTCTGGCCCCAGCTGGGATTGTAAGATGCTGCTGTAATACAAACAAACAAATAATAATAACTAGAGATAAGAAGAAAAAAGTATCCAGCTTGAAATATGGATCCCAGGGTGACTGACAGAGGGAAAACTAAGCAAGTCTTACACAGAGGTCATTGAAGGAAAATAAATAAGCATGCTCAACTGTCAGATTTGCAGGCTCCTGAGAAAACTGCAATTAATAAAACATATTAATTGAGAAGTGTGCAGAAAATCTTAAAGCTTAACACATGGAAAATATGTATATTCCCCTAGAATAAACATTACATTGAGAAAAGGCAACGTTTATATTGCATAGCATAACCAAGCTTAGAATGACTGTTGTAGCTAAGTAAATATTTATGATGCTCTGACATGAGGCACTGAGCACATTATCAGTGCGTAATACATTAGCTGTTACACAGTGCTTACAGTGCTTCTAATGGAGTACAAACTTAAAACGTTTTAGTAGCTCGGTGTGGGATGGCTGCGTGTGATTTCTTATCTCCACAGCTAAAGAGCTTTGAAAGGAGCTGTGGTGGATCTTGGAGCCATAACTGCGATTTTCAGCATGGACACTGGGCTTTTTTAGAACATCCTGGTAGCTGGGGAGGTTGCTTCTTATTTTATTTTGCACTAAATATATATTTGTTGCTGCAGGTGTACATTTAAATTGTAACTTGCCCTACATTTGCAATGGAAGAAGGAAGGCGGGTGTTGGTACAACCCAACCTTTGCATTTTCCTTTTGATCAGTCATGACTTCTTTACATTGAAAAAAATATTATAATATATATATATAAATATAATATTTTATATATATATACATATACATATGCAATCCACAGTGCTGCTTATCAGGTTGATTGTCCCATACGGCGTTATTTGCCAGTGGTTCTGGTGTGAGATTGAAGATTTTTTTTAATTAAGTAGATTTTTGTTTCCCCGTTTATTTCCTCAGCTACGTGAATTAATCTTCTTGGAGCAATCTTCATAGATTCTGTTCTTAATCCTGAAAGTAGCTTTGTTATCTCTCATACCTTAACTTAAATTATTCGAGGGGAGGAGAAGGAGATAAGTTTCAGACTGAAAATGAGGTTAGAACTTAGTAGTGTGAGGAAAGGATAATGCTTGGTCAGTGCATCTTGATATTGCAGTGTTGTTTAATACAGCTGTGCTGATTTAAAAAAGGAGCTAGTAGGGACCTATGAGGTCATACGTTGATGTGTTCATCAGTGTTCCCACTATGTATCTCACTTCATTAGGGTTTACATCTTATCTTCTTCTCCCCAAAAATAACTTAGTTGAGAAGTATGAATTCAAGCGGATTTCAAAGCAAAAATAACAACCTCAACTCGGAATTTCTTCTTGCATTTTAAAGGCAGCCGGTAGCATTACTGTGAGCTTGTCTTTTTGTGATAGGCTGTTTTTTAAGCTTTTCTGTTGTGTCTGACATCGGTGCCTAAACCCTCTGCCTCCCAGTCACCCTGCTGTTTGACTCTTCCCTAGCACTGCCATGGCATTCTAAGGGCAAATTCCACTATTACTCCAGGGCGTTTTCAAAATCCATCCAGTGGTCAAGTTCAATTCCATTTATTTTTGACATCTGTTTCTGACTTCAGAGAATTGCTTTACATTTCTGTCAAACTTCTTTGCACATATTTCAATCCATCACTCCACGAAAACTTTTTGAACCTTCTTCATTGTGCTTCTTTCTGCTACAAAGCACCAGAATTCTTTTTTTATTTTTTATATATATACATATGGAATTGATCATGGACTAGAATAGAGAATCAGAATAAAACAGCTATAGCCCATTGTTATCATTGTAGTGAATAATTTCTTCCATTTTATTTCTCTTTCTGTTATCTGTCACTCATCTCACGTTAGAGTGTGAACACCAGGGTATATCCCATATGGGATCCTGGGCTCCATCAGGAGAGGGGTGGTCAGCAGGGACAGGGAGGTGATTGTCCCTCTCTACTCGGCTCTTGTGAGGCCCCATCTGGAGTACTGTGTCCAGGTGTGGAGCCCTCAGTACAAGAAAGACATTGAGATTTTGGAAAGGGTCCAGAGGAGGGCGACTAAGATGATCAGGGGGCTGAAGCACCTCCCCTATGAGGACAGGCTGAGGGAGTTGGGCTTGTTCAGCCTGGAGAAGAGAAGGCTGCGGGGTGACCTCATTGCAGCCTATCAATACCTGAAGGGAACCTACACCCACGAGGGGAGTAAACTCTTCAAAAGGGCTGACAACAGCAGGACTAGGGGAAATGGATCGAAGTTGAAGGAGGGAAGATTTAGGTTGGATGTTAGGGGGAAGTTCTATACAAGGAGAGTGGTTAGGCCCTGGAACGGGCTGCCCAGGGAGGTTGTGGATGCCCCGTCCTTGGATGTGTTCAAGGCCAGGTTGGACGGGGTCCTGGGCAACCTGATCTGAATGTGTGTGTTTGGTGGCCCTGCTAGGCAGGGGGGTTGGAACTACATGATCCTTGAGGTCCCTTCCAACCCGGGTGATTCTGTGATTCTGTGATTCTGTGTATACCTGGTGAGACACATCTGCATCCTGACTTCAGACCCTCACATGAAGCACCAAAGTTAGCATGGTCCCATATCATCTGTAGAGGACGTGCATTGAAGGTTTGGCTCCTCTCTCCACTGACTGCAGAAGGGCCTTTCGGAGCGCCATTCCTAAGGCACCTTAAGTGCTTAAAAGATGGATCCAAGCCAAAGCTTCCCAGCTTCAAACAGAGGAGTACACGAAATGGCTGTGTGCATGAAATGGCTGTCTGTCTTGATCATTTACCTTAGTTCTTGCAGTTCTTTTAAATTCATACCCCTCCCCTTAACTTCAAGGCAATTATGTTGTAGATTTCAATGAATTAAGCAATGCAGCTTTCTTTCTACTGGGAACAGAGAACATACATGTTAACTGCTTGTCCTTGAGGGCTGGAGAAATGGCAGCAGTGTCCTTCTGCTACCGGGATACAATGGGTGAGTGGAGGAAGAGAGATGAGCCATCCGGAAACAAGGAAATCAGTAGATTTCTGGGACTAGCTAAATTTTTGAGAAAAAAAAAAATCGGGAATACTATTTAGTATGTCATCTTTCTTCCAAGAACTTGCTAAGGTGGAAAGAGTGCCAAGCAGAAGTGAGATATTCATGAAAAAGAAGAAATTTAGCGACTGTCGTTGAAAGCACCGGTAGACAGTGACATGTGGGACAGCAATGTGATACCTAGAGCTGAGCTGAGAAAACAGCAGTTCTTTTTGTTGGACCAGTTCTGTGACCTTGAAGAATTTTCTTCACTTCTGGCTTTGCCATCTCCTCCTGGGAATCACCCATCTCACCCAGTGAGGGCACAAGGTCACCGGTGCAGGCGGTTTCCATATGACACAGCACCAGCACCCCAGCCATATTAAAAGCAGTAATACTTTAATATGCTGCCAGCATTGGCAAGGGGGGAAATCAGGAGCTGCTGTGTAAAAGCTGAGCGAAAGAGCTTCTTTTCTTCGAGCAAACCACCTGGGAGATTTGTTTTGTTTTGCTTTGATAGCTTCTGACACTGTGTCTTATATTGCGACTTGTCAAATTATATCAAAATTGTGATATGCTGCCGTGTTACAAACTGTATTTATTGCTAATTTCACACTAAAATGTTATTTCATATCACTTCATAATCTGGTGCCATATTTACTGATTTCTGTATTCCATCTGGAACTTATCAGCCTTTCCATGATGCCTGCCAGTAGCCCGAAAGTTTCTTTCTTGATCTTCTCTAATACCCAGGGATAACTTCCATCTGGTCCCAGAGATTTGTTACTTTTAAGTTGCTCTAGATTATTTTCTCTCTGTCTCGCTGGTGCTGAAATCAGCTCGGATTGTGGTTGTGACACGGGCATTTCTCCTCTTTTTAGGACTGCATTTAGAATATACTAATTTATTTTTAGCTTTCTGGGCATCCTGCAGTTTTCTTCAATTTTCTTTCCCATTCCTTCCCATGATTCCAATTCATGTGATTGAAATTCTTTTGTAATTCTCCATTAGGAATTAGAAAAACAGCAAAAGCAAGAAATTAATGTCCCTTAGCCCATGGGGCTTTTCACAAAGTTAGATGAAATTAAAGCAAAATAATGAGTAGAGAAACAACGGAGCTTTTTGCGTTCTTTGATTTTCCTTTCATAATTTATGTAGTAAATATTTTCTTCTTTCTCTCCTCCTTTTTTTCTTTTCCTTTCTTTTTTGAGATATGCGACTTGTTATCATTTGAGTGAATTTACATACCAAATGGATTTTAATGTTGTTTTGCTGCTTAGGGTCATGACACGTATTTATTATTTTTGAAACTCAAGCAGTTTTAATTATTTTGGTGCTACTTGTGTAATTCTGGATAGCTGCTAGCGACTGAACTCTTCCATTTTTGTTCCTGTTATTAATAAAGCATTGTTTTTAATTTTATGAAGACTTACTGCTGCTCTTCCGTGTAAATTAAAACAATCCTTTACAGCAGAATGGAGCTTCCAGGAGCACGTGAGGAGAGTCCGTTTCACATTTACACCAGGTTACACACTGGCTCTCCCCTTTCACCGCCAGCTGCTCGCAGATCAAAGTTACCCACGTAGGTATGTAAGGAGGCTGAATTACAAAAACACTTCCATTGTCTAAACATTAATAGTCTTGATAGCAGCCACTTTGCTTTTAATTCAGATTGCCAGGAGAATCTACATCCCTTAACGTAAACATTGCTGCCTTTTGATCTAATATGCAGTCCTTTCGTGGCTCCACAACCCCAAGAGACAGCGCGGTGCTCTGCATCCTTAAAAACCCACATTTTAGCATGACATATCAACTACATCGCCTTCACCAAGGGGTAGCCCTCACAGCTAGAGACACCTTTAATCAGCAGAATTAATCAGTCTGGAAATCAACAGGAGTGCCTGGGGAGGTGAGTTGTTGCTCGTCATGAACGAGCATGGAAGAAGTGACGTGTGAACTGAATTTTCTTGTGGAGATCGTATTTTCACTGCTGATCTGCAAGAAACTCCAGCTGATGTCCCCTCTGTAGGGAATGGGGTGTGGGACATGAGGAGTTGCTCTGAGGTTGCGTGCCAGGAATTGCACACTGGGAGTCCAGAGGTAGGAGATGTGGGCAGCTAAATGTCAATAATTACCTCTATTAATATTAATTAAAAGAATCTTTTGGTGATTCATACTGTTTGTCACTCACATTTCTGTTTATCCTTCTGGGGACTCGCTGACTGAAGAAAAGCAAATTGATCACGGTTTGAACTGTGGCTTTTTATTGTTAAAAAGGGAAGAGAAAGGAATTTAAAAGAGAAGATGAGATTGTTAGTGTATTGCTTATTCTGCACTGGAGACACTTTATCTTCCTTTATTAGAAATTCTCCCGTATCAGTTTACACCCTAAATTAACTTACCTTAGGTCCAAGTGTCTTATTTCCAAAATCAGCAGTTAGTGCCACCTCAGAATACTCAAAGTTATGCATTTATCTTTTAAAAAGATCAAAGAATTTCACTTTGTGTCTTCCTTCGGGTCAATATTTTCTCAATCAACATTGTTTTAATCCAGATCGATTTCCTTGGGAATCTTTTTTTTTTTCTTTTCCAAATGGATTAGAAATATATGCAAGTGTGAGGTACCTTCAGCACACTGAAGGAAGTTTTTCAAGGGAAGCATTACAAGAAGCCTTTGAGACAGTCAGTAAACTAATACTAATAACCTTATTTTCTCAACGGGTCCTGCTCCTTCTCTCTTTCTGAGAAATAATAGTCTCTGCAACCTGGGATTTGACAGAGAATAACAAAAGCTGTTATTCTGTTAAGTTGCAAAGATATTTCAGTAATCCATTATGAGAGTGCAAAAAATGTATTAAATGTGGATGTTTTATTGGAGTTCATAAAGCTGTAAGAAAAAGGGGGGGGGAGAAAGGAAGAAAAAAGAATGCAAACTAAGCAGAAGTACTTTGGCAAGTGCCATCTCACCAGTGCTGCTGAAACCTAAAGGATGTTAAGGAGGCACAGAAGTGCTGGACTTGCTGTTTCTTGGTAGTGCCGTTGGGTCTTTTGTTCATAACGATTTGTTGCCGTCGAAGAGCAGCTTGGAGTGAGCTGAGCTGAGCAGGCTTTGATGAGGCGGCTGCTGTTCACTGCCCCAGTTCAGAGAGAGCTGCCTCTGGAAAATCATCTGTCAAGGTGGTGCTGGGAGTCAGATGGCAGCCCGTGCCACCACGCTGTCACACCATTCCTCTCCGCTTGGCTTTCACTTGCTTCTGCTGCTCCTGAATATAAATTCGGAGAGCGAGGCTGCAGCTGGGTTGGGATTGCTTTTGTTGTCGCGTTGGAAAACTTTTCATCCTTTTTTTGTTGTTGTTGTTCAGATCATTTTCAGAGCTGTGTGAAATCAAAAGCCAGTCCTATCCCCTGGAAGTAAAGCACGCATCTTGGAAAGCAAGTTCTGATTTTCCCAAATTTCACCTCAAGTATTTATCCAGTGATTTAATATCCTTTCTTCTTGCTAGTCCTTGCAGAAATAGCTCATTCTGATCTGGTTCCTCAACTCACACAAAGTTTTGTGCTCAGACGGTGCCTCAGAAAAGAAATCAATTATAGCATCAAATGAATAGGTGCATGAAACTTCTCAGTGTTCATATAAACACCATCGAGCAATTATCCTATGGAAAGTCTGTGTTTAAATACAAATGGTTGCAACTTGTTTGAACTTGTATCACCCTAAGCGCAGCACACAATGTAGAAGTAGTTGGGATCCTCTGAGAAGTAATTTTAGAGATGTAAGTATTTGCCCCAATATTTGTAGAAACACTTTGCAGAGCTTGTATAGAGGCATTTTAGTCTTTTCACGAGAGGGGAGTTAATCTAGAGGGCTTTTTTTTTCCTCCTTCTGAAAGAGACTTTTGAATTCTGATATTACATCCTGTGCATTACTCCTTTGTAGTAATTCCCAATGAAGATCCTAAAATTCTTTCTCATCATCAGGCATTTTCCAAAGGAACAGCCATCTTATAAAGTACTCTTTCTTGTGATGCTCCCTGCTAGACGATGATGGCTGTGATGGCTAGATGATGGCTGTGTTCTTTTCTTTGCTTATTGGCAACACGATTTCTGGATTCACGACCTGCTACACAGTATGATTTGCAATTAAGAGTGGTTTGTGTAAAGTAATCTACATAAAGTGCCATGGTAACTGAAAGAATATAAGCATTGTAAGGTCAAGTATAAAAAGATACAGAAAATTAACTGTTAATTCCAAAGTTGCATTTGGGATCCTCTGTAATCTCATGCTGTAGTAAGAAGCCTGGCTTTATGGCACTTATGGTCTATCTCAAAGAGATCCTCGTAGCTTAAACACAACTGAACAAAGCCAACCTGCATGAGCCCAGCTATGCATGATGAACACAGTGTTAATTTCCTAGCAGTACAGGAATACATTAAAATATATTTATGAACAAATACACTTGCTTTTAAACCACACATTTCCACTAGTTCCGGGATGTCTAATGCAAGTTCACTGTGGATTTTTTTTTTCTTTCCCTATGAATATTTAGCAGAAGGAGCAGTGCTTAAATGAAGACTTTCCTGTCCTTGCACCCCCATATTGTGTTTTAGTTTACAAAAATGCATTTTGCACTTCAGTGTTAGAAACAAAAATCTCCCTCAAGCTTTAGGTTTCTGCCAGAATCTCAGTGATTATTAGCATGTGTGTGCTGGAATCAGCCTGGTCTTTTTGCAAAAGCGCTTGCATAGGAAAGATAGCATCTTAGGAACCTCTGGGAAGGTATATGCTTGTTTGGCTTCATCTTACATAATGCAAAACAAACAAGAAGATAAAGAAGATATCCTGTGTTTGCAAAAGCAGTATTGGGCAGACGGTGTTTACTGCAAATGCGCAGAGAACTTTTGCCTTGCATATTTATTTAGCCATGGTACGCCTTCACTTTAGTGCTACTGAAAAGTTAAAGGTCATCATGTGTGGATTTAGTGCTGCAAGAATGAGATTTGAGTGCACATTTGTAGTCCTCATCCATCTGGGAGTCTTCTCAGACCTCCTTGCATACATTGAGTTAAAAGCAGGAGTTAAAAGTTGAAGGTAGCCCCAAAGGACTTTTCTTTTAATTTATCAGTGAGGATCAGCTTGCTGGCAGCAGCTGGAAAATGATAGCGATATATGATAGGTGAAGACCCTCACTATTCCACTCACAGAGCATTTCTTTTGCTTGCATTTTTTAGCATGAACAGCCAACATAATTGCACAATATTCCACGTGCAAGAAAAAAAAACAGCAGCGAATGATGTGAGCTCCCAAAACTGTCTTCTGCACTCAGAGTAGAAGAAGACCTATAGGGGTTTTCCTCGAGATGTACAACCTGTCTGTAAATACGAGGCACTTTGCTTAATGCTGTAGAGGGAGGTGCTCGGATAGGTGAAGTGTACAGGAGAAATCAGTTAATGTTTGGAATGAGTTGGGATGAAAACTCTAGGATTTTATGTGTATATTATCATTTTCATGGTGGTTTTTGTTTGAACAAGTACAAAAAGCACCTGTTAGCTGTAGGAGTAAAATCCCAGCAGTGGGAGGAAGCCGATGGCCTGATTCCCATTTGGCCTGATAGGAGTCACCATTTCACCCTGCATCTTTGGGTAAGCTCAGAACACCATGAGAGCCTGAGTTATTGCAATAGAGTAAGGAGAAGCCTTCCTCTAACACCTCTGCATCTCGTACGAATGCTCACAGTCTATTGAAGGTACATGTATGCGTAAGTTAAATGATCCTTAAAAGGGTTCTGAGGGTGTTCTTTTTACAGTAGCATCACTGTCACTCACTGTAGTGAATGAAAATTCAGATTGTGTTGGGCAAAACCCGGTAATTCAACAAATCACTTACTTCACTGAATGGGAACATTTTTCTCCCAACTTGAGGATACAAAGGATTCTTTTACATGAATTCTGGAAGTGCAGCAGAAGGAGTTCAAACAATGGAAGAAGTGTTCGTTTTTATACCGTCAGCTTCAGTTGATTCACTTTTCAGGGGATGCAAAAAGCAGTTGACTGCTATTGTCTACTTCACCTGTCTTATTTTCTTCCTTGTGTGTTATTGTTCTTATCCAGATAATCCTACTGCTTGATCAGTATCCTCATGTATGCTTTCTTTTATTGCACCTACTTAAAATACGTTAAAAATCTCCTTGGCACTTGAAGAATCAAACTGGAATTAATTTGATTACAGTGTTCTTAAGATGTAGCAATTAAGGGCAATCATTTTTAAATAATATCATTTTTTAAACACTGTATAAACATAATGTAAGCTGTAGATAACTACTGCAGATTTATAGTAAACAACTTCATTATATTTCTTGACAAACCTTCTGGAAGCATGAAATATTAATTTAGTTTTTATGTAATTCATTACTCATAGCAGGAATAAAAGAGAGCCCCGTACATGTTTAAGAGCACGCATTTAGAACAACAGAGTTGATGTTTTCGGGAGAACAACTAGAATTCTTTAGCAGGGTAGAACATTTCAGTTAGATGTTGGCCCCGGTCTACCTGCTGCCTTGAAATTCTTTCCTGTGTATATTAGCTGGTAAAGAGCACCAACCATAAGCCACCATCTCATAGAGAGACGTGTGAAATGAAAGGTGCTCTCCAGAGCTGGTGAGGAGACTTTGCTACCCTTGTTTAAATTCAGCAGAGAGGTCTGGCCCTCCAGGCAGATGGAAAAAGTCGTCAGAACAATGTGGAGCAGAGAAAACTCGAGTAAAATAAGAAAGTAGCTGCTGAATTAGGAAAGGCATTTTTTATTTATTTGGCACATTTATTTTGTTTACTTCGGGCTGAATTTCATTAGCCATCACTCTCCAGCTGAGAAGACAACAGGCCCCATCCCTTCTGTGACTAGATTCCTTGTTAGGGACGCTCTCCTTCCTTATGCCTCATGCCGTGCGTGCATGGTGAAATAAAAAATTCACAGCCCTCTAAGATGAAGAGCTTGCAAATATAGACTGCAGGTAAGAGAGCTTTTTTAAATGAATGAGTTATGCCTTACCAAAGCTTCCCAGTTCAGTGCTGCAGAGGCTCTCTGTTCAGCTGGTCCTACTCCCTTGGGAAGCTCAAACTGCTGGAATTCTAAGCAGCACAGTGGAGCCAGGATCCCTGCTGTGATGTCAGGAGGTGGTTTTCCTAGCTTACTGTGGGTGTCCTTATGACCTGCCTCACTGATAGTGAAGAACATGTTAGTTTAAACCTCAACTGTACACGTGTGGCTTAAGCTCATTTTACTTCTCTGCAGGGGCACACTAAGAGAAAACACATGATGTGTTACAGCAGCTCGGTTATTGCTTGTCATTTTATAGGAACTCAATTGCTTGTGGACATCTGTGTATAACCTTAGTCCCATGTAGGAGAATCTAATGTAATTCCCCCCCAAAAAATTCCATTAAATTCTCATTTTGGCTGAGCTTTTGTAGATCTGGTTATAGTTCTGTTTCGTTTGTGTTTTGTCTCACTCCAAAGATCTTCTTCCCTCTTCAGTTCTACTGTGCTTCTGTGCTATCAGTTGCATCAGAAACCAGAGGCTTGATGTGGAAAAATTAAACTGGAATGACAAGTACTTGTTAATGTATATCAAGCATAACTCAAGTTGTTAAAAGGGTAAAAAATCCTTGTTACTGGAAGTTGAGTGCCATAAAATCTACATTACATGGAATGTAAGATATGTTAACCAAAACTTAATGCACAATTTTAAAAAATTATAACAGCCTACAGCTGTTGAGGAGAAGTATGCTTTAATTTCATGTCACGGACTCTTTAATTCCTCCTCAGCTTAACCCATGTTCCTCTCTTTGCTTGTCCTTAAGCAGGGAAGTAAACAGACCACCTGAGTGCTGAGTAAAAGTCTTGTAGCAAGAGACTGTTTTTACTGCTGGGGTGCTTTCCTTTTTCTTTTTTGTGAGTTTGAAGTGATAATGCTGTGTTTTGAACATATATACCACCAACAACAAAAGGTGTTAATTACTATATAAAATGAAATAATAATTAAGTATGTTTCCTGTTGCCTTTATACCAGAGGGCTTTTGGAGGCAGTATCTCAGCTTTTTGGCTGGTTTATTTTCCCCTCAAATCCACAGTAGCATTTTCCTTTTGGTTCTTTGACTACAAACACAGGCTGTAAAGGCAAAGCCAAAAAGGATCTCAGGGTTTGGTTTGTTTTCTATCGTATACAACAAGCTTAAATTTTGACATTTGTAGATCAGCATCACCATATAAATGAAAAATCAGATTTGTCTGCTCCTTTTTCTTTCTCTGGTTTTCTTGCAATGGGTCACTGAAGGAAAGCCTGAAGGGAGAATCTCTAAACTATTTTTCTTCCTCCTGTCTTATTTCGTACATTTGAACTACTTCAGCAATTTCTCTCTCTTTACTGGACAACTCCTTGGAGAAATTAAATAATTATTTATTTATGATTATTAGTTTCTTTTCAGCATTTTAAAAAATGTTTTCAATGTTTGAAGCACCCCAGCAGGCATCACAAGCAAAATCCGTAGCCGAGAAAACAACAGTGGGGCAAAAACAATGGCAAACTTCATCCAAACACAAGAAGGGAGGAGAGTTGTTCAGCAGCAGTAATTAACCAAGTTTCAACATGCTTGAGACGCCTGTGGAAACTACCTGACAAATTGATGGGCTTTGTGATAGGAAGATGAAGAGCTGTTTCAGGTTCAACTGAGAAGGAGAGTGGTTAGCTCGTGGGTCTATGTGGGAAGACATTTCTTTTTATAACCTCCTTATAAGTAATAAAAATTAGGATTAATCAGGTTTATTAGACAATTCTTGTGGAAAATTTCTTCTGAGAGAGAAAGAAAGAAGGCATCTCGCCTGAAAATGCAGGGTATGCTCCCATTTCTAACAAATTTCTACAGGGCAGCCTTTCCAACTGGAAACCCCTTAAAGAAATCCTATCCCATCCTGCGAGTTCATTCATTCTGGGCTATTTAAGTTTTCATAGGGAAACAGCAGCTCCTACAGCTCAGCTTTCCTGCAGGAGGTAGTCACTGGAGACACATCACAAGGAACAGCCTCTTCAAACTACATGAAATACGTTGCTAGCTGTTGCCAGCCTCCTGATTTCACTCCATTCCTGTCTCCTAATTAAATCCCATAGCATATTTTCCCTTGCATGTGAATGAAGTGGGGTTATGCCTAATCATGAGAGACTTCCAAGCAGAATGTTTGCCTTCTGGGTTCTCACTACAGTCAGTGCTTCATGATCCATTTGTCCGGTGGCAGTAGATTTTAGCTGTCTGTTTGCATTGGGGATTGTAAGGGATTGCACAGAATGAAGTTGAAACTCAGGGCAACAAAGGACAGAGAATGCTGGTTTGGTGGCACCCAAACAGTTTCATCATAGCTTATCCTGCAGTCTTGGCCAAATGAAAGACAAGAATAGATTTTGATCATTGGAGCAAAAGCCTAAATTGTTGCTTCCCAGAAAACTTGTTTATATTGGTCTTACCAATAGAGCCCACTGGCAGAGGACCCAGTCAACAGCCACTGAGGAGAGGACACAAGGGATAAAAGCCCTGTAATTGATATCCTCTTAAAATATTCGTAATTCAGTGTATACCCATCACACGTAGCTAGAACAGTGCTGCTCTAACTCATCTCTTCCATTTCAGCACTTAGGTGGTCTGTCAGGGTCTGTCATCATGGTGAGGACGGCAGCTCTTGGCAGTTGTAGAAGGCACACGGAGGAGCCACTCAGTCATTGCCAAAGGCAAATATCCATTTCATAGCAGACCTTTCACTTTCTATAGATTGTCTTAACCACCAGAGGAGAAGAATTATCTGTTGGTAGCCGCAGATTCTCCCACCGTAGCTCCTGACCTTGCATGGATTCTCACCGTTTCTGATCTCCCCATCGTTAAAGCAAAATAAATAAATAAATAAACAAACAAATACATCCAATCTTTCTATTCTACTCTCCTTTGAAGATCCCCTTCCGTTATTGCAGCTTAGTCATGGATTTTTGCAGATAAGGTTGCTCCGTTGAGAAGGCTATGGATGATGGTTTCCTCGTGCCCCTTTAAGGTCTTGATCTTGGGGGTTTTTTTAAGTTAAATTAACAGAAAGAGCCTTCCCTTGAGAGCAGACGTAGTTCCTTTGCTGAATATTTCTTTTTTCTGTTATACTTCTAAGAAGGTCTGCATATCCTTTAGAAACCTGTGGGTTTTGTGGTCACAGAACATCAGTTACCCTAATTAAAAGGAGATTTTTGTAATGTCTTTTTATTTTAAACTATGCTAAAATTCTGTGGTGAGATGAGTTAGCAGGAAAAGTCTGGAGGAATAATCCTAAATATGCCTACTGCTGCTGTGTTACATCCAAGCCAAGGTGCCTGTGGCATTTAAAAGCATTTAAGCCGTCTAGTTACTTCCTTGGTCATGGACCTGCTCCTTTAATCTGAACTCATGACATTGCATGGAATCACATTATTTGAAGTAGATCCACAGATGTATGAAGTTCTACCAAGAAAGCAGGTGGAGTTTTGATCTTCACCACTGTACAAGGAGTCCCTTACATCGTTTTATTTTTCTGCTGGTTATGAATCTTCTAAATGTGCTCACTGACAGCTCGTGGCCATTTGCTGTATAGCAAACTTTGTTTTGAGTTCACCCCTTGTTTTTACAGAGAGCAATTAGACATCCTCATGCTGTTACCTCCCTTGTACTGGCTTCCTGTCCATGTGCTCCCTACAAGATCCACCTTCCATGGTGCCACATTGAACTGTGAATTTATCCCTGATTGGGAGCACAGTTTGTAGCTATTAAATGCAGATTATACCTGTTATAAAACACTGCTATTTCAGACCCAGTGAGCTCACCAGGAGGATATTAAATAGATGATCTAATCGGTTTGTTTCTCTTCTTCCCGTCGGCATCCTCTTGGTTTTGTTGTTAGTGTGAGTTATTAAAAAGGGACCTGAAAGAAGACCACAGCATGCAAGCTATATAATATCAAGAAGAAGGTAAGAAAACTCAGCATATCCTGGCTAGGGATTTCTCTAGGTGAAGACAGAAGGAGAAAAATCTGCTTTGTGCCACTTGGAGCACACTCAACGTTGGATTACCACATGGCGAAAGAGCGAGGAAGCATAGCGCCTTCTGAGGACTGAACTGAGAGCAATTCAGTCCCAAAAACAGGGAGGGTGTTCTTTCAGCATCACCGAGGTATTTTTCCTCTGTTACTGCTGCTCCTTTCATAGCACAAGCCAAGCACACATGTGGCATCTCCACTGCCAACATCTAGGCTACGCTGTGAGAGCCTGCCCAGCTGGGAAGCTATCAGGAGGCCTAAGGTGTGCATGCACACTGCCAGCATTTGCCTGATTGCCACTGTAGTCCCATGCAGATTATCTGTGACTGGATGTGTCCTTGAAATTACTTCTCTAGATTCAGCATTTAAAAGCACTCCAAAACCAAGGCAATTAAGCCCATGGCCTTTGAACATGTAACCAATCCCATGGCAAGCTAAAGATGCTGAGAGCACTTCGCCGTAGATATAAGAAACTTCACTTTTCCTCAATGGCCTCCACCATTTATAGGGTTTGGTAGAGAGATTTCACTTACACAGTCCTCCTCAGCACAGATTCACAAGACCATCTTTCTGCTGTTCATCAGTGTTGGGCTTTACATGGCAAGATCTCAATCCACAGCTCAGCATGCAGGAGGTACCATGAGACAAAACAGTGCATGGAGAGGATGCCCGTGTCTGTATTCATAAAGATGGTCTTATGAACGTGAAACCTGACAGCAATTGCTTTTCTTCCATCTGTTCCTGTTCCCCACCCAAACATGCATACTTCTACCAAAGAAATAAAACCTTAAATTACTTGTATGGTCTGTAGTCGAGCTACCAGCAGAGCATATAGATACATATATATATAGTACATGAGCCAAGCCCTACTGCTCCTACTCAGCTCTGCTTCTCTCCTTCATTTCAATTAGACAGACTTTTGCTTTACAGCACGATGAGTAAGAATTGTGAATTTTGGCCCAACTGCATCAGCAGTTCTGTGTCACCCAGTATTTTACTACGCAGCAGTTTGCCAGATATACCATATTGGAGACACGCTGATCTTTGTAGCTTCCAAAACTGACACTTCCTTTTCCAGTCTCGTGTTTTAAACTATTTTAGCTGAACAACACCAAGCTTTCAAAAAACAATGTGGTTCTTTTTTCCCCTTTTGAAGCAGTATTTTAATTCAGAGGCTTAGTCAGGACTTAAATCTTACTCATCCAACTATGTGAGTTCGGGCTGCAATTTTTTGTTGTTTTAAAAAGCAGTGTGATGCTGATACAAAGCTGTATTACAAACTCGGATACACCCTTGGCTAATTTTGTGATAGAATGGCTTGCCAAAACCTGTTTCTCTACCCATCAGCTATGTTTCTATGTTGTTTCTAATTTGTGTGTTAGTGTTCTGGCATTCTCTTTGCTACAGAATTTGTCTTGGTCATATCTATGCAGCTCGTGCCAGAACAACCCTCTAGTATGGGCAGTGCCATCTTCTGCTGTAAAGTCATTATAAAAGGTCATGAAAAGGTGATCTGAAGGGCTTTATTACAGTATTTTAGGACTGGAGCCATGCCCCGATTGCTGGGATTTCAGACTGCAAGGCGCTCCAGCTTCTTTCCAAGTTGTTCAAAAATGAGTATTGACTCCTTGAATGCTGGATTTTTCATCCGTTTTTATGTGGATCTGGTAGAGGGTGAGGTGCTGGGAGGAAGATATGACCATCCATAAGCAGAGACAAAAAATAAGCAGCTGCTTTCGGTCCTTGACCCTGTTAGCCCTGCACTGTGTTATGTGTCTGCCCTTTGGAATATGTTGAATTTCCATGCTAATCTGCCTTTCTCTTGTAAAACAAAATGAGGAAAGCCTAGTGCCATTTTTTTTTTTTTTTTAATTGGGAAGAATTCTCCTTTTATAGCCATTCTTTCTTTCCAACACAGACCATTGCCTTTATTTACGGTTGTTTCATTTTGGGGGTTGGAATCAATAAATGTCATTTGTTTGTGTGTCCACTGGGATGTACACATGAAACTGTGTCTCGTTCTGTATAGCTCTTGTTATAATACAAAACTGCATTTATTTTCAGTATGAACAGAGCCTGAGAGATGAGTTTATCCCAGTGTATTATCTTGAACGCTGCATTACCTAAAGGCTGATGATATAGAAATAATTGAAAGTAAGTACTGCAAAATTGTTGAGATAAATTTTGACATAAAAATGTAGGTTGGTTCATAAAAAGTTGCAATGACAATAGGTTATAGTGACAGCTTTTCAACAACTGTATAAGCTCCAGATGGAAGGGAATTTGGCTTAATGAATTATAGGCAGTCTGTAACACAAGGGCCTTTTATAGGAGCAGATCAGAAGAAAGAATAAACTTATTCATACTGGCATGTGTTAAATAGCATCATTGTTAAAAACATGGAGTTGAAAAGAAACTGAAAAATGAAGGACTTAAAAAATCTGCTGTTAATATCTGGGGCCTTTCCGGCTCCCAAGCAGGACGTGACACAGCCGTTGTTTCAGTATTAAGTGACCCCAGACATTCACTCTGGCCAACTGTGGAGGCCAACAAGACGGCCTTGCTACAAGACCTTCCTCTTGGGGTCTTTGCTCTGAACTTGTCAAGAGTGGGACAAAGTCTGCGCATTCTGTTTTTTCTTTGCTGCCTTGCTTGGCACGGTCTGTGATGGGGGATATTGCAATGGCTGACTGTGCAGTTGTGCTCTCCTACCACGCCTCTGCTTTGGGTTCAGAGCAGCCTGAGCTGACGAAGGTTGTCACTTACACTTGGGGACTGATACTCAGAGCCCCCTGAGAGCATTTTTTCCGAGCTGTGCCACTGACAGGCTGCATGACCTTGGTAAATTACTTAATATCTGCTTCCCCATCCAGAAAATGATGATGATACTTACCTGCCTCCCAGGAGAAGCATTTGGGCTTCATTAAGGATTAGGACATGCTTTTAGTTTAGTTAGTTGTGTTGAAATGTGCTTTGTAAGCAAAAGTTATTATTAAATAATGAATGAGGAAAAATGCTGTCAAAGTAATATACAGGACTGAGCCAGTGCTAAGAGCAGTAACCAAATAAAAATCACATGAGCTGTGATATCAGAACGGGGTAGTATGGCTGAAAACTAAGAATAAGCAGCAGATGTCAGTGACTCATTAAAATAACAAACTTGCATTTCTAATTTTGTCAGTGTACTGTGTCACATTTGATGGGACAGATTAACTGCTGATGATTTTGTAGGATTTTTGCGCACATGGCAGTGAGTAAGGACATAACTGTGGCCTTCAGTCTGCCTTGCTGAATCTGTGCAAGGCAGTGTTAAAATACCTGGACTTCAAACTTAGGAAAGCAGGACATTTCTGTGGAACTACTAATCATGGATGTGCAAGCAGTGAGTTATGTTGGCAAGAAGCAAATCTATGGCTTTTGACACTTTCAGATGATCTGTTCTACATCTTCCAACTCAGCCAAGCAGATGCAATGGACGCCTGCCTTTACACTGATTTGGTACCACTGCTGAATGTTAGGTGTTTCCTCCCAGCAGCAACTGGGAAGATTTGCAGCCAAGCAGCCATTTGTCCCATTCCCTGTTTCCTGAACATGGGCATCTTAATTGTTCTGGCAGAGCAGATGTGTGTGTTTTGTCAGCGCAACTGCGTGTTTGTGATACTCCGTCTCCTCAGACTCTGTGAGGGCTCATTTGTCTTAGCACATTTTATACTTTAGAAGCACTCGGATCCTTACCTATGCACTTCATGAAACATTTTTTTCGTTTTCATTTTCCTAATTAACAGCCTGAGCTTGCCACGTGTGGATAATAACACTTGCATCCTCGCACAGGTAGAAGGAGTCTCTCAACAGCTGTCATTTTTCCCTTTGCGTCTCTAAAATGATGCAATGAATTTCTGCTGAGATGCTTTTAAATGCAGGGCCCTGACCTCCATCAGTTTGTGCTGTTAGGTGCTAGCAAACCCCCAGGTGAGAACTGCAGGGCTCTGACCTCCACCCGAAGAGAAGATAGAGCCAAGGGGCTTGGTGGCATCACTGTCAGCCCTCACCTCAACCCCACACCCACTTTGCTCCTGGAGCTTGCAGTGAAATGTAGTTCTATATTAAGAATAAAAAGATGAAAATGCAGCTAATTAGAAGGCATGGGGTTGACTGAAAGCATAATAAATGGCAGCCTACCAACAAAGATTGTTGCCCCAGGTAGATAATCTGATCAGTAAATATTTATTTCATTACAAAGTCTTTTTTATGGTTTGATGCAAGTTCAGTCAATAATTCGGAGTGACCCCTTCAGCATTTCAAAGTGGATTGGGAGGTTCTGCCATTTGAACCAGGGATTCCATAAACAAATACGAGATTCTGAGTGATTGGAGGCAGTGGTTCAAAATGCAATAGTATTTATTTAGAGAATCCTCACTGGGTGTCTGCTGTTTGATTAGGCATTTGTTTGCTTGAACTCCTAACTCATCTAATCTTACACTTTGAGAAGATACAGAGATATTGCACCCACCCTTTGACAATTACAACAAATACATTAACTCTTCAATTACTATTGAGCAAGCGCTCGTGTCACCAATGCAGGTCATAGCATATCTACAACCTAATGGCCAGCAGATTACTCTGTGCCTGGACTCATCCAATGGCGTACAGATGCTTTTTGCCCAGGCGTGCCTGGTATAATCAGCTATCAAGAAAAAAGGGAAACCATAGAATTTCTATCAGCTTTGCTGGTGGGAAGGAAACAAATCAGAACATCCTAAGAGTTGCATTACCAGTACGTGTGGCACAGCCACTCTTCCCAGCCTCCATGAACTCTTCAATGTTACAATCAAGGTCTGCAGAAATAATGAAAGCACTTTTTGCGTTGTCTGGTGACAGTGTTTCAGATAAATAAATGAGGATTTAAAAGAGGAGAGTTCACTGCATTCACTCACTGGAGGCTGTGGCTTTAGCTTTAAATTCAGAAAATGCTTAAGAGAACCTTATGAAATGTAATAAAGTTCTCCTTCCCCTAGCTCACACTCTCAATCTGAAATTGTATTGAGGGAATTTGAGTTTCAGTAGTGTCCTTATGGAGCAGCTATGCTTATTACTTAGATATTAGAGATGCCCTGTTGATGTACAAGCATTTGAATTCCAAAGGGAAATAAAGTCTGTATTTTCAGCTTATTATTGTACAATATTGTAGGCATTCCGCAGTAAGTGTCTGAGAAAAACTGTTCTTTTCCCTTCTCACTTTCACCACCCAACGTGTTCTCGTCGCTTCCTACCTCTGCTGTGAAAGGAAGCATCAGTTTAAATTTCCAATTCCCCAGTAAGGAGTTATGTACATTATAACACTATTACAGTTAATGTTGTTTATGTGCTTAATTCCTTGTGCTAACAGTGGTGGCCGCAGTTTGAAATCGCCGTGCCACCTCAGTGCTGGAGGAAAGCACTAAGGGTACCCAGGAGCAGACTGAGAGCCAGGCAGCAGATCTTCTCTAGTTTGCTCTCCTCCAGCATTGACTTCTAACGTCCTGCTAAGTTTGCCTTGTAAATAGAGCGCACTTCAGGTAGCGTACTGTCCTTACAGAGGCAGCAACAAAGGCATAGAGCAGGCACATGGATGCTCTGGGAAGGAGCTTCTTGGAGTAACGCTTCCTTCTTACGTCCCTCCCAGTCTCATTTTTGCTTGCATATCCCCTTGCGGTGCTTTTGGGCATATACTCACATACAGCCTGGCACATGAACCTAAATCCCAAGCGGGATTCTTCACGCCCCATGCGCTAGAAACAAAAAAAAAATTAAAAAAAAAAATTAAAAAAAATAAAAACAAAAAATAAAAAGAAGAGCAAAGCAAAGCAAAAACTCCTGGCTTTCTGTGCTCGCTGCATGAAATGGAGCGTGGAGGAGGATGCTCCGGGCAAACTGCAGCTCTGAGTTAACCGCCAGGTCAGTGCAGAGAGCCAGGAGCTGGGCAGCGGGCTCCCGCCTGGAACCAAGTCAATACGTGCCATCTTTTGCAATGGAGAGGATTATTTATAAATGATGCATGAAGGGATTTTGAGGTCTGCGAAGGCAGCACCGTGGCAGGATCAGAAAACGCTTGAAGGTATTCATTCAGCCAAGCTCTTTAGCTAAGTTTTCCCAAGACCAAAAAAAGCCTGAGAAGTGAGAGGGATTGCAAGAGCATTTCTGGGGCTTGAAGGAACTTTCTCCGCTTCCAGTTTCTGTTGGAAGAAGGTGTGCACAGCCCAGAAGTGAGGTGCAACATGAGAATTGCTTTGCTCCTGTTCTGCAGTATGTTTATTCCTGTCACTGCCAGGTACAGAGACCTTGGTGCTAAATAAAAGCCAGGAGCAGGATTTGCACAGCTGAAATCAGAGCTTGGCGTTGGTTCCTGTCAGGCTGGGAAGTGATGTACGCACACGCAAGGTTTAGTTCTTGATCCCTAAGGTATGTTTTTGTGCACTGCTGGCCTTCCTTGCTGTTCATTATGTCTACTGATATTATACATTATATCTATGTACATTATACATTATATCTACTTATCATATGTCTTACTATATTTCAGTGCTAAATTTGGGGGCTTCGCCCCCAGGGGCTCTTTAAGAACGTTTAAGTCAGTGTTTTACATTACATCAGTAAAGTGGTAGTCTTGTCCCTGTTACGTGAGTTTTCACTAACCTTAAAGTTGTCATTTTCTCTCCATATTCCTGTTATCCTTGATAGGGGATATCCCCTGAAGGGGGGAATGGCTTCAAACTGAGAAAGAGGAGGTTTAGGCTGGATATTAGGAGGAAGTTTTTCACCCAGAGGGTGGTGACGCACTGGCACAGGTTGCCCAAGGAGGCTGTGGATGCCCCATCCCTGCAGGCATTCAAGGCCAGGCTGGATGTGGCTCTGGGCAGCCTGGTCTGGAGGTTGGTGACCCAGCCAACATAGCAGGGGATTGAAACTAAATGATCTTTGAGATCCTTTTCAACACAGACCATGATTCTATGATATTGTTCTATCCAACTACAGTAAAAATAACGTCTCAGAGGGGAAAAAGTATAAAACTCCTCAAACTACATCCATTTGGTATAGTATTCATCTATTAATTCTTCTCACAAATCATCAGACATTGCTTTCTTCAGCGTTCCTTCTGAAATCTAGGAGCCCTTATTCCTCTAGAGTATGTCTGCTAAATTTTAGACTGTTAAAAGGATGAAAAATGCCTTTTAACACACAGAGGATTAAAGACAAAGATACAGCTTGTTGTGCTGCTGCAAACACACCCTGAAATTGAAGCTCAGATGTTTACCTTCTGGGTTTTGAACCTTCAGTGGTCAGGTTTTTCTCAACCAAAGAAGTTAGAAATCACTGTTGAAACCATATTTCTCACTAGTTGCAGTATACCAAGAGCTAAAGCTCAGCAGAAAACACAAAATGCCACAGGACAGGAGATACAGAGAAGATTATTAGAACTGGCAGCGTGGCAATGATTTCAGTTTTTTGGACCATATCTATTGAGAGTCTGAAAACGAACTGTATTAAAAAACAAACACTTTTTGGCAAAAAGGAAGCTGGCAGTCGAGGAGAAATCTGATTTATCACTGCTGTACCAGCTGTGCAAGTCTTCCTTTTCAGTGATTTTATTTTGATAAAGGGAGGAGGTGCTGTGGAGTTTGGATAGGCTTTTCATTGCAGGTGTCCATCCATGTCACGGGTCCCACACCTCACAGTTCACCCAGTTCCCTTCACTGGCTCTGCCATTTTTTTGCATTTTAGTGGATTCCAGGAAGAAGAAATGATGCATTTGGCTGTTGGTGAAATTCTTCTCTTCTATGAAAAACCCATACAGTTGCCTCTTGCATGACCTCCTAAGAAAGCTGTCTTGTCTGAACTGTTCTCTTGTCAGCAGATGTGCATGTTTTTAGGGGTCAGACTTTTTCTTTTGTTTTTGAGTGCAGAGAAAATCCCACTGCTGTTGGATGCTGGTTGGATTCTGGCTCTATCCATCCGTCTGTGTGTACACCCTGTCTCTTCTTTCCCCTCTTCAACATGGATATGTTTAGCTCAAGAGCTGTAGTCTGTACAGCTCAATTACGCTTCTTTTCCCCTTTTACTTTGCATTGCTGCTCTTGGACAGTACCAGTCCAAACCCCTGTATGAAAACAATGAACTCAGCTTAGTAGCTGTTTTCAGCTCCAGACACAGCAGTTGGGCCTGGGTTGTTCCCATCTTCTTAGAGATACAAAAATTCCCTGTTCCTCATGTGACCCAGAACCCTTCCTTCCCTCTTCTCCTTCCTCCGTACATCCAGTCCCACCTATACTGGGAGGATGAGGAAAGTCACCCTTGGATTGTAATGTCTTTTAGGTCTTCCTGACATAACAAGATACAAGAACCATGATAACTTCTCTCTTTGTTAAATAACGATTTATTCTTTTCCATGGTATTTCTTCAAAGCTTCAAAGAGGAGGGCCACGAAGATGATCAGGGGACTGGAGCACCTCCCCTACGAAGACAGGCTGAGGGAGCTGGGCTTGTTCAGCATGGAGAAAAGAAGGCTGCAGGGTGACCTCATTGCAGCCTTTGAGTACCTAAAGGGAGCCTACAAACAGGAGGGGAATCAACTCTTTGAAAGGGTAGATAACAGCAGGACAAGGGGAAATGGTTTGAAGTTGAGGGAGGGGAGATTTAGGTTGGATGTCAAGGGGAAATTCTTTATTATGAGAGTAGTGAAGTACTGGAACAGCTGCCCAGAGAGGTTGTGGATGCTCCATCCCTGGAGGTGTTCAAGGCCAGATTGGATGGGGCCCTGGGCAACCTGGTCTAGCATTAAATGTGGAGGTTGGTGGCCCTGCATGTGGCAGGGGGTTGGAGCTTCATGATCCTTGAGGTCCCTTCCAACCCTGGCCATTCTGTGATTCATGTTGTCAGGTTTCCACCATCTACGTGTGTGTGCATGCCCTCACCCACCAGTACTCAGAAATATTGGATGTCCTGTCAGTTCCCTGTATTAACTCTGAAGTAGGCCATCCATTTGAAATTGCCTATCGACATTTAGGATTTGTCTGTATCAGTACAAGATTTCTTCATCCAGGAGGGAAAAGCCCATCCAAATAAACCTTTGTGATGTGTAGCCTCTGAGGGTGAGATGTAGACAAGAATGAACGCACACTTTTTTACACCCAAGAGCCATTCCTTGCCAAGCCTATAGTGCACAAATCACTGCTGTGGATTGATCACTAGAGGTTGCTCTGTGAGGTTTTTCACTCTTGATATCATGGATTGTTTAAAAGGAGCACAGAAGCAGCTGGTCATCCTGAAACCCCATGCCCATGGCTGAAGCCTTGAGAGCCTCGGAGATGATTAGGTAAGCTGGGGGAGCCTGAGGACACCACACAGGCAGAGCAGAATTGCTAATTGAGATAACTTAATAGTACACCCATTCCACTGCAGCCTGATGAGCTAATTGTTCATGCTGCATTTCTCCAGCCTTTTATTTGTATGCATTACAGCTAGTAAACATACCAGCCAAATTCAAATAGGAGGTAAGACAGCTTTCATTTCCAAAGACGTCCATTGCTGAGAGCAGAATTTCCCCTGCTCCTTCCATGTGCTTTAGTTTCAATTCTATGGGGCTGAGGGGTTCATTTGTTGATGGTGCATCCTGTAAACAGGGGGTCCCCTATGGATGGAGGCCCCAGGAGAAGGCAGTGAGCAACAGGGCCTGCCCTACACCACATGGACACGTGGCTGCTTGTGGAGAAGGCGGCGCCAGGTCTCTTTTCATAAACAAACTTGACCCTGCTGTGAACACCAGGAGTCATGGCTTCATCTCCCCCACAGCATTTCTGAGTTGGGGGTGAAGGTTCCATAGCTTAACACAGTTGTGCTGAGTCTCCTCATTTTGCAGTTTACCATTTGGGAACGAGATATTTTGCAGCATGGGGGGTCTGGCCATGACAGTGTGTATGTATCCTCACACACACATTTTGAAGCACACTAAGACGTGGCTATCTCTAACCTCCTTTTGCAGTGGCAGAGCTCTAGGAAGCAGCACACTGTCCTGTCTATCTCACATGTGTGATACTATCACATCAGCACCCATTCTACCATCACTTATGACACAGTTCTCCATTCCTGCTTATGTAGTGTAGGGAGTTCAGTTAAACTCATTGCACTACCAATGGCTCGGGCATCAAACTAACCACAATTCTGCATAACAGTGCAGCAGGGCTATGCAGACCACCCAGAGCTGCTGTTTCACCTCTTGTACCTCTTTTTCACACAGAGGGTGGTGATGCACTGGAACAGGTTGCCCAAAGAGGTTGTGGATGCCCCATTCCTGGAGGCATTCAAGGTCAGGCTGGATGTGGCTCTGGGCAGCCTGGTCTGGAGTTGGAACTAGAGGATCATTGTGGTCCTTTTCAACCCAGGCCATTCTGTGATTCTGCACGTTCTTTTCCTTGAGTATAGGATGAGCCTAAATAGCTGACAAGGAGTCTTTGGCATTGCAAGAGGTTACTAAACTGTACTGGATATCTTGGTGGGATCCATGTTCCTGTGCTGTATCTCACCCATGGTCATTACAGTTTCATGAATAGCAGAGCCTGCAAGGCTGCTGGCAGAGGGGACTTGGGGTGATGATCAGCTTGTGAAATGCTTGGCTTGTGGGTGACAGCAGATCTGTATCAAGCTCCACAGTCAGCATTGGCCACTACCTCAGTCTCATCATGCTGACCTCTCTGATTTCTCCTTCAATTCTGTGTTCAGATCATAATTCCTTTCAACAGTTTCTTTCCTAAGTTCCCCCCCCAATAGCTTCATACTTACATTTTGCATTTCCCCGATTATGCCCTCTTTATTGTTGAAACTCCTTTGCGTTATGTATTCAGTGAGAAATGCCTCTCTCTATGAAATGTCTTCTTCCAGCAAACACCCCGTTTCCCTTAAGACTTCCAGCAATGATCTCTGAAAATATCCACACCGCTTCACAGAGAGCTTGTCTCTGGTGTATTCAGATGTCAAACTGCTTGTGTCTCAGCTTGGAGCAGACACTCTCATTTGTGTGCAGAGCCCTACCGTGCACATGGGACACTGCTCAATAAATAATAGCACCAGATTCATCTACCGCATCCTATAGTAAAACTGGAAAACAAAACCAAACTTTTCACAATTGAGGAAAGTCTCTCCTCACTCTCTCCCCTGCATTTCAAATTATTTTTCCTATTGTTCCCATTATGCTTTTGTCATCACGTTCTCCAGTGGGTGAGAGGTCCCCTTGCACAAAACAGACTAACACCCAGCAAGATTTCCTATGAGGAATCTTTCTGGTGAAGGCAGGGTTTCTTTTGATGGAGGTGGTATAATGGTCTCTGGTGCTGCTCATCTTGTTTCATACTCATTGTGTCCAAACTCACTGGAGTAGGGCATCAACAAAAGCAACGTCACACTGACCATGTGCTCTTCACTTCTTTCTTTTCTCCCGCCTGGCTCCCTCTTGCTGTGCTTTTCTGCTGTTTGAGTCTGCTGTCTGCTGTATATGGAGGATTTTTGTCTAATGTACACAGAAGGAGCAAAACGAAGGTTTACAGCTTGAGTAGCTGTTGCAGTGAAAAGAGAGTATTGTGAAAAAAAGCCAAGCAACACCCCTGTGGTGTCACAGGATCATGAGGTGCGGTGGCAGTAGCCTGCCTTCTGGTCCATTTATCTGTGAGCATGCAGCATTAAACACAGAACAAAGCAAAAAGAGTGAATGTGCACCGTGCTTATTTTAATAGAAGAGTGTCTGTGTTTGCAGGGACGGCATGTATAGAAGCAAAGAGCAATCTGAGGGGGCTGGAGAGGAGAGCTGTTGTAAACCTGCAGCACTCACATTGTGTTGCTGCTAGCATATTTCACCATCCCGCTTCTCTGCCTGCTGACTCTGTTCTTCTTGTACAAGCAGCATACTCAGATACATAAGAATTCTTCTCTCTGAGGGATATGACATTGTTGAAATGGGTGACCCACCACCATCCCCCAAGGGCTCTGGGTCTTTGTGCTCATTCATATGCCTGCACATCACACCCCCTGCTCAGAAGCCACCACAGGACTGTCATGCAGAGGTAGCTGATTGCAAAACAAACCCTGCTATCCTGAGCCATCGTTTGCACCGTTGATGTGTTTAAAATTAGGGCTCAGTGGATAATTGATCCATCTGACTGCCACGTTGGAAAAAATCATCACTGTTGTCATTTTAAATGCTCATAGATGACCACGCGGCAGTGAGTTTGTTTCTTCCGATCGAAATGGCAGCAGCAAAATGGAGGGGGGAATAAATAGTTAAAGGGGGAATGAGGCTTGGTGTCGAGTGAAGCAGTCCATTGCACGCAGAATGAAGCATTAGCCCTTCCAAGAAAAGTGAGGGAGAGAAAGGAGAACATGGCAGAGGCAGAGAGAGATGATGCTACTGTGCATGGCTACCCCGTAACCTGATAGATAGCCCAGAGCTCTGCTCTGCACTGATGCAGGCTGCAATGCCTTACCTGGCCAGGACAGCCTGGAAACCTTTGTATTCTCTTTCCTTATGAATAGTTAAAATATTTAAGTCTGCAGCAGGTGAGTTGCAGCCACGCTGGAGCTGGAGCATCCTGAAAGGGCTTGATTTGCATCCTCGCCTGGACCAGGCTGCAGCAAGACATGCGTCTTCTGCCTCTCAAGAGAGCTATATTGAAGTTGGTTTCTCTTAATCTGTCCCTTTCCACATCAGCCACACTGTGCACAAAATACACGACGTGCTGGACTTACATATGTATATATGCCACCCTACAGCAGTAAGCAGAAATCTCCGCAGACATTCTTGTGACTCCATAGAATAGGGCAGAAGGGAATTAATGAAGACTGTAGATTAAAATAGTCAGAAATACAGATCGCCTTAATCTTACAATGAATTTTTGGAGAAGAAAGCAGCTGGAAGGTGTTGTCATAGGTACTGCCCAGATGTCACAGTCCCTGAAGAGTAAAGACATGAACTCAGTGAGCATCCGGTGGGGTACGGGAGCATGGGCAGCTGTATGGAGTGAGAGTGGTCAGTTAGCTATCTCAGGCATAAATTGTAGTTGGCATTTTAATAATCTTGCAGCCTTTGCTTTGGCAGGCTGATAGATTTTTCCAGAATCAGGAGGACATTTGAAAAATGTATTTTCTCAACTAGATTTTAATTTGGGGGCCTGTCAACCTTGGCACTGTCCTTTCTTTTAAAGCGAGGTCACCGTGACGTCCTCAGCCTGTGGAATGCATGCATCTCCTGGGGATTTAAATCTTTTAGACATCATGTAATTCATAATGTTGTGAATATCTTCAGATTTGCCAGTTCTTGTGATTTCATTACGAGTTTTGTGGTGCTGTGTGTTTTGGAAAGTAGAGAGCATGATGTTTGTTGTTTTTGTGGCTTTTTATTCATTTGGCTTGAAAACCTCAACTAAGAATGGGAGGTTATGGGAGAACAGTACTGTTTTTTTTCTTGTTAAAACTGAAGATCTGTTTAAAATGTCGCATGCTTCTGGCTGTCACAAGGGCTGAAGCCAGTCCTCCCACTTTTCCTTCCGTATTCAGGAACAGGTGTGCATTTGATTGCATATAAATCCAAAGCAGCATTTGCTATCTTCTTACTGCATTTCAGCAATATGATTTGCCTTCCTCCCACAAATCCCTGCTCAGAGCAGCAGCTGGGTGCCTCGAAGGGAGCAGCCCTGTTCACTGTGTCTCTTGGTACTCTGGCAAGTATATGAAGGCTGCTCGCAGTGGATTTTTTTTCCCCTACAGTGTGTGGCAGAGCCTCGTGCTGTTTTACATGGAGCTCTGTGCTCAGGTGTTTGGTTTATCCCAGTCTTTCAGCAGTAGTAGTAGTCTCTTTTACCTCTCATTTAGCACCTGTAGTAAAATTAGAGCTTTTCATGCAAATAAGGATTGTATTAATAATAAGAGTAGCAGCCATGCAAAGCCTCAGTGCCATCACCGATGCTGTGCAGCAGCTTTGCCTACCTGGAATAGTTCCACTTGAGGCTGCCCTTTGTCTTTTTCCTTTAGGCTTTTATAGAAGCATGTCAATTTTCTTCTTCTCCCAGACATTAACCTTTAGTGAGAAACAAGGTCGCGGGGGTAAGAATTGAGATAGCTCATCTTCACTGTCCTAAAGAAATCCAGCAACGAATGACTGAAGCACATTTGCTCTCCTTAGTTTCTTTGCTCCCTGCTCGAAATAAAATTAAAAAAACAAGTTAATAAATAGCAGTTCTTTGCTGCCTTCATGCCATATTTTTGAAGTTTGTTATTTAATAATTTCTTTCTTCCCTTCTCTTCCACTGTTTGGGCTCTTGTGCAGGATTGTCACCGTCATGACAGAGCCACTGTCCTACGAAGCCAATTCAAAATGCTGTTTTTGTAATGACTCACATGAGCAGAGCAAGCGAGCTTAATGCCTGTATTTTCTGCTTTAGCCCCAAATTTATTTATTTTATTTACACTTTTCTGCACAATCGGATGGTTTTCCATGCAAGGTGCATACTGTTATCCTGAAGGTGCATGAAAGCGATAGGGCTCTGGAAAGCACAGTGTGCTGTAGCAGGTGAGTTCTGGCAGCTTTACAGTATGTCCAGGTTAACAACCTGGAATGCCATAAATATTCAGAGGTTTTTCAAGTAACATCAGATCTGATAGATGCTATTTAAAGTTGCTAAACATTAGGCATTGTGTTATTCAACTGAGCTTCTGAAAATATGTTCATCTTTTCTTGTAATTAATCTCATTAAAAAGTCTTTAGCTGGTATGGGGAAATAATGGATCTTTAATGTTTTGTTTGATATTGAAAGCAAGTTTTATAGTGAGACATTAAAAAGCGGTTTTAATGTGCGCTCAGCATGCGTGAGTACTCACAATCGGTGATTCTTAATGGAAATGTGATCAAAACGACAGCTTAGACCAGAAAGCTGCATGAGAGCTGTGCTGAGGGAGGACGGGTGCCAGGGCTCCTGGGGATGAGCTCCGAGCAGAGCAGCCCCGGGAACCATGCATCCCTGATGCTGGGGCTCAGCAATTCAGGGCTACATGCTGCCAGTGTGTCTTCTTGTTCTGTAACAATGGCATCCTGGCTTGCATCAGGAAAGGTGTTGCCAGCAGGAACAGGGAAGTGATTGTACTCAGCTCTGGTGAGGCCAAACCTCCAGTACTGTGCCCCTGGTGATAGAACTAGAGGGAATGGCTTCAAGCTGCTCCAGGGGAGATTTAGGCTGGACTAATTTCTTAATACTGCTTTTCTGAAAGAGTGGTCAGGCACTGGAATGGGCTGCCCAGGGAGGTGGTGGAGTCACCGACCCTGGAGGTGTTCAAGGAACATTTGGATTTTGTACCGTGGGACATGGTTTAGTGAGTACTATTGGTGATAGGTAGATAGCTGGACTGGATGATCTTGAAGGTCTTTTCCAACTTTGACGATTCTGTGATTCTAGTCCATATATTTTCTTTTGTTCCAGTGTTTTTCTTGTGTGCGCACTTGCAGCCCAGAAGGCCAACTGCAGCCTGGGCTGCATCAACTGAGGGATGGCAGAAGGGAGAGGGGGGGAATTGTCGCCCTCTGCTCTGCCCTTGTGAGGCTCCATCTGGAGTACTGCATCCAGGCCTGGGGCTCCAGCATAAGGATGTGGACCTGCTGGAGCAGGTTCAGAGGAGCGTTCGCAAAGGTGGTTAGAGGACTGGAGCATCTCTCCTGTGAAGAAAGGCTGAGGGACCTGGGCTCGTTTAAACGGGAGAGAAAGCTCTAGGGAGACCTCACTATGGCCTTCCAGCAACTAAAGGGACCAGTGGGAAAGTTGGAGAGGGACTCTTCATCAGGAAGTGTAGTGATAGGATAGGAAAGGGGGAATGATTTTAAACTAGAAGAGAGGAGGTATAGATATTAGGAAGAAATTCTTCACCATGAGGGTGGTGAGGCACTCGGACAGGTTGCCCAAAGAAGTTGTGGATGTGCCATTCTTGGAGCTGTTCAAGGCAGTTTGGGCAGCCTGATCTAGCAGAAGATGTCCCTGCCCTTTAAGGTACCTTCCAATTCAAAGCATTCTACAATTCTGTAATTTATGCTCTGAAACCTTCCTGTTTAAAAAGTAGATCTTGAAGTTCAGCTGCAAGCCAAATAAAATCAGCTGCTAATTGCCACTAAAATACTTTGTAATCACTTGAAACAGCTCGCCTGGATCTTGTTCAAACAGATGGATCTCACTGCCCTCAAAGTTTTCCTGTCTGTTTTGGAAACATGAACCACCTATGACGAGTATCCAAATGCCTGTAGGATGCTATTAGAAAAGACTGTGAGTGAGCCGTCCCAGTCCATAAAAAGATGGTGTAGGCAAATCATATGTATTCAAGCTACCAAATGAAGTTGAAAAAAAACACCTTTGTGTGATAAATATTTTGCTGAAAGGAATTTCAGGTTCTTCATGGGTGTTCATTGCTGTTGGCTACACTGTGTTGAGCTCCAGACAAGGCTGACCCATGCCGCATCTGCTCCCCTCACATCTCACTGGATGGGAATGGCATGCAGTGCCATCTCTGCCCCAAGGGTTTCCAGAAACTGAGGCAGTTTTTAAGCTGAGGCCGATGCCAGTCAATTGTCTGGTGTTCATTGATGCAATGAAACTCTGTAAATAGAAGTGGAAGTAGGAAGGAAAAGAAATCATACACATGCACAGATGTGAAAAGGGAGCTCACTAGTTGGAAAATGATACTGAAATTGGAGCTTTAAGACAGCTCATGGGGAAATCGTTCTGGTGACAGATACAGTTAAGCACTGAATTGGGTTCCTGGGCCGAGTTGTAGATTGTCTTCAAAGGGGAATTTCAGTGAGCCCTGTGTACCCCGGGGGCAGCCCTGCTGTCTTTGTGGGCACCATCTTTATGCTATGGGACATCCCACATTCCATCCAGGTTTCTGCTTGTTCTGTTTGCTGATAGCACTTTGCAGTCTGTACTCATGTCTTACCAGATCAGCATCCTGTACTGGAAAGAGCTTTGGCATTGCTTGTCCTTAGTCCTCGTGTCCTGCCAAAGATGTCTGCTTGTACTTCTTAACGTAGAGACAAAAACTGTCTGAACAACACCTGGCAATTATGATGATTGTGTTTTTTTATGTCTGCTCTTTCTAACCTTTAAATTTATTTACAAAAAATATTATGGACTTTTCTTGTCATTTGCCAGCATTTTGGGTAGAAGTGCCCTCATATTATCCGTACTGGGGGCTAAAGAACATGGGGAAATTGCTAAGGCAAAATTATGCTTCATACCAAGAAATGAGACAAGTACAAATGTTCTTAGTTGTGTTATGTGCTGTTTTGATCAAGTTAGATAATTCTTTATTTCAATTTTCTTTGCTATCAGGCTCAGTCTGATCTCTTTTGTCAAGTTTCTGAATAATTTAGAGAAGGAACAATCTAAGTGCTAAATATTGTTGTTATCCATTTATTCCACAAACAGTTCTTTCTAGAGTCCTAACATTTTCTTATCTTCCTTAAGAGGATTTCAGGAGGATTTTCATGCCCTCTTCCTCTTAGTTCACAGAAGTTTGTGTAACTAGTTTACTGCCGCAGACTGGAACTTCCTAGCTTTCCCATTCCTCCCAAATAAATTGCTACATTACTTTGCCAGCATGTTTGTAAAGAACCTAGACACTAAAGTCTGCTGATATAGTGCATGGGGCCAGCAAGAAGCCCTGGCCTGCATGACGATACTGAATATTGTGGTCTAAGAAATATTAAGGTGCTGCCACGTTGCTGAATACAAAGGGATAACTTCCTGTTTTTGTGGCAGAAAATCAATGTATGGCGTCAAGACTGTATACTGACAACTTGATTATAAAGGACACTGAATATGTTGACCCTGGAACAGCACCAGCACAGAGCAGACAAGGTGTTCATACAGCATCAGCAAGGCTAGCATGCATTAAAGCTTGCTTGCCCTTCTCAGTTACATCTGATATTTTCACACTGTGTTGCCATTATTATTTCTTTTTCACATCTCTTAGCTTTCTGTTTGCTTTTCTTGAGCTCTTTGGTATTGATATTACCAGTGCACATGTAGCTGGCAGTCACAGTGCATCAGTCCTTACCCTTCAGAACCATGCTGCATAGGTTCTGGAGGCAGCTCAAGCCTGCAGTTGAAGCTGCGTGGGAGCTAACTTCCTTGTGGTTTTCATCCCTTTAATTTCAGGTAGGAAAAGTTGCCATAGGATGGTCAGAATCATCAAACCTGGGACAGGCGGGTGGCACAGTAGCAGAGCTGTGTCACTCTGCTGAGCACTAATGTGACCCCCTGAGCATAACAACAAAGGAGCAATTCCCATGGCAGTTCTTTCCTACACGTTTTCCATCTCATTTCAAGTGTTAATATACTGTCTTAACTGGGCACAGTGCTTGTTATCCTACTCACTTCCAGCTGGAGCATAAGACAGAGGACCAAAATGAAAGACCATAGTAAACAATATGATTCATTTCATTCAAAAGGAACAAAATGCTAAAAACAGTAGCAAGAAAAATCTCTGCCTTCTTAATTTTACTATTTTAATTCGAGGAGAGCTGCAGTTACTGAAAGCATATTAGGCGGTTGCAAATGAGGGAGAAATGAGGCTGTAGGGTAATTGCTATAAACATATTTAGCATTATGAAATTCATTAGAAGTTCCATTTTTCATGGAAGAGTATTAGCTCCTGCTTGTGAGTCACTTCTGTAGCTTTGCTTCCTACCTCATTATGGTGCCTGACCCTGAGCTTCACAAAACTCCCTCTCTCCTTTGTGGCTGCGTGAGCCATGGTGACATTATATTGCGACTCTCCTTGACTTTTCATTCTTCCTGTTGCTGTTTGCTCTGACATTTCATTACTGGCATACTTCTCAGAATGCTATTATCTCTGTTTCATAGTAGTTTCCCATCATTTCCTTTGGCAGTGAGGAATAATTCCACAAGTTTCAAAAAATGCGATCTGGCTCAGCTGTTTCCCCAAGCAATGCAGTCACACAGCCCTGGGTATCCTGTACAGACATCCTGAGTAGGATTTTGTTTTCCTTTCTCAGATAAACTTATTTATTTGAGAATCTCTTTATTTACTTGAAGATCTTTTCCAAAACCAAGGAAGCATAAGCAGCTACATTTTGTCTTAATTTTCTTCAGCTCCTGCTTTCCTGTGGTTAATGGCTAGACAATAGCATTCCTAAAAAAAGCTAACATTTACAGATCTATCATTCATGTTTCTTCAGTCAGTAAGGAAAGGTCAGCCTGTGCTGTAAACAGAGCTGTGACCATAATGCCAGTCAGCCCGCTGCTCTGCCTTCATCATGGCAGCCTGGAAGAAAAGGGGAGGTACAGCGGAAATGTCAGCTCCAGCTCATTGTGTGGGTGAGGATCCAGCCTTCATGCTTGTACCCAAGGCAGCCAGATTAAGACTGTCTCAAGTACTGCAGGAAACACTGCATCAGTAATCACAGAAGGCACAGCGGTTCTGTCTCAATCATTTTTTTCTTTCCTTTGCCACTGAGCAGGAAGGAATGCCCCTGTTTGTTGCAAGGGAGTTGGACCATATGACCTTCCACAGTCGCTTCCAACTCAAACTATTCTGTGATTCTATGAATCGGGTTATTTTAACTTTGGAAGTGGGAATTCCCTCTTCTCCCAGTCTTGAGCATTCAGGCAGGTACACAATCAGCAGAGAAAAGTTGCCTTCCATGACTTTAGTGATTGCTTCTGGACAAGTTAAACAGGAAATTAGATACCGATTATACATTCTTGCAGAACTCCCAAAGCACTGTGTGGATAAAGTTGAGTGCACATTTATCAGGAGTGGAAACATTACCCCTTTTTTTGCATTTAGAGAATATTGACGCACAGAGATAAGCGTTGTTCTGGCAAGTCACTAAGGGAGAAGAAACCTCAAATCTTCGGAATCCACTTACCATGTCCTCTTCCATCTCAGAGCAGCTTTCGGTCCTAGGATCTTCGTGGGAAGCTGTTATATAAATGAGGGAACAGAAATGTGCTGTTTTTATGTATGTTTGCGTAGCATCCATCAGGCAACGCGGCTGCCTCAGCTCGAGGATTTGCAGTGCTTAAAAGGTGCACCACGTTATAAACCAGGTGACAGCATGCAGCGACAAGAGCCTTATCCAATTAGAAGTACAGTTTGCTACAGACAGTGAAGGTGGCAAACTCATCCCTGACAAGTTGTTTATTTGTTTAGCTCGGGTACATTAACAAAGAGAAGCAGAAAGCTCTGACTTCTTTTGTGCTGGCTGCTTCGGCCTGCGTTGTTAACAGATAGCCCATACAACAGTTACCTTACAAGGTTATGACAAAGGGTGGATGGAGCAAACAGATGGAAGGAGCACAAGTGAGATCGTTGCATTTAACATAATAAGCCATGGTCTTACCATCTGCCCAACTGTTCCAGAGTGCTTTGCAGTCAAAATCTCACCTACAACGCCCCAAATCTTGGGAAGAGTGCCATCAAATCTCTGCTGACTGCTGGGATTCAGGATTTCAACTTCACATTTCTAGAGTGATGCTACGAAACGGCACTCTTGAATATTTTATCCATGGCTTTGTTCTAGAAATAGTCCTGCAAATGTTGATGGGATGCGTGCCGTTATTAGAGCTTATTTCCATCCTCTTGTTTGTTGTTGTAATTTGTGGAGAAAGGCCATAAGTTAAATCTCTAATTCACAACTTTTAATGTAAATCATATCTCATTACAGTACGTCACAGTGATATAATACAATATGTTAGTTTGCCCTAAGTGGATGTATTTGTCTCTATTTTCTGGCTCAGATAATAGTTACCATCTGGGCGTGTGTTTATTTTTTGTTGTTGTTGTTTCTTTTAATCATTTGTGGTGCTGCTTGTTTTAAAGATGAAAATGAGTAAAATTTGAGGCTGATTTAGGAAATTGCCTGGAGAATATTGAGGGGAACTTCAGACACTTTGAATACTTCACATTTTTAACCTATGACTGAGAACATTTTGGTAGCCTTGAGGGATGTCCTCCCTTCCTACTCCAGGTCTTTGGATATCTTATGAAATCGGTGCTGGGGTTGAGCAGCAGAGAGCAGGATAGAGCCCCCAACTTCAAATCCTTCTCTTTCCTCTGGTCTTAACAAATATCAGATAGCACTGTGACTATTGAAAACACATCTCACGGCCTGAGCGTTCATCTTTCTGGCTACTGTGAGCATTTGTGTTGTCAAAACTGTGTGTCACCTTTGTTTTCATAGTGGGTG
This sequence comes from Centrocercus urophasianus, assembly GCF_019232065.1. NCBI lineage: Eukaryota > Metazoa > Chordata > Aves > Galliformes > Phasianidae > Centrocercus > Centrocercus urophasianus. Next base: position 1,230,618 of record NW_024884142.1, on the reverse strand, counting down.
TATATAGCAGCAGCATTCACTGGCTGTGTATTTTTGTATGCATACATGCTGTACATCCTTCAGGCTGTTTTATTCAGACTCTTGCAAGTCCCAGTTTCAAGCCAGTCACCAGTTTATAGGATGTAGCAGTGCAGGTGCCTAATTTGCACCTAAATTTCAGCTGCCTGGTGAAAAAGCCATCTTAAGTAAGTGCATAAATTCCTTACAAAGTCACTGGGGAGAAACAGTTGCTTTGAAGGCTCCCAGAGAGATCTTTGCTACCTGAGTCTGGCACTTAAGTTGCTCTCAGTACCTCTGTGATCTTTTTCTTTCTGATCAAATCTCAGGGATTTGAGATATGACACACTTTTTTTTCTTGTTCTACTCTGGTGGAAGACTGCCGTGGTGTTCAATGATTATAAAGAACACACTGAACTGAATTTGGCTTCTCTTGGTGAACAAAGAATATATATTCATTTATCTGGTTTGGGGCACATAATATTTCAAATGTGGATTTGCTCACCTGTGTGGATCATAAGCGTAGACTCCAGACTTGCACGCATTTAGATTTGGAATAGATGCTTCACAGCAATGCATCTGCCTTCTGGCTAGTTCTTCCTGCACGGTCAGGTATATAGCTATAAACACTCGAGCCTCCACTCATCTAACTTGTACCCTAAGAACTAAGCAAACATGACCCTATTGATTGTAGTGTCTGTAGGAAATACCCTTATCATTGCCAATGCACAGCCCTAAGTATGTAAAATACCACTGCTCTTTTTAGCTCCCTATCCCTGTTTCTTGCAGCACCCAAGAAAGCCCAAATGAATCATCGTTCTTTCCAAAATGTCTGTGCCTCCAGATAGCATCACGGTATTAACTGTGTGCTAACCACCAGACTTTGCATCGTTTGTCTCTTGTAGACCTCAGCAGGGCACAACATGAATGGCTGGGAGCTGTTTGCAGATACCTGCTGCAATTCTGGCTGGGAGGATGGCCACAATGACAGATCATAGAATCATAGATACACCCCTCGGCACATCAGCCAGGGACCCTCTCTCAACTGCTCTTCTGCCATGTCCAAGCTTCCATTTTCTTGTCCCCTGTTCATGCACTAGTTTGGATGCAGCTTTTGAGATCAATTTTGAGCCCTTTATCCAATTTAATTTTCCTCATCTCATGCAGAGAAAGGCAGAATTTATCCCAGCGTCATTCACGGATATAAAATACTTGAATCATATTTTCTAATTATTTCTATTCAGACATGGGAATCCACATCACACAGCCCCTAATGATGTTACACGCAATAAAAGGAAGGACCTTTTACCAAATACTTGACTTTATTGTGTTGTGATTAGAAGCAACAAATAAATGAAAGAAAACAAGGTTTTGGTTAAATAAAAAAGTAATGGCTGTTCTCTCTGTTGAAACTGTTCTAATACAATAAACTGTGGAAAAAAGGAATTATACGTGAGAAAACACTTGAAATCACTGTTGGTATAGTTAAACAATTAGCATTTGCTTGAAAGATATTTACAGTTGAGACAATACTATTCTTCAGAAGCAGCGCTGACATCACATCCTTTGAGGCTGACTTGAGATGAATTTAAGAAGTATGTTTCTTTGCACTCCAATTCTGTAATTTGTAATTGTGCCTCTGATGAAAGTTTTTAGGTACAGCAGGATTTATCTTGGCCCAGCTTATGACCACATGATAGATCAAATTCCTCACCACCATTACAGATAAGCATCGAAACTGGGAAGAAGCAAAATAAGTAGATAATTAATTAGCTTGGCTTTCTGTAGACACACACCCCAAACTCTTTTGTTTGTTGCACAAACTAGGGTTAAGCACAGCTTCCCCATGCTTTAGACTCCATCAGCTTTTAATTTTTCATTGGGTTCTATGAAATATAACAGATGGAGTAGTCTTGTTTACTTGGAAATTTCAAAGATGGGGCACAGAAGCTTCATATATCCTCAAAAGAAAACTTTTGTTAAGTGGAACCAGCTATACTTCAACAGAAAAATGGCCAATGGCCTTAAAGGAAATTAAAATGAGCCATAACAATTGGAATTCATGCAAGAGCATAAAGGGCCTTCCTAAGATAAATAATACATGCATTAGAAAGCATTGTACAGGAAAGAACATGATAATGGAGATTATCTCTCACAAGTGAAAACAAAATTTGAAAATAAACATAAGAAGTTTGAGTGAGCATCAAAACTCTGTGATGCCATGCCTACAAAGGCTTTCTGGGACCTTTGGGTTAGTTCCTTTTGTCTCCAGGGCTGAGCTGAGAATCCAACTCAAAAATTCATGCAAGGGAAAGTGGGCTTCAACACTCCGTCAGGCAGAGATTTCAGAGATATTGAGCCTGAAAGCTGAATCTGGTTTGAATTTGAGCTGACATTAAATATATTACTTCTGTAGTGGACATCATTTTTTTTTTGGGGGGGGGGGGGGGGGGAGGGGAACTACCAAGAATTGGGGAAGATTTCTGTGGATAGAATCTTATAGATTAAAACCAGAAAGAAGTGTGATGAGGCACTGTTAAAAAGATGCTCTTCAAACGCTTCAGGAAAGGTCTGGTAATTCAGTTATGCAAAGCATTGGAGTAGGTAATAAAGCAGCATCTCTGACCTTACAATCAATATAATAGTGTAAAAGCCCAAATAACTTGTGGAAAATGGTGTCTGGAAGCCATAGAATTGTATCATAGAATCATAGAAGTGAGTTGGAAGGGACTCATAAGGATCAGTGAGTCCAAATTTTGGTTCTACACTGAACCACCCAAAAATCAGACTGAGAACCACCAAAAAATGACTGAGAGTGTTGTCCAGATGTTTCTTGAACTCTGACAGCCGTGACCATTTCCCTGAGGTGCCTGTTCCACTGTCCAACCACCCTGTCAGTGAAGAACCTTTTCCTGATATCCAACCTGGACCTCCCCTGTCACAGCATTCCCTCGGGTTCACCAGAGAGGGGAGATAGAAAACTGGCGTTAAAAGGGGTCTGGTTGAGACTTAACAAAGCAAAGAAAGAAAGGGAGTGATAGAGGGATGTCTTCAGTGGCATCTGAATTCTTCTTGTCCTCTTGTTCCATAGCTCATCTTCTGCATTCCTGACCTTCCTTCATCTGTCTGTGAGTTTTCCAGCAAGTCTGCTCCAAGGGAAGCTGGGAGGGTGAAAGCAAGGAAGGCAGGGAAGGGGCATGGTTCCATAGGACTCCAGCAGTGTGAGCAGAGCAACTCTGATCATGGCAGCCATGCTTAATCAACAGATGTGTTAGGCAGACAAATCCAAAGTTATAAATTCAACAGTCCTTATTTTCCAGCAAAGTATTACTTTTGTTTGTTTGTTTTTATTATTTGTTTGTCTGTTATTATTATCAAGTTCTCCCTTGAACAAGGCTGTAGTGACAGAAGAATTGGCTAAATATCTGGAACAGCGTTTTCATTAAATGCCCCTAAAGTTGACTGGGTTTGAAACCTGACATTGATTGTCTGATGGAAGCTGAGCCAGTTCAGGTTTGAATGCAACAAAAATAGATCACAGAATCACAGAATGGCCAGGGTTGAAAGGGACCTCAAGGATCATGAATCTTCACCCCCTTTGCCACATGCAGGGCCAGATGTTCTGATGTTGTTGTTTTGGGGAATGTAGTTCCTGGTTTTTGAGATATAGAAGACTAGGAAGAAAAACAAAATAGCCCAGTCATTCCATACCCTGGCAGTGAAGTTGCAGACAGCGTGTCCTTTTTCACTCCATAGTCAGTGTCTATAGGTTTTAATAAATGTCTGTACAGAATAAGGCCTTTTCTGAATCAGAACAAAAGCTGCAAACAATTTTATAACAGGGAAGCACATCATCATTGTCCTAGGTTCTTACATTAGCAAATTTGATAGGTTGGTTTGTGTTGATATTCCTGCAAAAGACTTCCCTTACATTAGAGATAACAGAAAAAGCTGTCTCTGAGTGTCTGACTAAAAAAAATCTTTGCTGATGGATCAGAACCAACGTGAAAGCTTTTGAAACTGCCCTCCACTACCCCCAGCTGGAAGATTATCCATGTGTGTTGGAAAAGCTCTAACTCATTAGGGCTTGAGCCTTTGAGGGCTTAGGCAAAGCTCATTTGAGGTCAAAGGACATGTTTATATTGACTTGATGAGTTTTGGATCAGACATCTTTGCTCTATACACATGTGACATTTAGCTCCCTAATTGTGCACACATAAAAAGAGGGAATGTTAAAGCTGTCGAGTTTCCTTGCCCTGTGATTGTCCTCTGTGACGCTTGCTACTCTGTTCCAGAAGGCTTCTGCTACCTTCTCACTCCGGGCTGTTTTGATGACTTGATAAGGAGAAGCTCTTGCCATCAAACAGAGCTCATCCAAATACACAACTTTCTTTGATGCATCCCAGGTCTCAAACTGAATTTCTTCAAAAGCAATAAACAGAAAAAAAGAGAAAACAATTATCAACTTTGTGTGTCAACATCTGAGCTTCTAAAACAAAGCTTTCTTTCATGTCTTCCAAGTATTCAAGGCTAGAGGTAGGCTTTTGACCCGATTCTCCAGAGAAACTCCTTTAGAAAATAACTTCCTCTTTGATTGCTTGTCAGGGTTTTATTTCATGCCAATCTTACCACACTAATATTATAAAAAACACAATTTCAGGAAATCGCCTGGAAGCCACAGAGAGGATACTAATACCTCCAAGTAAGCAAGCTGCAGATCAGTTGAGGAGCACAGAATTAGCTGAAAATATCAGCATCAGCAGACATGCTAGCTATATGTCATGAAGATGGCTTCCTCACGTGGGTGGGTATGATGCACCCTTTGTTCGTGTTGCCTGATCTCAAATTTATCCCCACCAAGGACAGTGAAGGCTTACGTGCTCATGGATGGGAGTAAATATTTTACAATCGTTTTCTCATCTTGTCATATTATTTTATTTTACTCCTGGAAATGACATATTTCATCCAGCGAATTCCCAGGTAGTAAGGTGCAATGGAAATGTTTCATGACTGAAAAATATTTCATCCTGCTTACTGTATTTTATTTTTGCACTTCCTCAAGATGTGACTCAATTCTGAAGAAAGATGAGCACGTTTATGCCATCACACTGAAAACCTAGCCTGCATGTGGTTGAACAGATGTTTTTTTCATTGATATCTTTAATGCTTTCTATTATTTACCTGAATGAAAGTGTTTGTAGAGGGCTGACATAAAACCTGCAGCCATACCACCTGGTTGTGTTTCTCAAAGCACTTTTTCATCCAGGCGTAAGAGGGCTGGGCCACTCAGAAAGATTCTGGGAGGTTTGCCTGTTCCTCAGGTGATGGCATTCATACATGGGGGATTATATGAGTCATGCTGTTACACAGAATCTCAGAGTCACTACATGGCTGAGGTTCACTGGGACTTCTGGGTCCATCTGGTCCAACCCATGCTCCAGCAGGGACACCCAGAGCAGGGTACCCATCATGCAGCCACAAATGACATCTCCAAGGAGACCCCACAGCATCTCTGACCATCGTGTAGCAATGCTTCATTACCTGCACAGCGCATAAGAAATGCTTCCTGGTGTTCATTCCCCTCTGCTGCATCACATACCCTCTCTAAATGCACTTGGAGATGAATTCTCCTCAAGCCAGTCATTGCTATTTCCAGTTCATTACTTTCCTTTTATCATTTGATATCTCTGTAGCCTTGTTTTGTTGTGTAGTGTTTTATTTCTTCAAAACTACTCTGACTAACTTATAGGGGATTTTTTTCCTCCATACATTCATAGAGCTTAAGGCCAGAAATGGTGAGCATGATTACATGCTGAAATAACAGGATTTCACTCTGTGATCCTGGAAGAGATCTCATTCTATTTGGTGGACCAATGACATGGCTGGGGATCCTGTTTTTTCCTGGCAGTTTGATTAATGTCAAAACCTTCCCTTTGTTCTCCATCTGAATATAAACTCCTACATCTTCTAACAGCTGGTTCCATCATGTCTTTGTCCATTATGGTAAAGAAAGAGATGTTTCCCATTGCAGAGTTGCAGTAGGCATTGATGAAGCCTCCTCTTCCCCTTTTTAGTGTTGGTGGAAGTGAAAGACAAAATATTTTAGAGATTGGAGCCAAAAACTGCAGCAGTTTGAGGAAGCCTCTGAAGAAGCCCTCTAAGGAAAAGATCTCTAAGCTATGGACTGAATTGTACTGAATTGTTTGTGCGATGCAGTTTCGAAGATAGGATAGCCAAATTAGTGTCATACTGTTAAGTGTCATACCATGTCTGCAAGGAAAACCTGACAAAAGTAAACAAAGGAAATAGAAGGTGTTAATCACTATTCTTTTTTTTTTTTTTTCTTTGCAGAAGAAATACTGGCAAAAATCTAAGCAATAAAACTCCATGTTTGTTCTATTATTCCTTGGGAACAAATGCTTTCTTGCAAACTGTCATCCATGCAAGTCATACTTACTTTTATTGCAGAGTGTCCGTTTTTAGACACAAGGTATTAAATCCTAAGATTGAGCACAGTTAATTAGCATAGGTAATCAAGCTAGTTCCAGTGATGAGTCTGTTTAGAAAGATGACTCTTTTTTGATGTAGCAAAGCTAAAAACATTTGGTAGCAGAAGAAAGTAAATTACAGAAAGCCTTGTAAGTGGAAGAAAACTTTAATTCAATTACTTGACAAAGCAACTCTAAAGGTGTTCACTTCAAATCTCAATGTCTTTATCTCCAGATTGTTTAAAGAGTAATTTGATACAGAAAATTTGATGAAAATTAAGCATCTTAAGTTCAAGTTAAATCCTTGAAATACTTGGTCTTACCTTAGTTGGCTTACGTTGTCTCTCTCTTTGGGGTTTGATGCACGAGTTTTTAACAGAACTCAAGTTAGAACTGCATATTGATGTTGAAATGGAAGTAACAGCAATAACAAGTAAACCTCTGTAAATGCCCGTGAAGGAATTTCTTTCATCCCTTTCTGCCTGAGTTTGTGAAGTCTGGGCAATAACTTGTTTCCAGAATGCCTTTGTGTTCTTTGGAGGCACTTTGGAACACTCCTTATGCTTTTTCTCTCGCACACATGCAGTCAGTGCTGAGGTTCTCTGCTTGCAGTGATGCTTTTGAACTAGGCAGTTCTTTCCACTCTTGGTTCTTTAATGCCTTTGAAATATCATTTTGAAAACTTGCATTTGGTCTGTTTGGCACAATATCATTGTAGTCCCTTAAAATCATCAGCCTCACGTTCTTGAGAGTGCTTGAAAGTTGTTTCACTCAAATAAAACGTATAGATTGTATGTATCAACGTCTTCGGGCTTTGTAGTCTATCTATACTTTACAGATAAAGCTCTTTGAAAGTTTGTATTATTAATATAGCAGAGCTGCTTGATGTACAAAAGTAGCCTTTCCACGTGTAGCTTCTTCTATTAAATACTTCTGTAGACTTCTTGTAACTTAAAGTTTTAATTAACACGTTTCGTAGGCCTGCCAAATAATTAACTCAGTAATATATTCAAGCAATTTCTTAGTTATTAATTAAATAAAATATTGATTAATTGCAGCTGCATTTTTTCCCTGTCATAAAAGCAGTTCAAAACAGCATCAGGAACAACAGCCGGCAAGGTTTAAAGCTGGATAAATTATTTTCTGTTATCAGAATTTTGTTTCAGCATCTGAACGCAAATAAATGGGCAGGTCAGAAAAACTTCTCTGCAGCTTCTCAAATGTAAGGTTTTTTTCACATCAAACTCTTCCTTGATATGTTTGCAAAATATATCAGTGTTTAATACGACCATTTGTAATGAGACGTCTCCAGAGGAAAAAGCCTGTGGTTTAAAATTACATTATTGTGCAGGAATGATGTCTGATTTTATGGATGAGCTTATGGCTTGAAATAACTGAGGTTGTTGCATGCTCAGTGTACTCAATTAAAGAGTTAATTTATTTGTTAGCCTCTCGTAGGATAATGTTTTGAAGGGGAGAGAGGCAAAAATGGAAGAGTTGCTGTGATTACAGCATCCTCTGAGGAAAGAGCTTTGTTTGTCTGTACTGAAACAGAGTTTTAGCTTCTTTGCTTCCTAATTTGAAGTTTACAGTTACAAATCTTGCAGTGAATATTTTCAATGTGACCAGAAAATCCATACAACGTTTAGAGTAGTGGGAAGTTCGAGGGGATGTCTGACAGAACAGGGAGTACCAGCCAGTTTTCAGGAACTTTTCCTATTTTACTGCCTACTCCTATTTCACTTGTTCAGTGGTTGTTCTAATTCTCCCCAAATTGCTGTATTGGAATCTAATTCCCTCATATTGCTGTGCTTTGAGAGTCTTTATGTTGATGAACAAAATTAGACTTTTTAGCAAGTAATTACTTAAATTACCTTAATTATATAATAATGTAAGGTCAGCAACAAAATTATATATACTCTAGCTAAATCATTATAATGCTGATGACATTAAGTGCCAAGCACTAACTTCCATCCTGTCTCTCCCGTAGCTAAGGTTTTGTGTAATCCCACTGCAGTTTACTGAGTATAATTTTGTTTCAGGTGTTTATCATAGTGGAGATGGCCAAAAAGGTATTTGAGATAATGAGTTAAGTGATTTTGTAATTGCTAAAACATCTGTCGGAATTAATTCCAGCAAAGTAGCCATTTTATCGAAATAAAAATATTCTCACAGTACCTTTGGCAGAATAGCTCCCTTGAAGACATTGAAATGGCACCAGCGAGGAATCTGGGGCATTGAATTAGTCTTCAGTTGCACACTGCATAAACTATCTGCCCTTCTGTCGTTTCAGCTTAGGAGGACATTGTAAAGCTCAGTGCAATAAGTCTTCAGCTTCTTAAAATAAGACTCTTTCAGCTTCTTCGGCACCGTGGTTGTTCTGAAGAGCCTGAATGGCCCCTGTGCTCACAGGGCATTTCCTTTGTGTCTTCCCTGACCTCAGATGTGCCTGCACTACGGGATTTTCACTTGTTAGGGCTCTAATGAGAACCCACAGGCGTGTTTGTTTCAAGATTTTATTTTATTTTTTTATGACTTCAGACAGCTTTAAGCCTACCCATCAGGTTTCCATAGCCCACCAATAAAGCTGAACTTCTACAAACAGAGATATTATTTAAAGCTTTTCTAGAATTTAACAGCAGTTAACATTTTGGAAATTTCCCATGATGCTGCAGTTGAGCATCTGTGGTAGAGAAAACACCCACCTGGTCACTAAATGCTCCCCATCGTGGTGGTACTCCTGCAGTAAATGAATGCTGCTCAATGCAGATACCCAATGAGTGGGCACAGCCAGGGTCCATGCCACCCAGAAATGCTCAGTTCTGGATGTGGGGATCTGAATAATGTTTGCATAAATGTCTGAAGGGAGGTGGGAGGCAAATGGATGAGGGAGGCCAGGCTCTTCTCGGTGGTGCGTAGCAATGGGACAAGGAGCTATGGCCTAACACTTGAACATAGGAAGTTCCCTACTAACATGCAGAAGATCTTCTGTACTGTAAGGCTGCTAGAGCACTGGAGCAGGTTGCCCAGGGAGGTTGCAGAGTCTGCAGTACGGAGATATTCAAGACCCATCTGGACGCCTACCTGTGCGATCTTCTGTAAGGTACCTGCTTTAGCAGAGCCATTGGACGCAGGGATCTCTTGAGGTCCCTTCCAACCCTTACAGTTCTTTGTGACTCTGTGTGACAAGTTGGGGCATTCAGTGAGCACTGTTAACTAAAGGTAAGGAAGAAGTAGAGTTCAGAACATGCTTAAAAGTGTACAAAAAGTCTTCAAAATAACGAAAGCTATGATGGAGGGAACAGAGCAGCAGGATAGGAGAAAGTGAATCAGTAGTTTGTATTTACAGTCATAGAATTATAGAATCATTAGGTTGGAAAAGACCACTAAGATTATCCAGTCCAACTACCTATACGTCACCACCATATCACTAACCATGTCCATCAGTGCCACAATTACAATCTAAAGTCATTGCTATCTAAAACAGTTCATGTCCCTCCCTAGTTCAGAGCTGGTGTTAGCTGTCTCTGTAATCAACTTTTAGGCCAAACTGTGTTCTGGTGACTTCAAAGGTAGCTTAAACTTATTTGTGAACTTGTGCTGTATCTGAAGTTTGCTCATCTCCGTGAGAAAAGAAACAAGATAAGCTCCAGGTCATATTATGATGAAGTTCATGCAGTCAGGTTGGCTGTGGGAGGATGATGAGCTCAAGGAAATCTCAGCACTTGCAAGCAGAGCCCAGCAAAGCAGGCCACATTAAGCCCCGTGTTCCTGCCTGCTCCCTGCTCCAAGATGCTTCCCACTGAGCCAAGGTGCTCAGAGTCCACATGGCGTGGAGTGTTCCCAAAGTGGTTTAATCCAGGAATTGGTCGCTTAGCATTGTTTTCAAACAAATTATAACAGCAAACAGACATCCACACACACGTCCAAGTCCCTCTGCTCTCATTTTCACAGCTGGACTACAGAGGTGGGATGAAAAGAGCAGAGGGATGTCAGGGCAGCTGGGTGTGTGTGTGCAGTGAGCAAGACCTGCTGTAAGGCAGTCCAGTGGGAGGATGGAGGGAAATATATTTGATGAAAGGAGTGGAAGGCATTCAAAGAAATATCTCAGGTTATTTCTGCGTAAGTGCTCGATGTTTTCTCTCTCTTCCTACATCACAGGCATCACCACTGAGCAAGACACCCATGTTCCTGGATAGCTTTCTTTAAGGGGGGGGGGGGGGAGGAAAGATAATACACAAAAAGACATTGGAAATAAGGACTTTTCTTTCCTCTTTCAAAGAACGTAAGGATTTTTTTTTTCTTGATACATGTGGCTGTTCTTATTTCAAAGTCACTTTGAAATTTTTGGGTGTTTGTGATGGATGAAAAGTTCCTTGGAAATGAAAAGAAGTTTTACGTTTTTAAAAAACTGAAAGAATTGCTGGATGGCACTGCAGCCACAAGTTTGTTTCCCAGCATTGTCACTGATATAAATTTTACAACAGAGGAGCTTCTTTCGTGGCAAATTTTGTGTTTTCTAACATAACAAGACCTATTTAGAAGTTTATACATCTGTGACTGAACTTTCATCTGGGGCAATGTCTGTCAAAATACAAACATTAACATCTGAAAAATTGCAGCTTTCATTTGTGAAAAATCTTGGCATTTAGCTGCAGGTAAAACATGCCGTTAAACCTCTTACATCATTGTTGGCAATAGACAATCAACATCACTTTCCTTTCTGTAAGTACTGAAAGTTACTGTTTGGTGTTAAGAAAAAAAAGACAAAAGAATTTTAGGAACAGTGAGAGTGCAGCAATTTACTGTTTTTGGCTTTTCCTCTGCTTCTTTATGTTTCTAAAGATGCAGCAGTTGGCAAATACAATACAGGAAGCTCAAATGTTGTGTTAAATGAAAGTCAGAAACTGATAGGAAATGGATGCTTTGATAGTTGCAAATTTGTCACTGAGCAAGAAGGAATATCTGCTGTAAAGAAGCGTAGTTTGATCAAGGTTCATTTTTGTGTATAAATATTTTGTGTGTAAGTACAGCAGCAAACAGAATTATGTCTCTTTTTGAAAGAGCTTTCAATGGAATTGTGGAACGAGTATCTAAAATTCATGAAAGATCTGATAGTTCACCTAAAATGCAACCCATCCATGAAATTCACAGCCAGAAATGACCTGGTTTTGAGAGGTGGTTATGCATTTTTTCCTGCTCAGATTTCTCCCAACCCATTGGGATCTTTGTAGCTGTCAAGACCAGTGACCAAGTGTCTTCACCTATTTACCTCCTTCTCAAGCAACTTTGCTAGCTGCAAAGACTGGGGGATTAAAGTACTACCCATGATGGAAGAAGGGTGACGTAGAAGTCAATTAGCCACCTGGGCATACACAAGTCCATGAGATCATGGATTTGTATGAGCTCTTGAGCCAACTTTACTGTGAAACAGTTCTCTTATCACCTAGTGGTAGACGTCTATGAGAAGGTTGTGAAGTAAATCTTCCTAGAAACCCCATCTGAGCATATAACAGAAAAGAAGATGTCTGAGAACAATCAACATGGAGTTACCAAGAGCAAAGTGTGCCACGCTCACTGTTTTCTATGATGAGATGCTGCTTCTGTAGATGAGAAAGCAGTGGAAGTCATTCCCTTGGATCGCAGTAAGGTTTGTGAGCATGTCCTGCACTATCCTTGCATGCGAATAGGAGTTGTACTTCCAAATTCAAGTATATTCTGCATACTTGTACCAAGAGTGTGTGGAAAATGGATTGGGCAACCAATCTTGAAGGGCTGTGATCATGGCATAAAGCCCTACCTGTGACTGGTTCTTAGGAGCATTTTTTAGATGTCATGGTTGCAGTAGAGATCTTGAGGACAAATTGAATGTTACCCAACAAGTGCATTCCTAAAGCAGTGGAAGCAAGCTGCATACTGACTGTATTCATTAGCAGGATTGCAGCCAACAGGTCCAGGGAAGTGATGCTTTCTTTCTGCTCAGAGATCAGTGCTCAGAATAGTTCAGTGCACAAAATGCACGGACTAAGGCTGGTGAAGGGCTGCTAAATTATTCAGGTGGGTAGAGCATATGGCATATGAGGACAGGCTCAAGGAGCTGGGTTTGGCTCAGACTTGCTCAGGGAAAGCTCTTACTGCTGCGTACAGCTACCTATTGGGAGGGTACAGAACAGACAAGAGGCTCTTCTCAGAGGGGCACAGCAGAAAGACAAGACGTATCAGACACAAGTGGTAACAAAGGATGCTGACCAAGCATAGACAGGATGAACAAAGTTCCAGGACAGGCTGTTAAATACCATTTCCATAGGGCAAAGTAGATGCTTAGCACCTCCTGTTTGCAAATGAGCTCTGAAATTTTCAGTTAGCGTTTCTCTCCGCTGTGCATTGAATCTGTCATGGAAGAAGGTGGCCTAAGTGTGATGATATTCAGCTAACTGAAGCTCAGTAGCAGACACTGAAGGAGAGGAATCTTTCCTTCTTTGCTCTGGAATACAAAGTTAACTTCTAGTTCTTGCAGCTGCTTTTGCTCCCGGCCCTCATGTAGGGCAATTAACATATCAATTCCTAACCTGGTACCTGAAATCTGAGGGTCAGATCTGTACTTGATAAGGCTGCTGCTTTTCAGCAGCTTTGTACTAGGGATCAGTCTGACCTGAGCTATGCTCTGCTCCTGTCTAGCAACAGAGCTCGAAATTTCTCAAATTGTTTAGAAGTGTAACTACTGCAAAAGCATTACAGTGATTGCAGTGTATCTTGATTTGCTGAAGGCCAAATCTAACCTGGCTAAGCAATAGTTTAATCACAAAGCCAATTTTAAATGCTCTTTATTACAGGTGCCTGCATTCACTGACCAGTTTCTATTCTCTTTCAAGCTGTGACTTTCTATTTGCCCCAGAATCCTGCTGGAGAGTAGAAAGATGTAGCAAAGATTTTAAGGGACTAACAGAGAGCTCCTGGAGACAGAGATCGAAAAGTGCTTTCATAATTATTCTGCAGCCGAGCCTGAGTGACGTCAGTGTGATTCATGCAAGGTCATTACAATTTGTCTTTGTATCTGAGTTGAAAGTGGGAACAGGATGCTGAAAAAAAAATGTTGCTATATGTCTGATTTGGATATAAAGTGCAAATGGAGTAATAAATAAATGCTTAGATGCCATCTCAAGGAGTCGGGGTGAAGCAGATTTGAAGGCATATTTAGTAAAAGCTAATGTGTCTGTAGGACGTTCTCATGTAGCTTGGTACAGCTTATGTGTCAGCCTACGTACAGTGATAATCGTGACTGTGGCAGTGCTGCACAGTACTTAAGGAACAAAACATGCAATGCTGAGTACAGTTGAAACAAGGAAACATTCCCTGATGGAAAATTTTGTTAATCCCTCTTCATAGAGGACTAATGAGGATTGCCTCCTATTTCTAAACTCAGATATTTTGCAAAGTGATTTCGGTTTGCCTGCTCCCTCTCAATAGTTCTTTCTCATGCCATCTCCAGCCCCTCTTGAATTGTCGTATTGCTTTTTGTGCGATAAATGACATTCCAGTATGTATTTGAAATGACCAAGATTGGTATTAAAAATTAAATAAAATATTACCTCTTTTTTTCTTTTGGTAAATTGCTCCAATAGTAGCAAATTAACAGTAAATTGATAGAGAAAGGTAAGCACAAATCCTTTAAATCATAGTGAAGTTTTTGGCATTCAAGCTAGAAGTGTCTCAATTTAACACATCATTGGTTTGTATTATTAGAAATTTCATTGGTTTGTGGAGCGTATGATGGTTATGCTCTAAAATTGAAAGTACATAGACTCAGGACTTCTACAGTAGGCTGAGCTCTTACACGGTTACTGATCAGTGTGCAGCAACTGCCATGGCTTGTTAATAAGCACAGGCAAACCACCATTAAAACCCTACTTGCCACTGTATGGAAGGATTTTTAACAGTACTTATTTTCTTGTTTATAGTTCTACATCAATCATGAAATGGGAACTGAGAGACCAGCAAATGTCATTTGCCACTTTTCAAGTGGCATGAATTTATCATCTGCGTTGCATTTCATCACGTTCATCTGCTTCCTTCCAGAAAGGAGCAGAGGATTAAAGTAGAACGTGTGTTTTGAATCAGTAAAAGAAGCCCCGCTGCAAATGGTAACGTAAATTAAACAAGCAAAATGGTTCCAGTTAATACTTACTCAGTGTGGTCCAACTTCTTTTACTGTTTTGAACTGTATTGCCCGTAAATGATCCTGGAACTCCCCCAAAATAAGGGAGAAAAATTTTGGTTAAATAGAAAAATATTTTTAGAACCCTAATAAACTTTAAGAGGGTCTTTATTTCCTAACCGTTATGACTGCCTTTTCCATGTGATATTCGACAGGAACGTAACAAATGTTTATTATACCTATAAAGTCCTGGCATGGTATTTATTCTCTGTCATATGCAGCCTATGCTTAAATGTGCCTTCTGCCACGATTATGAAGCTGGTTTTATTCAGGAGGTGGTTTTCCTGCCTGTGGGGAGGGAGCCTGGGTGAGCTATAGGACAGCATCTGATAATGAGCAGTTCTCCACTCCTGTATGCTGCTAGGAGGTCATTACTTGCTACATAAGATATGGTCTTTACCTATTCCCTCAATGGATGGGACTCATCTGTTGTCAGCCTTTTGCTCTTAAAGCCTAATGTTCTTCATAAATTCCTTGTTGCTTGCTAAATAAAAAATCTGAAGTTGTTTGTGCTAACATAGCAGAAGCAGCTGATGTTTGCGAAGCACAGGTGCTTCTCCAGCATGTCCCCGTGGTGCTTAAGCACAAGATAAAGGCTGCACAGCCTGTGTACATGCTCGATGGCTGGATAGCTTGTGGAAACATTATTTAATGCTCTTGGGCTCACACACGTGGTCCTGCAGCATGATAGGACGTAGACATGGTGCGTCACCAGCCAGGGTAAGGAAACCATTGTATTGGGTAATGATGGGCATTAGTCATGAGATAGAAGAGAGTTTGCAAAGTGCTTGGGAAACAGAAGAGCAAAGATGTCAGATTACTTCTTTCTCCTATCTGGGAGCTCCCAGGTAAGAGAGTTTCTGGGAGAACGTACGAAGTCGGATCCTCCCTCTAGATTACAAATTACATACGCACGTTTCATTTATTCCACATGCTAAAATGCCTTTACAGCTGAGGATGTTCAAACTCAGCCCCAGTGTGGGCAAGTTGTTCAGTCAGAGGTGTAAATCTGACACTGTCATACAGATATTTTTGGTTGATGAAACAACCCTCTGACGTTTGGTCGATGTGGCTCCTTTAACGCAAAGAATGTCTGGGCCACCTACAGCTTGTGTTGAGAAAACTCCCTGCACAGCCCTCCTATCTCTTCCATTTTCTTAATGGAGCCAAAACTAGGATCTGAATGAGTTGTACTTTAAGGCAATTGCTTTTCTGCTTTTAATTAGTACTGCTTGAATACTATCAGCTGAATAATGTATTTGATGAATAATGCCGTTGTCCATCAAATAAATTATTCGATTAATCTTTCTTTTTTTTTTTTTTGCATTACCTAGACACTTCTATAACTGGTTGCAAATATCCACTGAATAATCTATTAGAATGATGCATTACTTTTCAAATATACTATACAACAAATAATTTTATCTAGTATTCAGCCAAGTTTTCTCTTAATTAAAATTTATATGTATAAAATGACTGTGCCTGAAGTATCACAAAGAATTTAGGTAGCAGCAGACATGAGGTGGATAGAAGTGTTTCTGTTATTATGAATGGTTTATGTCTTTTAATTCCTGCAGCACTTAAAGAGTATTCTGAGGATGCCAAGGGCTTCGAAAAATCTTTTTTTCCTCTTTCTTTTTTTAAAAGTTACTTTTAAAATGTTCTGCATATGAATGACATACATTTTACCAGTGACATGCAACCACCCTTGGAAGAGGAGTGGTTAGCAGCCAGTTCATTGCACCTGGCTGGGAACGAAGAATGGGTGCAGGAGGAAAAACCAGGTTATCTGCAGATAGATTCACGTGGCAGCATCTGCAGCACACACAGAGCAGCTCTCCCTCTTAGCAGATGGCTCAGAGAGCCTATCTTAAAAGGGTTGATGCCTTTATAGGATCCTAATTAGTGCACAGGAGGGGGTCTCAGGTTCCGGATCTAGCATGGACATCAATAACCTGCACAAACAACTCAGAAACTAGGAAAAAGTTAACGCAATGTTAGGAAGGCTCTAAGATGGCCAGCAGTAATAGAGGATAATGGCTACTGGCTTTCCCATTTAGATGTCACACCAACGTGTTTGGGTACATGTGTGTTGAAAGAAAGGGAAGCTGAGCTACTAAACTCTCCTTGCAACTTTCAAAGTTGAATCGGATGGACCTATAAAGAGGACCTGTGTGACCAACGGCCCTTCCAGTCCCCATTCCAAATGGACAGTGATCCTGGCTGTGTCCCTCTACACTGCATTTACAACTTTCACCTTCCTAGACTATTTCACTTGTCACAGTTGTGTTTTGAAGGGTTCTCTTTTGTTTCTGATTACTCCCAACAGGATGAGGGCTGTTGTCAGTTGGGCACTAAAATTCACTTACACAAAAAAAAAGAACAAAAAGCTAGTCTAGTTTTGGTTTAGGCAGGGAAGGAAGTCCTTGACATTCACAATTACTTTTCTCTTTAGCTATCAGTTACTACAATTAAAGAATAACGTAGAGGTTAGGACAGTCTCCAGCAAGTATGAAATAAAGCAGTCACCACTGCCTTTGGGCAGCTGTATGACAGTCAGGAGACCTGGGTAGAGGTCATTCTGGTAATTTTGTCTTATCACAGAATCATAGAATGGCTTGGGTTGGAAGGGACCTCAAGGATCGTCAAGCTCCAACCGCCTGCCGTGGGCAGGGCTGCCAGCCTCCACATCTAATACTAGACTAACCAAAATCAAGTGGGTTTTGGTGTCAATTTACATGATCAAGAAGAATTTTAAAAGGAAATAAAGAAAATCCCACCGTGTTCATCTATTCAGAAATTTATGTCTTGGATTTTATGGCTAACCCTTGGGAATGGTTTTCCAACAGCTCAGCTCTTTCTTTGAGTGTCTGTCTCCAAATGATGTCAGCTCTTGATCTACCCAACCTGGCTATATCTTTTTATTAAAGTCACAATTCGGATGGTGGATTTAATTTGATGCAAACTAAATTGTGTTGGGGTGACATGATCTGACTGTGTTATGCAGACTCGTGCATTATGACATTCCTCTCACACTAACTAAAGCTTTGTTGCAACATATTAATGTAGAAAGGGTTATTTGTTTGGCTAGTGATAAAGGTTGTTCATTTGCTGCTTAGAACTAGTAATAAGATTGACTTCTACGCAACCTTGGGGAGAAAGTTACTTTATTTATATGTTTTTGAAGAGTTAAAAATTAAAAATGCATCTTGTGTATGTTCAGAGGAGATGAGAGCAAAGGAGAGTACATACAAATTCCATCAAATGCAATTAGCATAATCAGAGACTGGATGAGAGCCACAAATGATTGCACAAGGGGAAAAAAGTAGTTCCTAGGATCTTGATATATTGCCTGAAGCTGAGCAAGACACAAAGCACTAGAAACTATTTTTACCCAAGGGCAATTTTTGTTGATACTGCCCTTGCAAGCAGCTCTTATTTTATTATTGTTATGAATTCTTTTTCTGCCCTAAATTTGTATACTGAATTATCCATGAGGATAAATGTCAGAGTGGATTAAGATTAAATTAGGAACTAGATACTCCAAAACAACAACAAAAATAATGTCTCTTTCCTACGCTCTCCCTTTTTAATTTATTTTTATTATTTTTTTCCCTTTTAAATGCACCAGGATGCAGCTCCATAGAACATATTTTCTTTTGAATCTCTCTACATTAAATTTCCTGCACAGATAATTTAACTTCCAGTATTTCGTCTTCTTAGGTTTAGGTCATCATTCTCTTCACAGACTTCCTGAATTTCTTTCTTCTGCTTGTAATATAGCTGGATGATGTTCTTTGTCATTTTTTTGCCTTCCCTTTTTCACTCCGGTTCTGCTGCAGTGCACATGGGGGCACAGTCAGAGAGTTTACAATGGCTCCTACCTTCCGGAGAGCGAAGAGTAATTTAGCCCACTTGTTATCCAGGCTGCCAGTCTCCAGCTTCTAACAGCTGACGGAGAGCAGTAGGCATGACACCTAAATGAGGTGCCTGTATTACATCGCTTAACGGCTGCCCCTAGATCTTACCAAGTTCGTTAGAATAACCCCACTGATGTTCGGAGGGAAAAGCTGAGCATTTAAAAATTCCCCGTGTTGTACACAGAGACTTTGCTTATCTGCAAGGCAGCATCTTTCCTGGCTGCTTATTTCTGCCGCAGCTGCTGCTTTTTTTTTTTTTTTCTTCTGTCACTTTGCATCTCAGCTCTTATTTTCCCATCTTACGCTCACCTTCTTTCCACTCCCCCTGACATATGTAAATGCTCCAGAATACATTCATGCACTCACGCTTTATTACTCTTCCTTATATGCCTACTTTTCTGTTTGGTTGGTTTGTTGGTTTTTTGTGGTTGTTTTTTTTTTTTTCCTGTTTTCTTTGGTAATCGTTTCACATTTCAATATAAAATCTGCTTCACGCTTTGTGATTAAAAACGCAGTTGTTTGAACATATTCCAAATGGTCCCTTTGGGAAGTGGAGAGGAGGCAGGGAGTGCCATCAGGGTGGCTCACAAAGCTATACCTATAGGAGAGATTCTAACAGTTCCTACGCCTGAGAAGCTTCCAGCAGTTGCTCCCTCTTTAGAACTGAGGTAAAAATATCCAACTGCTGTTAAAAAAAAAAAGAAGAGAGAGAGAAAGAAAAAGCAAACAGTGCTTTCTCTCACTTTGCATTCACAGATCTCTCCCCAAATACCGTGAGCCAGGGTTTCCAACAGGCAGGAGCCAGTTGGGCACTGCTGGGAGGGTTCTGAAAAGTGAGCCTGCAAGCACGTACAGCTGGAAAGAGGAGTTCCTGACCACTGGGGAAACTTGTGTTTTCTGAAGTGTGAGAAAGACTTGGGGAGGTTTTTAAAGTATTTTAGTGATACCGTTTTCCCCCTGTGGTACTCTTGCAGTTGGGCTAATGCTACTGAGGCCCATGGGCTTACAGCTCAAGGTAGGGCTCCGTGCTGGGCAAGTGACAGCTTTTCCAGACATGGAAATGTCACAAGTTTAAAACCTCCCATTTTATGCCCTGTTCTGCTGTAAACAGGAGTTTTATTCCACCGAGGAAGGCAGACTTTTAGTTTGCTGTTGGAGTTTGCTCTCACAGCTAGATCAGAAAGGGCTTGAACTCCCTCAAGCTGTGTATTGAAAAGCTGTAGACATTCACGTTTTAGAGATATTTCACTTTTATTAGTGGAATAAAAAAAAAATACAAACTGCCTTACCTAGCTCAACCTTTAGTAAATAATTTAAATGTGCAGATTTGCTCATGAAAGAGAAGGAAATTAAAAGCTGCCTCAGGATGACTTGTTCCAGGGCCAAATAAGTCACGTTTTAAATAACACCCACAATACCTTACCCTCCCCTGCTCTACGAATCATAGAGCTTTTTGGGTAGGAACTGCTCCGTAAAATATCTACAGGGAAGGCTGCATCCACTTGTGCTGCACGGTGTGGGACTGGACGTGAGGGCCCCCGTGTCTCCTCTGAGCAGCACATTAGGCAGGCAGAAATGCAATTACTGGAGTTGAAACTGGGCCAAGACAATGGAACTGACAATATATTCTTGGAAAATGTGCTCTTTGATCGTAAATATCCATGAAGCAACCTTGCCAACGTTATTGATTTTGGCAGTGGATTATCACTGACAGCCAGGATCTGCTGCCCTCTTGCTTTAAGCAGTGCCCTAATAGGTTTTTAGACAAACAGCCACGACAGTATGTACAGAACAAGTCTCCAGGGTATGTTCATCACATCACAGGTTCCCTGACTGTGTTGGACTTGCTGTGCAATAAGATTGTACTGGCATTTAGTGCTGAGATGGAGAATGCTACGTGTTTGGGATGCACCAGACCTGCAGAGTGGGTTCACTTGCACTGTGTGATGCCCTGATCAGCCCCACATTGATCACAGGCTTTGACTGACAAAGCATAAGCAAAGCTTGACCTTCATGATAACTTTTTTCCCCTCGAAGTTTACACCTGGGAGAAAGGTGTTGACAGTAGCAAATTTAAGACCCTGGCTTTCAATAGCCAGACACATTGGGTAATCATGCTCATAAGCTGATGGTACTTTTATTTTCAAATGAAGTGGAGTACACCTGTGAGGAGGGTGTTGGTTATAAAATAACGACAGAAAAACTGAGGAAGTGCAAAATAACACCTGCATATCATCCTGATGATCTTTGTGTGCTAAATGCCTAATGCATGGAGACTGTGCCCTGATCCTCAGCTGACAATTCTGAGTCCTACTATAATACAAATAATAACCAGATATTTAGGATAGATTAGAATTTACTTTTGGATCCATTAGCATTTCTGTTAAATCTGACAAACGATTTAGAAAATCTGTATGAATACAAAGTGCCTGCTCATCATATTTTGTGACAGCTGGGTGAATACTTGACATCTTTGTGCTCTTAAAAGAACATATGCAAAGACTCAATTTAATTTGTAGGGTTGAGGGAATTTATTTGCCTAATTTTGAGCCCACTAGCACATGATGGATTTGAAAGTTCAGTTCTAACAGGAGTATAATTGGGTTCTCATTCTACTTAGGAGGAAGTGTGATAGAAAGGGTGAGGAGAGAGATAGAGACATGGGGAAAATTAAGCAAGAAAATGAAACTGGGAATACTCGTGAAAAAAGATGCAATGAGACTGGAAGAAAAAAAAAAGCAAGGCAGCACATGAGAAAAAATCAGCACATACAAATGAAGGAGTTTTTAAGGGAACAGAAGGAGAGGAAAGGGGCAAGAAAAAATGATGCATCCTTAACGTGGGATGTCTTTTGGTTAGGAGGAGAGGATGCTTTAAAATATACTCACCATGTTAGTTGACAATGGAAGATAAAAGATTAAGTTGTGGGAAGGAAAGGAGGAGGAATATTTCTCTGAATACTTTTTCAAGCTCACAAAGAAAGGGAGCTGGTCAGATGGTTTGGAGTTTAGGTGGTGCTGTGTGGAGCCAGGAGCTGGATTTAGTGTTCCTTGTGGGTCCCTTCCATGTTGGGATATGGAAGGCTGGAAGAAACGCCGTGGCTTTGTTTAGCCCATAGAGTACACAGCATGGTGGCTGTGGAGTGAAGGGCATTGCCACGAGTGTGGCAAGTCACATCTCCTCCCACCACAGCGCCCACCAGCAGGACTGCTAGCATCCTGAAATGGCTGTACTGAGAGTCCTTACAGGATACCTCTCCGCATCCCAACAGTTTATCTTTTAAAGGATTCTCTTAGTGAAAAACAAAAACACAGGCAAGAATTTAATTTGGTTTTAGTCTGACTCCCAGCATTTACGGTTTCCTGTTTGCTTCCTAATAAGCTGGCTCCTGATGTCCCCAGCCTTTCTCTTGCCTGATTTTGGACACAAAGTCCCTCTGCAGCTGTCTGCTAATGGGTCCAGCTGGACCAGGGTGATCTGAAGGCATTTTCAGGTCTGTGTGCAGTGCTCTGTGACCTTGTTGGCTGATTCAGGCTTTGGTTCTTAGCAAATGGAAGTACTTTTTTTGAGATACTTGCATTTACTTTTACTTGTCAGGTAAGAACTACATTTCCAGCTGCATCATTGGCAATCCTCATTAATGCTCTTTGCTGAACAGAAGCTTTTTCGTCTTTGTGCTTTACTAACATTGAAGAATTCAATGGGTTTTTCTCTCTTCTTTATTGTACCCTGATATTTTGTCACCTTTTGATCCCAGTGTCATGCACAGACTGCAGACTCCTCCAGTCTGCTGGCTCAGTGAGTGTGTATATGGGTGAATTCTTTCTCTAGAGAACATCTACTGTTTCAGAGACCGAGATACCATGATGCTGTAAATAATAATAATAATAATAATAATAATAATAATAATAATAATAACATGAATAGTAATAATTACCGCAATACCTTTGCGATGTTTAGGAAAAACAGCTTTATTTAAACTCTGTTGAGAGCTCTGTGAAGGGTTGGAAATGTCAACCTTACAGCAAATGGCCCACAGTATGGATACGTTTCTGACTTCATACAGCAACTTCTGCTTAATCCAATCACTGGTTAATTTAATCCTGTTTCATTTGATTGGATCCCCTGGAACCAAATCATTTGTATTGTGTTTTCGCTGGTATTTCTGATCATTGTCTTTGTTAATTTGATCGGGATTGATTGAGCCAGTCATTGAAAATAAATCACGTAATTAATCACATGCAGCATTGGAAAAGCAGGTCCTCAGCTAGTTTGCTGGACTTTATCTCTTGTTTTTCTCCTTTGGTACATGGAATTTGGACTCCCTTAAGAAGGAAACTTCTTTTTAGAAGGAAGCAAATAAGCATATATATACATCTATTTATGTAATTGTGTCTCCACTCAAAGGGTCTTAATTTGTGACCCTATCTGAGGCAGTGGTGTTGGGTAGGTGTTGGCTGTAAGGTCCTTTTCAATGAGTCGGTATGAATGAGTTCAGCATGTGATCCACATTTGGATTTGATGCAGACTCACCAGCAAATATAAAACAAAACTAAAAATCAAGGTTCTGTTTTGTTCTAATAAGCTACAGATAGTTTGGTGCACAATCTGTGCTTGCCTGAAGCCCGGACCTGAAGTTACTGTGATGCAGTCTATGGGTAGGAAAGGAGATTTTTATTTGTTGTGGAATGGAAATGATTCCTTTTTTTTCTTTCTTTCTTTTTTTTTTTTTTTTCTTTTTTTTTTAGATAGGAGCTTTTTGGTCCTGCTTTGGCTCCTCTCTCGTTCTGATTGATGCTTGCAACCAAAGTTGTCCATTTTGATCAGCACTGTTAGGTATTTATAACTTTGGGTTCTAAGTGAAGCTTTGTTACAGCAAATCAAGGCTCTGTCTGACTCCTGGAGGCGGTAGTTGGCACGAAACATCAGCTGAAACTCCCTTTACCTCTACTGAAAGCAGCAGCGAGTTCAGCAGAGGCCATGCTGCCTCTTAGGGGTATTATCTGCAAAGACCCTGGGCAGGTCTCCCCAGCACATCATCCTGAGGGGTCTCAAGGGCACTGCCTGCCCTGCAGCCATCCCAGCAGAAAGAGCAGCTTCCGCAACAGTGGAGGAGGAGAATTAGGAAGATCAGATTGTGGCTTGCACTTATAGGTAAGGTATCCCTACTGAAGGTCATTTAATTTTAGCTTGCCTGTCCCTGCACGGCTTACAGAACCAACCTGTGTTATTTAGGGCTCACAATAACCCTTCACTTCCTCCCTGCTACCCTGAAGTTCTGTGAGAAATGGGAGATTATTTTTAGAGGAGGTTTATTATGTGTTAACTTCCTGGGAGGAAAGAGAGTGGGAGTTTCTATGCTTTTACAAGTGTAAACTTTTTGGAAGAGACATTATACAGAGGATTTTGAGAAGCATAGGGCCATTGCCCAACCCCACTGCTGGATTTCCTCTTCATATTGAGTCCAATAGCAAAAACAGACACCTAGAAAAAAAAATTCATCTTCAAGGAGAAAATAATACAGGAATGTAAAACTATTAATTGTTAGAGAAAGTTGAAGTAGGACCTAAGCTTATCCATTTATATTTATCAACAAAGGACTGTTTAGCATCACAAGTTGCTATGAGCACAGTGATATTGATGGAGCATCTGATTCACGCCCCAAAAATAAGAGTGAAGTGCCTGGAAAAAAATAAGTGGCAGGTCTCTTGTAATGGCAGCCACAGCTATACTATTATCTGTTTTACTTTAAATTGTGTGGCTGTGGACAGCAAAGTATGTCTAATAGCCATTTGCTAGATTTATAGCCTGGTATGTGATGTGTTTGCCATTAATCTTTTAGAAGGATGATGGCTGAGGCAGCTGAAGCATTCATGCTAGTCTACGAATCAGTTCTGTTGAAGGGAAAAAGGAGAACTGGACAGCTTCCTTCTAGTAGCATGGAGATGTGGGAAGTAAATGAGCACAAATGCTTTGAAACAAATCTACAAACCACAAAAATTGAGGAAAATGATGGCTGTGTTTCCAGAAAAGAAACATATGTTAGCGCTCTGTTGTAAATCAAATTATATGACCGCTGCCTAATCTTGCACTGAACTTCTTGTGGTAGTGGAGCTGAGGCTGAATGTATGCAGGGCTGCACCTCGAGACCTCCTATCCCCAACCAGGACCTGCCAGTCACGTCTGGTCAGAGCAGCTTGCTGGATGTTTAGCTTCCTTGAGGAACCAACTGGGAGATGGATGGGCTTGAGCTGTTTTTGCACAGACTTGTTTGAATCTTAAAATGCATTTTCATCTGTCTGCACAGAACGAAAGATTTTAATAAGAACCATTGAGATATGTGATGTTGGATTAAAAGGAAATGTAGTATATTATGTTAGCGTTTTTACTGTGAAATATATTTTTAACGAGACCCAAGCAATTATGGGAATGGGCAGATTGTAGATGTTATCTTGTGTGTGGGGAAGGAATGGGTTATTCAAGTGTGACCATTCAAGTGTATATCGTCTTTGAGAGATGCAGCTCTCTAATCCCCTTTGTCACTTCTTTATTTTAGTGACTGCATCACTTACCTTCATAAGATGCTTTTAATCGAACGTTTGAGTAGAATTTGAATAAAACCTAATAGATCTGAGATTCCTCCTCCACTCCCTTAAAACATGATGGGAAATTTATTAGTCTTAATGTACATATCCCAGAGCTAATTGTTTTATCTTGTAAATCAGTTTCTCCTCATCTTTCTTGCAGCTTTTACTTTTATATTTAGAGAATAAATATATTCTCGATTGGAAAGCCTTTGTTGTTTTGTAGCAGAAAAAGGGGGGCAGCTTTATGAATCTAAAAGGATTTTTAGTTCTTTCTAAATTATTTACAAATGCTGTAAAAATGTTAAAGGACAGCGGATTTTAAATTATGCATTAAATTAGCATCTTACTGATGGAAGACTCTCAAAGAAAGTTGAGGTTTTTAAATTGCTATGAGCCAGATTCAGCCACATTTAATAGCTCAATTGATGTTGATGAACTTATGGCAGCGATAAATTTGGACCTATAAGCTTATTTTTCTTTTTGCTGGGAAAGGTAAGCATGCTGTTCCTACAGTACTGACTGTCCTTTTGTTTGAGAGACAACTGAGTGTACTTTGATCCTTTTTTTAGAAAAAGAATTCTCTGTTCTCCCTTAAAGAAGGCTTCCTGAGACCTGGATCAGATTATGGAAACCAAAGTGAGCACGCAGAAGTGCTTGTTAGAAAGTGAAATTTATGTGCAAACTAAATGTGCCCTTGATGATAGCCTTATTGATCAAGCCAAGTTAATAAATCAGTAATATCGTGCAGCACTGTTCAACAGTCACAGGCTTATCTGGGTTTTCTTTTTTTGTTTTGTTTTGTTTTTTCTTAATGTGCCTGCTGTGTAGGCAGAGAACATGCACTTTCCTGCCAAGGAGTGTGTACTACAATTGAAACACTGAATTCACAGGGCTTGAATGTAAAATGTCAGCATCCAATGCAGCAAAAGAGGACTTGTATAGAAGTATCTTAATGAAGGGATTGGAGCCCAAAGTGACATCGCTTTTATTTTTTTTTTTAATATTCCTCTTTTTATTCCTAATGCTTTAGGCCCCGATCCAGAAAGAAACTGAGAGTCCTGTTTAGATAACAGAATGAAATGCATGGGAAATTTGGGACAAAAACACCACAAGGAGCGTGACTTCTGACCCTATCAATGGCCAGCATTTGCATGCAAGATAAATGTTTAGTTTTCAAGCGATCTGCCATTAGGTCATTCTCAAGTAGCTTTGCTAGCGCACAAGGGTTACATCCTTTGTACGCCCTTGGGATTCTGGTCTGACAAGCACTTATTCCATTATTACCCATGTTTCCTTTTGCCCTCTGACAAAAAGCACTTATGATGAACTGGATTTATCTGCCTCTGCCATAGGATCCCTGCAGGACCTTGCGTTGCGTAGTGCATGTTCTCTGTAGTACGTGCTGCTGAATTGTTCCTGATGTCACGCATTTTTTCTCCGTTGTGAGATGCTTTTACGTTTGTAGTTTCGCACTGATTTGGGGTTGATCTGCATGCCGACCGTGTTAGCAGAGGAGGTTCAGCTCAGGCTAAAGTGGGGCTTCTGTGCTCGAACCCAGTGTCGTGCGCTGATGTCCTTGGTGTCCTGGAGCAGCAAGTGTCGCAGCCGGGACCTCGGTTCCATACCTCAGCTCCGGTCTCTGATGTTCTCGCTGAGAAACGAAGGCAGCTGGGTGAGTACCTGACCTTCTGCTGGTGAGATTTGCCAAGACAGAATGCCAACTGCCATTTATGAAGCACTTTTTCTTTAAATTCATTCCCGGCACCTAACTGGTGGGAGAGCGATGGTTGTCCTGGGCACTGCAGCCACCAAAAAGATAGCATTATGGTCAGTTCACAGCTTTCTTCTATCCCATTTTTTCCCTCCTTTTCGATAATCTTATCCATCCTCTTGCCTCCCCAAACCCACATGCAAGAGGATTACCAAGACAGCAGCAGCAGACCCATACCTGGCATGGAGTTATCTTTCATTGCATTGTTAGAGCTTTGGAATTTGGCCATCAGCCCTATTTAGGAAGGTAACCATAGCATAACATGAATGAAATGGCAAAAATGCTTAGTCCAGGAATTATGTGGTTGATGTGTGGGGGAGGGGAGGGTGAAGATGCTGGATGTGCCAGTACATCTTGCCTCAGCAGCTCGCAAACTGCAGTGAGAAGCCCCGCTACTCAGAGCTGGGATCAGAGTTCTGCCTGTGTGAGACATGGACCTGACTGCACTTGGATGTTTCTTAAAGCACTTGTCATTAATCTCAAGGTTGAGGTTGTGTTTAAATCCTCTGAAGAAGGGAATTGATGTAGCCAGCACCCTGCTGCTAAGCGATGTGTCTTGCCTGGAGGCTGCTCCATAGCTCGCACTGCCCATTTGGTCTTCACTGGATGCTGGTTAGGATGGCAATACTGAATGATGCTTCCAGCTCGAAAGGAAACTAAGATTTCTTTTGTCTTCTCTGCAGGGTAACAGCATTTTTTCTATGAGTTAACTTTATTATCTTCCTTCTCACCGCTCCCACATTAGCCTTCAAAAGAGAAAAACAAAGCTGTGTCATGGTAGAATTGCCTGGTAATGGGAACTGTAAGGTAGATGAGTTCTCCTCTCTACCCATGAGCAAGTTCTTGAATAAGGTTTTACTGCAGGACAGCTCGTTCGGTTTCTCTTGCTTACCGGTCTGTCCATTTCCCTTAGGTTTTCTATCTATTACAGTACATCCCTCTCTTAACACAACAGTTTTCTTTCTGTCGCCCAGCCCCGCGACTGGTACTGGGTGGATATTGCTGCATCCTTAA
This sequence comes from Centrocercus urophasianus, assembly GCF_019232065.1. Lineage (NCBI taxonomy): Eukaryota > Metazoa > Chordata > Aves > Galliformes > Phasianidae > Centrocercus > Centrocercus urophasianus. The sequence continues at coordinate 1,202,626 of NW_024884142.1, read as the reverse complement.
AAACCGCGCGTATATCCTTAACAGCTACTTTGGCCATGGGCTGGACTCAAAACTACGCCTGTGATCCTTCCCAGTGCAGTATAGGAATATACCCCAGTCAGAGATCTACCCCGTTGTGGTTTAACTTGTACATGTGTGCCTCATGCACATAGAGAGTACCTGTTTCATACAGAGTTTAGTAATACAAACTACTAAATGAGACCGTAAACACTGTGGTGCAGAAGCCACTGAGCTTTTTAGAGCACCAGACATGTTCAGGTTTAAAACCCAACCAGGTCACCAGTCATTACTTGTTAGAGTGAGGCATAGCTAACAACTTTAAAAGGAATTCCCTCATTAAATTGAAGTTGCTTTTGTCCATGACAGACTATAAAATCTGAATCTGTGGGAGGGAGTGTTTGCTACTACGCATGTGTGTGTGTGTGTGTTGGTCTTTTTATTTTCAGTGGGGAGAGAAAATAGAGTGGGTTGCATATTGGATACATTATCTTAGTATTAAGCTGCCATTCCCAATCTCTTTTGGATAATTGGAACAGAGAATCGCTACTTCTTATCCATCACTTTAAATGAAGGCCTTAGTAAAATAATTTTGGTTGCTGGGAACCATAAATAAGATCCCTCTATCCAGATTAGTTCTTTTTTGCTCATGAAACTGCTTGAATAGGTCTTAGCACTCTGAGCTGTAACAGGATATATGTTAGGAGTTTTACAAGCCTTTGGGGAAACTGCTCAGATGTGTTTATAAAGACCTCCCAGGAAGTGTTTTGTGTGGTTGAGACTGGGGAGGACTTAATCAGCCTTTTGGTTGTAGTTGGGTTGGTTTTTAAATTCAGCTGATTCACTCTGCAACGCGGGTAGGAGCGTGGTAGGTTTTACGTTTCCATTGACGTAAAGGTCTCAGTAAAAGTTTAGGTCTTACTTCATCAAAGGAGAAAGCTTCTGTAAAGATTTGGACTCATTGGCAGATGTAGCTGTGGCTATGCGTACTGACCAACTAATGTTAGCCATGTAAACTGATGCAGAATAGACTGGATCACAAATTCCCAATCTTTAGCACCAGCTGATTGCTGTGAACTTGTGAACTTTCTTGTGGATGTTGTGTAAAGCCCTATGAATCTGAACGCTTTTAATGTTTTAATTTAATAAGGTTCAGTGGACCAGATGTACACCAATTACTGTTGCCTATGGGCCATAGTTTATGACTGTTAGAGCTAAAAAAAAATTTCAGCAACCTGGCAACTTGTCTTTGTTAGTCTCAAGTTACTCTGAAATTGTTCCACCTTGCTCCGTTTTGCCTGCACATCTGTACTGCAGTTAATATCCTTGAAACTGGGAGACTGCTACTGCTAAGGTGGCTTTTTTGTTGTTGTTTGTTATGCATAAAGCTTGATATATGGAATTCCAGTTTTGTTTCAGAGAGTCCAGCTAATCCTAGCTTCATATTGTTCTTGTATGTCTTCGAAGAATGTAACATTGCCTCTGTAATATACCAGTCAAGTTTAAGCCAGAGATGAGCAGAAGGATGAGTTCTGCACTATGGCAAACACCCCATGAGGAGAGCAGGGCTTTGCACCACATGCTTCCTTCCTTTGAAACTCACCAACAAGTCTGTGGAGCCATTGCATGCAGTGAATCTGCCTAGCAGATAACAGAGTGCATATGGTGTGCTGGGGCTCCCCAAGCTTTGGGAAATGCAGATCTCTGGATTGCACCTCTCTGGGCTAATTCAACTCAGCCCTGAAGGCTTGTTCATCTCTAGATGACAATAATCACACTGTCCTTGCCAAATGTCACGGAAGAATATCCTGTCTGGGACTCTCCTAATGTCCCTTCATACCAAGCTCAACTTCATGGGGATCATGGTAGTAATTCATCAGCTCTGTTGGATGGGAACAGAAGATGTGTGGTGAAAGAGTTATTATCCATCATAAAACTTTTCAATTATTGCCTGAGTTGCAGTCATTTACCTTCTGTGCCGTAATCTCTCAAATGGAAGATGTAGAACATGGCTGGAACAACAGATCATAAGTGTTGCTGTATTTACTGGGTTTGGCTCTAAGCTACTCATCAGCTTTTGTATTTATGTTGACTGCAGAAGTCTGAATTGGCTGATTTGTGGAGAATAATAAATACTCAGATGAAATCCTTCTGATGAGGGTTTCAGTACACTTGGAAAATTTGTGCACCAATTCAGCGTTCTGTACTGTTTGTCATTTTTAAACGTGGGATGTTTTACTCCATGCAGAACAGCATCATGATTTTAATGCAGGATGTCCTTTTCAGTAGAGAAGAGTCTTTTGAATTATTTTGAAATGCTACTGTAATGCTTAGTGGTTGATTAGTAACTTAAAGGGGCTGACCTCAGGTAAATTAATTATGTTTTCAAGTGGATAGGGAAAATCTGCTTTCATAAGAGCATGGAATTTTTATTTACATTTGTTCAGCCAATTGGTTGCATTTGGCTGTATGTGTGTCCCCTTCATCAGTCACCTCGTTGTACAACGTTAATGGCAGATCTCAAGGAGAACTCTTGTCTGGGATGTCAGCAGAGAGGATCTTACTTAGGGAGAGCTGTGTGGTGACAAAAAAAGTTGCCTTAAAGTGGGGCAAGATAAAGGAATGAGGTCAAAATGTGAATTTTAGAAAACAAAGCAAGAAAATTGTGGTTTTTAAAGTCACCTGTACCAAGAGAGCCTACAGGAAAGCAGGAGAGGGGCTTTTTATAAGGACAGGTAGTGACAGGATGAGGGGAAATGGGTAGATTAGAGTGGATATTAGGAAGAAATTCTTTACTGTGAGGGTGGTGAAACACTGAACATCTTGCCCAGAGAGGCTGTGGATGCCCCTCCATGGAAGCATTCCAGGCTAGGCTGGATGGGGCTGTGAGCAACCTGGGCTGGAGGGAGGTGTCCCTGCCTACAGCAGGGGTTGGAATTAGATGATCTTAAAGGTCCCTTCCAACACAAACTGTTCTACGGCGTTATGATAGAATTGGAAGAACAGAGCATGACCACAAGAAATTCTATTTCTAATTGCTGTTTTAGTTGAATGTCAAGTGGAAAAGTGTTGAAAAACTTTAAACATAAGCTAGCTCAGTTCTTCAAAACTCTGCTGTAGAAATGTGTCATTGTTACTGCTGCAGTTCAAAGTGGCGGGCATGAGGTGAAATACAGGCTTTCACTGAAAATTTGTGTTTGTTCTTAATGGTCATTTCAAACAAAGGAGTGAAAGAAATCCTCAAATTTGGATTCAGGGTACTTTACTCGTGACAAAGAGCACAGATGGAATATGTTAGGGCTGCGCAGAAATGCTGATAATTCATTTAGTAATCTTTGTAGTCCGCCTTGAAGTTCAGGCTACGAAATAGTGCTGCCATTGACTAGCCAGGCTTCGCCAGACCTTTCAGAAACCTTCTTGTCTATTCATGTAAATAGACATTTGGCAGTATTTTAAAATGTATGCCCAGTAGATTTTGTAATGCATTTCTTTTTTTTTCTTTTTTTTCATGTGTTTCTTGTTTAATTCAAACAAGCATCTGACATGAAAGCTAAAGATAAAAGTGTAACGTAGTACAATTAGTTTCTGTGAAGTCTGCAGATCACTAATGGAACACATCTCTTCCCCCAGCACGACTGGCATAATACAGGCCATTTTTTGGTCATTTGTGTTGTACATTAAAAGCATCAAATAGAGTGCTGTCATGTGTCTGAGCGCATGGACATAAAGTTCCTCTGTTTGATGATGCTGGAAATTGTTTCTCTTTCCAAATATGCAAATTAGTAATTGCTGCAATTGGATCAGAGAGATGTAGCACTTGTAAAGTAACCTTTTATGTATTAAGAAAAATAATGAAGAAATTAGATCAGAGACCAGATATGTATGTATATGAAAGAAAGAAATGTGGTATGCTGTGCTTCTATTTCTACCTCTGTTATTCTCTGAACTGTGCTTTGTTAATGTGCGTTGTGATTTCTTACCAACTGATGCCTAGCTCTTTCTGAGCCAATACAAACCAGTTTCACGAGTACAGTTTAAAAACTATGTGCTGTGTTTGTGGTTGTAAGTCCAAGGGGCCTCTAAAAAGCAGGATTTGTAAGCATGTTTAGTGAAAATATCCATAAACGATTCTGGATTATTTAAGGTCTTATTTGATACTGACAGAGTTTTAAAGCAGTATGAGTTTGTAACAGAAGTTACACAAGATTCTGCACACCTTACAATACCAAGAATGTATGACAGACCCACTTATAAGGCCCAGTTCCTGTAACAAAGAAGCGCAACACATAAATACTGCATGTGGAATCTGGCATACATGAGGCATGGTTGGAGTTCTGAATTCCCCTGCCCTTCGTTGGTTCATAAAAATGTCCATTTCTCAATATTGCACTTACTGTTTCAAAGCTTTTCTTTAGACAAATAACAGTGGTTTGGCAGAGAATGGAGGTGGTGTTTTTTCTTTTTTTCTTTGTTCTATTGCAGAGGGCTTTAGCCCCCGTTAAACAGTTCAGCTGCATCCAAAGCGATGCTGCCAACTGTACTGGTAAAGCACGAAGAGCACCAACAGTATTATTTCCTCCTCTGTCAAAGACTTTGTACTATGCAAAAACTAAAGGTATTCAGATTGAGCTTTTTCTAGGGACAATTTATAAACAGAAAGCATTTCAAATTGAGATTTATTTCTTCCCCTCCTGCCCTTTCTTTGCCACTGAATACAACACCATGAATCTTAAAGCTCTTGCTTATCCACGTTCTCTGTTTTTGCCTTTGCTGATTGTCATTTTTACTTCAACTGCAGAAGTTCTAGGCTTGAAAAGTTAAGAATAGAATAGAAAAAGGCTGGGGGCAGAAGGAAACGTGAATCTAAAACCTGGATATCATCATCATTGGCACCAGTGGAGTAGGAAAAAAAAAATGGAGATGTTAAAAAAGAAAAAGATGGAAAATGGATGCATCTTACAAAAGAAAAGAAAGAAAAAGTATTCATTTGGGCACAATAATAAAATTCTCATTTCAGGATTCCTTAGGAAAAAAGATATTAAGAACCACATTTCCTACGACCGTCTGCATTTAACAAAATACAGCATTTCTATGGGGATACATTTCCATCATGGCCTTTGGCAGCAAAGACAGCAGCATAGCAAAGCCTCTGTCTGCCATCAAGATCAGCATCCAGGCCTCCTGACTGCCATCGCCCAGGGAGAACAAATCTCAGGTGGCAACAGGAATGAGTGATAAAAGGTGATGGAGGCACCTGGATGAAGGAGGGAGAGTTGGAGTGGAGGCAGAAGGGAGGAGCTGGGATTTAAAGGAGCGAGGAATGACAGATGAACTTGGGAAAGGCGTTGTAGTATTTTGCAGAGGGCAGAAATGGGTCTGTTAATGAATTTTTTTCATGGAGTGATTGAGGTACTGATGATGGGGAGAAAAAAGTCAGTGGTGTTGACAAGAGATTTCATTGGTATAGCATGACCCGGAGTGTTTATGGAGCCTCTGTACCTCCGTCTCAGAGCTAAATTACTTCCCAGATGTAAGGCAAACAAGCGATCACTCAGACTGGTCTCCTATTCTTTATGGCTTCATGGCCTCAATACTCATTCAGGAATAGGCAGCTGGTTCCGCTTTCTTGGTTTAGAAGTTCCGACACCAGTAAAAACAAACAAAAAAACTTTTAATCTTCTGGCAATGAAATACACTGCCAAGTTAAATAAATGAGACCTGTTAGAGCCCCCTCGTTTTCTACAGACTTTTTCTCAGCAAAGGCATGATTGTTTGAGAAGAACTCCTGAAACCACAGGAGTTCTGGCTGAGCATTTCAATCCACGTGATCGTTTCTTTCTCTACAAATCTCTTTCAGATCACATCTCCCTTGATGATTAGTCAGCCCCAGTCCTTCCCCTACTTTACAGTTATTTTAACATCTCTGAAGAACTGCCAGCACAGCCACTTTAGCAGCCAATGGCTGTTATGCTGCTTTTTTTTTTTTTTTATTGACATTCAATTTTAGGGGTTGACAGACAGTAAATACTAAGACTTCTCTTTACTGTTCTACAGTAATTTGTCCTACAGTTGTAAACAAGTCGCTCTTTTCCTGCCTTCTGCTAAGCAAAACTCACCATTTTTGAAAGAGACTGAGCAAACAGAAGATTGTCCCATTTTGTGTTAGCTATGGCTGTCTGAATGGATATTAGCATAAATCTTTTTTATTTATTTTCAAGGCTAAAGAAACCCTTACTTCTGAAAATGCTATTTTTTGTATCTTTTTTTTTAAATGGTGGCTCAGTTGAATTTCCAGAAATAATTTTGACAAATACATTCTTTTATCCATATAGACATGCCATGTAAGCCTAGAGTAAAATGATATTTATAGACTTAAAAATATCCTCTTGGACTGTAACAAACAAACAAGCTAGTAGATATTCAGAATGGTAATTATTCCAAATATTCTTACCATTTTTATTCTCTATTTTCTTTCTCTCTTTGGTAGACACCTTGCATTTCCAAGACTGAAAATCAGCCTCAAGGACTTGCAACTAGCGTTAGGTGGGGACAGACACCCATCAATCAGTCTACACCTTGGGACACTGATGAGCCACCATCTAAACAGATGAGGGAGAATGAAAACCCAGGTATGTTTGTAATCTTATTTGTAATTCTACAAGGGAAAATCATTCAAAGCAAATTCAATGCACTATCTCCATTTACCTCTGTAAATTAGACTTCATTGTGAGCCCTTTCTGTATTCTTCAGCAGGGTTTTTCTCTCATTGTAAAGACCCCTCAAGTTTCTTCTATGCTGAGACTAATATAAACGTATTAAGATGCCTGCAAGTTCATTAAAGTGTTTTTTTTCCCCCTCCTTCTCTGCCTTCACTGGAGGAAAAGGCACTCTGTAATACTTTAAGACCTCTTTTATGTCCAGAACTACCTGAAATGATTTCCAGCTTCCAGACATATATCATACATTGTGCTACTTTGCCAGACGCCTAATTACAATCTCTTTGTAGTGGCTGGAGCACCATTATTATACACACAGAGTGTTTGTCAGGGAGCCACGAAAGCACGGTGGGGAAAGAGGTTAATTTTCTTGGAAGCATGTGCTTAAGCTGCATAAAGCGCAAAACACATAAAACCGTAAACACGCTGCATGTCACCTGATGAGTATTTTAACAATTGCACTCACATCACTGTAGCAATTTTATGCACTTACTGGGTTGGAATAGCTCCAGGTATTGAGCCACTTTAGATGCTGTGAAGGATAAGAGCGTGGCTCGGTGGTGACTTGTGCAAACGCGGTGGTACAGCGGGAGGCCCGGGGTGGTTTTGTACCTGTCCCCCGGTGCCAGCCCACCACCATTGCCCACCTTCCTTCGTGCCACAGGTGCAGCTCCCTGGGTCACCACAGTGGCAGCCGGCAGCCAGCCCGCCCTCATCACACACTCCTACGGGATGACGCAGCCGCCCACCTTCAGCCCGGCCGCGAACGTCCAGGCCCCCGTCATCGGCGTCACGCCTTCCCTCCCTCCGCACGTCACTCCCCAGCTCCCACTGATGCCGGCCCACTACCAGCTCCAGCCGCAGCCCTCCCAGCCCCTCAGCAACATGGTGGTCAACCTCCAGAGCCAGCCCTTGTACACCAACAGCCAGCCCCTCAGCATGTCCTCCATGAGCGGCGTAGGGCCGGTAGCCCACCCGAGCCCCGGGGTGGTGGGAAACGGCCACCTGGCCTGCCCCATGTTGCCGCCGCCGCCTCCAGCTCTGCCCTCCGCCGCTTTGCCCAGCAACGCACCTGCCACCAATGGGCAGGTGGCCGCCCCAATGCCCCCCAACGCGGCGGCGGGGCCGGACAACACGAACGGGGTGCAGATGCTGCGGACAATCGGCGTGGGGAAGTACGAGTTCACGGACCCCTGGCACCCCAAAGGTAAGGTGGGCCGAGTCGGCCCTGCGGGGCGCGAGGGCACGGAGGGAGGCGGGCTCAGGATAGCAGCCGCATAGACCTCCCCGCTGCTTTCCTCGGGCCTGCTGGCCCAGCTCTGGCGTCTGTCCCATGGCTTTTCTTTAATGCATAGCTTTGATGAATTAATGACGACGAAAAGCGGTGCTTTAGAAAGGCGAGGACGAACTGCGGGTGTCTTTTGTAGGCAAAAACAGCTTTCAAGGTCCATCACATAAGCTGGTGCTCCCAGTCTCGAGGCACATTAGGCAGCCGTCGTCCCTCTCCTTTAAAAGTGCCTGTGTTTACGTCAGACCGCTGTCCTCTTGGCCTCAATTGTGTGTTAGACACGTCGCTGGGCTTCTTCAGCCATTGCCTTCTTCCTCCCTCCAATAAGAGCCCAAACCAAGTGCAGGCAAACCTCTTGACTGACACTGAGCAACCCAAAGCGTACAGCATAAGGGTAAAACTCATCATTACCAGCTTCATCGGGCTCAAATGCTACAAAAAAAAACGTGAATTGTCATGAGCATTCTTGAAAGGTTGACCTTTTCAGATAAGTGCTTTCTAAATGAGGCACGTTGTTGGGTCACGGTGGAGTGTTATTTCCGAGTGTCTTACCCTAGACACTTTAAAAATTACTCTCTGTGCACTCAGTTTCTAATTTCGTTTGTGGAGTTTGCCCTGCCCGTCCCCCCTTTCCCCCCCAAAAAAAAATCATGACTGTGTCACATGTGACAGTAAAGTAAAATGTAGCTTACGAAAATATAAATGCAGGCCTATCACCAAAATCAATTAAATTGATTTCCAAAAAGCCACCCCAAAGGCTTCATTAAGTCTGTGATATTTTATGTATACATTTGTATTCAGACCCAATCCGTGGGTAAATTATTTACTTGCCACAAGCTATTAAGTTCTGTTGTGTAGCTCTGTATTAAAGACAAGGAATCTCTATTAAAAATTATTACTCCAATAACTCTTCCTGCTCATTACTTAAATTATACTTTGGTATGTGCAAATCCATACCGAATGTCTCTTGAAAAGGAGCTAAGGTTAAAAGCTCGGAGTACTTTTCTCAAGTGAAATATTTGGACCGCTTGTGAGGTTGTAAGGTTGTAAGTTTGAGCCCCAAACACCTGCAAGGTGATGATCTTCTGAATTTTTCTTCTCTTTAAGATCTAGATGGGCTTTAAGTGGTGCAAGTGCAGGCAGGTAATCAAAAAATCACTAACAGCTGCTTTTTAAGAGTTTTGCTAATTCTTTCCCTTTAAAAGAAATCAAAATCCACAAAAGCAATTTGTCAACTTAGGTTTATAAGTTTCAGACCTTTGATTTTGTAGAAGGAGAAAGGGCAGAGATTTATACTCCAGCCCCAGTAGAATGAGCTGCTGGATGTCTCTTTTCTCCGTGGAAGCTATTTGTCTTCTGAAGGCATCATCTCCGCTTTTCTTAGCCACCTATCCCAATTTACTGCACTAGGTACTCGGATACATGATCAAATTAGCACAATTTAAAGGATTACTTGGTGTCATCAGAGATGTGCAAATATATAATACAGGGAAAAACACATAAGCTTAAACCACTTTCACTGTGGTAATTTGATCACGTATCTAGAGCCCTAGTGACGCTAACCTAGTGAGACAAATGAGCGTGTCAGTAACTGCACACTTGAGGTGAGGAACAGTCTTAAATGCCTTGCATGCTTTGGGCCAGTAGCATCAGCTGCTATTTACGCTTCCTACATCAATTAACCTTCAGCGTATCTCTGGCTAGCAGGTGAAGTAAACTTCAGTTCAGAGTCTGAGTAAAAAGGTTGTAAAATATTGAATCAGTCTTTTAATATTTGATTTGCAAAGTCTTAATCAGCATTCTTGCTTAAAGTGCTGTAAACCGTAGTCTGGTCTAATTGTCCAAATACTTGGGAAATGGAGCTTTGCTTGACAGTGTAAGAGGCAGCAGTCAGCCAACGAGATGTTCATTAAGGTGAGGAAGAGTTGTAAGAATATGTTGGGCACATCAGACCTAGCCCTGGTCTTATGTTTGGAAACTTCTGCGCCTAGGAGAAGCTCATAAGAATATTGAAGCAAGCAATATTTCTAAGCCATGACAAGTGCTGACTTATTAGCCATGCTTTAGCTTATAAATTGCAGGCTAGACAGCTGTTTTCCCAGGGATTTATGACCATCATCTTTTGAGTTATTCCTGGTAGGAGTTAAAAAACAAACATGAAGTAATGAGCACATATAAATAAACGTCTCATAAACAGGACTTAGTTTAAAAAGTAAAAGTCATCTCCTCCTAAGTCGTGAAAGGGCTTGATTCCAAACCTATAATTATTCTTGCCAAAAGCTAATGTCAGAGAAGATACAAGTTAGACTTGGTTTCTTCTTGAATGGTCTTAGGATATGGAGATAATCAGGAAAGGGAAGACGCCTAAGTGTCTAACTACAGCTTGAAACCCTGCTAGGATCAGATTTTTAGTATAAACTCTATAGATTTAAAGGTGACTCAATTTTCTGTTGTTGTTGTTGTTGTTGTTGTTTAAATTTCTGCCTCAGGGATTTCAGTCGCTAAAGCTCCACTGATTTCACAGCCTTACATGGTAGACAGCTTTCTCTCCTGGAAGAAATGGATACTATAAGAAATGGATACTATAAGTGCTGAGCTGTTCAAATAGACAAGTTCAAACTAATTCTCTGCTAGTTTCATTTAAATATTCTCTGTCTTGGGGAGTCTTGGCCACTGATGTACTATGAGCCACTGCTAATGGCCGTGAGGTCTTTCTCATTATCCTGAGATACTCTGTATTATTTTTTAACTTGACAGTCCACTTTTGAATAATTACCCAACTATCCTTTAAGTGAAAGAGCAGCACTTTCTGGTTCATATGATAGGATTCCTTGTATTTTTAGACTTTGTCTGGGAACTGATATAAAATTTTGTGTATTATTTCCCAGCATTGTGTTTGTTGGGGCCATATTATGCTGTATTCAATCAGAATGAAGTTTCTTATTTGGTTGCTTCCAAATAAAAGTAAATTAATAAGTTGCCAAAAGTTAAAGGCATGGCCAGTATGGTGTCTTATTTGCAATAGGTCAAGAGATCTCACTTACATGACTGAGAGTCATTTCTGTAACTCTGCAAATAGGGTATTTTGATACCAATAACCATGATATAGGACAGATTTGCCATTCTCTTCACTGTGTCAGAGCTAATTCTCACCTAATTCCATTGAAAGTACTTGCAAGAAAATATTTGCACAGATTAGAGCATCTTCTTCATCTGGATGGGTGATATTCTACAATGAGATTCTTTATTGCCTCTATAATATGTTGAATATGAATGTTTAGCTACACAGTCCATTTATTTAGTGGATTTATATAACAGACACATTATTGGAGATATAAATAATGTTTCAAAGTAATTATTGCTTTTAACAGTGTGTAGAGCTGCCTCATGAAATGCATGGGATCTCTTACTATACGCATTTAAGAGTGATTTTGAGATGTCTCAGCCTTGGATTGTAATTGCCTCTTTGAAGATATTCCTTTGTGAAGATACTTAGTGAAGATCCACTGTAGTTAACATAGCCAAAATTTTATGTGCTTTCTTTAGAAAACAGAGTTGTAAAGAATATTCAAACATAATTTCAGTAACTTAAGGCTGCATGATGTGCCAGCACTAGTTGTCACTTGCACAAGATGCCTGCAGGGCAAAGTGAGAAAAGCTCTGTCCATTCAGCTTCCAATACAAGGTACCCCATGTCATGGTGAAGTAACAAAGAGCAGCATCTATCTGCCTGCCAGTCCAGTTGAGTCAACATGGGGGAAAATTAATGTGTGATAAAGGGCTAGAAGAGATTGGTTCTTCTGCAGAAACGAGTAGCTGAGATTTAGTCCTTGACTTTTTCATGAGGCAGTATGATTCTTTATTTCCAAGACTTGTAGTAAATCCAAACCTCACCCCCTAGTGGATAGCCCAGCTGTATGTAAGATATAAATGGTCTAGCTTGAACTCTAAGATCTATTATATGTTCAAAAAGATACTTTCTTCATAAATTCAGTATACCTTGAAGCATGAGAGAAAACAAAAAAAAAAAAAAAAAGAGAACAGGTTTTTATTGCAGTACATCCTCCTGCAGTGTAAAATTAGCCATGGGCATTGAGAGTTTTAATTTGTGGGTAACACTGATATTTGTTTCCATAATATTTTTTCTTCTATAATTTTTTTTTATTTTCAGTCCTTAACTGGTGGGAAACAAAATCAGATTCTAATTAGCGTTCATACTGTAATGACTGTAGAAACATAACGGTATCAAAAATAAAACTGGAATGTTAATTCTTGTAACACTAATTTCTTAACACTTCCTTTTCAAGCATCACTAAATATCATGAACTAAATGATAACAAAACTACAAACGAATACTGTTGCATCATGACTTATTGATTGCACTTTTCACACTTTATTGCTTTGGAATTCTCATTAGTCCTCAGACAATATTTGCTTTCCTTAACAGTGGATAGTAACAATGCAGACGACAACGATTTGTCAATAACCATCAACTATTTTTTCACAAAAGGTTGAATTTTCAAAAAGAACTTCAGCTTGTCCAGCAGTTCTGTGGGTGTGCATAGCAGAGTAGCATTTGGAATTCTAATAACATTAATTAGAGAATGCGTTGTGATAAATACTTTAGAAAGTCTGGTTTCAGTTCTTGGCTTTGCAGTAGAACACACGGTCTGTGTAACCTTAGGAAAATCTGCCCTACTTTTTGTATCCATATATATAGATGGATAAATAGGTAGCTTAGATACAGTTAAATACATAAAACTACGTGACCTACTCCAAAATTAATGTCTCCTATTTTGTTATGTTGGCCCACAACATCAGAGGCAAGATATTGGTAGTATGACACTAGAGGTTGAACCTTCCCACCAATATTCTATTCAGTGGAACAGCAGCAGAGGAGTAAACTGACAAAATGGCGTCTGAGATGGAAGTGCATATGAGGCGTAACTGTGGAATTGAATTCCTCCAATGCAGAAAAAATGCCACCTGTTGACGTTCATTGACACTTGCTGCATGTTTATGGAGACCAAACGTGGATTTTAACACAGTGAGGTGATGGGTGGTGCATTAGTGCTGTTTGTGCTCTTTGTTACAGCTTCTGTGGAAATATATAGGAGGCATTACTTTCAGAACAACGTACATCTGTGCACAGGTATATATGTATACATACATATATACGTGTCATTGTGGGCAAAAAAAGTCTATGATAGAAATAATAGTGCATTTTATGTCTTATTTCTTGTAGATCAGTTAGGTTATCATGGAAGTCTGTCAGCGTGGTGCTTCTAGCTGGGTTTTCTTCAGGGCAGTCTCAATTTTCTGGGGTAGACTGAAGATTACCAAGATACAAATCATTACTGATCGTTTGTAGGCTCAATTTGCTGTGAATGATTGTTCATTCAGAATCACAGAATCACACAGTCATAGCAGGGCAGAGGTGGAAGGGCCTCTGGGTGCATCTGGTCTCTCTCCTCAAAGTCACCCAGAGCAGGGTGCCCAGCACCACGACCAGACAGCTTTTGGAGATCACCAACAAGGAGACCCCACAGCCTCTCTAAGCAACCTGTACCAGTGCTCTGTGACCTACACAGCACGGAAGTGTTTCCTAGCGTTCAGGGGAACATCTTGTGTCTTCTATGCACCCTCCCTTCAGGTATTTACTTGCACTGTTTAGGTCACCCATGAGCCATCTAGGTCACCCATGAGCCATCTCCTCTCTAGGCTTCTCTCTCTTAGCACTTCATAGAATCATAGAACAGCATAGGTTTGAAGAAACCCTTAAGATCATCAGGATGCAATTCACCTGCCATGGGTACAGTTGCCATGCATCAGCTCAGGCCACCCAGGGCCCCATCCAACCTGCCCTTGAACACTTCCAGGGATGGGGCATCCACATCTCTGGGCAGCAGTGCCAGCACCTCACCACCCTCTTCATAACATCTAACCTAAATCTCCCCTCTTTTCCTTTAAAGCCATTCCCCCTTGTCACTATCTATCCATGTAAAAAGTCAGTCTCCCTCCCATTTATAAGGTCCCCTCGAGTACTGGAGTGCTACAATGAGGTCTTCCCAAAGCCTTCTCTTCTCCAGACTAAACTAAGGAGAGATGTTTCAGGCCCTGTGATCATTTTCATGGCCCTTCATAAGACACTCTCTGGTAGTCCATATCTCTCTTGTACTGGGGAGCTCTGAACTGGACACAGTACTGGTGGTCTCACCAGTGCTGAGCAGGAAGGAAGGATCAATTCTTTCTGCACACTGGCCTTGAATACTTGACCTAATGCAACCCAGGATATAGTTAGCTTTCTTTGTGACAAGGGCATATTGCTGGCTCATGTTTTAGTGTTCATCTGCAATAAAACTAGACAAACTACTTGAACAGGTCCTCTAAATTCAGGGTTTTTTTTCAAGATTAATTACAATTTCCCAACATCAGAAAAAGAATTGCAAAGTTGGTGAGGGTATCTAAACCATCAGCTGAGTGAGGCTGAAATGCATTCCACCTTTTTGTGTTTCAGATGGAGTATTTTCAGTAAGTTTTGCCCTGTCTTTTAATGCCACTGCTGGTCAGGTCATTACAGACAGCGATTTAGTGCACTGAAGAACCAAAGAGGATTTGTAATAGTCCTAGAACATTACCTTGCTAAATGCACAGCATAAAGGTCACTGAATTCTCTTTTGATTGACAGTTCTCAGTATGTGAGTGACATGAGACTTCCATGATTCAGCTGGAGCAGGAGCCTCTCACCACTACCAATTTGTTATAAGGGTTATTATTATTGAAAAAAAAAAAAAAAAAGTATAGGATTGCTAAAATGCATTTAAACTGTCTGAAAGTGCTCTTAACATTCATCTGTTACATTATGCTTATTTTGATACTTTTTATTTTTAAATAAACACTAAATTTGCAACTTCTGTTCATCTACTCTTGAAAGAAGAGAGCTATTGTGGTTTTATTCTGTTAAGTGATTCTGTGTCATCAGTTGCAGAAACATTTAGGTAATTAGACAATAATACATTTGAAGACATCTTGAAACTTTGCATACAGTTTCTTTGCACCAGAATTCTAATACATGGTTTGCTTAAAATGTGCTTTCTTAACAAATACAGTTTTGTCCCTGACAGTGACCACTAAATGCATTCCAAGTAGGTCTGAGAGGAAGCATAGCTGAGTTCTGTTGAATTACTGTTTCTCTCCCTTGCACAACATTATACTCACAAAGTGCATTTTCTCAAGGACCAGTAGGTGTCAAAATCTAGGCTTTTTTTTAGGCACCATTTTAGTGCAGAATACATGAGCAAAAATTTTTTATGAGTATTAACCGAACAGTTAATGAACCAAAATAATCCGTGATATAATTAAAGTGATCCCCTTCTCTCATTCCCCATCCATCCATCCATCCATCCATCCATCCATCCATCCACTCAAATCCTGTTCCAAAAGCACTTGCTGAGAGCTGGAACTGCATTTGGATGTTCTGAAAGTTACTTGCTGTACAACCTTCCAAAACACTTGTGGAGTTTCTGTTCTCTCTTGGTAACCTCTTATGTTCATTTTCTGATTTCTCTGGCCTCATCTTCCCTTGATCCTCTATGATGTTCAACTCCTGACACACATTTGGATGCAACTCTCATCTCTTCTTTCAGGCTCACATCCCCTTTTCCTTTCATGTTGTCCTCATATATCTGGACCCACGTCAGAGCCACATTTCCTGAATATTCAGTTTTCTCCACAAGTCTGGCCTTTCTTCAAGCTTCCCGTTAAGATTTCCTCCTTCTCACAGTGAATATTTCTACTTCTTTTGCTGTCATTAATTAAACAATGGAAAGTCAAGTTACAACTACCACAGAAAATCAGCAGAGGTGATGGGTTCTATGCTCCATCCAAACAGAAGAAGCTGGGTCCACCAGGAGCCAGACTGTGCATTTGTGTATACGCTTATATGTTCTTCATATGGGCTATGCTGTGGGCTCCACAGCTCTCAAGACAAGTGAATTTATTAAATTGCAGATAGATTTTGGTTTCCCTACAAGAAAAGCATTTTCTTCGTAATTGGCTGTCCTCAGCAGAGCAGCAGCTGAACTCTGGATGAAGGATCATTTCTGTCTTGTTGCATTCTAAATAAAAATCATCCTGTCTCATGTTAGGTTAAGAAAAAGTCTGAGTAGATTTGCAACTGCAAACACTTCCAAATAGCAACCTTTCTTACCCTTCTGTGGCTTGAGATTGCAGATGAGAAGCTCTGCTATCCCAGGCTGCCCATCAGCCTGGACTTGAATGCCTCCAGAGATGGGGCATCCACAAATATATGTATATATATATACCTATTTATTCACACAGTTAAGTCTAATGCATTTGGCTAGACAAGGTACAGGATGCATAGTTAAGTTATTCTTTTCGAAAGGAGCTCAAATGGAAATTGGAGGGTTTGCCTAGTACAGATCTGCTTGGTGACACTGCAACATCAAAAAAGGAGAACGTAGGATTAAAGAGAACATTAAGCTTTTTTTGTGATTCCTCTGATGTTTCAGAGGAAAACAAAATATGGTTTTGTCCATCAGTCTGCACTGTGAAGTATTTGGGTGATGACAGGGAAGATGGTGTGAAAGCACAAGATCGGCTAGAATAGAAGTCTGAAGTGAATCATGGGCTGACACTCCTGTTGAGTTTGGCTGATTTGTAGCAAATCCAAATCCAGTATCAAGCCCAGCTTCTCTGCATGACCTTTTGCTCATGAGTAAAGAGCTGAATGTTTCTCTTCATTCCCAAGCTGAGGGTACTCTTTAAAACAAGGAGTATTTGGAACAGAACACCACCATCCTGTGGAAAACAGAAGGAGGAGCAGTGCCACTAGCCTCCTCTTGTCTGTAACCTAGGAAATAGGAAATTCTACTGTTTTCCTTTTCCTGCATGCTGTGCAGACTTTGTTACAGATGTGAATTTTCTAGATGGCTGAATTTTCTGGGGTTTAGATGTTTTTCTGCTAGATATACTCCTATCATCGCCAAACTGTTTTATGCTGTTTTACAAGCAGTGCACTTCTTCGAAGGTTTTTTATACTTCTGTAGAAGTTAGAGCTCTGAGTTGGAAACAACATTGAGCATTAGCATAGAAAAGCACATTGCAGGAGCATTTCAGAGCTTGAGCTGAGTGGAGAGCAGGTACCTCCAGCATGAATCACTTTAGTGATTGTAGTTTCGGACACATGCAGGTATTTATCCATCGACATAAAGCATTGAAGATAAGCAATACCAAGAATATTCTTTCATTTGCATAAAGCTAGCTCATGTTCCTTCAGCTCCAGAATAATACAGTTCTACAAGTATTCTGCTTGCTAGAATGTTAAAGCAAATTTGACATCCTGTCCAAGGATCAGCTATTCAAGGACAGACAAATCTACTCGTAACAAGAAATGGCGTACATTGCAAGAACAATCTGATAATGCCTTACACCAGCAAGATTTTCTTCTCTGAGAACTTAAATCAGTTCCACAGCCCTTCCCTGGAAGTGCCACTAACACCTTTGGATAAGCCATCGCTATTTCACTTTTTTTTTTTCCTGTCAAAACTGCCGCATAGGCAAATTGTGCAAGTGAGTCTAGGTGTTATCTGTCAGAGGTGCTTTAATTTACTTGCAATGTGATAAAGTTTTGCTGAGAACACCACTTGGCTTTAAGCGTGAACTTAATCAAGAATTTTACCAAAGCCAAGAAGTCATTTTAGCATATATTTTTGCCCAGATTCTTGGATGATGCAGTGATATATTTGATATTTCAGTAAGATTGGGTATTTTCTGAGACTGAATCTTCTTTTTTCTACTTTTTGTTAAGTAAAGAAGAACTGGAAATCTAGAAAATTGTTTGAGGAAAGTAAAGGCATTAGTTACTATTTATGCAACACGAATCCATGTAAGTGTCTGAAAATAGCATCAAAATATATTTAGAAGACATATTCTATAGACCAAAATATGTTTTAAGAGTTGAGAAACGGAGCCTATTTGAAAAACAAAATCTTACCAGTTTAATAAGTTAGTGACATGGGTTGGTTCCTATCATGGCGAACTCTCTGACAGTGACGTTGGATTTTTAAGATGGCTGTATGTGGCAATGAGATGTAGCCATCATTAGGGCAGAGCTGCAACCACACTTTGTGTTTAGGACAGAAAAGTGGCAGACAAGTTGCATGCAAATGAAATGAGAGGTAGTTTTAAGATATAAATCATAATTACCCGGTCTGGATCTAGATTATAATTACATAGTCTGGAATTATGCCAAGACACTGAAATTAATATTTTAAGTATGGAGGGATGACAAATGAGATGGCGTTTGGTGAGGTTCATAGCCGTCTATCAGCCATGAACTCAGAACTAAAAGAGTTCAAGGAAACCTACCTCACAAGGAAAACTGAAAAGACTTATTTAAAATCTTAAATACGCAACAGAATTTGGAATAAATAAAAAAAAAAAAGACCACAGTAATAAAGAAAATACACGATGATACCATTAAATGTTACTGTGTGGTTAGTAAATGAGGAAGAAGCATTGTTTATATTCAAAAACTGAAGTATTATTTTAAAGAGCCCTAACTGTCAATCAAATCTATTAGGTGAGATTTCTTCCCTAACTTCCTTGAATTTAGAAAGTAAGAGTGTTACTCATTCACTTAACCATGGACAGTTAGAGCCGTATCTATCTTAAGCCTGTAGTACTCCTTTAGTTCTGGCAGGGCACAGCTTTTCCACGGGTGCTGGCTGGTTTTCGGCGTTATGGCTGTCTCACAACATGTTGGACAGCACTCAAGGCCAGTTTGTCAGCTACTGAACCCTACTCCCATGGCTGCTCAGCTCTGGTGACTGCATTGACCTGATTTCCACGTATGTAGAAGCTTTTACACCTCACAAACCTGATTGCGCATGAATTTAAGTATCAAAACCTGAGCCCATCCTCAGTTTCAGCAAAAGGATCAAGAGCCTCAGAAGAACAGACACATCAGGGTGAACGCTGCTTCACTGTCAGAAGTACAACATCACTAAGTACTCATGTGTGTTATTGCTTTTGTTTTAAGTAGGCATTGTGACACACTGGTTTAAAAGTTTTCTAAAATTAATACCTTTGCCTTTCATTAATACTAGAACATGTTGATCTAGGTGAGCTAAGCGAACAGTCTGGTGTCCTTGTGGGATCAAGTTGACTTTCCTCATCTACCCATGGAAATCCACTTCTGGAGATCCTACAACTTATGTTTTACCTGCCATTGTTTTTTGTTAGCATAGCTAAAGCTAAGTTGGGTACATATTGCCAACAGCTTTGATTTAGTTCATTGAAATGCTACTTAAACTGTTATCTCCCATAATTTCTCATGCCATCTTACACTGTTCAATATACAACAGCATACGGAGAGGCTTAAGAGGTGAGAAGGCTACATATCTCATTCAGGAGACATCACTTGCAGTAGTGCAGTGTCCCGCAAGATATTTGAGCTTGGTTTCTCAGTGACGACTCAGAAAAAAGAATGCCATGTAACTGCTTCCACCAGCTCTTGGTCTTTTCTCAAAGGTTTCCTCACTAATCCCCAGCTCATCACGGTCATCATCAGCCTGTGTAATGCACTCATCACATGCTCATTTTCAGCTTTTGATTTGGTCAGGCTGTCAGCTGGGGAAGGCTTTCTCTGGCAGAAGTCTCCAGGTACATGAACAAGTGAGCTTTAAGTGTTACTAATAAAAAATCCTTTAATCCACTTTAACAATGATAAATTGGAACTGAGAACTTCTCTTTACTTTACAGATACATTCAGTTCAGAATTTCACTTAAGTCAGGAAATCATCTTACAGGCAAGAGAGAAGAAGTCTTAAACACCCTGATGTGGACAATGGGAATTAAAGGCCAAATGCTCAATGACTCTTACTGAGTATCTGAAGCACCTTCTGATGACTGAAACGTCTGCTGACATGGCTAATTAATATCAAATTCACTGGTCATTGCCATTATTTTTATTCTTAATTCACTCTGGCAGTTCCCTTTAATTTTAATTATGCTCTCATCATAGCCTGTGCATGATGAAAGGAAATAGCTTAACTGGGCCACAATGATTTCATCTGAGCAAAGATCTGGCTAAAATGTGCCTCTTTGAATTGAGATATATTGGCAACATTGTTTTGGTGGTGAGTACATTGCACCTGAAATCTGTATTATCATCCACCTACTAGCATCCATTTTATGTTTGCTCTTACGCTGAGAAGCATAGCATGATCAGATGCAAAGAAAATTAAGACTTCTTGCTTAAAAGCATGGGTTTTTCACCCCACCCTCAGTGGTTTATGCCTCTTGTGATCCCCACAGATCTCTGTTTCAAATAGTGGCACTCAGATGTTTCCCACAGTGCAGCTCATTGCACTGTTCTTCTGCACAAACGTTCAGCCAGCAGAGAGGACCTTGAAGGGCTGCTCACCCTGCCTGAACCCTCACCTTATGTTCCCACCATCCCACCATCTTATGCCGCCTCATCTTACACAACCTGATCAGGAGGTAACACATGTTCTTGTACCTCCTTTCCAAGCACCCATCCGTCATTTGCAAGCAAATGTGGGCTCATTGTTTCATGTCTGATTTTGAAAATTTAGCCCCAGCTGCTTTTTTTTTTTTTCTTTTTGTGCATCAATATACCAACATCTGGCTTGTACTGGCTTGGCAGACAGTCTGTATCATTAAGTAGAACTAAGCTGCACATTGATATGGACAAAGATGATCCTGCACCAATTTCCAAAAGGACAGTAGGGCTATTGGCAAATTAGATAGTTGGAGAAATTCTCCATCTCTCTTCTTTTTCTTGATGTATCAGGGAATAAAATTGAGGGGAAAGCAGAAAACAAACTAATGTGAATGTAATTCCCAAATTTCAATCTTCTGTATATTATGGGTCATTACCCGTTAATTTGCTAAATGGCAGCTTTCTACGAAAGAAAAGTTTTGTTTAGCTGTATAATGATGACAGATGATGTAATTAGTATCATTCCCACATTGAAAATGATAAAAGCATTTCTTTTGTGTGTCACTGCTTTTAGACAGTATAATATCAAAAATGATAACAGTATGAAAATTGCACCGACCGCTTTCATATTGTGCATATAGAATACCTCGGTGATATGATACAAGTAATGACAGGTACTTTGCCATGTATTCATTTTCTCCATTCTCTAGCCTTTATATTACAGTGAAATTAAAAAGCACAGCACTAAGCAAACCAGACGTGCCTGAATGCAGTCCCATCTTATGAGACTCTAAATGGCAAGAGTCCCTTTACTATTGCTGGTTATGATAATTAAGTGATCATAAACAGAGTTTTTGAGGGAGAACACTGAGTCATTTTTCAGTTAAAGAACTTGGAGGGGGTGTTTTAATTTCAGGCCACATTTGTTGCTTGAATTAGTTTTAATTATATTCTGTATAAGTACTTGCCCCATATCCTGGTCTTGATAGTGGTAGATATTCTCATTTAAATACAAATAAACGCCAAACTTATTTAACATGGAAAGTGACTGCTGTGACTGTGTAGTACCAATTTTCTCTTTGTTGCCATGGTTTGGGTTTTTATATAAACTTTGCAAATATAATAAAGCTAATGGAGCTCTTCATCCAAGGAAATGGGTATATTCAAGAAAATAAATTATATTTTGCAAGCTAATGAGCTCTACTAATTGTGTTTATCCCTGTGAATTAATACACTTTAAGCAAATCTATCCCCCAAAATCAAGCATTTGATTGCATTTTAGCTGCGTGGAAATCAGAACATCCGGATCAAATCTGAGTTTACTGGATATCCAAGGGGTAGGGGAGAAGGTTAATTCTCATTGACTTGTACAGCTGGTGCTAGCTCCTAGTAGAGCACAAGTTAGACTTTCAAAGTTGTGACTTTGCTAATTTTTTTTTTTTATTCAGCGACTTTCCTCGCAGGCAGAATTTTCAACAAAGAGTTGTGTGTAATAAATCCTATGTAATGCTGTGGTGGGCCTGTAGGAGCCATGCTAATTAGCCCACATGCCCACAGGACAGGATAAAGTAGGGAAGAAAAAGGCAATGACAGCTGTACTGTTAAGAGACAACTTATCTGCACACAGTTCCCTCTCTCCCTCCTTTTTCTCACACTTTCCCGTGCCAACATTTGGATTTTTTTTCTCATAAGCAGATTTTCAGTTCAGTGAGGTGTTTTGGGAGATGTAGGCTGGATTACAAACCTCTGTGTAAATTGTGACAGATTTTAGATTATTCTTCTGTTTGGTTTTTTGGAAGGGTGACAGAAAGTAAAGAAAACGACCAGTTTGAACATTCAAAATGCTGCAGGTACCCCCAAAAAACAGACAAGCAAACCATGATGGTGAGCACCAATGTGATGGCAGGCACAGTGAGGCTTGCATTACGAGAGGGTGACAGCAGTTTGTCAGCAGTGTCCTTAAAGAGCCAGTTCAACTTGCCCACATTGAGTCACAGCCATTTAATAGAACCATCAAGGTTGCAAAAGACCTCTAATACCATCTAGCCCAGTCATCAACCCGACACCACCATGCCCACTGAGACACACCATGACAGAATCCAACGCCAAAGTAAAGTCCCAGCCTAAAATGACTGCGTTTTTGTGGTCTTCACTTCATTGCAGCCTTACCAGGTCAGCACCAAAGCAGAATCCCAGCTAAAAGCCACAGCAGATTCCTCACATGGAGCAGGCATGAGATGAGCACGCTCCTGTTTCAGCAGTGGGGCCCTCTTTATTTATAACCCGGTCTGGGAAGGGCAGCCAGACAGCCTTGTGCAGCTGCAGAAAAAAAAATTGCATCTTGAAGATGGATAGCATACACAAAGAGGGCTCAGAAATGAATTCTGTTTGTTTGCTTTATTGCTGCTCAGGTAAAAGCTTGGATGATCTTCTGCAGCCTCTGCATTGAAAAAATGCCCTTCTTCCATCACTGGCACCTGGATGTTTAAAAGGATGTTAGAATTTGTCCTCTAGGAATTTTGAATTAATTGTATTTGTGCAGTGGGAAGGATCATGTAATGGTAGAATCTTTAAGGAAAAGGCTACTATGTTCATCATGTGCAACTGCCACCCCATTCTCACCATGCCCACATACCACACCCCTCAGTGCCACATTTCCATGGTTCTTGAACACCTCCAGTAATGGTGAATCCACCATAGCTTCTCATTATAAGAAAAATAAAAGTGCTTGTAAACAGGTATAATTGTGTCCAGACTGCCAAACTAGGAATTATATTGGAAGAATAGCTTTGGCTTAAAAAAAAGATAAAATTATCTCAAACTGTTTATCTCCATTTATATACATGCTCTAGGGAGACTTCATCACTCCCTGTATCTGAAATGATGATGTAGCGAGGTGGAGGTCTGCTTCCTCTCCTGGGTAACAGTGGTAAGACAAGAAGTAGTGGCTTCAGGTTGCCCCAGGGGAGGTTCAGGTTGGATATTAGGAAACATTTCTTCTGTGTAAGAGTGGTAATGCTGTGTAAGAGTGGAAACGAGCTGCCCAGAGAGGTGATGGGGTCACCATTCCTGGAGGTGTTCAAGAACTGTGGGGATGTGGCACTGAGGGACGTGGTCAGGGGACATGGTGGGGATGGGTCAATGGTTGGACTTGGTGATCTTAGTGGTCTTTTCTGACCTTCATGGTTTTATGATTCTGTGATTCTATTAGTCTTGTGTGCACAGTCACTCTGGATTCCATAGGTTCCTGGCTCCTCAAACAGGCATTGATACAACAGATCAAAGCCACAGATTACACACTAATAAAACTATGATGTTGTCAGAGATATCAAGTTTAGAGCCATCTTCAGCAGAGGCTTCTATTATTTTCCATAGAAGAAAAAACTATTAAGTACAATTCTATGGTTTAACATCACATCACTATTAAAAAATAATAGGAAGGAAAAAGTGCAAAAAACTTCACATAAAAAATTATGTTCTCATCTGAATGAAGCTACAGGCAGCAGTGGGAAAAGGATCCAGAGTTTGTTTCATTCCTGGTGTTGAAAAACTTTGATTTTTGAAACTGCTATTAGCAATTTAAAAGTCACCTGCTGGCTACAGCAAAACAGGATCTCAGAAAAGAAAGCAGCCATGATGATATGGTAGCTTTGGGCTGCTGACTTACTGCACAGACCCACACGTATCAGCAAGAGTTAAAATCAAAGCAGAACCTCAGTTCTGAGGCTCCTTTTTCTCCAGTGTTTGAATCAGATCTGTTGTGTTTCATGTCTCACCACGTGGGGATAGAGGGGCCACTGCTCGGTCCCACTGACCCCATGCAGACTTTTTGTAGAATTGTGTCAGTGCAAACACAGCTTTGATGCATCACACAGGTTGCTCTGTGGCTCCTGCAAAGTGCTGACCACCCCACATCTGATTGAAAAGCTACCTGCATGGAGCTGAGCTACATTATGGGTTGTAAAGCTGAGACAGGCTTGACTGACAGAAAGGGTTCTGGCAGGCTGTTAGCACTCATCAACTGGGAAAATGGAAATGTTTATTAATAGGAACCTTTGACATGAAATGCAGGATATGTGCCCCCTGCACTAGGCCCATGATTAATAACATTAATTATGGGGAGTTCATTACAGTCTCATGGGGAGATGATATGTAATTCAGCCAGCATTTCACTGTAAATTAGCATTAATGTCCAACTTAAGTATAGCAGCTATCTGTAGCAATGCAGAAGGAGCTGCAGTCAGCATGTGCAATAACATCACCTTAGTACACTATGGTGGACCTCAAAATAAAATACATTTCTCCTGTATTAAATCTTCGCTGGCATTGGAATATCTATAGTAACTAACCTACCGGAGCTATTAAACCTTTCCTCAGTGGTATGATAAGATGGCCTAGTGCCTTGTTGATTTTAAACAGGAACCAGATCATTTTACAATCTGGTTGGAAGTAGTCTTGATTGCAGTTTCATTAGCAATTAAAAGAGCATGTAACCTAATGGCTTTTTCACTCTGATCCAGAGAAATTACGCACAGTGGGCAGCTCTTCAGTTGGTGTAAACCATCGGCAATGCAATAAAAGCAATGAACCTTCACTGATTTGTACTGAGAATCTAGCCTGCTCCCAGTTGTTCAGATGTACTCCTTCCGAGGCTACTCTTTGTTGTTAACTTGTTGAGTAATAACAAAATATTTTAGTCTTACTTGAAATCCCTTTTCCCCAGTTTGACTTCCAGGAATCCATTATCAAACTGCCTCTGTCCTGGCCAACTTCAGTTTCTTCAGACCCATGTGTGCTTCACATACCTCCATACAGATGACCCTCATATATTAACAGGGCTTGTACGATCTTTATCAGCATCTCATGTCATAGCAGCTACTCAAAGCCACTGTTTTCCTGTGGTGAACCCTGGGCATGGTTGATAGAACCATCCCCATGATTGCCTTGAGTGTGTGTGCTTTTAATCAGCTGGAGGAGCAGGTGGTGGCACTGTGGGAAACATCATCCATTCAAGATAGAATGAACGAAACAAAGAATGTACAATTTTTTTTTTCTTTTGGCTTCAGAATGGATATTAGGAAGAGTTTTCAGAGGTTTTTCACCAGAGAGTGGTGGGCTTGGAGCAGGCTTCCAAGGGCAGCGGGCTCGGGGAGCATTTGGACACTGTTCTCACACACACAGTTTGGGTTTGGGGTGCTGCTGTGTGGAGCCAGGGGTTGGACTCAGTGGCCTGTGTGGGTGCCTTCCAACTCGGGTTACTGTATGGTTCTGTGATTCTGTGAAGCTGCAAGAATACAAAGTTATTATTTGGATTGCTGTGAGTTTTAGAAATGCAAAGCTAAATAGAAGGGGCCTCTTGGGTCATTGTGTCCAGTCTTCAGTCACGCGTGAAACATCCAGTTTTTAGGACAGCCTGACATGTCATTACATATCAGAAGTCATAGAATACTTCCTAGTGCACTCTGAAATTTATGACTCGTAGGGAAAGAAAGCTGCAATGTGCCAAAGGAAGAGAGGAAGGAAACTCCTGGGCATCACCAGTTTTCACTTCCAGCTTAAGTTTTCACAGCTTCCTGGGAAAATGTGTTTTGTTCTGCTGAGCTTCTATCTAAAATAAAGCCAGCTCAAGAGAACTGTAAATCAAAGTAGCTCTGCAAGTGTCTGTACTGCAGAGAAAGAGTTGCACCCCGCAGCCATTTGGCACTGGAAGATGTGAGTTGGCCAGGTCCAGCACCTGTTGGGCTTGTAACACTTTTCTTAGAATTCACGCAGCTGACTGTCTCCTGGGGAAAACACAGCAGCTGCTGGCAGCTGTGGTTAAATATAGGAAGAGGAGAATGCCACATCCAAGTGGAAAGGGGGAGAGGGGGACAGGAATCTGGCTGCAGTGAGATTCCTTGGTGAAAATAGCCTGGGGTGATCAGGAATCAGAGGCTTTTACATCCTCTGTGACCACACCTATAGCTGTACACCTCATCGGCCCTGGGTAATGCTGGACAGTTGTTTTTTATTAACTGTCATCTGGAGTGTTTTGGAGTAGCATGAGGGCCCTTCATATCCCATATCCCTGTGGTTCTTATATACTTCCCAAGATGCGCTGCCCTTAGTTTGATTTGAGTCTTCGTAGCAGTTTTAAGAGTGAAAATGCCACGAACAGCTTAAAAATGAAGCGATACAGCTTTAGCACAGATGCAGTTTGAAAAGGACGTTCAACCTTCTCTAATCTTCTACTGAGATCAGCGAGTAAAGCAAAAGGAAGGACAGCCTGAAAGATAATATTTTTCATTCTGATAATCTGTGGTACTTTAATTTCACCCAGGCATTTACATCACCCCCTTACTGAAGAGCCTAAGCGTTCCTTTTGCTTAAGCTGGAGGACTGCTAAAAAGGAGCTGAAAAGCAAAACACTTTGCTTAGTCACCTTTCAGGTAATGCCAGACATCCTTACAGGCAGAGAGAACAATGCCGAGCTGAGGAAGCTCAGCTACAGATTGAAAGATTATTCTTGTTCTTCAGACAAACACAACAAAAGAAGGTAAGAGAAAAGAATGGGGAAGAAAAGAGACTCCTGTGTTGCTTCATTCTCCTGCTGCACACATCCACGAGAGATGGGCTGGTGGCACACAGGTGTGCCCCAGCCTCCAGCCCTGGGCTCATGTCCCTATCCCAGGAACACATGTGGCCAGCAGGCTCCCCTTGCCTCCCACCCCTTCTCCTGCATACCAGCTGAGCGCATCATGGCGCTGATCTCATGCACATAAATTAATTATGAAGCTGACCAAGCTTAGAATCAATTAGACAGGATACATGAAAGGAAAAAAAATGGAACAGACTAGGTGTGAAATGATGTGCACAGAGAAGGAATAGAGAGAATGGTCTTACAGAATCACAGAATCACAGAATGGCCAGGGTTGGAAGGGACCTCAAGGATCATGAAGCTCCAACCCTCTGCCACATGCAGGGCCACCAACCTCCACATTTCATACCAGACCAGGCTGCCCAGGGCCCCATCCAACCTGGCCTTGAACACCTCCAGGGATGGATGGGGCATCCACAGCCTCTCTGGGCAGCTGTTCCAGCGCCTCACCACTCTCTCTGTAAAGAACTTCCCCTGACATCCAACCTAAAGCTTCCCTCCCTCAACTTCAAACCATTTCCCCTTGTCCTGCTGTTATCTGCCCTTTCAAAGAGTTGATTCCCCTCCTGTTTGTAGGCTCCCTTTAGGTACTGAAAGACTACAATGAGGTCACTGCAGCCTTCTTTTCTCCAGGCTGAACAAGCCCAGCTCCCTCAGCCTGTCTTCATAGGGGAGGTGCTCCAGTCCCCCAGTCATCTTTGTGGCTCTCCTTTGGACCCTCTCCAACAGCTCCCTGTCTTTCTTGTACTGGGGGCTCCAGACCTGGACACAGTACTCCAGATGGGGCCTCACAAGAGCAGAATAGATGGGGACAATCACCTCCCTGTCCCTGCTGGTGTCCCCTCTTTTGATGGAGCCCAGGATACCATTTGCTTTCCGAGTTGCAAGAGCACACTGCTGGCTCATGTTCAGCTTTTCATCTATCAAGACCCCCAGGTCCTTCTCTGCAGGGCTGCTCTCAAGGACCGCTCCTTCCAGTCTGTGGGGATGCCTGGGATTCCTCTGCCCAAGTGCAAAACCTTGCACTTTGCAATGTTGAACCTCATTAGGTTCACCTGGGCCCACCTTTCTAGCCTGTTGAGGTCCCTCTAAATGGCATCCCTTCCTTCCACCGTATCAACCGCACCACTCGGGTCTTAAAGGTAGCCTGGGTTTGCTGTAGCACAGAGGACCTGCAGGTGACAGGGCCATCACTGCACCCCCAGACTCCCTCTTCCTCCAGCTACCCAGGTATGGTTTCATGAATTACCTCTTGGTATCCAGAGCTCAGTCTTTCCATCTCAAAGACAGTGCTTGGATGTAAATAAGATTCCTTGTGTTACTAGATAACAGCCATCCCATTTTACACTTATCTCATTTGTTACATTTTGAGTTTGCTGCTGAGCATAACCCACACCCTGAAATGGGCAGTGCTGAACAGGCATCGTGCTCTGCATTCACAACCTCAGCATCTGCTGCGAGTTTGGGCCAATAAATCACAAATGCTGGGAGGAGAGGGCTCCTTCCTACCGCATGTCCTGACAGCAGTTCCCACAGCGGGCGTCTGATCCTCGAGGCACTGCCATATGCAAACAGTGGTAATCTCTGGTTTGTTGTTTCTCCAAAGTCAGATGTGACTGCATGTGTCTGCTTGGAAGCTGAAATAAGCCACGTTGAGGCTCGTTGGCTTTTGCAAGTTTGATTCATCAGCTTGGTTTCCAGAATGTGTAAAATACTTCCGATTTGGTCAGACTGTCTTTTCATTAGCTCTGCCCAAGTTTGTCTTAGAGAAGACTTTTTAAAAAATATTTTTAATTTTTCAATATTTTGGATGCAAGCCTGGATGACGGTCAAACAGTTGGCTTTTAAATCTGATATTGATATTGTTTTTCCATTTCCTCCATAAGCTCAGAGACCCAATGAACAACACTGACTTGTACGCAGAATCAAACAAGTGTAAGGAAAGGAACAGGGTGTGAAGTCAATCGTAGCATTATAGGAGCTTTCTTATGAAGCCACTCAGACACATTCGATATAACGATCCCTATCGGGGCCTTCAGAATTACAACCTTTACCGAAAATTTACACCCAGCCTTGGCATTACCTTTGTTTACTTTGTACAGCTATTCCATTGCATTACTGTTACATTATTTTTATTTACATACAGGTACTTTACAGATAACATTTAGAATAAGAAAGGAAGAAGTAAAAGGTCACTGCCCCAAGCAGGCTGTGATTTCTGAGTGCCTTCTGCTCTGGCAGCCAGAGTAGTGCTTGTCACCAAAATCAGTGACTGTGTCCTTCCTGAACTGCCTTACCTGGTCAACGGCATTTACAGAGCCAGGCTCCATACTGTTACATGAGACTTCAACCACTTCAGCTACAGCAGGGAAAATTATTATTAGGTTCTTGAACGTGTTTCTAAGTGCTGGTCTTGCTTTTCCACATACACTTCTAGCCCTTGAATAGCGCAGCACCCAGTCTCAATCTGTCATCAGTGGAGAAAGAGGCATTTCTACAGGGTTGGCCATCTGCTCTGTTGATTGTAGAGCAAACTTTAGCAACTGGTTAGCACAGGGATCTGGCTTTTGGATGCGGAGCTGTTAGCCTGGTGCTTCTTACACACTGCCTTGCCTTGTCTACCCATTCATTTTATTTATAGTTAAAGGAGAAGAGGTTCCTCATGGTTACGTCTGATTTCAAGTATTTCTTCCAAAATGCAAGGCTTGGGCTTCTGTATTTCTCTTAGAAGTTATTTGAACAGTTCAGAGGTCCCGTCCAACCTAAATTTTTTAACAGTTCCTTAAAATTAAAATTAGGTGGGGAAAAGCATAACTTTCAACTAGTCACAGAGCTACTTAAAATCTCTTCTTTGAAAGTTTCCCTTTGGCTACGCTCTGAATCGTGCACAGCTTGCCCTCCAGGACCCATTTGCTCTCTGCTGGCAAATCAAGTTCTTAGAGAGAAGAAGAAAATGCTGAGAATGGTTTTTTCTTGGGTCTTTTGTCCAGAACACAAAACAGACACAGTTTTCTGGCGTGCGTGCAAGTTTGTTAGACATCCTGTGCTCCCATACGAGAATCTGCTACATCTGGTTCTGAACTCGGTGCTACCTGGATGTATTGGGTGCATTAAACCTCTCAGACTGTGTCTCTGCTGATAAACTAAATGTATCTGAGATGACTGCCTAGTACAGAGCCCTAGGTGGCACAGGCCAGCCCTCATCCTTTGTGCTAACCTCTCAGACACTCTGCCTGTGTGTAAATAGCTTATTGAGAGAGGTCCCTGTCCTCTTGGGATATTATTTGGCCCAAAACAAAACCATGGGAATGGCATTTCAGCAAAGACAGCTGAGTTCTGGAGCAGAAGACTGTTCTATCAGTGTTGAAGTTACAGGTGTAGATGTATCCTCAGGGAACCCAGGCTTACAAAGTCTTATTCGTGAGTTCTAAGTACATGCACTGTCTTCCTCTCAGTGTTTTTTTGAGTTTGAAGGTTGTTGCTGTATTTTCTGGTGGTGGTGGTAGTTTTTTGGTATGCTTTGTTGGGGAGATTTTTTTTTATTTTTTCCCATACTTACTATAACAGTGATTTAGCTTTTTTATTGCAATTTCTACTTATGACCCTGCGCTTCACAGGATCTCTAGGATGCTTTCCATCAAATCTTCTGACACATTAGGACCAGGAACAGCAGCGTGCTGTGCCTTCAGCCCCCATACAGACAGCATCAGATGGACAACATCCTCTATAATATCATCTGCCAGTAGAGAAGCTGAACCTTTCACTTCAAATCCTGGCTCTTTGCCCAAGCTAAATAAATGAGTGTTGACTGACCGCCATCGTTTTTGTGAAGTAACCGCCAGAGGGAGGCATGGCAGACTTAACTTGTTTTATTTTTAGACTTTGGTATGTGCACAATTTTATATACTTCACACGTCCAGCTTTTCTGCTTCTCTTTTCAAGCCAGTTTTTATACAGCCCTCATTTGTTGCATCCTTGTTGTGGCACTGGTTGCACACTGTTCGTCACAGACACTATCTCATGGCTTCATTTTTTGAGAGATCTAGTAAACTGTCACCGTGCTTGCAAAATATATTGCACTATTCATATTGTATAAAATCATGGATTTTCTCATCCAGTTTAGTAGCCAGAATTCTCCAAACATTTCTCTTAGGTAGTTTTAAGTGCAACAGAAGCAGGCAGTCTAACACTGCAATGGCATGTTATTTCGTGTAAGGATTTTTTTTTCTTTTTTCTGCTTTCAAAACTAAAAAAAACAGTGCCAGCAGTGGGAATTGATCAAACCGTAACATTTGTGTGTGACGCCCTAATAGATTCTATAATGCTGCTAGCTTGGCTTACAACATGGCAGCTAGACAGGCATATTAGCCGCATCCTTTTACATGCAGACCTTGCTGTTAAATCGTGTTTCGCTAATCTTCCCTTAGGGGAAATTGGATTTCAGTCCCTCTCCCACCCGAAACCCACTGTAAGATATAAAATTGGTTTTTAGAAGTCTCTTTTTCTCTAAGGCGCTTTAATTGGCATAAGGTAGTTGCTCCTATAGAGAGACTATTGATTAGCATTTTTATTTTGCTAAACTTTAAAGTACACCACTTTCAAAAGCATTTCATGAAATACCAAGGCAATAAGCCTGGCAATAAAAGGCTGGAATGGGGACTGACTTGGCTTGCTTACTCCTACCTGTCTCATTTGTCTTATTTTTTCATTTTTTAAAGCAGACAAATGGCTGAGGCTGTTTTTCATTCTCCTTACAATCCCTGTAGTGGAACCCAATCTGGACACATGAGTCAGTGTCACACACATTGCAAGATTTATCCCCAGGGCTGAGGGGGCCAGTAGTCCTGGTAGCCTCATCCAGTGCAGTATGTCCTGCAGTGCCCTATGAGGGAAAAGCCCCATGCTTACTCTTCTCCTCCTTCCCCAGTTCTGGGGCTGCTGGCAGTACTGAGGCACCATCTTTGGGGAAGCAGGATGGAGAAAATAGGATGGAGGGATTTTTCTATGAGAAATCCTGCATGCATCATAACTTATCATTTGATTTTTTCCTGAACGCTTTATTAGACTTCATAACAAGTCTTTGATGCATTATCTTATCTTTGAAAAGTTGGTAAAATGTCTCTTCTAGTCCTCAGCGCCTTTTTTCAGTGACCACTGCCAGGGCTTTGCTCCTTTGGGCTTTCTTTGTTTCCAGGAGTTAAATGAGTTACAATCTTAAATGTGACATTCCTGAAGTTAAAGTCTGTCCCGTGTCTGTGTCAGACTCAGTTTTCTCTTAGTTAAGGAGGTACTGACAGCCTGCAGTCAGGAAGTTATATATGCTCCAGCTACCGAGCATCTCCCGATTGCAACATTCTTTCAGTTTGTCTTTTGTCTTCTAGTACCAATCATATTCTGAAAGCAGAAATGACACCCGGCCTCTTCCTGCTTGCCAGCACCAGTGAAAATAAAATTCCAGTATGTAGATGGCAACACTGTTCAGAAAATTGAAAATTCAATAAAGTAAATACTCTAGTTGTCAGAGCTTTGTAGCTTTGGAGTACATGAGTACTCTAGAGCAAAAATGTTGAGTGAAAACAACTTGGTGATCCCAGTTCAATCTTGTTACATTACTTATCATAGAAATCCAGGGCTCGTAGGCAGAATAATTTTGACCTAAGGCCAGCCATTCGTGTATTTGCTCTTTGCTTTCTTTTATAGAAAACATTATAGGGGTACACTGCTTTGCCTGGGTCTTGTGTTTAATAGTGTTTTGCATCCATCTATGCCACTGAGACAGATTTAATTTTAGAACGTTTCAGAAGCGCCTTCTCGCCAATCAGACATTAGCTGTACAAAATCACCATGAACTGCTTTGCTTTCTCAGCATGGCTCGGCTTTATCCTCAGTCAATAGACATCTTATCAATCCTTGTTCAAAGACATTCTCTTGCTTCCCCTGGGCTAGTGCTGGTGATAGATAAAAAGTCTGCAAGCTTGGCTTGTGATTTGTTAGTCCCAAGCTATTTGAGGCAAATGGATAATAAACAAATTTTGAAAGTCCACCCAGTTCATTAAAACTCGAAGCAGTCATTTGAAAGTGTGGTGGGGTTTCAGAATGCTCTCAGCTTCACAGCATGGCCCATGATGATGCATGTACAAACCAAAATGTAATATAAAGAATACTTCTTTCATCTTCACAAAGAGGTTTTATCATACAGCCTTAAAGACCTTTAGATCTTTCTACATCTGAGAGGAAGATCCGGCATCTCTTGGAATTTCTCACTATAAATTCAGAACCCCTTTAGTGACTGTTCCTTTGAATCTCTGGGTTAACTCTCATTTTTGTTTTGTATTAAAGTTTCTTTTTTTACTACCTTTATACTTACAAGGGTCATTAGAGGATTATCCCTAAACTTCAGAATATTTGTAGTTTCTGACAGCTCCTGCTATTTCCCTTCCTGTGGTTAACTTGACTTTTCACTTGAACCGAAAAATAATACTTGCTATTGCTTTATTTTAATTCTGAAAATTTCCCTGAAGAACATCTCCAGTTTTCTTTAGTGTCAGTCCACCTTACATCAGACAAATGAAAGGCTTCATTAGAGCATTTTTTCCCTGTTAATATTAAGAAACCTTCTTAGGCTATAGATTAAGACTGCTGTTTTATAAGTGAATTAATTGGTAGTTCTGTAGCAATTAGAGATTATTAGAAAATAATTTCATTTATTACTGATTTTTCAAGGGAGCACAGGAAAAGCATAAGCAGAGCCTCTCCCTTAATTTACAAAAAAAAAAAAAAAAAAAAAAGTTCTGCTGTCAAAGCATACTCTGTGAATATCTAATTGTAATCTGTGCATCTGTCCAACCAGATTTCTTTCCTCATCCACGAAGCTTTCAGCACAGCCATTACACGAAAATAAGCAGACATTTCCAACTGGGAAAATTGCAAAGACCTTTTGAGAAGGCTGAGCCGTCTGAGGATGCTCCAGTACAAAAAAGCAAACCTAAAAGCATTTAAAACACACAAAAGGTTTGCTCTTGCGTGCTAAGGACTTAAGAGAAAAATGGATGTGTATCAGATCAACAGTGACATTAATGTTTGTTTTAGTAATGCAGTGGCTGCAGAAATACAGGAAAATGGCAAAATAGGAAATTTCTGTATCTGCCATCTATTTTATCCCTTCTGATTCTTAGAAATCCAAAACCACTGTTCTAGATGCCTGCTGAAGGGGTTGGGTTAAGAAAATTCCACCAACCTCATGAATGTTCCGGAAGCACAGTAGCGGAGAAGTGGCAGCATTTTTTCTGTATTCATTTGGCTGTGACACTGGATTCCTTCCTTCCTTATACTTCTCCTTCTAATTGTTTTGTTTGGCATTTTTATCAGTGATCCGGATGAGAGTGCACCCCTGGTAAGTTTGCAGGCAATGCCAAGTTAGATGGGTCTGCTGGAGGGTACGAAGGCTTTTCAGGGCGTTCTGGATAGGCTAGATTGATGGGCCAAGGCCAATTGCATAACATTCAATGAAGCTAATCCAGTACCTGGGACAACAACCCAAAGCAGTGATATCAGCTTGAAGAAGAGTGGCTGGAAAGCTGCCTGGTAGATAAAGGATGTGGGAGTGCAGGTTAGCAGCTGGCTGAACATGAGCCAGCAGAGTGCCCAGGTGGCCAAGAAGGCCATTGGCAACCTGGTATGCATGAGAAATAGTGTGAGCAGCAGGACTAGGAAAATGATTGTCCACGTGTACATGGCACTGGTGTGACTACACCTCAAGTGTGTTCAGATTTGGCCCTCTCACTACAAAATGATATTGAGTTGCTCAGGTGGTTGCAGAGAAGAACAGTGACTTAGGTGAAGAGACTTGAGCTCTACGGCTGCCTGAAAGGAGATTGCAAAGAGGGGGTTGGCCTTTTTTCCTAGTTGCCAAGTGACAGAACACAAGGCAACAGTCTCAAGTTGTGTCAGGGGAAACTAAGATTGGTCATTAGAAAGAATTTCTTCACAAAGAGAGTAGTCAAGCATTGGAACAGGCTGTCCGGGGAAGTGGTTGAATCCTAATCCCTGGAGGTATTTAAGAGATGTGTGGCTGTGGTGTGGTTTAGTGATGGTACTTAGTAGGCTAAGTTAATGATAAGACTTGATCTTAAAGGTCTTTTCCAGACCTAGGTAATTCTGTGATTGTGTGAAATGCAAAGAGAAAAACTACAGCCACAAACATTTTATTATGTGCTTAGCTGAAAGAAGCAAGACATGTATGGATATGAGTTTCAGAAACAGATGTGTGCAGAAACGTATGCACAATTTAAAGCAATTACATATGTAAACTTGACAGTAATACATGTAGCAGGTGACTAAAGACCTAAAGGATCACTTGCTTATGCAAAATTATCTACTGATTCCTTGGACCCATTTTTCACACTGTGATGTGACCAGATTACCTTTTGTCCCTGTGAAATTGAGATGCTTAAGAGACATGTAGGGTTTTTCTACTATTTCTTTAAACAAGCATTCTTTTTTTTTTTTTTTTGTCAGCCTGTGCTGCAAATATGAATAAAAAGGAAAGTAAAAAGAGATATTCTGAAACAGTGCCCCGAGCTGACTGCCTTGCCACCACATCTTGCACAGTGCCTTGATCTGATTTGTAAAAAAAAGTAGGAGAAATTCTGCACAAAGCACTTGCAGGACCTCCACTAAGCTTCTGGAGCTTATTGTTTTCGTTTGAAATCTCCTATTAATATTTCATAATTTCAAAGTAGAAAGAAATCCATATGGAGGAAGGATAGGAATAATGGGATTTTCTCTTTGTTTATGTTATATGCAAGGCAGCTGAAAGGGAGGTAAGTAAAGTTTTCTGGGAGTAGGGGGGATTTGGTTGATTTTTTTCAATGTTCTTCTATGTTATTATCACTCCATCATGTTCACTTTCATCCAAACTCAATTCAACTTACGCTGAGAGTGATTTCCAAAACTTCTGTAAGGATATAAAGCAAATATATCGATAGTATTTTGATAGTAGTGGGTCTTGCCAATGATCCTTTTTTTTTTTTTTTTTTTATTTGATTAGCCCATGTAACATAATTTCAGTAATTTTTTCTCAAATTTCATTAAATACCTAATGAATAGTGGTTTATAGAACCACTTCCACTGTAAAAACATGGAACATCTCAGGATCATTAGGAAGGATCAGCTATTCCTGTCAGAGCTCAGTCTTCCTGAATACTATCAAATGCAGCCATTGGACTCCCCCTCCGGGAGACCATCCTTGTATGCTCACAGACTTGCTTATTTTTCTTGGATGAGTGTCCAGTGGCCAAACAGAGCTGCCACTTGCATTTTACACGGGAGTAAATGAGTGAGGCATTCGGTTTCATGACTAATAAGCATGAAATACAATTAATTGCAAGGGCTCTGAGAAATCTCAGCTAGGGAAGCTTCTCAAAGCTATGAGGAAGAAATGTTTTTTACCATTGAATGGGCCATTAGATTTCTAGATATCTCATAGTTTGACAGGGCTGACACTATATGGCCTTAATTCGCTCACTACTGAAACAGGCTCCTTCCCACTCTCCCCAGCCTCCAGGTGAAGATTCCAAGATCCAGAGTTCTGGTGACTTGCTAAGGTTCACAGAGCGTATCTGTCACACAGCTTGGAATCCTAACACTTGATCTCAGTGATCTGCTCTTCTGGAGTGAACGTAATACATGCTATCACACATTCTCATTTAGATTTCAGTCCCAAATGTTGATTTACCAGGCTGTGGCGCCAACAGGGTTTCAGTTTCTCCTGCCTTTTACATCTGCACGTGCCCTTTTCCTCCCCCGTATTATGGATCGCAGGACAGTTATGTCCCATGGTCTGGATTATAGAACAGTCACAGCACAGTTCTACATCAAACCCTGAATGTCTCAGTATGTGTACAACTCCACGTGTGGAATTTCTGCACTGGATGCGTGTTTATACAAGATTAGGGTCTTCAAGTAGGTGGCATGTCATGTTTTCACTGACCAAATGACGTAAGCTGTCTTTGCAAATTACCCATCAGAATAACACTGCATTTGTGTGAAAGTTGCACAAGTGTGAGTGGCCTCGAATGTGAAATGACTCCTTGTTCTCCTGACAAGGAGAATTGTTTTTCTGAGGTTTGTTACCACTGTTTCTGCTGACCAGTGATGCTAGTCTATTATGTTGTAATCATGTGCTTATATTCTTATAGCAAAACCTCATGTTAAAAAAATTCTATGTACAGAACACGGATGAGTTGAACAACCCTGCCTGATAAATTACTTTCCATTCCTGTGCTGGTTTCTCCATGATTGGATTAAAAAAGGTTGTCAGAATATGCTCACCCTGTAACTGCCTACCCTGTCCTCTGGCTAAGGATAAATAAAGAGTTGTCAGGTTCTACTCCAGCATGTTGTTTAACCTCAACAAGTACCAATATTTACTCAGAAATTTAAAACAATACATTCAGCCTTCTTTTACTCCAAGGCAGTGGGAATACAAAGTGGCCAGTTGTGTCCATGCCATGTCTGCTCGCCCCATGGGGTTTCCCTTTCATTATCTCTCAGCTTTCTCCTTTTGTTTAACATGAGAACTAAATTATGAACTGCTCAGAAATTCCAGCCCCATTACTGCAACATGCTTTGCAGAGAGCTCTCTGTTCATTATTCAGTGTTTGCCTTTCTTTTACCACTCAGAATTGAGCAAAAAATGCAACATTTGTCCTTCTGTATTTTCCTGCATAGGAATTGAGTATTGTGAGAGCCTCACAAGCAAAGCTGTGTTGAGTTTTTCATTATGGAAAACTTTTTCTCTGGTTCTTTTGGTGTTGCTGCTGTTGAGATTACAGTGGATTTAATCTCCTGTGTGTGTAAAATAGCATGGAAGAAAAAAAAACAAGTTAGAAATTTTGCATATTTAAAACAAACTTCACATGATACTGAGTTAAATATAACAGTACTGCGCTGTATTTCCTTCACATTATGGAATATCAAATGAAATGCAGATCTCTGCAGAGAAGGACCTGGGGGTCTTGGGAGACAGCAGATTGGCCGTGAGCCAGCAGTGTGCCCTTGTGGCTGAGAAGGTCACTTGTATCATAGAGCATGGCCAGCAGGTCGAGAGAGGTGATCGCCCCACTCTACTCTGCCCTGATGAGGCTGCATGTAGAGTACTGTGTCCTGCTCTGAGCTCCCCAGTTCAAAAATAGCAGGGACCTCGTAGAAGGAGTCCAGCAGAGGGCCACAAAGATGATGGAGGACCTGGAACATCTCCCATATGAGGAAGGGCTGAGTAACCTGGGTCTGTTCAGCCTGGGGAAAAGAAGACTGAGGGAGGGGATCTGATTGTTTATAAATATCTGAAGGGAGGTGGAAGGCAAATGGTGAGGGAGGCCAAGCTCTTCTCGGTGGTGTGTAGCAATGGGACAAGAGCAATGGTCCAAAACTTGTACATAGGAAGTTCCATACAAACAAACAAAAGAACTTCTTTATGGTAAGGATGGTGGAGCTCTGGAATATGTTGCACAGAGTGGTTGTGGAGTCTCCTGTAGAGATATTCGAGGCCCATCTGGATGCCTACCTGTGCTACCTACTGTAGGGTACCTGCTTTAGCAGAGGAGGTTGGACTTGGTGACCTCTTGAGGCCCCTTCCAACCCATTCTGTGATTCTGTGAAATTCCTAAAAGGACATATGAATAGGGTTGTTTTCTAAAAAAAAGCATTTTCTTCTAAAGAAAAAAATCCTCACCTCTCAAATGGTCTGTGTCAGGCAGATGGAATAAAAGTGCACAACTTGAGAAACCCACTGAATATACAGAAGTGAAATTATAGTTCTTCTGTACAGTCTAGATACTGAAGCAGACCAATCCACCTATCTTTTTGTTCCCTGAATTCCCGGAGCCTTCCCACCCCTTTTTACCAGGATGTTTCTGCAATCTCTTCAAGCTGGTACAGCTTCCTAACAACTGCTGCCATCCAGCCCTGGCACTGCAATCCACTCTGCTTGCTCTTACTTTCTGTTTCCCAATCATCACCTTTTTCCCTGTCCCCAGACAGGATTAGGCATCATGGCATCAGCACACCAATGCACCAGCATCAGGCTCTGAGCTCAGGGCTGGAGCTGGCAATTGTGAACTGGGTTTTGGGAGCAGGGATCACAAGGAGCAGCCAACAGATAGCAGAGATAATAGGAAAATGAATGAAAAAAATAGTACATCAAAAAATATCTCACCTCTCTTCAAGACTTAGGTTCCTTTGGGAAACTTGGAATCGCATCCTCAAACTCCATCATTTACAGGGGCTGCTCCAAAAATAATGCCTCCTGTTTTATTCTGTTGGCCTGTGACATCGGAGGTAGATGTTGGCATGGCAGTAGGAGTTGAACCTTCTCACCAGTATTCCATTAAATTCGATTGCCATGCGACAGATGGCAGCAGAGGGGCAATCTGACAGTGTGGTATCTGACATGTAAGCGAGTGTGAAGCAAAGCTGTGTCACTGAATTCCTCTCTGAGGAAAAAATAGCACCCATTGACATTCTTTAATGCTTGCTGAACATTTATGGAGACCAAATAGTGGATGTGAGCACAGTGAAAGCTGTACTGTATGGGCAGTGTTTTCTGTGGGCAATAACCATAGCACTGTGAAACAAAGGGTCACCTCCACTGGTTCAGATTTTTACAAGCACAGCAGGCAGATTCTTGTTCATCACCAGTGAAAATGCATAGCTAATGGTGGTGACTATATTGAAAAATAGTGTTGTGTAGCTGAGAATCTGCTCTATCAAATGGTGTCATTGTGCTCTTGTTTTATTTTCAATGCCAATAAATAGGAGACCTTATTTTCAGAGCAATTTACATCATTTTTCAATTGATGTGTGAGTGAGTAAAGAGGGAATGGCAAGAAAGAACAGCCTTTTGCATAGAATTAGTGCCCAACAAATAGGAAACCCAGAACCAGCTTGCTTCTCCATGTCATTCACATTTCCCACCTCTTAGGGAGGCACCCAGCCTCAGTTTCCTTGTGGACATCTTTGTTCAAGGTGCACTGTTCTACATATGTGTCAAGGAGATGAGATGCTGTCATCCCACTAAATCATCTGAGAGGTGGCCTGAATTCTGATGCCCTCTTTCAAGCTTTGGACAATATATTTTATAGAATGTTATAAGGAAGCTGGAGCCACATGGCATCCTTCATGGGAGAAGCAAAGGAGAAAACTGCACAGGTATTGCCTAAGGACCTTCTGGAGACAAGCAAGGCAAGAAATTCAGAGGTGTGGGACATTATATGCTTGATGACAAGCAGCTTTCTCTGCGGCCAGTTGGCCATCCCTCTGCTAACAGGGACCTCACTGTGCTTAGGAGTGTTTACATCCAAATTCTGCTGATTACCCCAAATGGCTCTGGGTGCAGAGCCATTTCACTTTGCTAACGATTCAAGCATCCCAGTACATGCTGTGCTATAAGCTGGCTGCGTGTCTACTCGAGTCCCTGTGTCATAAAACAGGCTGGCAGGACATCTGCAAAGAGTCTGGAAATCGTTTATCTGCTCTTCTATTTGAACTTCTTGGTGATGTTCTCAGTATGTGTTCAAGAAAGATTTGATACAGAAGCTGAGGTTATCATTGCCTGAAGATGAAACAGGCTCCTAGGATGACTGGCTTAGATCCTGTAGGACTGACAGTTTTGAGGCTGCCAAGATTTACTTTAATTATACATATTTTATAATTAATGTAAAGTGAGATATGCCTATATAATTCATAATGTTAAGGTGTCTGGAGTCTTGTATAAGATCATAAATGCCCCATCTTTCTATTTTGTCCTAGGGCTGAGTTAAAACATCTGTAGTGATCTATAGTGCTTTACTTGA
Organism: Centrocercus urophasianus; assembly: GCF_019232065.1. NCBI lineage: Eukaryota > Metazoa > Chordata > Aves > Galliformes > Phasianidae > Centrocercus > Centrocercus urophasianus. Next base: position 1,161,648 of record NW_024884142.1, on the reverse strand, counting down.
TTTGCATTCTGCAGCAGGTCTAAAGGAGACCTTTCTTTTATGTGTTGGCATAACAGCTGAAATTAGGTGAAACTTTTCTGGTGAAGTTTTTGGAGGTAGGGAACTGGCACACTCACTGGGTGCTGTTTCAACCATTGCCTTCTGAAATATATCAGCTGGAAATGAGGTCGAAATGTCACGTTCCTACAGACTTAGGATTTATTTGGGCTGATTCCAGGTCCTGGATGTTAGAATAGGTCTGGGACAAAACTTGGTGAACAACTGCATGGCAGTCAGAGAACACCTATAAGTCAATCTGTGAGGTGCAGCCTGATCTGCATATTTTATCTGAACAATCTTTTATGGTATAATTTTTATTTTAGGGCTCAAAATTTGCTACTGGTGTATGAATATAATAAACAGTCTGGATACACAGATGAGTAAATCCACCATATGATTGCCTTTATTCCTCAAATTATCAATCTTGCCCCAGCTACATTCAAGTTCTGTTTCTAAATCAAATTCACCAAATTTCTGTCAAGGTTTCCTGCTGGAGAACATTAACGTGGGGTTTTATCTACTGAAGAAACTGTTCTGCTCAGACTGGCAAAGCAAAAGTCAGAAAGTTTTGCAAATGCAGCTATTCCCTCTTGCATGCATGTGCGTTCTCTCAGATTAAGACTGAATTAGGGGAGATTCAAAGGGAATTTTCACTGTCATCAATAGCTGGTCATAGGAAGCTTTGCATAATTAAGATTCAGAAAGGCTGGTTACTTAACAGCAGTTAAGTAAGTCCTCCAGCCAGACTTTCTTGCTGAAAAGAAAAAGATTTGCCTCCAACATCACAAAATCAGAGAGAAGGTGGCAGGAGCAAGTACTCAAAAATATCCTTAACACCAAGGGGAGAGATGTACATGTAGGGTGGAGAAGGGGAAAGAGGCTGCAAAGCTGCAAAAGATCTTCACTAAGTGGAGCAAGAGGAGAACAAATATAGATATATTCTCTTAAATGTGCAGTGAGTCACCACAAGTCATGTTTTATTGGGGTTTTATTGCATGTTTCTTGTGTACCTTGGAGAATAAAACCATATGCATCTGATTAGATTGCTGTAGGGCTGGGACTGTAAGGTAAGAGCATAAATTGGATGCAATTATTTTTAAAGGAAATTATATTTCTGGTGCTTTCTGTATGTCTGCTGTCCTCTATCTTTTTCTTTTTATTGTCTGTTTTATCTTGCTTCTAGGGTGGTTTTCACTCCATATCTACCTTGCAATCCCCTGGTTTGTATGAAGGCAATTCACAGCCCAGTGCATTGCCTGTCTTCCCTGATTGTTTACAACTGGTTTATTAACCAGGCTTTGTCTTGGACTATCTTTGCTGCATCAGGTGGGAGAGGGGGAAGCATATCTGTTCATTTTGCATTAAGCATGTGTGCTGATGTGGAAATATCCAGCCATACCCCTCAGCGGAGATATCTGTGTTAAAATGAAACCAACTTTTATGGGGAAAAAATTAATTTATTACCAATGCAAGGTTATTACTTGGACCATATAATCCAGTGTAAGTATTTGATATTGCCTCCACCTAAGAGTCCTGTATTCCTGATTAAAAAGTGCCAGAGGGGAGTATATGCCTTGCAACCACTTATCTGCCCCGTTTTCAATTTCACCTGCTACAATATTCCATTTGAACTCTTTCTTAGAATTTTCCAGCTGAAGTGAAATATTTGACTCTCACATTGGGCTGCAATTTTGGGGTTATAGGGCAGGGGCTTGAGAAATTTTTTCCTTTCCCCCATTTCCTTGCTGCTCCTTCCCCTAGAAATATGTTGCCGTAAGTGCCTTTGGCAAAATAGTGATTAGCTATAATGAAGATCTGTCTGAGAGAGATTACTGCCTTTATGAGGTGGCATTTTTCAATGTGACTGTGCCTGTACCTTCCAGGCAGTTAGCTTTCTCCGTTCACAATTATATTTATTTATTTTGTTTTATAGTTTTAAATACCTGGACTTGTCTGGGCTGATTTATCCATATTATTTAAGTAGACACAGCATGGTCTGGTATTCAACCACACATTCTGAAAGTATGTTATCGCCTTTGCCCTCTGCAATGAACCCATGTATAACTATACACTTGCTCCCCGGATTCCCAAGAAGAGAGTTACGCTTTGCAGCAAGATTGAAAAACTGTGTTGAGAGATGTATCTAGTCTATTGATTTTCAAATCTCCCTTTGGCTCCAGACGTGTTTCCTGGGGTAAGATTCATTCACCTTACTTCAGGCAGTCTACATCGTAGATGTGGACCTGTGGGGTAATTGTTATGGGTTCTTTTTCCAGTCAGTGGAGGTCTAGGCTAGAGCATCAGTGGAGTCTGGAGCAATTTGTCTGGTCCTCAAATGTGAATTGTGTGTTTGACCCCATTGGCTCCATTGACTAAATCTCCACTGCCAATAGGGAGAGCCATGGAGAGCTGCCCTAGTTGTAGTCATCTACACCAAGTTGGATGGGTGCTACTGAAACCTCAGCCTGTGACTCTGCACGTGTTTTGCAGATGTCTTTTCTTCAGCACAAACCCCTTTTACTCAAATCAGTGATTCACCAACCTCATTTACTTGGTTGCTGTGAACAACAATTCATTTCTCATTCCCTCCCCAGGCATTGTGTCCTACATGCATGTCTCATTCCTCACAGCCTGGTTGTATACCCAAATCTTGCAGCTATTTCTGCCTTTCCATAATACGGATTTTCCAGGACATTCTATAGGAAAAGCTCTTTTCCCACCCCCCTTCATATCTCGGACATGTGAGCTTCATTTACCTTGGGTTTGACATGACCATGCCTGTTCCTCTCAGACCTTGTGAGGAAGCTACTACAAAAATTGTAGACTGTCGCTGCATTACCCAACTTGATATGTATCTTTGATGCCCTCATTTTTTCTTCTTCCTCAGATACTTCTTACCTGGACTCAAATAAATTCTCAAAAGTCTACTCATTTTCCGTCTACCAATTTTAAGTCAGTACTGTTATTGCTGAAGAGGCTGCTGTGCTCAGACATCAGACCTGAGACATTATAACTGCTTAGGAAACCATCTCTTTCCTTTTCAACCCAGCACCTTCTTTTCCAATGCTGCTCCTTGTACTGGTGAGGGAATGCCCATAAGCTGCACTGAAACAACGTAGTCCATCTAGACTATTCTCCTCCATCATGTTTAGCACGCTCACCAGCACTGATTAATTGCCATCTTAGACTACATTATTCCTTCCATTTCTTACTCTTACACTGTCAGTGCTTTGTGGCTGTCTTCATAGCCCATAGAGCAGCTAACATACCAATGTCCTACTCCATGTCCTTCTCCACCATCATTTTCCAAATGCTCTAAGGTCTTCCCATAGCTACCACAAATGTTGCCTACTAAACCATGTTCCTTAGTGCCACATTTACACAGTTTCTTGAACACCTCCAGAGACGGTGACTCAACCACCTCCCTGGGCAGCCCGTTGCAGTGCTCGACCACTCTTTTGGAGAATAAATTTATCCTAATATTTTACCTTAGAAGCCTTAGGTGGATCTATTAGAAGCTCAGTTGTTCAAAACAAACTTTATTCTGACTTACATGGGCTTTTCCCTCTCCTATGCTCACCATTTCATTTACAGAAGCTGTACTTCCACCCCACCACACATTCACCCATGCAGCAAAACCAAGGAGAAAAAAATTTAATTGTCCTTAAAAAACTTGGGTATGTGCAGGACTGACCACCTCTTCACAGTTCCCACCTTTTGAGAGTATTGCTTTGTTATCAGCTTTTTCAACGGGAGTCTTTATCTGTGCTTTTACAGGTCTAGCCTTTTTAACCTTCTGCCGTACGTTCTTGGGCTTTATCAGTTTAACCAGATCCATTATTACCTAAATACTGGGGAAGCAGGCAGGGGAGGGAGGAGAAAATGACAAGTGGCTTCTTCAAGAGCTGTTCTCGGTGGCTTTTTACAATATACATTAGTAGCAGCGGGGAGAACAGCTTTCATGGCAGATCTGAGCCTGTTTGAAAAGAAGTCATGGTGCATGGTCTCAAAAAAAAAAAAAAAGAAAGGCTGGTTTATATCCATCACCATTGGTCTTGGCATTCTGTGTCTACATACAGAGATCCCGTTGCGCGCAGTCTAGACGGAGTGGTGTCAAGTTTGCCCCTGCTGCTTCACAGCAATGCTTGCTGGAGTTTGCTCGTGAACAAAATCTCTTTAGGTGTTTTGGGATGCATGAGGCTTAAGATCTTAAAATGCTGCTCTCTGGAGTGTATGCTCCTATTAATGGGCCCATAAAGATCCCCTTATTTATTATTGTTTAATTATATGCAACCTGTTGCTGCATAAGCTGTGCATAATTGGTATTTATTTGTGTGCTGGCTTGGGCGTACATTTATTTAAAAGCTACATCTTGGTTTTAGTGAATTCAGTGATGCTGATTGTTCAGAGTGACTTTATTTTACGTTGTCTTTTCTCTAAATGTTCTTTTGATATTTAGAGTGTTAGTGATGATATTATTACATTGCTGTTAGCTATTGAATGAATGATTGCTGTTGTATTCTGAATGTGCTGATGCTGAAAATCTGTGATATAAATAAACTTCCTCTGGTAACATCATTATAATAGCACAAGCAGCAGAAATTTATGGAAAGAACAGATTAAATGCTTAGACTTAAATTCTTCAGTGTGCAACTCTGCTTAAACTGCTGTGTCTGAATTTTGGGTTGCTGAATCAGGTGGAAAAAATCAAACTGACACATCGCTTGTCTGTGCATTTTTACTATGATATATTATGTTACTAAAAGAAAAAGCTCAAAAGCTACCACTGATAATCCTGGCTAAAACTTGGAACATAAATTATTAAGATCTGTAGTTTCTTTTCAGAGTGGCCTGGGACTTAATGCATATATCACAGCAAGGAAATGTAGCATCAATATGTACTTAGGCATTATAACATGAGACATTTTTATGTATGTAATAAAGCATTCGCTATATTGCTGTTTATCTAAGCAACAGATAGGAAGGCTGAGAAATTCACACAGTTAATCATATTTATTTAGCTAATTAACAACTAATAGCATTAATCATAACAAGCGTGAACATTTGAAAAGTAATTTATTATTGAATATGGAAACTATTATCAAACTTGCTTTCCAGAGTACATTTTGTTTATTTAAATTCGCCAAATCTCCCCAGATACCCAGGCTCAGTATTTCACGTCCTTATCCCATAAATTGAAAACGTGAGATACAAAGTACCATGTCAAGAGCTTCCCAGAGATAAATACCCCTCCACTAAACATCTCCAATTATCCTGTGTAATCACCTCTAGGCTAGGGAAATGAGACTCCCAACGTCAGTCCTGCTTATCTCTGCCTTGCTGTAGTCACCTGCACTTTGTGTGGAGCTTCAGGATTTCCCTGAAATGGGTTGAAAGGGAGCATTATAATTATGCAATAAGATTAGTGCACTGGTCCCTAACCTTTGCAGCCCCTTGGCAGCAATCCTGAGCCAGTAATGTTGTACAGTGGGATCATAATTTGTTCTCCCTCTCAGCCTGAAGTGTTAACTCCTATATCCCCCATAGCAGTGCTGTCCATTAGCCGTCTGTTGGGAATTACCGAGGAACCTGAAGACGTCACCAGTGGCTGGTTGTCTAATTCAGTAGGTTTGTTCTCTTCCTCTCGATAACTTTTTTATTACAAGTTTAACAGTGCCCAGTGAGACTCCCTAATAAATGAACGTGTGTTCATTTCCTGCACAGGTTTTGTCAAATTCACCCTATTATCTCCAGGTTCAGAGTAGGAGTAGTAGAGCGACAAGGCTTGTCGTTGGAAATTGAGGGGAGGGAAATGGTTCTCTCTGGGAGAAGGCAAGGAAGGAGCAAAGAAAGCCAAGCTTGCAACACAAAGCTGAAAAATAAAATAAAGTCACGTTTTTACTTGATTTTTTTTCAAATGTTTATTTGTAGATGGGTTTAAATTAATGGATGTAAATGGCTGAACTCAGTAGGTACACAAAAGCTGAAGTACGTAGTCGCTCACAATAGGCGTTGCAACACATTAGCAGTTCTGTGGAGATGGCTGTGTGGGAGGCATTTTCGTACCAAATTTTTTTTTTTTTTTTTATTTATTATTTCTTTTGGGGAAAAAAAAAAAAAAAAAAAAAAAAAAACTAAAGACATCCCTTTAGGGCTTTGAACTGGAAAAGCGGATGTTCGCTGTCCTTATGGTGGTGCATTTTGAAATTGGCAGCGTTCTCTATGGGCATTTTGGAGTCATCATACTATGGTACAACTGTTTACAGCAGCTGAATCTTTTCAAAATGTAGTTTGTCTGGTTTGGGGTTCATTTTCTATCAGCTTAGTGTTAGATTACTGCGGAAAGGTTTTTGTTTCATTCACTAACTCCAAACTGACTTGGACCTTAATCCTGCAATGATTTATGCACGTATTTAATGTGTCCTGTAGAGCAGCCAACGGGCCTGGGATCTGTCCTTTGTGGCACTGCCTTCCTTTGGAAATTGGAGAGATCTGCTGATGGGAAGCGTTAGCAACGAGTCGCCACAATTAACAATAACTTTAAACACTCGCTGAAAGTGGGCTGTGAAGCACACGTGTTTAAGTCTCATCATACTGGGGGATTGTTTCCAAATTCTCAGAAATTACCTGGACTTAAATCTCCTGTAGATACTGTTAGAGCTGAAGATACTCATTCTAAAAATAATGAAGCACTACATTCGTATGCATGTGTCCAGATCTGGTAATGGATCATGTCAACACTGCATTCAGATGTTGAGTATAAGTTACATTTCTCTTTACTACACACCAGAAGAAGCTGCAGTTCAGCCATATTACAATATAAATATGTACTACTGTGCTGCAGTCTGTGTTTTCGAAGTGGGTATTTTAGCTTGCAAGTATTTATGCATTTAAAATTATGCATTACCTCTTAAAGGTAAGGCCTATAAAATTATAAAGTACTGTAGTTTGATTGGATTATAGAATTTTGAGATTATTTTAAAAGTGTAAATGATTTTGTAAACTAACCTGGGTGCCTAATTTTATAGATAATAGCAACCTTGCTTAATTTTTGTGGTGAGGGATTGGGAGAAGACAGGGAGAGGGTTTTAACTTCTCCTATAGAATCCTGTAAAGACATTTTAAAGGAGGAATTTCAAATCATAATGAAAGCTCATAATTTCCTGTGAAGTCTTATGAAACTTAGCACATAGTGCTGATGACTTATTTTCATGTAAATTCTTCGTCTTGATGTAATTCATATGGCATCAGCACTGATAAGTAATCAGACCTTTGTGATAAGATCTGAAGAACAGAATAATGAGTGCCATGCCATTAACTCTTAACTGTAAAGCCAGAATGCAGGATTAGTTTTAACTCTGTAATACATAAAATATACAAAAAAAAAAAAAACATAAACCAGATGGACTGTGGCAAATATGAGCCTGCCTGTAGCTCCTGGTACTGCACAACACAGCAGTGTGCTTTCTACCATGGGACCCAACCCTCTGTAGCCATCCAGGGTTGACTGTTAAGATTGCTAAGCTCCAGCATGTTGCGCAGTCCTTGCTCACAGTGCAGCCTTGTATCCAGATATCTAATTAAAGTTGTGCATAGGAGTAAGTTTATGGACGTGGTCCTTACTTGCACAGAGTCAAGGATTCTTTGTTCAGGTCCCAGATGAATTTTGTTTGTGTGTGTATCAGTATTTTCTGCTAGACAGGGACAAAGACATATTAATACTTATTCAGTCTTTTGTAATATCCTTTGCAATCTTCAAATTAAGGTGCCATGTAAGTATATTGTAGTGTTGTCAGTTGTTCTTGTTATTAATCCTGAAATAATAAAATGTGTATTAGATAGAATCAGAGCAGCTCAATGGTATATTGCAGGCTATAAGCTTTCATTAACAGCTGCAAGGCATTTTTTGTTAACTCTGTGTGCAGAGACAGGGATGGAGAGGAGCTGGAGAGAGTGTGATTTGGGCTTGATAAAGAGAGGATAAAAGAGAGGCAGGGTTTTCATTCTGGGCAGTTCTGGCTGCTCTTCAGCTTTGTCCATCAGTTGTCTTCTGGCAACACGTTGTGCTAGGTCCTCAAACATAATCACAGTCCTTTACAATAGTCTCTTAAATGTTTTGTGGGCCAGCTAGGTTAATGTGTGGGAGCCTTTTATTTTTACAATTGTTTGCATCACTCTCAGCAAATAGGTGAATGCCGAGTGCTGTGGGATGCAGCAGTTTTGGTGTTTTTTTCCCAGTGATCAAGGGACAGTTCATCTCTAACCAGAACAGATCTCAGTCACCAGGAGACTACAGTGACAAAAAGGGTGCTTTATCATCTATCTAGAGTGGGAGAAGAAAAGAAAGCATTTTTTTATTGCTGCAGTCTAAGAAGAAGCAGCCAGAAGTGAACACCATCTCCTACTTCTGTCTGTCTGCTCCCTCCTTCCTATGGTTTTCCAATATTACTTTTGTTGTTTTGCTTTAATTACGGCAAGGAGAGTCACTGGACTGCAGCTCTTTGTTATGACAGGGTGGCTCCTGGGATGTCAGCACTGCTCTGGTTGGTGGCAAAGGACCATTACAAGGGCAAAGTGGCAATCCCAGGAGGTCCTGTCCCCTTACCTAGGCGACGTGCACTTAGAAGGACGGGCCTGATGTTCTTCCACACGCCCGCTGCCAGAGTGGCACATACAAACAAACCCCTTTCACATGTTGGTGTGCGGTGTGGGGTGCTTTCATGTTCCTCAGAGGCACCTGATGCTGCTGAAGCATCACAGCTCAGCTGTCGTTGGGATCACAAGGTTCAGCCTCTCCTGGGCCTGCGGCATCTGCCAATTCATTTGGCAAGAGGAGCTCTGATTCGTAGCAGCACCTTCCACTTCCCAAGTTAAGCAGAAGAATATATTAATTGTAGTTATGTGTTGTCATCTGTACACTCGGGAAACAATTAGGGAAAAGTTTCTAATTTTCTGTGTAAGCTGAGCCTCAGGTGTTCTGTAATAAACTGACAAACTGTGACTTGAGAGATGGGGTGTGCTTGGACTTTGGAAGACTGCTGAGCTCAAAGAAGAAATACTTTCTCTCACTCCTATCTTCTGTTCTTAATGCTTTACTTGCACAGTTTTCTGAATTTCAGATTTCTGAAATTTCCCGAAGTAGCATTGTTACATGTTTTTATAGAGGCTTTTGTGGGGGATTATATACATCCAAGAAAAGGAGCCAGCTGATTCTCATACATGAATAGCGCCGCATTTCCTTAGCACCTTTCCCTCTTGATCTTCACGTTTCATCATTTTTCTCACCAGATTACAAAGGGAAATAGAGTCTAAAGAATCCTGGCCAGTGCTACCCAAGGAAACAGTGCACTGTTAGAAAGGAAGGTGAAAGCACCATATCTTTTGCCTTGATCACCATCTTTTGCTGTGGCTGAATGAGGGCTGTAGGGCTGTGCCAGCCCCCGAGCACAGAGCAGCACACGGTTACCCCAGGTTCGTGGTTCAGACGAGCTGAGCTCTGCCAGTTTAAGCAATCAATCAAACCAGGCTGCCTTCCTCATCAGTTAATGCAGTGAATGAGAATCATAATGTACCATGAAATTAGAAGCTTTTTCTGGGGAGGTTTAGAAACAGAAATGTGACTGCTTAGATAAATGCTACACAATTGCTTTCAGTTCCCAGACATAACGCTATCAGTTTTAATAAGGTTGAAAACCATCATAAGATTTGACTTTTGCAGATGGACAGTGTCTTAAATTGGAGAGTTAGTCGTGGGTAAATAGTGGCTGACCACCAAAAACATCTGGAAGAAAGGTGCCAAGACACGGCATGTAATGGCAACTCTCATACAGCTGCAGGGTTGTTTCCCTAGCACACCAGTAAATCAACTTCTCTTAGATATTCGAGGCATTAGAAATTTTACTGTCACACAGCGGTAGTTGAAAGTCACGTTGAGAATGGTGATAGCATGTTGTAGGTTGGCTGAAATGCCTCCTCCGTGGTGCTGATTGTTCTTCAGTGTTAATGACAATCTACTTTGGTCATTATTAATTGAAATAGACCTTTCAACAGACGCAGTGGCTTATCTAAGCCTATCATTACAATAGTCATACGCTTACTGGAAAAGTGCAGTATCTTATATCTCAGAATGTTAAAGAATTATTGATGGTTTAAGTGGCAGCATGGTATACGAGGAGATGCCATAGTGAAAAAGTTATCTGATAGCTTACATTTAATTTTTCCTGTTGAGTTTAAATTGTCAACACCCCTAGTAGTAATAAAACTCTTTGCATGGAGTGGACTATAATTTAATTTACTACTGTGAATATTGATTCCTGGATAGTACACTCTTTATCCTGCAGATGACCTAGATCCTTAGTTCCCTAAGGGTTTTGAATAATAACAGCAGCAAAAGGGTCTGGATTACATAAGAGACTTGATGGAGATTAGTTACTTTCTCTGCTGACATTTTAATTTTATTCATTTAATTTATTCCTCATATTCCTTGTCTTGCTTTGTAAGCTTGAAACCATTGTCAGTTCGATTGGCATTCACGAGCACTGAGTGTTTTAAACATTGCTCTTGCCAATTGTTCAAAGCAAATGTTTACCTCCAGAAAAGACCATGTTCACTTAGACAAGTGATTTCATTTCTCCTGAGCTGAAGTAATCCTCAAAGAGGTAATTTAGTTCAAGTGTCTATATTAATTAAGAGGACAGTCACTATGGGTTCCTGGCAGAATCTCCTTACCGAGGTCGTCATGGAGTTGGGTTGCAGTTTCCACAGAACCACTGGGGAGTATTCCCATAATTTAGAGCATCCTGACAAAGTCGCCCCAAAGGATCCGCAGAATCTACTACTGGTCATTGGAAGAATGAGCAAGACCTCCAACAGGGATTTGGGATCCTTGAAGAAATATTAAAAGGCAAACAGGAAGGAAAGGTCAGTGGAGGGAGGGAAGGAGGGAGAGAGGGAGGGGAGAACAGTGTATCATCTACTGCTTCCCAAATCCCAGGCATTCAGGTTTTTGTACGCTCTGCCACCATACAGACCAATGAGGTACGAGGCATTGGAGCCCAAGAGAATTACCAAGTCTCACCAAACTCTCTCTCTCCCCACGGGAATGTGGCAAGATTGCGCCTGGAAAACAGAGAACAGAAAATGACAGAATAGCCTAGTTTCAATGTAAAATGCAGAGGTTACTTGAGCAATTTTTTCAGGAGCTTTTCCTTTGCCCAGTTATTTTGAGCCACTCTAAGGCGATTAGAGCGGCTCGTTACAGATGCTCAGGAGCTGAGAAGGAGAGTCGTGTTCCCTTTTGAGAAAACTGTCACTATCTCTGCGTGAGCTCAGATGGAATTGAATAAGAGTCTGTTTTGTGCTCAGAAGTACAGAGCGAGCCCTCTTTTTCCTCTCGCTGACTGCGGGTTAATGCAGGCAGCTGGGGGATCTGAAGGCTCTTTCCTCCGTCTTGCAGCCATCCGCCGTGCGAGCTCACTTGCAACAGAAGATACTCTGCATGCACAGTGCAGACATTTTTTCCCCATCACCTCAGCATTTCTGTGCTGCCCACCAAAGAAATCGGTTAATATAGGGACTGTCTTCTCTGTTTTTATGCATTCTAGCTGAGGAGCTACATAATGCTCTTAGGCTTATGTCGTTTACTATCCTTATTATAAAGAAGGAGATAGGCACATTTCTTAGCACTGACAATTTCTGAAATATAAGGAATGCATAAAATCGCTTCAATTTTTAAAAAGAATTCTCAAAATATCACCAAGATACTGGAACTTATGTTTTAATTTTGTCTCAGATGGGACAACAAATCTGACAGTACAGCTCTGTATCTGTCATGGATATACAAGATGAAAATTGCTCTATGTGGGAAGTGATAAACTCTCTAAACCCATTTCTGTCTGGCACTGGGACTGAAATATGAGAAAGAGATGCTTTGAATAATTGGAAGATATTCTGGCTGAAACTAAAAGTTTTGAAGTTTTAATAATAGGCATTGGGGTCAGAAGGTTATGTGCTTAGATAGCTTGCTTGTGTACCAAGAACACTAGTATACTTGAGCACAGGTTCACTTTGCAAGAGAATAATGACTCCAAGCAGACTTACAAACAGTGTAAGCATGTAAGAAATACCGTAATAAAATCTGAAAAGGAAATTGGGATGGAGCAGCCTGCTCTTTAGTCACAACCTTAGCCATGTGGAGCAAATGCAGATTTTATTTCACTCACCACAGTTGTTTCTCTTCCTTATATATCTGCAAAACTTCATGCTGCACAGTATGTTCATGCTGCACAATCCACAGGCACAGAGAAAGAGAAGCCAATGTTTTTGAATACCTGCAGATTTTTGCTGGGTGTGGTTTCTTACTCAATGAAGTGTTGCATTCTGAATCATCACCACATATATTTAAACATCAACCTTGGCAGCATTTAATGTTAGTATGGGACTCAAAATCTAGGTCAGCCTCTTAAGAAATTGGGGGATAAGGGGCATGTCAGCACTGGGCAAAAGCATTATCCATTCTGCATGTGAATTTGCAAAGCTTCAGATGAATTTTTATTGCATTAAAGACAAGGGTTAAGGAAAAAGCCAGAAGGGATTGGAGGAAAAAATTATATTGGCATTTGTAAGTAACAGGATTTTGTAATTTAGCCCATATGTTAATGGCAAAATGAGCTCTTAAAAGTATTCTTTTCTACAATGCTTCATTAATGGTTACCAGTTAATAAGGCTACTCTGATTTCAATAGTTGCTTTAATTTAAAATGCTACCTTGATTTTCACAGGAATGGCTCTTATTCGATGAATAAATTATTACTTTGTCAGTGTTTTTGTCAGCACTATTAACTATGGAATATATTCTAGCTGGTCATTTTAAGTGTCTTCCTTATCAGTATTGTGCCTGGCATTCATTATCCTCTTATCTCTCTGCCATTTCTCTCAGTGGAGAGGTAATGGATTGATTACTTTCACTGCTATATTGGTCAGGATGTACAACAAATTCTCTTCAGCTCTACAGCTCATTCATCATGGATATCCTTTAATCCCCGATCCCTGAGTTTAAACGTTTCATTCTCTTCGTATATATTGGGAATTATTAGTGAAGACAAGAATCCAAGCAGTGCATCTTTTATCACTCATTTACTGTAAAACATCGTTAGTGAAGATGTTGGGGGTTTTCTCTCAGTTATGCTGCTCGGATGAATTTGAGTGTCACTATTTCAGTAGCATTTGCATTTAGAAGAGGAAGAAAAAATGTCTTTGGGTTATGGCACTCCCCAGTTTGCCACATGGCATTGGCAGTTGCAGCATCTCTGTTGCAGGAGCACACACATTGTCTCTAACTCATAGATGGCATTTGGAAATAAAGGCAGATTTCCACTTGAAAAAAAAATAATTGTGCGTTGTACATGTTATGTACATATTATATGAAATACTCCGTTGGAGCAAATTGGATGGGATGAGATCTGTCACACCTCTGTTGGACAGTGCATGGATAAATTCCTTGGCTTTTCTACGAAACTTGTTTGTGGCAAAACTCTCACTGCAAGAATCATTGAAAGAATAGAGAGTTCCTAGGTATATGAAGGACGCACACAGGCTCTGTATAGCTGAAGAAATTCCCCTAAATTCAGTACTGCATAAGATGTAGCTCTATTTCCCTAACTGTTAACCCTCCAGAAGGTACTTCCCTTGTCACGACGCTGCTTCTGTAACTGATGCTTATCAGTCCAGTCTGCACTCAAATGCTGATTTGAGTCTTTGCTGTTGCACCAGCACCTCTTGTGCACAAAGTGCTTAACTTGGGGTTTTTCCAAGGCATCAGCTGCATCCTGAGAAGTGACAAACAGGAGAAACCCGACTCCAGAATAAATGGAAGAAAGAAATGCTCAGAGATTTGGACAAATATTGGTTGAATGTGCTTAAAAGCACCGATTACTACAAAGCATTTGAGGAGCAAAAGCAGAAATCACTGGTAACCCAGTGGCTTAATCTCCATTGCCTTTTCTGGGTCCCTTGATGATGAGAGCTTCTTGCCATACAGCAAGCTTCATGAAAGGTCTTTCCATTGCTTTTGACTGGAGGGCTCCCAGGGCAGGACTTGGTTGTGTATCACTGGCAGAATGGACTTCATGTACCTGAAGTTTAATCTACTGACCCAATGTGCAGAGATAGAAACTGATCTTTTTATTTAAAATGTAAATGTAAATAAAATGTACAGTATCTGCCCGCTGTAAACCACTGGATGGCTGCACGATTTCCCTCAAAAAAAAAAAAAAAAAAAAAAAAAAAAAGTAGGCAGTTGTTGCTTCTGATGACAAAACGTGTCCAAGCATGATTTTTTTGCAACAAAAACAGACTATCAAAACTCCTTTAGGTCATCTTGCCTTCTTGACTAAAAAATAAAATAAAATCACTTATCATTTTACCTATGTTCAGTCTCCTGGGAGATGGTCCAGAAGGAAGACTGTATCCCTTCAGCCAGATAGGGACATCTCTGTAAGCAGCCCTTTACTTCTCTGACATCTTCCCTTAGATGTCTTGTCAGAGAGTCCCTGCCTCTGACATCTCTTTTAGATGTCTTTTGTAGTTGCTTTAAATGGAACATGGCCAAAAATTAAGTTCTCATCCTTCCCCTTCCCTTTTATTGTTATCAACAGCACTATTATCATCCCTGTCTCTCAGCAGTTGGCATGTTCATACTTATACTTCTGAATGTTTCATTTGTCAGAATTTGTCTGGTCAGATCAACAAGGTTTTTGTCACTGCTCTAAAAGTAATTAGGAAGGACAGGTTTCTCCGCAAGAGAGAGGCACACAAGCAAATCTAGACCCGTGTTACAATCCATGAATGTTACTGCTTAAAAAGGGAACTTTTTTAGGAAAAGGAAAGATTCTCCCTGTGCTTTTGAAATTTGTACTGGAACTACTAATACCCTTTCTCATTTCCTGTATTTTTTTCCGTGTGTGTTGTCCCTTTCTGCTTTTTCCACCAGAGTGAAATAAAGAGTTGTTTGTTGTCTTTGGAAGTGTCATTTGCCCTGTATCTCAGTATTTGATTTCCTGGCACCTTTTGCTCAGCTCCGCAGTTCACATTGTGGGTAATGTTGTGTCTCAGCAACCCCATCATACTGTAGCACGATGCTGAAATTCTTTCAGGTACACATGAGAGGGAGAACTGCTGAAAGAGTTCAATGTTGCATTCTCCCACTGAAAGCACTGTGTTTCAGCCGATCATTTATTTAACATTTGACAGCCTCAAAGAGGAGGGGTAGGTTATCCGTGTGCTTAAATGCATTCTGAAAGGGGACTGTATCGTAATCAGACAGTCTGTATATCCACTTTATTTAGTTGATTTTTGCTGGTGCTTAAAAATATGTATGTATAAATAAAACAACCTACAGAAGTCCAAGTTTCATAGAATCATGGAACCACAGAGTGGCTTGGATTGGAAGGGGCCTTACAGCTCATCTATTTCCAGCCCCTGTGCCGTGGTCTGGTTGCCAGCCACTAGACTGAGCTGCCCAGGGCCCCATCCATCCTGGCCTTGAATGCTTGCAAGGATGTGACATAATTTCAGTCAGTCCTGATACTGAAAGTAGCATCCAAGCATCAATATTCAGCCAGAAATCAGTTATTCACCATCCTTAGGGAAGGTTCCCTCCATGCTGGGCTCCAATGGACCCAGGACAGAGTTCGATGTTTGCTGGGATCCTAAGATCTGGGTAATTGGTGTCCAGTGAGCTGCAGCTTTGACAGGGAGGTGCCCAAGGAGTTTTGGAGGCAGTACTGATGGGTTGCCCTGAAGTTTTCATCTACTTGAATCCTCAGGTAACTTGAATCTTGACCTTGCTGATTGCCCCAGCGCTTGTACGTTTGGGCAGAACTCCCATATCCTATTTTCAGTATCTCCACTGGGATCTCTGACAGCTCTGCTCTCTTCCTCTGATTTCACATCCGGAGAGGCACCCCTCAGAGTGGTATTTCCAGCTGACTAGTGTTAAACAGGGTTGTTTTCTGCTTTTTGAGAGTGGGGAGCTTCTAACTGCCACCTCTTCTAAATTGTATGCGCTGCTTGGGTGATCTTACTTCATTCTCATAGATTTTTGTCAAAAATAGATTCAAATGCAAGTCATCATCAGGAGCACCTAATACTGTTCTTAATAGTACTGTATGATGTGAAGATAACAACTGAGGGGCTAAATATCAGCTTGCTGTCCTTTCCTTCCATGTAAATCCTGTGCACAGGTTTGACAGCTTAGGTCATTTTACATGCTTTTGCTTTTGAGTAGCTTGTAAGTAATATGAGATTAAATACCTAAATCAAAAATGAATATAGCAAAATGTTAGATGCTGAATAGCTGAAAAAATGTTAGCCAAATTCCATTCAAGATGCACTATTTTCAAGCAAATAGGTTCAAATATGAAGGATTTGTTTATCAGCATTTAGTTTAAAATACGGTACTTATTTCTGATTATCTCGATTTCGATTAGAAATGCTAATTCAAATAAATTCAAGCTGAGAAACCATTTTTGAAAGCTTGCGTCTGAAAAGAGATCTGCAGCCATCACTGAATCGGATATGGGAGAATAAATGAGATCCTTCATAAAGCACATTGAAAATGAAAAGCTGAATGCAGCACTGCTGAGGATTAGCACTGTTCTTTAAAAGCATGCAATACAGTATTTATTAACTAAGTTTCGATCTAATGCTTTGTAAGTGTGGTTGTTGGGCTTTTTTCTCCTGTTTTTGCAGGGTCGTTTTGCTGTTAAGGTTTATCTTACCTGGAAAAGATTCTCCTTTTTTCATCTTCATATCAGTCTGATGTTCCCCCCAACACTTAGCTGGGGAGATGGACTTCAAGATTTAGGGCTTTGCCTATTGGTACCTATTGAGGATGCTTCCCTTCCAGATAGCACAAGAACAAGTGCTAGGACATGAAGTTTTAGAAGACTATTATCAAACCAGGGAAAAAAATCTGAACTTCTGCTTCACAATAAATTTTTAATACAGTATCTGAAAGATGCAAAAGATCTGCCTGGAAAATGGCATTTCACTATTGTGCTCTTTTAAATTAAATGACAGCTCATACAGGTATTCCAGGGCTAGGTGTAGAATCTTGTTATTTAAACATTGTCAAAGCTCCTGTTTAATTAACTCTAATTCAGCTCAGTTTCGCCATCCTCGCACACTCTGTCTTCCTTTCACTCCCTCTCTGTCTTTTCTTTCTGCTGGCCACGAAAGCCTTCGGAGCTCCTGTCAGGGTTGCGCTGTGATTTCAAATGCCTTCCTGCCTGCTGCGGGGTGGAAGGAAAATGACGTCCTGGCAGAGCAGCACCGGAGCATCTCCTTGTCAGCGGGGAGAGGCAGGGCAAAGCCGGAATGCTGAGTCCCAGGCTGGCTGCTGCTCTTCGTGTTTAAAATGATACGTGTGTATTCCTAAGGAAAGCAGAGCCGTATTGGTTGTTGATAAAATCCACAGAGGACGCGGCTGGACTTCCAGAGCTGGAGTGAAGCCGTAATTTGTCAGCGTTGTGAGCGCTACCGTCACACGAGGCCACAGAGATCGCTCTGTGCCTGTCCTCATTGGCTGGGATCTAATGGCCACGCGTTGAGGACTGCAGGCTGACCGCAGCATGGAGGGCACGCACCGCAGCTCCAAAGAGAAGGCTCTGGGGAGTCCTCATTGCCTTTCATGTATTTAAAGGGAGGGTATAAACGAGATGGAGAGGGACTTTTTACACGGTCTGATAGTGATAGGACGAGGGGGAGTGATTTTAAACTAAGCAAGCAGAGATTTAGGCTAGATGTTAGGAAGAAGTTATTTACTCACAGGGCGGTGAGGACCTGGCACAGGGGGCTTGGAGAGTTTATGGATGCCTCATCTCTGGAAGTGTTCAAGGCCGTTGGAAGGGCCCTGGGCAGCCTGAGCTGATAGGTGGCAACCTTGCCAACAGATGGGGATTGGGACTGGATGAGCTTTAAAGTCCCTTTCAACCCAAACCATTCTGTGATTCTGTGATTCTAAGAACCCCAGCCAGCAGCAAGTGGCAGAGCATGGTGGTTCCACCATCACTGTGGTGGAACACACAAACAGATAAAGTCTCAAGTTCATTCAGCGCTCATTCATATTACTTTTTTGATAAAGTAGTTCGGATTACAAGCAAGCTTTTCTGAATACTTATAAATTGCTTCCTGTGCATATCTAGCTCTGTTTCCCATCTCTTTAATATGCTACCGTGCTCCCTCAGTCTCTGTGGATATACAAACCATTCATTACTCTATTTCTTCGATGTGACTTTGGATAGCAAATATTCCCAGGCTCTGAATGGCAGTTCTGTGATGAAAGTTGAAGCGGACTAGGCCAGCTGTTTATAGCTACTATTCAAAGGCAGTCATCCAGCCTGTGTGTTGTAACAGTTTTCCATCTCAGTTATGCCCACACCAACAGCCTGATTGTCAAAAGTAAACCCTAAACTTCCTTCTCTTTCTATTTGAATTCCCCTTTTCCTCTTTACATTCAGATCACATGCTTTTCCTCATAACTTGCAGAGATTTTACAGCTTCAGAAGCCTCTTCGTTCCTGCCAGTGACTTCTCAAGTAGGGAAAAATGTCATGCTGCTTTTCCCCAGATCGGGGGACCTCTTTTGGTCCTAATCAGCTGCCAGCATATGCACGGTGACCTTCATGCTGGTGCTCCCCATCCGCCAGGAGCGGAGCGGGCTGCCCGCAGCAATTCCCTCGCCTTGCAACGGGCGAGAGGCAACACAGCTGGATCAAAGGAGTCTAAAGCTGCAGACAGCTAATCAAAGCTAATCAGCTAGCCTTCCTTTGTGCTTAATAGGGAGAGATGGACAATCCTGGGGGAAACCCAGCTGTGCTGAAACAGATGTCTAAGGAACGGAGAAGACTCCCTCTCTGGAGGTGCCCATCTGACTGAGGATTGGAGGCTGGATAGCTCAGTCAAGGCAAAATGCCTTTTATGCAGATGAATGTGGATTTGATTAATTCCAGCCAAAAATATGTACCTCTTCCTTAATTCCAGACAAAAATGTGTAAAAGTATGCAAGAGTGTTTATCACAATTTAGTTTTAATATGAGATATTTTGGGGAGCGCTGTCCTGTCTTGTACCAGTGGGACTGCTGAGAAAAAAAACGATCTCGGCCTCAGCCGTCTGCTGCAGTGCTAGAGGTGGACAGAAGCAACTGTCAGAGCTGACACATCAAAGATCTTCCTAGCACTTCCCAGCCTTGAGGAAAAGCACCTGGCACAGATATTTTTCTTCAATGTTTAGTAGATTTTCCAAGAATACCCCTCTTCTCCTTTAAGAAAAAATAATAACAAAGATTTTAATAAAGATAGCTCCGTTATTTTTCAGTCACCCAAGGACAGCTGTGATTCTTCTCGTTGAAAACATCAATCCACATATGATACCATTAAAATAGGGAAATAAGACTTAGTTAATAGTATATTTTGCCACTGCATGTGTATTATGTGTGAAGTTATAAACCCGAAAATAGGTACGCAAAATGAATGTTTCAGCTTGAAAGTGATGAAGACAAGAGTTGTGTTACTTTCCAGTCTAGTAGAAATGAATAGGCATGTACAGTACATTGTTCTCCTTTGCTGTTTTTTAAGGCATGAAAAGCAATTTGAAGTGTATTCTTGCTTTAATGCCATTTAGATTCCTCCCACAGTAATGTCATTGCCTGTTCGTATGTATGTCTACATAACAGCGTGTTTCTGAAAAAGAAACTTCACTTCATTCCTGGTTTTAAAAAGTTTTGTTATGTTACCACTCTTCATGCAAACTGAATTTTCTATACCTTCAGGAAAAAAAAAAAAAAAGCATTAAAAATATGTTGTTGCATTTTCCTCCAACTCATCCTGACCAATGGGTTGGGAAGTTCTTTGCATGAATGCCAGAAATATGATTTAGAGTAACTTGAGTTAAAGGAGACTTAAGCTGATGATACGGTGCGGTACCATGTCAGGAGGGATTTGTTGTCTCATGTACGAGTGCAGGCTGGTTACAGGAATGGGATCTTGGGACAGCTGGAAAGGACAATCTACAAGCTTAAACACAAGTTTAAGGGAGTGCTTCTGTGCCCTGGTTCCTTTCAAAGCCCTTAGTAGGTCCCCATTTATGGTGGGGAGATACCTGAGCAGGGGGTGCAGTCATGAGCTCTGGGGTTGAGTACTTCAGGAGCTTCAATCACATCATTCAGAATAGGAGCCGCATCCATCTTTGAGGAGGTGAGGGGACAGTTTGCTTTGTGAACTCCATGCTTTGATTAATCTATTCAAATATTAACAATGCCTGGTGAGGTAGACCAAAATATCCTCTGGATATATAAATATTCATATGGTGACATCTGCCACAGCTGCATAGTTACAATTCTCTTTTCATGGGAGGAAAAAGACTCTTTGAGGAAGGTCCAATGTACCAGAGGGTTTCTCTCATCATACCTGTCACTTTGGAAGTTGTGTAACTTTTTTTACTTCTTTATGATTCCATTATTTTTGAGTTACTTGGACTGGTATATGAGGATTTAACTATAACATAGCAGCTATTAACATTCCTGGATCACTTTCAGTTGGTGAGTGTGAGGTACTATGTGATTTTCATATTATTGAACAACTTCTTTGAGCATTTGCAGGCAAGTTTCTGCCTCTAGTCCAACCCTAAAACAAACCCTGCTTTGCCCAGTTAATGTTGCAAGACTTTTTGTATGCTCCCGACCCCCACTTTTTACCCTTAAGAACATGCCTTCCATTTGATATGGATTGATACATCCCATTGGAAGCCCAGCATTGTTCCCCAGTGGGTTTTACACAGATCTAAACCAGTTGAGTTATCACATATTAAAAAATGATTTCTAATATTCAACATATTGGTGGTAGTTGTTACTTTTGTTTTTTGGCACAGGGAAGGCATTGTGTTGGTGCACCACCGGTGTCTGAGCATGCATCAGCTTTATTCTCTCCTTACTTTCTAAAGAACATGAAAATGATTGTTCATAGAATAGAATCATATAATGATTTGGGTTGGAAGGGACCTTTAAGATCATCTGGTTTCAACCCCCTGCCATAGGCAGGACACCTTCCTCTAGATCAGGTTGCATGAAGTCCCATCCAGCCTGACTTTGAATGCTTCCAAACAGAGTCGTTTCTTGAATGCTTCCTTTCTAGAAGCTCTATTCAGTACTCCATAATTGTGTTTTTTCGCTCATTTATAGATTGAATGCTAACAAGTATAAAAGAACTGGTTTTGGTTACTCCTGGGTACGTGAGCTCCAGAGGAACAGCCATAACCATAGAATACTTAGACTTCCCAGTTCCAGTTCTGAACTCTGGCTCTCTTTCCAGTTAAACCAGTACTGAAGTCTGGTGTTAAAATGATGCACAGTTTGTTTGATTGAGACAATCCTGTACAAAAAGAGGTGTTGTATTTTTATATGGAGTTGTCATTCCCAGCAGAACAAGAGATTTACAGCTCCAATCAGGTGCTGAATGGCCATTTTACAGAACAGGTACTTGCCTTCCAGCTTTATCTTTTTAACCTTTGACATTACTTAGATCAGACAAATGCGAGTTGACCCTATTATTTCACGAGAAATCATTGTTTTTCACTGTGACAAATTATAGGCAGGTTAAATTATCAAGAGCTCTTAAGTCCCAGGCTCAAAAGTTACTCTGACATTTTGCAAAATTTCATCTACATCTTGTTTTTTTCATTTGTTAGCATTCTTGCTAGATAAAGACTCCAGAGCTGCTGCTTCATCTTCAGCTTTATTTTGCACTTAGAGCATTATGTATTTTTTTTAAAAAAAGTTGCAGCCTACCCAAATTACACTTTAGTCTAGCAATTTAATGTCCTTAGAAATGCACCAAATTATCTTAATCACATTCTGCAGTGATATATTACTACTTTTAAAAAATACTGCTAGGAGAAAATCACAAGAGTACAGAGGGAGTTGAAGGAAAAAGATGTAACACTTAAGGGAAAAAAGGAAAACTAAACAAAACCCAAGACGTTAAGCTGACTCAAAAATTAACATTAAAACATGTAAGGAAATCAAGAAACAATGCTCCTTTTATAGTACTGAGAGCATCTATCTATAGAACTGTATTTATTTTAAAGTTCAGCAGTGGAGTACTGTAAAATATACCAAAACAATTTCCCTGTTGAACTGGTGTGTTGGTTAGAACTGTTAAGTACTGTCACTTCACACAGGCTTCGCATCAGTGTAGCTCCACCAGTTATTGCATAGATGCAATGGTGTTAAAGCAGCCTCTGCTTATTGATAAACAGCAGCTGCCTGATACAGTACCCATGGTGTCTTCATGGACGTGAATGGTCATTGTAAGTATATTTGGATGTAAGACACCATTATTTTTTCCAAATAATGCTAATTTCAGAAGTCACTTAATTAACAAGCAACTTATTTCAGAATTCATTTGGAGAAATGTGGTGTTCGTTTGGGTTTTTTTCTGAGAACATATTTGTCATCCAGCTTAATACAATTTTAGTAGCAAGTAGATTAGATAGTTCATTACAACATAAAATGGGCAGACACTATTTTCATTTTAGAATACCAGGCTCTTAATTACATTGATGCTATTTAATAACAGAATAACATCTTATTTTCTAGGTCAGTGTTTTGTATTTGTGTTAGGATTAAAACAGATTGACATTTAGAATACAAATAAATGAATTTATTGTATTAATTAAAAATAATGACCTAGAAAAATGCTCACAAATTAACGTAAAGACATCAGAGGTGACAATAGTGTCTTAATGTTCCTATCAACAACATACCATTAAGTAATATAAAATGTACATATCAACAAAAAAAAAAAAGCTAAAAAGAAAAAGAAAACAGAACGTGAAATGTTCACTCCATGGAAGGGTTCACACAGACAAAGGAAGAGAAACCCAACTGTCAAAGTACTGGCATTTCCTGAGAAAAGTAGGGAGCAGCTTTCACATGGGTAGGAATTTGTTCTTCTATATGTTTGCCTTCTGCTGGCCAAGGAGGGAGAAGGGAAGTACACGGAGTGGTGAAATCCTGAAGCCTTTGAAGCTGAGCATTAGATTTTTAATGAGTTTGTTCCCAGGGTTGTTCATTTATATATACAAACTGCTAATACCATATAGTTAATTAAAAGTACGGTAATTTTCATAAATATGTATATGATATATGAAAATTAATGGTCTAGAGGAATGGGAAATAATAAACTAAATTACAATAATTATCTCTCCTGAAACCAGTTCAGACGTGCCGCTCACACTAGTCAGAGGCACCAGGTTCTGCTCTGTGTCACAGGGCAGAACATCACTGAAGACAAGGTAAATAGTCGCCAACGTTGTTCCTGAAGAATGCAAAATAGAAATCAGAAAAGCCATGGATCATAAACAGCACTTATTTATTTTTCTTTTGGAGGTCTCATCGCTTTAGTTTGGGTTGCAATAAGGAATCCGCCGTTCAATAGGATCTCAGAGGCAGCTCTGTCCTCTGGGTTAACAGGCTCCATTTCAGCATGTCACGGTGAAACAGCTTGGAGACAAACATCAATTTCCATTTAAATGTAGGTAACCAAAATTAGATCCTCATTTCAACCAAATGAACCACTAGGAATACTGCTGTGACTTTGGCTAAGTGGACTTGGCGGACTAAGTGGACTCCCACTTGAGTGCACCAAAACAATGTTTTGTGCCCCCTGTATAGGTGTGTTTGTGATTTCCATGGTAAGACAGACAAGTCATTTCCATTCAGAATCTTCTATCTAAACTAAACCCCATTAGTTTCAGTTTACATAAAGCTGCAGTGCGTTTCCTCTCCTAATCGATGTGGTTTCAGCTTTCCACGTCAGCCCTCAGCATTTCTTTACATTTCACAGAGTCTTTAACACTCAGAGCTGGAAATTGTTAATGTTTGACTTTATATATTTTACCCTTCTTATACGCACGTGCCTAAGGACCCCTGTCATCTGCACTCTCCCACTGGGGAGCCGTGGCTCTACGTATTTCTGTCGTTAGCGACAAGAAGCCGCTAGTATCTGAAATTAAAACAGATCTTTGATTTCCACAAAGACCTCTAGAAGAGAAATTCACTTCAATTCTTCCGTAAAACTTTACAACTTTGTCTTCGCAGTGCAAGCGGGAGCCCTGGTGAGGCTGTCATTTGAAGTGAAGCTGCTTCACAGCCCCTTTTGTTCCCTTCCCGCTGGCTGCAGGGAGCGGGATGGCTTGTGGTGACAGCTGTACAGTTACGGATGGGAGCAGGGAGGAAAAAAGCCCTTGTTCAGTTAGGAGGGGTTTTACATCTCTCTGTTTCCATAACTACCCAGAAGGAGAAAAACATGCTTCTTTCATGCTTGTCTAGATTCAAAATTGCCTGTTGTCATCCTTTCACGGGTTCGGTGCCTTTGCGGGTT
Organism: Centrocercus urophasianus; assembly: GCF_019232065.1. Taxonomy (NCBI): domain Eukaryota; kingdom Metazoa; phylum Chordata; class Aves; order Galliformes; family Phasianidae; genus Centrocercus; species Centrocercus urophasianus. The sequence goes on along the minus strand of NW_024884142.1, from coordinate 1,137,173 downwards.
GGTCCTAGTGATATTTTTGGATGATGAAATTATTGTGAAATTTGTATATTGTCTTCACTGTTGAAATTTTGACTCTGGCTTATTGGCTGTGTTTGCTGAGGTGTCCTTTTATTTTCGTTTGCATCTGAAATGTTTTAGCCAAGTCTTATCAACCATCTTCATCGTATGACAGTCGTTCAGCTCACAAAACAATGTTTAGAAGCGTGTTTAATTCTTGGAGAACCCTAACATTTCAGTGCTAATTAAATATATCTTTGTCCTTTAATCTTAACCAGACTTTATAAAAGTGGCTTTTTTTTTTTTTTAATTCTGGCTTTGGTGAGGCAGCTACGTCACTGCCTCCCAATAACTTGTTCCTCTCTGAATATAAACAACATTTGCAGTTCAGTGGCTTCTAACACGACCAGGCAGTCACAGCTCGTATTGTCGTGCTGTGCTGCACCAACTCACTCTCCACGCAGATACCAAAAATGGGATTTTGATCGCATTTGTGTAAAAATACCTAATGTTAGCAGCAGTGCTTTCAAAAGGCTGGATGTGGCTCTGGGCAGCCTGGTGTAGTGGTTTGTGACCCTGTCTGTGGAAGGGGGGGGTTGAAACCAGATGATCTTTGAGGTCCTTTTCAACACAGGCCATTCTATAATTCTATGATTCTATGAAATGTTTGCTTAAAAACTTAGGTTTAATTTGCTATGGGGAAACAGGAGCTGAGCAGGAACAAGGGGGCATTTTACAAAACATTTCCTAAAAACATACAGCGCTGTTAAACTTGGAAAACTTTACAGTGCTTAGAAAAGCTAAAAAAAACCAAAATAATAATCAATTTTAAACTCTTTCACATCTTTAGGACAGGTATAACCTAGAGATTTGGGAAGGTGATAAGTAGGGAGATGTTTGAAGAGAATCTGACAAATACGAGGTTTTTACCATATTGTAGCATGTTCCTAAAGCTAACAACACAGAAAAACCAGAGGGCTGTTTCTGTGAGCTGCTCATTTCTGCAGCTTTCCTTTGCCTCCACTCCCAACGTATTGCGCCTTCAGATCTCTGCAATCCTGCCCCAGCTCATGGGGCACAAAAAGATCATTTGTATGTCTCCAAACCTGTTGCCATTTCTATTAATGAGGTAAGTGAGCAGCCCTGTATTTAACCATTATTATCACAACCTTGGTGACCACGAGTGCAGCACTGCTACAAGCTGAAGCTGTAGAGCATAGAACCGATCGGTGGAGCAAAGTTGTTCCATTCCGGAGTACCTGAGGGAGGGTCTGGCAGTGTTTTCATTTTTTTTTTATTTAGCATCATTTGATTACAGCTGTCTATTCTGATAGTGCAGTGAATCACCGGGAGTTACTATGCAGGCAGTCTGTATAAAAGAGCACTTCTCTATGTATGAGATGCCCACCAGACCAAGAGGTGCTGTCGCATGCATTTAACCCAGTGCATAACATACGCCCAATTCTACTTTATTATCTTTAGATGATGTATAAAATCTCTTCAGAGGGTGGGATCCCTGTACCGAAGGTCTGTGCTTTCATTATTTGCTTTCACTGGGTATCTATATACTGCTGTAGTGTGAAATACTGGATAAGTGTTTTGCCACTGATCAGGGAAGATGGGTGTATTTCAAAGCACTGTGTTAATTATAAATATGTAAGAAAAAATAAGCCCTACTCAGTTGAAATAGGCAGCACTGCCTTTGCGATGGGCAGAGGTCACAAATGCCATTTAATTAATGTATGTTAAGAGCTTTGAAATCCTTGATTGTCAGGTGCTGTGCCTTACAGTTGTGTTTATTGTCTTACTCCTCACTAATGTTTGCAATTTGTACTGCGTGCATCACTGATTTATTTTCAGAAAGCCGTCATCTTTTCTTATTTGGGGAAAGGAGCCCTGTGTCTGCTTGCTGTTCCTACACCCCTGATTGCTGGTAGCACACAATGCACAGCTTTTCTTCCACCACCAGCACTGGTCAGCCCCTGACTGCTGCTGACATGTCAGCAGCGTTGATTACGCTGTTGGTTTCACAGATGGGTGCTTCTTGTTCAAAGCCTTCAAAATGAGGAAACATTTAGCTAATGCCTTGCACTACATAAAGAGATCAAAAAGGTCTAAAAGCTATCTGCTAGTCTTCTGCTACAAGCAATTAGGGTAATACTGAATCCAGCCCAAATCACATAGTAATAAATATTTTAGCTATCCCTTAAGCGTGTATTGATATTCAAGGCTGTCTGCTGGTAAATAAAACAATCAGAACTAAATTTCTCTTTGAATCTGGGCTATTCTGTGTTTCCAGCACTCACAGGGGTTTTTTTCATTCTTTCTGTCTGTCTCTTTCCCTCTTATTTTGTCTCCAGAGAAAATTATTGTCTGCCTGGAAATCAAGTTACAGTGCTAACTGAAATAGTGGCATGTTATATACGGAACAGGGGGCCAGGCTGGCAATTTGCTGGGAGCCTCTGGGGTTTGTTGCCTTGGCCAATATAGAACAGGCCAATATAGAACAGGCTGCAGCCAACTTTCTATTTGATCAGAGGTGAATCCTGAAAAAAACAGCAGATCCTGTTACAGGAAGCTCCATCTTCATCTCAGCATGCCAGTGGGTGCTTTTGTGCTGGATCATTTGGTCTTGCTGCTTCTGCTTGCATGGATCACAGTCTGTGTTGGGAAACAAATCTGATGGTCTCAATTTTTATTTTTTTTTCTCATTCTTCCTGTGCATCCAGATATATAGTGTAAATGCAGTTCATTTTCAAAGCCAGTCACACATGCTCAATGTTTCACTTGTAACCCATCCGACTATAAATTAGTGTGCATGGGTACCATAGAAGTGTTCACCTTGTAAGTCAGAATGCCAAGACTTTTTTATAGACCCCAAACTTATTCTTTTTGGTCATTTTTATGCGCAAGCTCCAGTATCAGAATCTCTCCAGTGTTGCATTTAAGGTACATCTTTGAGAAATTAGGGGTGTCATCCAACTCAATATAAACAGAAAATGTGTTGAAATGGTTCTGTAGTCTAACATTGAAAATATCAATTCCGTAATGTGTGAGGACATCCTTGAGGCACCTCCTAATGTCAGTTCTAGTGACGATAATAGCCTGAAAATTGTTTTCAAAACATGGTGCTGTGACTTCCGTAAGTTTCTAGTACATTTATAATGGCTCCATTTACACATAGAGTTGTAGTTATCTTCCTCAAGTGAGTAAACATTGCAGCTGACTTTGATGACCCTTTTTCATTGCAATAAGGTGTGAAAAGTTCGTCAATGTGAACAGTGAAAAATTATTTAGCCCAGCAGGGCACCTCACTGCCAACAATTCTTTGAGCAGAATTATCATATGCAGCCTCATATGTGCTGTTCAGTATGGAATTTAAAATATTTTCCCAATCTCCAGCATCTGTTCCTGTTTTCTTTCATAGCAGAGGTGTGCAATAGTGTCAGTAAAATACAGATAGGTTGGTCTGTGCTATAAAGTCCCGCTGCCATAGATGTTTCTGGAGTAGAAAAAAGTCATGCCTTGCATTTCTGTGCCAACAGAACTCATCAGAAGACGACTCTTGTAGGCTTATTTCAGGATTGGTGTAGCTGTACCAGCAAGGATACAGCAAGGATTATCAGCCTACGTCCTGTCTTCAGAGGGAGTGCAGTTGGGATGCAGAGACTGGAGGGCACAGTCTAACTGAACCTTTGCTCGGGGGTGTAGTGCTCCTGTTGTCCATGTTAAGCACTTACCAGTTCATTATTTCATCTGCCTTAAGGGCTTCAGAACACATCACGTTCAGGAGAGAGAAAGTCAATTGCTTTTGGGGGCCTTTGGAGGAGGCTGGCATCCCGAGAAAAAAACCCATAATCAACAGAGACCGGGAGAGGAGAACAGAGCCAAGTCATTTTCTGTCGTTGCACTTCATCACAATGCAGGATGAAAGAGCTCCCCATTCATCAGCTCCCCCCCCTCTCCAAGAAATGACCCTATGCAGGGGAGTCAGCTTTGTTGTGCCACCTCACCTTCTGCCCTTGACAGAGTTCAATTGCAGTTGAGTTCGATTGGAAAAAAAAGGAGGAACTGTTTATCTGTAACAGGTTACTTCTCACCTTCTGTGAAAAAATCAATGAGCGGTTCTTCTCAGGTTATCTAACCTCCCTTAGTAATTCCAGGGGAGAAGACAATACAGCTTTAGGGTTTAGGAAGGAATCTCAAAATGATGGGGTGGTATCTGAGACATCTTCATTTGATTCCCACCTGGCTTCAAGAGAGGTTCAGGTTGGATATTAGGATAAACTTCTCCAAAAGAGTGGTCAGGCACTGGAACGGGCTGCCCAGAGAGAGATGGTTGAGTCACTGTCCCTGAAGGTGTTCAAGAAACGTGTGAACGTGGTCCTAAGGAACATAGTTTAGTGGGCAACACTGCGATAGGTAGATGGTTGGACTATATGATCTTGGAGGTCTTTTCCAATCTTAATGATTCTGTGATTCCCCTTTTTCTCTGTTGCTATTCGCTTTCAGATGAAAAATAATAGTAATAAAATAAGAGACCTATGTCTTGTTCTCAGTCCCAAGTTTAAAAGCTTTTCTCCAGAGATATTTGCTTGTCTTTACACTGCATGGAGGATAATTTTACCAATAGGATATTTGTCAACCAGGAAACAACTGCGTCCCTGCCCAATAATTGCTGGAGTCTCAAAAGGATGTTGATCACTTGTGGCTGAGTTTGCAGTGTCAAGATGCCTCAGTCGAGCAGACAACAGCCTCAGCTGCTGCAGAGCGAAGTACAAATGTGTAACCTTATCAGACTGGTCTGACAATGCAACAAGGCATTTGGTTACTGCCTCTCTGCAGCTGCTTCAAGCTACATAGCAAGGGTAAATGGAGCATCTAATTTCAGCCCGCATTAGGCTTTGGGTGTTGCAGTGGGGAGAAAGAGAAACTTTTGAAAATCACTAGAGAATCATGAGTTCTTGTGGCGTTCAGTAAGGCAGGTTCACTGTGGCACACACTTCCCCATGACTCATAACCCCCACTTGACAGCTAGATATTTTGCGTCATCACACAATTTCTTGTGGCTTTTAAAATACCACCGTCTATCAGAATGTGCAAGTGTTTGCAGTGCTGGCACTGAATGGTGAAAATGCTGCTTTTTCATAACTATAACTTTATAACATAACCTTGGGAATTAATCTCCCTAGTTGTTAAGGCAAGAAAGTAATTGGATTTTCTTTCAGGTAACTTTTCTTGCCCCCATCCCTCCACCCCCTTCCCCCCCATTTTCTGTACCAATCATGAAAGCATGGGTAAGCACTTGCATGTTCTTCTCAGGAATAATTAGCGATGTTTCACCAATTACCATTTGCTGTTTTATGACAGGTTTGTTTTTTTCCCAACAACTTTTTATAAACACTACTTGTAAGAAATGTTCTTCCGTATTTCAGAGTTCTTTACAATTTAGCTCTTGCTTGCTGTCCCCCCCTTTAAACCTCATCTGTCCGAATTTAAGCTGAAATAATTTTTTTTTCATTAAAAGTGGAAAGAAGCTCAAGAGCTTCCACTGTGCCACAGGAGTGTGCATTGGAGAGAATCTTTGACTGGGCGTTCAGTCTCCAAAGTGCGTGAAATACTGAATAAATAAACTTGGGGAATAAGTTCCTTTTTCCTTTTTACATCCGATCATAAGTAATTAAAAAAATAAGATTTATTATATCATTTCTGTTCCCATTACTTGATCTATACAATTACGCAGTTGTTCTTGGTCCTATATATGATCCAAGGCTTGTGGGCTCTTCAGTTGTGATTGGTCCATTAATTAAAGGGAAGATAATGTAGTGCAGTGGGTGGAGCTGGGGACCAGGAATCAAAGCATCTGAGCTCTTCCTTCTCCGTTAGTGACGTGAGGAAATTCACTTGTACCTCCTGACCCATATTGTCTCTGGGACTCTCAATATAATTATGTTAAAGTGCCCCCAGGCAATGAAATGAAGGCTGAAATGGCAATATAGCGAGTGCTTCCTTTCTCAAGCTCCACAGAGATGTTCAGCTGCAGGTTTCAGGTCAAGTCCCTTTCAGGTCCTTCAGCAATATGCCTCTTATAATTATGGAATAACATGCTGGTGCCTATTATGTACTTCTTTATGAGGAAAACATTCAGCTAGCCTTTGAGAATGATTGAGCATCAGCAGTGATGGATAGAAAGGACTGGCTTGGTTTCTGAGGTCCCAAAGCTTGTATGAACCTGGGAGGAGGAAGGAGGATTCTTTCCTATTCCTTCCTTATTATGGACATGTGGGTACTTCGTGTGATGTTCTGGGAAGAGAGAACAGGAGTTCCCACTCTACTGACACCCCTAACAGTCATCACCTCCGTTTTTATCTGTATCTGATTTAAAAAAAGAAATCAAATGAGACAAAAAGCAGATGAACAGTAAAACCTCTGTATGAACAAATAGACCAGGGAAATAAACAATAGGAAATAGCCAGCATATCCCTTTCTGAGTCTTTCAGGGAATTCCATGTCTTGGAGAAAAAGCTGGAAATGAGGAGGAACCCAGAAGAAAGACCAGCATGAGATGGTTGGGATCGTTTTTCACTGCCAGGACTGCACTGTGTTGTTTCTCCTTTTACAACTCATCGGCAGGCATTATTACCTGGTGAAGAAATTTGTTTTGCAGCTCATCCTGAGCCCTCATAAATCATTAATGCCTGGCTAAGCACAGTGTGAGCATTACAAACACTCTGAGAATGAGGGCCCGTTCTGATATAACCTTGTGTCCAATACTAATGCCTGCTAGTTATTTAGCAATACAAAGGGGCCTCAGCTAGGAAGATCGATGAATCAATGCAGTCTCCTGACTTCCTTCTCCTCTCCACCTGCCTCTTCTCTGTATGGTTCAGAAACTGAACTGCAAAAAACATGGGACTGTGTGTAGTCAGCTCTGTAGAGGGCAGCATGACAAGTCTGGGGCAAAGGAAGGAATTAGGTCCTCCAAATGGGAAAAGGGAGCTCCAAATTCTGATTAGGGCTTGTTCTGATTTCTTTCTTATGAGCCAAATGGCACAGCTGTTCCAGACCTGTGTTTTGTGCTTTGCATCCTTTAATGAATGCATGTGGCGTAAAACACACTGGAGTGTGGAAAGTACGTAAACAGAAACTGGGACCAGGAACTGCAGGACTGGATGTAATTAAAGGGTGTTCAGCAAAGTCCAAGTAATGAGTCTGTTTCCTGGGGAGCTGTCTGAGGGCTTAGACGTTCCAGTCGGCTCACACACTTACAGCAGATAGCACAGAGAGCTTCCATCACTGAGAGGCTGAACTTCAGCTCTCATTATTCAGCCATCTTGGACACAGTCTTGATGTTAAGGATGGTCTGTACCACCTGCTCACCCTGAGCCCACCCTCCAAAAAAACCCAGCCCAGTCAGAATGAAAGTAAACCCTATTTCGTCTTCTCTCTCAGAGCACAGGATCCATTTGTGTGGTTGCTATGCAGTTGTGTCTTTGAACACTAAAAGTAAGTGATCATCAGCTTTATAAGGAGAAAATGGAATGAGGTGAGATGGAGAATGACCTCTTGTGTAAGTGTACATGCAATCGTGAACTTGGGTGACTTAGTCTTGGTTGTAGCCTTTGTCTTGAAAGACTTCTGTAGGGAAGATTGTAAGTGGCTGCCACAGATACTAAAGAGAAGGAGCTTGAAGGGGAACGTAGGAAAAACACCACTGTTGTGGGTGGAGGACAGTAGGTGGACAAATTTGAAAAGGGAATGACAGAAAACACAAGTGAAATTAAGTAGAGGATATGAGAGACTGTCGGAAAGTTGAAAGGGGAAAGTAACTTTCTTTAAGGCATGAAATGGTAGCAAGTTGGTCCAGAGGAAAACATGGGTACTCCAAGTGAAAGTGGGAACGTGGGCCAAGGGAAAAGAGTCTTTTGTACGTGAAAAGGAACAGAAACTTACTTCCTCTACAATCCACCAAAAAATATGCAGCTGTCAGGGTTTAACCCAACAGGTAGCACAGCGACTGAAACGTTGGTGTGATGTCAACACTGTTTTTCTCCTGAAGTTCAACATAGCCCAGTATCAGACTTTAAGGAGGTAGAATCAACTCTGTCCCAGCTGAATGCATGACAGCAACAGAGAAAAGACATAATGCCATTCCTGTGAAACCAAAGGCGTTAGTTACTTGGGCTCTAAATCAGGCAAAACACCCAGAGTATCCATGGTCCTTCACTGGGGCCTGCATCATTGTGTTTCAGCTGAGATAAATCCCTTAAAAATAGCCCCTGCTATAGCACCCACAGGACAGAGTGGTTTATTTTCCTCTATTATAGATCTGACACAACCTGCTGTTACTTCCGTGCCCTCTCTAATGATCTGCTTGCTCTCTGGAGAGCACTGACCCATTTCAGCACAGAATAATTAGCCTTTCAGACACTACTGTGTTTCCATTAAATAGACATAAATGTGCAAGGTGACATTTATTTACTTAGGCCTGAAAAATGTGCGCCACAGATGTTGGGGCTTGGGAGAACTTCTGTTTGTTTTGACACAGCAGTTTACATTTGTATGTTTTGTGTTGTTTAACCTCTGGTGTTTCTCTCTTGTGGAGTTTCACTGGGGGACAGGAGAGCACAAAGATTATTTGGGTCCCTATTTCATAAGGCCATTTGGCAATGCTTTGGCAGCACAGTGCCCAAACCTGACACAGTGGCTTTAAACTTAATTCTAGTAACACATGCCAGCTCCTTTTAACTTTGGATTCCATGTAAAGAAATGTTGATTTACAGATCTGTCTGAAGAAGGATGTGCTTAGGATGTTACAGTGAGAAAATGAGAACCTTGACCTATTGCAAACAAAATAAAACCAAAACTCTTTAGTATTTAAAATCAGCTCTTTTATCATCTTGATCACCGGCTTTTGAACAGCCAGACTATTGCCTAGGTGAAAAGTATATTATTCATCTTGATAGCCACTTTGGCCCACAGAGTTGGAGGGAAGGCTTACCCTTAAAAGTTCAACTGGTTTATAAAACATGTAGGTTGCTCAGCAGTTCACATCCACACATGGAGATGTGGCATGCTATCATTCCATTCCGTTAGTACCACTAGGCTTTATAAAAGGAGGCATCAAGCAAGGTAGGTGCTTTATTGCAGGATGGAAACACTTTCATAGGTTATTTTAATCATTACAATTCTTTCATGATGTGTGAAAGTTGATTGTTGCTGTAAATGAAGCCATTGAAGGCTAAAAAATGAAAATGCTGCGATGGTAAAAATCCTTGGAGTGCAAAAAATGGGAATTACTGTAGACGGCAGTAATTTATTCTCTGTGTGAGGTTATTTTTTATCATAAGGATGCTTTTAAACTAATTCTGATATGTATATATTGTAATCTATAGAGCTGAGGTATATTCCAAGATGTATTGATAATTCATTTAATTGTGTATGCAATTAATCTATATATTATTTATAAGTACTATTTTACTCTGTTAACTGAGAGGCTTAACACAATTTTACTATGTTAAGGCCAAATTATTTTTGCAGGTCTTGTGGTTTTATTATTTTGACCCATATCCAGTTCATATTACATCATACCATATTTTTACTAATATTATTCTAGTATGTTCAAAGCTTATTTGCATTTGGATAGAAATTCATTAACTCTTGATTTTTATTATAACAAATTATTTTAACTTTTCTGTGATATTGCATTCTCTGTGTTTCTGATTTGCTGATGCTTAAATATTTTGTTTTCGTTTTAACCTTTCCAAATTTAGGATTGTTTTTGCTTTTTTTTCTCTATATGTTTCCGTTGTTTAGACCTACTGGTTCCTGCTTTTTCTTTTTCCTTTTTTTTTTATTTTTTTAATATGTTACGCTTGTAACTTCTGACTGTCTGTGTTGAGCCAATCTTACCAACAAAAATATCAGTTATTTCCTGTTTCTCTACTTCTTTACAAAGAAAAAAAAAAAAAAAGAAAAAAAAAAAGAAAAAAAATTGAAAAGTAAAAAGTAAAAATAAAAAACTCTTAATGGGAACCCTGGCACTGTCTGTCTTCTCTGTTCTGCAGAAATGTTGAAGGAGTTGAACCAGCAACGCAGAGCGAAAGAGTTTACAGACCTGAAAATTATTGTTGAAGGCAAAGAGTTTGAAGTCCACCAAAATGTTCTAGCTTCCTGCAGCTTGTATTTCAAGGACCTGATTAAAAGGTTTGCCTTCCTTCCAGCTGTGATCTGCTCTGTTCTTTTGTAGGGCGCATTTGTGTCGCTTTTTTTTCCTCCCCTCTCTTGCAGGTTTATGAAGATTGAATCTCCTGTCACAGAGCCAGTAGCCATTCTTTCCACTTCCTCTGAATGTATTTCCAAACTGAGACTCAGATCCATTTGTTACACATCTGACTCGTACAGTGTAATTATTTCTGATCAGTAGAGGCCTGTTTTGGCCGAAGAGAGTGTTCCACTACTGAGAGATCTAAGATTAAACTGATCTGCTAATAGCAATTCAGTAGCTGATCTGCTGATAGGCTCCGACTAAACACTATCGCTGTCCATGCTTTCAAGGGACTCCATCACATCTGACAGAAGTTTATCCTTCAAGCTACACTGAGCTGTCAGCATTCTGGGGAACGATGCTGAGACGTCGTGCTAATAGAGGATTTTGATGAGCTTGATCCCTTCACCCTGAAATCTTTGTTAACATGCTTTTGCGTGCCTTTTATGGGCAAAGGGATTGTTATTTTTATTATCCAGGGATTTTTTGAGAGAATTAAAAACAACTGATGAATTTCTCTGTAGAAAAGATTGGAAATAAGACTTTTTTTTTTTCCTGGTCAAAATATAGCTCAGTCTGCATGTTAGACAAAGCATAGTTGTTTGCCACAAACACTTGGCTTTGGGTAGGTGCAATATATACATTTTCTAAACATCGGGTCTCCGCCTTCACATTTTCCCCCCTCTGTTTCTAGCTGATTGATTCTAAACAGTGCATGATAATCTTTTTTTTCCATTACATTGATTTTTCAATTTGTATGCTTCATATACTTGCATAGGAATAAATTGGCGCTCTCATATTATTAGTAAGTTAGAGTAGCAAGTAGGGAGAAAAAAAACCATGAGGATAACTTTCATTTTTCTCTCAATCATCAGCAAATTAATGCAGCTGCTGATTTTGCCTTGCAGTATTTTCCTGAGCAGACTGAGCCTGGACTGTGCTAAAAAATGGGATTAAAGAACATTTTGCTTGCTTCAAATCCTGTATTTAAATTTCGCCAACTAACACAATAGTGACTGTATTTTATTTCAGGATGGCATATTGGCTGGTATCTCCTTTCAGTGTATCATGTCCTTTTGCACAAAGCTGGTTTTATAATTATGGATATATATTACACTTCTATGATATAACTGTGCTGACTGCCTTATCAATTATTCATAAAAAATATGTTGGCCTAGGAAGCATGTCTTTTCCCCTCTGTAAATCTAATGATTGCTAGCTGTAGCTACAGACAGATCTCTCCTGTCCTTTCTCTCTGTCTGCTCATTATCATTTAATAGTAAAGTCTGGAGAATATGCTTTTAGGGTGACAAGGTGTAGAGTCTGGAGGGAATGAAGATCTTCTCATAATCAACTTAGAGAAATATAAAAACTGACTGGCCAAAGACTGTCATCTGCATTTGCCTGCAAAGACATCTGCTTGTGTGCATAAATCACCAGGCAGCATCTATTTTTAGAGAAACATTGCTGCTGTATTATTTCCTTACCAAATGGAGATATAGTTCGCATCTAAAGCTGTTTTGGTATGCGCTCATTTAAAACAAACAAACAAACAAAAAATTAATTAAATTCTCTGAAAAGAGACTATAAGAGCAAAATCCTACATTTCAGCATTCTTGCTTGTCAGTTGTTCACACAAAGCTCACACGTGATGCAGGAAAAAAATAGCCAGAGGTTTAGCCCATTTGCCAACCTCGCCATTTTTTTGCTTTCTTTCACATCATCATCAGCAATAAGTACTGCAGAGGTCGATTTGTGCCCATAGTCAGGTCTCTCCATCCCAATTACCTTCTGTGTATGAGTATAATCTCAGTTGTACACGTGTAACCTTGATGAAGGCTAATGGAGTTGCACAGGTGTATCCAAGGCAAAAATACCTTTATTACTGATGATCATGCTTGAATAGGGAAAAATCCAGCTTGGTGTCTAGTTGAGTTTGCAAAAATGTCAGGTGAGAAAAATAAATATTCACCTGTAAATTGATCAAATGTGTCTTTGCAAGACAATAAACTTAGGAGTACAGAGGGGAATTTCTGAAGACTTGTTTTCTAGAGGATATTTGTGGTATACAGCTTAGTCCTTTTAGAAACCCCATGAAGTCAATGAAATCCTTCATTGAAAGAGACGATCAGTACTTTTCAGGATCATGCCCTTAATAATCTAAAATCATTATAGTTCACAGAGTCAGTATGTTTATAGATGCAGCATGTCTAGAATCCTCTCCCGATATTTATTAGTAGCTCCTTTGAGATGGCACTTATGGCTTAATGTGATTTATATTGCACTCTTTGTATTATTATAGAAATCAAAACAAGAAATGGCATTTTTTCTTGAAGAATAAATGAGATCTCTCTATGTTAAATATAACATAAAAGCCATTTCAGCCAGTGAGCACTAGGGTTAAACTCTGGAGCCGTTCCAACTGGAGGCACCAGTAGATTAGTAGAAACTTCAGTGGGAAGATGATCTATTCATGAAGACGCTCTGTGCATCCATATAAAGATGCAGGAAAAAAAAAAAAAATTATACATTTTCAGAGTATTTACTTCAGCTGTTCTTTGCCATGGGCTAGTTACTGTTAACCTCATGTTCTGCCATCGATTCAGCTGTGTGTTGTACTTGGTATCTGACAGTAGAATAGCAATTGGTGTCTCAAAAGAATAAAAATGAAATGTTCAAAACCAAATAAGATCAATTATCCCCTCCTTAAAAAAAAAACAAAACATAGACAAAAAAGCAGAATAGAATGAGAGGTACATGCCCAACAGCAAGACTATTTGACAAGGATGAGTTGTGGTATTAGTAGGGAAAAAAATGCATTGTTTTCAGCGTGCCTTGTGGGGAACTAGATTTGATTGACCAAAACAACTCTAGAATTATTGATTATTTATGAAATAAATTTGACAATGAGAATGCACCTTGAGATCTCTTATTTTCTTATATTCTGGTCTTAATACAGAAAAGTTGTTCTCCCACGTGATTTATCTTGGAACAGACAAGCACGGCCCTTTTGAGCCAGTCCTCAGTCTAAGTTCAGCACTGTAATGTTGGAAATGGGTTAACTAGTCCCCTCTAAGAGTTGCACAGCACTCAACCCTAACCCAGGACCCAATATTCTTCCTTCCAGCAACAGCAGATCATATAAAACTCTCTTAGTGTTTTTCAGTACGAAGTCATCTTAAAAAAAACCTAGGTATTAGGAACAGCAGGTGTGAAATGTTCCTGATGTCTGCTGCACTTCACTGCAGGGAAAGAACAGAGGTGAAACATGGGGGCACGTGAAGATGGGTGCATGCTCAAGGCTGCTCTATAGCAGGATATATTGCAGTAATTTCAAGTGTCAAGAACAGTTTTATACAGTTTGAGGAGTGTTAGCTCTCTTCATACAATCATTTTTTAAGTTTAATCTTTTTCTGAATATTTGTAAATGTTTGTGCCTATTTTATAATAGGTATGAGGTTAAGTACTTGTGGCCTTACTGCTTTCTCCTTCAGCCATAGAGCACAAAGAGAAGTTGATGTTTAGGGAAAAGTGGGTGATAAATAGCAGCTGGAATGGGGATCTGGACTCTAAATACCATGTTATGTGTTTTGAGTGCACCATCAACCACAGTTGCTTCCAATTTGTCTGTTTGCCCTCTAATTAACAAACACCTGTGTTTGGGGTATTTAAGAACTCAGTCTTCCCGAAACAAAGGTCTCATTCCTAGTACAAACAGTGAAGAAAGGCATTCTGGAGGCTTTAAGAAGGAGCTTTATCTGATGGTTCAGGTACCCATATGCGGGCTGATAGGAGTTTTGTCGGGAGCAATTAGAAGTGGTTGTTTCTTGCTGTTAATCCACCAGTGTTTAAGCCTGAAGTTGGTACCTAAGTTAGGATTGGTCTGTACTCACCATCTCTCTTCTTGCTGCTCCCTTCAGAAAGGGAGACAGGACACTCCAAGAAACGAGTCAGCTTTCCCATAAAATAGGTACCTAAGATAGGATATGAAGGAGGAGACCACCCTTCTTTACTGTTGATAAAGAAAGAGCCAAGGTAATTTAATTAGACCACAAATTTATGGTGGGTGTTATGTTGCTTACTTAAAGGGTTCAGCTTGATCTGGTTGTCTGACCTTCTTCTGCAGTTATGAGGGAAAACAGGAATGTCCAGAAGGCAATTTATCCTACCTTATGATACAGCATAGAATAGATAACCTTCTGGAAATGCTCATTTTTTTTATTGCCCAGAGAGAAAGTCCAGTCAGCCAACTCTAGACACCTAAATCGCAGTTGACTAAAGCACATGAGCTATTCCTTCCAGAAATAGTGTTTGTCTGGATGCCACATACGTATGCTTATATAGAGAGAGGAAAATCAGAGAGTAAGGGTCTGTATCTGTATGCCCCTCTTTCAAATTTCCTTATTTAAGCCAATGCTGTAGTTACAGCTCCTTGGTTTGGGAGAGGAGAGGAATAAGTTCTGTGTCTTTCTACCAGTGATAGAAGAAATGAATGGGAGATGCATGGTCCTGTGAGGAGGGAAGGAATGGAAAATCCTATGAGGATGTGTCATTTTTTTCCATCTTTGTTTGGGACAGACAAGGATGGCTGCTGGATAAATGGAATGTCTAATATTTCCAAAGAGAGCTAGACCGGAACATTTCAATTTGCTGTTTTCTTCCCCTTAATCCAAGCCAAAATGCTGGATTAAATACCAAATATTACATTAATAATAGGAAGTACTTGACATTGAAAGCCTTTTCTTGGCCAAAAGGCTGGCTTTTGTAAGCAGACTTCAGTTTTATTTCTCTGTGGTCAGTTACTGAAGATGCGCAGCTCCTGCCTCATAAGCTTTATCTTTTCCAGATATCCTTTTAACGATGCCTTCTAATCTTGCAGTCCTACTGACTGCCTAATTCCACTAGTGCAGAGCAGTAAGTCACATACACAAAGAGCTTCAGTCATAAAGCAAACATTTTTGATGCAGTGTGATCTGGCAAAGCTGTGTTCATCCTTCTTTTCCTAAGGAGCAGAGCCAGTGAGTTCGTGGCCAAATTGCTTTTCCACAATACCTTGCTTCTTTTTGCAAGTATTTCTTTTTTCTAAAATAGGGCTGTATGTACTCCCAGGACTTGGAGGCAGAGCAGGAAGGCGGGAGGCATAAAGTATTTAAGGTGAAAGGACCAAATTCCTTTTACTTCACACCTACACTGAAGACAGAGATGTCATTCTGCATTTTACACCATTGTGAGGAGAGGCAGCATTTGGATGCAAGACAGAGAAACCTGCCGCTATCCATCTGAAGCAGTCTGACAAAACTGCAAAAGCATTTAGGTGTCTGGAAAACAGACTGTCTGGTTTGTGTTTACGTTGTAAAAAGCCCAAAATGAGAAATAGCAGATGAAAGAAAAATCTACTCTTGGTGACCTCTTCATGTTTTCCTGCTTATTAAGAGCCCTGCTTTTAGCTCCAGGAGAAGAGAAGGCAGCATTTCTACATCTGCACGCTTCAGCTCCACCGTAGAGCAGAATGAATGTGGAAACAAATTATAACATTTCTTAGGAAATGGAGAAATAGGGAGTTAAAAATATGATGCTTATGTCAGATGCCGGGAGAGGTATAGCGTATGTAGACGGAGCACCAGCGGTTTCTGCTAAATCATTTAAAGGAGTCTACAGGAATGGGAGGTTGCATGGGAGTATAAAATATTCTTCATCCTTTTACTGCCTGGGTGCTGGCTTGAATTATGCTATGGACGACATTTTCTCTTAAACAAGGAACTGATAATTACTGTGCAATCCTGGCAGGGGAGAGAGAGAGCCTTCTGTATTCTGTGCCCCCCTTTCCATGAGCCACACTTACACCCGCATGTCACAGCTGCCTGCTGGGTTTCAAATTTTGCAGCTGTTGGGCCTTGGAAAACATGTTTTCATCAAGCAAAAATGTATGGGCTTCTACGTAAATGAGCTGCAGCTTAGAGATATTCAGCAGTGCTAAGGAATTACAGCCCAACTGTTTCCAGCCCTGGGTGTGGAGGGTGAAGGGTCTGGGCTGGATGCTGGCTCTGCCAGGTGGGACAGATCCATGTGCCTTGCTCAGAAGGGAATCCCAAGTGAGGAGGACAAGAGGGCTCCTTTTCAAGCCTGGAAGTACCATAGAGAAATGAAGCTTCTGCCTCATAATGGCTGCAGCTTACCAAGCACTGTGCAGAAATCACTTAACCTCTCGCTCCTCTCCCACACTGACAGCATCTCTATTTACTGTAGTGTGGGCTCCTCACTCACATAATTTCCAGACACAACTACAAATCCTGTGAATGTTATTCAAGGAATGACAGACTAATCAGCTCTCTTACTTGGGCTAGACCCATCTACAGCCATGCAGCTGTCATGCAACCGCTCGTAAGATGCTGGTGCATGTGAAGCACCTGTATTTACTTATATCTCGCAGCCCTGTTAGGCTT
Source organism: Centrocercus urophasianus (assembly GCF_019232065.1). NCBI lineage: Eukaryota > Metazoa > Chordata > Aves > Galliformes > Phasianidae > Centrocercus > Centrocercus urophasianus. Next base: position 1,120,466 of record NW_024884142.1, on the reverse strand, counting down.
GACTGTGTTGAAATTTAGAGGTGAAAGGGGACAGTTATCTAACAAGGTCCAGTTTAAGCTAAATAGATCAAAGACAAGGAGAAGAACTTCCATAGTGCAGGAAGTAGAACTGTGATCTTGAAAACTGTCATTTTGGGTACCTTCAAAAAGCATACCTTACCTGAAAACAAGAGCAATCAAATCTCTGACTCCAGCGTGTTAGCAGGTCGTACCAGGGGTCAGTAGTTCATTTCCTTTTATTTAAATCATCAAGGATTAGCCACTGCTGGATTGGGGTAATGAATGTGAACGAATATGACCAGGTTATGAGCACGTCAGATTCCGATCCTGTCTTTTTGCTTGTGCAGCACTGGGCTTTGATGCGCTGAGAGTTCAGCAGGGACAGGGCAGGGTCTGAATCATGGAATCATTAAGGTTGGAAAAGACCTCTAAACTCATTGAGTCCAACTGTCAACCCATCCCCCCACACCCACTGACCACGTCCCTCGGTGCCACATCTTCCACGTTCCTTGGACACCTCCAGGGACAGTGACCCCACCACCTCCTTGGGCAGCTGTGCCATTGCAGCATCACTCTTTCCAAGCAGAAATGTTTCCAAATATCCAACCTGAACCTCCCCTGGTGTAACTTAAAGCCATTACCTCTCATCCTGTCACTGGTTACCCGGCTAAAGAGTACAATCCCCATCTCTTCAGCCAGCACTGGCAGTGGAAGAGCAACGTTCCCTTTCCACGTAGGTGATGTGATGCAATTACCTTTTATTGACACCCCAAGCACAGACTGCTTCTACATGTACACCACAGGAACAGCCTGTAGCTGAGTGACAAAGAACTGGTGCATGACAAAATGAGTTCTAATTACTGAAATGGTGATTGGGATCTTTGGGCACTATCGTAATTGTTGTGGTAGTAATAAATAATAATACTGTGGTTATCATTATTTTATTATTGTTCTCCCTCTAGACATTGCAATGATGAGAAAGCCTTGGATAGACTTACCTAGATAATTACTTGTATAAATTTCACCACATTCCTAAGAAACGGATTTATTAGCTGCATAATGCCAGCTCTCTGCTAAGCTGTTTTTCGATGATGTAATAAATATCATTAAAACAAATCAGATTTGGGTTGGTTGAGGGGGTGAGCTTTAAGCTAGATGAGAATAGATCTTCATTCTGTCATTTTGTTTTAAATCTTCCCATGTAAACTGCAAAAACCTGTTTGCATCTTTTATTTACCTTTCAGAAACAGTAGCTCGGACCATTTTGTCACACGTTTGCTGAATTAGGCAGCCAGAAGTACTTTCAAGCAGGTTAGGGCCGCGCTGGCAATGAATTGGCCTGGCTTTTCCCTTCTCCATTGTACAAGAGTCGGTGCATTCTCAGTCCCTAGCAGAAGTCTGGGTCATGGAATGCTGTTCTTCCAGGGGCACTTGCTGTTTGCTTGTTCATTCACTTGCTTAAGCCAGCGTCTTGAAACTTGTCATCTTCTTTCTTAAATCTCAGCAGGGAGGCAGATTTCTGCCTCAGACTGTGATCCCAACACTGTAGCCTGCCACTGATCCCTCTACTTTAGAATCAGGCTTTACCCAGCAATTAGGCTGCGTTCCCTCTTTGAATAGCATTAAGGGTCTAGATGAGACGCGGCTCTTTTGTTAGTTTTGTTTTATTCTGGCCGCGTTGTTTGTGAACAAAAGCATTTGCTGATAATCCCATTGCTCGACTTGGTTTGTAATGATCATTTGTGGGATGGTGAATTAGCGGAAGGCTGCTGTGTGCCCCAGCTCACAGCCATTGATTTTCCTCATTTCCCTCATAGAGCAGGTGCAAGCAGACAGCATTTGACCCTAATAAGTTAAACCAGTCTTGCCAAATTTTGTTTGCCTGGAACGAGGAGCATTATTTGTATCAACATCACAGTAAAAAGTGAGCAAATTGATTTGTCGGTCAGGTAAATTTTCGTGACAAATTGGCAAGCCTGTGTTTAAACAGTGTAATTTATTTAATCTTGTGATTTTACTAGTTCTTTATCATAATCGTACAATAGCGCCATTACAGTATATGTTTTCTTCTCTCATGAGACAGATGGATAGAGGCTGAGGCTCAAAGATAGTATTTCTCTACAAGGTAGTATAACGAAGGCAGAGATTTGCAAGTTAATACATTCTGAGCTGATAAAATAATTCCAAGGGAGAAGCAATGCTGGGGTGTAATTTATTTTTTAAAAATCCTGTTTAATAGAACATTCAGTGCCTTATGACATACATATTGCAATGATGTTGCTCTATAAATGTCCCTTCCTGTCATCATTTACGTGATGGATTACCTTGCAGCTGCATAAACTTGAACAGCACAGTAAATAACCTCTGTGCACTGTGTGCACATGCATCTTGGGGTGTGTGTTGTGGGAACGCATGTGGTTCTGTTTGTGCAATGCTGCTTTTATATTTCATGAGCCCGTAATTAGGATAAATCAAGCTCCTTAGTATGAAATACTACTTTCCATGTAGAGTGGCTTGTCTGTTCTGCTCGTAGTTGAAGGTTGGGTAGAATATAACTAAATTTCTTGTTTTATCTCCCAAGATAAATAGATATGTGAGTTTTGAACCATTTAATAACTCTGACGATGAAAAGTCAAGTAGTGGACAGTTAAGGTGCAGCAACACAGCACTCTCTTTGCCTGGAATTTCAATGCTATAAGGGTTGTGTTCCATAGTAAACAAGATACTCAGTTTAAATTGTATAGACTTGAACAGGAGTTTTTAATGAGCACATAGCTAACAGACTCTTAAGCCTCATGAGAAGCTGCCTGTCCCAGTTTGGAGTCCTTTTTCAGTAATCAAAATAATTTGACCGAGATAAAAAGGTGAAACTTCCCTTCATTTGTATGTTTCGTCTTACATAAAAATCTTGGATTTCCTGTTTTCTGTAGACCAAAACACTGAAGAGGGAACAAAACAATTTAATCTGATTTTTTTTCCCCCTATCTTGGTAACAAATATTTTGCTCCAGTGGAATGAAGAAAGAATTAATGTAGGGTAAGCGTTGATGTTGCCAATTATGAAAAGAAGCTAACAAGATCAGGGTGTCATGCTGATGGGGCAGATTCTGGGAGCACACAGGCAGCTGCCAGGCCAGGACACTGCTTTGCTCCATGGAGGGAGAGATCAGCCCCAAATATGTGCTTTAGAAGCATATACTGGGATGGAGCTGGAGCTCCTGCCTGCATGCTGGCCGTCCTGTAGAGCGCTATGAGCTAAACCTTGTGCTTTTTGTGGAGGTTATTGTGATTCCTGGGCTGTATGAGATCCTAAGCAATAGAATTGGAGATTGGAACTAGATGATCTTTAAGGTCCCTTCCAATCTAAGCCATTCTGTGATGATAATTATAGTCAGAGATGCCATTGTTTTTTCAATTGGAACTCCAGAACTAGTCTGATTTGGGAACAGGTTGCCCAGCGAGGCTGTGGGTGCCCCCTCCCTGGAAGCACTGGAGGCCAGGCTGGATGGGGCTGTGAGCAACCTGGGCTAGAGGGAGGCGTTCCTGCCTTCAGCAGGGGGTTGGAAGTAGATAATCTTAAAGGTCCCTTCCAACCCAAACCATTCTATGATTCTATGCTTTCCTGCAGGAAGCAGCAGGTAATGGTGGCAGCTCCCTGCAAGCTGATGGGCTGTGGGTAGGGAGAAAGCAAAAGGCACTCACCAAGTCCCATGCACCACCTGCTCTTAGTTTCAGCAGTGGTAATTCTGCGAGTGCCTTTATTTTACAAGATAATCATTTATGTCAGCACCATGTGCATCATACCTTTGAGCCCACAGCACAGCGAGTCATATGGCTTCCGATGTAAATAGGTGTCACAAACTGTGTCAGGCCTCCTGTTCCCAGTGAGGCAGTCTGGGAGGAAGTTGAACCAACTGTTCCCAGTCAGTAACATACATTTACATAAAACGTTTCACATTTTTCATGTTTATCCTGTGCAGATGGCTCCATTTTGAACATCCAGAATTTGTTTTGACGTTGTGACTGTAGCTTGTAAACAGAGAGTTGGCTGGCATCTGCACCAGGGAAAGGTAGCTCTTTGCTTTTCATCTAAAATGGAGTGAGGCTGCAGCCAAATGGTTAGTCAGTCATGTTGGGATCTGGCTGAAGGCAGCATGTCCAACCCATGAGGGAAGCTCAAATCGGAGGTGATAGCATTGACCGTAACTTGACAAACGCAGCCATTTGTCGCAATGTTTCACTTGCACAGCTGCTTTAGCCAGGCTCTAAATTCAGCTTTGCAACTCCAAGCATCTCACTATTAAATGTTTTGAACCAAATCACGCAGAAGCTACACAAAGTGAATGTGTTGATACAAATACTGCAGTGAGAAGGCATACATACACATGTATTTATAACTCAACCTGCAGAAAAACTCACTTGCATCCCTATTTAGCTTGAGAACACCAGCACTGGTTCTTGTCTTTCTGTATTACATGTATGGAAATGACTTTGAAGGACAAACAAATATCAAAAATGTCAAGTTCTCTACTCATACTTTTGGTCAGATACACTGTAGTCTTGCAGGTGAGGTTTTAAGGTTGTTTTTTGTTGATGTTGCTATCAGTATTTAGACACTGTAGCTCTTTTGTATACGTTAGTTAACAGAAAGGGACATCGATTTTATTCTGTTATTTGAAAGAATTTGAGCCACCTTCTGCTTTAAAAAGCAGCCTGTGACTCTTTCATCTTTAGTTTAAGCAATTAAATTGAAGGATAGATAGCCAGAGTGTGTTCAAAGCCTTGGCTTTATTTTGTCAGGCCTAATTATTCCAGAAAATACAAAATATTTTTCTGTAACCCCCCTCTTATCCACTGAGAGTATATATGTGCTTCCTGCTTATCTGTTGGTTCAGTTCTGCTTGCACATTGCTCAAGTCTGTCACCTTGCTGGGGAAATACATGATTTGTAAATCTGAAAGAATTCCCCAACAGCTACCATAAAATTAAGCTGTTAAGGAGCTCTTGTGGCTTGTTTAAATGTAGACCTAAACAAACCTCTTTGCTGTTTAGCCCAAGATTAATCTTTTAAAAGTCCTGTTCTAAATCACTTCCTAATTTTAATGAGTTTATATATCAGCCTTTGCCAGATTTTTACTGTCGCCGTTCTCAAAGATTACAGCAGTGATAAAGATAGGACTAAAATTGTTTATTATATATTATTCTTCAGAAGCACAACTTTTTCCCCCAGAGGCTGTTGGGAGAGTTATTGATTTTCTGCCACAGCATGAAATGTGTGACCTTTATAATATGAGCAATGATTACAAGGCCAATAAAATGACATCATTCTATTTAAACTTCAGAGTTCGCAGGGCAAATAGCAGCTTGTGCCACGTTCTGTGATGTCCGTGGACGATAAGTGTACATTGCCTGACTTCAAGTGAGATGGAAGCACTGAGCAGATGGGCTATTCACCCCCAAAATGCCCGCTGTTTTTGCTTGGGGGGCAGGAACCAAGTAAAGCTATAGGTTTTCACAACTCTTAGGTAGGGCAGGAAGTCAGTGATGTTCTCAGGGCTGGCATTTCTAAGAGGGACATTTCTAATTGTTTGCTGCTACTGATACTACTGACAAAACTCCTGATGTGAGACAAGATCAGATATTTGGATCACTACTTTCATACATGTTTTCCTCAGTCAACTTTGTTTGTTATTATAAGGCTAAATTCTGTTCTTGTAATGCAGCTTTAGTCATTCAGTGCAGTTCCTCCACGGTAACTAAGGATAAATCTCAGATATATAAAGTGTAACTGTTGAAAGCATACTGATATGGATGGGTTGATGGTTGGACTAGATGATCTTAATGGTCTTTCCAAACATTAATGATTTTACGATGTTCTAATACAAATGAAAACCAGGAATACAGCAAGCTTCACAAGCTCTAGGCAGGCTCGGAAAGGGATTCCACAACCTGCTTCACTGAAATTGTTTAAGAAGATAAATTTCTGGAACCTGTTTCCCACATCAGTCACATCAGCCTGTTTCCACACACTATTTTCTTCTGTTCCTTCAAAAACTCTCCCCTTTTGGATCCATCAAAACTTGCTTCAATCCACTCCCACCCCATTCTCCATCCTGTGCCGCTGTGCCCAACCAGCTCCCAGCAGATTCTCACTTGGTCCAGCAGGGCCATGCACTGGTGTGCTCTCTGCTCGGACAGCACATGCCAGCCATCATTGAGGAAGGAATAGGGATAATTTTCTTCCCCGTTTCTGACTCATTGTGCAATATCAATAATCTCTGTAGCTTTGTATTATATTTGCCGTAAGTGGCTCTCGTGATTGATTAAACACCTTAGCTTTTCTTTGGCGTTTAATCAATTGCAGCAGCAGCAGTTTATTGCTTGGTATATTACAAAGTAAAAGAGATTATTACTTAATTATTCTGAAAAATAGCAGCTTGCAGTTGTTGCTCACATCGGTACGTGCCTATGCTAGCATGGGTGTCACATCGTCTTTTCCTCCTCAACTCTGCTCTGGGAGAGAACTCACAGCTCCCTGGGCAGCTGTCACAGAGTCAAACATAGTCCTTCACACAGCCATTGCCAGCACGGTGCAATTAGTGGCATTAAATAAATAATTGCTTACAGAGGGGCTTCCCGCAGCGCCAAGTGCCCGATTCTGTCACTTGCTGGATCCCTCCAAGTCTCACTTAAATTTTAAGCGATGTCCTTATTAACGAGCCCACCTGAATGTGAACTCACTGTCAGGTACTAAGCACTTCTGGAAGCAATTCAGCAAGAATTACATTGGTACCAGGAGGCATCCTGATAGCCCAGGGTGCAGCGGCGGATGTGTGCACAACTGGAGATAAATCAGATACAGCAAATGTTATTGCTGTCTGAGCGTGCGAAGGAAAAAATAATATTTTGTGACATCCTCTTGAGGATCCAGGAAACGGTGACTCTTCTGTTTTAACACCTGAGGTTTTCTGCCATGAGTGCAAAATTGAATTCATATGCAACAGTTCAGAAAGAATACTGTGGTGTGATAAAGCATAAGGACTCAGGGTAGCACTCACATCTCTGCCTGTAAGGATGCCGCAGGTAACATGGTCAGTTCTTAGGGCATTCTTAACCATCTTGTGTGGAGTAGGATCTAACCAACTCATGATTTAGAATTTAAAAAATGGCATTTACTTCTTTGCTTTGCCTCTAACTTTCTCTGCGGTCATAGGCAAGTAATTTTCTTTTCTTTGTCTCTTCATTTGTGTGTGGGAGTAACTGCTGTTCATTACCTTAGAGATGCATACAGAATTAAGTACTGCTAGCTGCTGTCCCATTGTGATAATGGACACCATATACATTCTGTCAGTAGAAAAAAAATAAATCTTTAAAGCTCTGATCCTGTGAAGAATTGCATGAACCACAGCAGTGTGCTTGACTCGAACAGTCCTAGTCATGGAAGATCAGTCACAATGCACCCACTGAACGTTTTAAGCATTTTCCAAAGCTATATATTGGATGGAGTGGGGAGTTGGGGGTGGCAGATTCATAATTTTTGTATGAGGGAATAAAACTGAAGCTAGTATGCTACTTACTTTTGGTCTATATAGTAGCTGAGGTCTGACCGTCACCTTTCTAGGCAGCTTTGTGAATCCAGGAGGTTGGTAGTGCACTTGCTTATGCTTCAAGCTGGCATTGCCTGTGAATAGTGATGCTTTGGCCAGTCCGTGTAAGTCGTGCAGAATTGTATGCTGGTTTTGTGTTGTTTGTGCAATGGCTTTTGCAAGTACTCTAGCAGAATTGGAGCGAGCAGACGTTGACTGTCCAGTGACTAGGAGAAGTTCATGTTTCTTTGAGAAGGTGCTGGATGGTCCTAACCATTAAAAGAATTTATTTTCTTACTCCAACAGATTTCCCCTCCCCTCCTTGATGTGACAAAATTTATTATCACTTTTGTCTTTCAGGTGTAACCTGTCTTTAGTGTTGCAGACACATCAGCCACCATGCATTAAGAACTGGGCCCTTACTTTAATTCAGTATAATTTTCTTTTTGTCCAATAATTTCACAAGCACTAATCCACACTTCAAATGCAGGAGATACTTTGATTTCCCAAATTGTTCAGCACTTCATGCAGGAAAAACCGTAGGCCACAGTCATGAAACTCCTAGAGGATGGCTGCTGGCTTCCTGTGGCAGAGCTGGTTGTTGTTTTCCCCCCTTCCCCCACTTTGCTCTAACCATTTTGTCTGTCTATCTTGTCTTGTATTCAGTTTTCAAAGCAATTGCCATGAAGGGCTTCCTTTTTTAGTGCCTAAAGGGAACAATAGATTTTTAGAATAAGCATGTAGATTTATATGACTATCTGTTAATGCCTATCGTATCTATCATATATGCACTTCAATATAACGTACGCAGAAGTTCAAGCTAAGTAGAAATTAATATTTATTATTGTTATTTCTGATGAAAAGGTCTTTAAATGTATCTTTAAATGGACATGACATTTAAAATTATTTCAGTACTGGATTCCTGAAAAACTAGATGACCTTTTCTCTTGAAATTGGAGAGGCTTTTTTCCTTAACAGTTATATTATGCACAGAAGATGAGATGTTAACCGAGATGTTAAAATGTATTGTTTCCCTTTGAAAGCTAATCCTGTTCCTCATTTTCATTAATGTTGGCTCATTCGTTTTTCTTTCTTTCCTTTCCTTTCCTTTCCTTTTCTTTTGCAACTGTTTTTGCATGAAAATGCAGAGTAGCAATAAACAGATTTTTTGTAAGACTTGCTTTAAGACTCTTCTCTTTCAGATCCAGTTAAAGTTTTAAGTTCAGTTATTTTAAAATTCATATTCCGTGGTTCCATAAACAAAAAAAAAAAACAAAAACCAAAAAAAAAAAAAAAAAAGGGGGAAATATAATGAGGTGCAGAGCAATTTTCTAGCCCTCACTAATCTAAATGCCAACAAAATGGGGATGGCGTAATGTTCGTAATTTCATTGTCTGCTGTTACCAGGTCACCAAGAGACAGTAGCAGAAGTGGGGAGAAGCTGGAATTGGCCATGTCCAACCTCACTGCGGATGTCCTGGAATTACTCCTGGAGTTTGTTTATACAGGTTCTTTGATCATAGATTCAGCCAATGCAAAAACTCTCCTGGAAGCTGCCAGCAAGTTCCAGTTTCACACTTTCTGTAAAGTCTGCGTTTCATTTCTAGGTAAGAATCATTTCATCTAGTTTTTTAGGTTTTAAGATTTATTTCACTTTAAGGTTTTTAAGACTTCCTTTTAACTCATAATAATTAGGAGAGTTAAATGTAATTTAAAAACAAAACAAAAAAAATTTAAAAACCAAACCAAACAAAACCAACCATGATTTATTTGGGTTGGGGATTGAATGCCAACAAAGTGGCTTACAGAAGATAATCCAGTGAAGTCTAGCCTGTTGTATGAGTGACAATAGCTTTCACAACTTGGATAGACTCTTCTATTGAATCTTGTTTTATGATCGGTGCCACGGTGACATCTTGTTTCACAGATATTGATATCTGTATGGAGACCTGACTATAATACACAAGTTGTTTATAACTATGACAGCAAATGTTGGGTATTGCACCTGCCAAACAATGTTGAAGTTGGAGGGGAATTCCCAGGGAGGAGTCAGGATCTGCAATTTCCCTGCACCTATGAGAAAATCTTTCTGGTGTTCTCATAAACAAGGTCTGATTGAACTGCTGCAGGTTGAATGTTTGCAGGATTTGCTTTTTTGTATAGAGAGAAGGTCTGATGCATGCATATCCTTACAAATAAGTTACTCTGGTAACTAGTGTGCCCTATGTGCATGGGGAGTGTTTGTCCCAGTGAAAGTGTACAGAGTAATCTCATGCCAGTCCCCCTGTCCATTCCCAATGGTCCCATGTGAAGCCTATTCTAATCCACAGCACCATGTCATCCTGCTCTTGCGTTTCCTATATCTTCCAGTAGAGACCGTTTCAAAACCATCCAGTGTTACCAGATCAGTTTAGTGAGCTTTACTGGTCCATACTGGAACCAGCCAACCCCATTTCTGTCATGGCAGAACAGGAACCAGAGGTGGAACTCAACTGAAAATCACGTTGGTCCAAATTCCTGTATCACATGCCACTCCCTTAATAACAGGGCTATAATTTCACTTAACAGGACAGTAATCATTTATAAATTATTGATTAACACAAACTTTTTAACACACAAAAAATGTGATCTTGATCTTACATTGCTTACTTCCCATATCCAAATTCCAATATATATGTTTTTTGACGTCTGATTTCTGCACTCCCTCAACCCTTGGCTTGCTATGGGAGATGTCATTCCATTTGAACTCCAAATTTATCTTCAGCCCACATGACCTATAGGTTCTTCCTAGTCAATTTTCGCTAAAAATACACACTTCAAATTGCAGCATGTGAAAGATGAAAGTTAAGAAAATGTCAGTCATTTTTTAAAAACAGTCCTCAGACGAGTCCTGTTGTCTACGGTGTTAATTCTTACTGCTAATCTGGCCTGCTGACAAGATTAGTGGTGTGACCAGGCTGGCACCACTGCAGGCATTCAGTAAAAAATCTGTGCTATTGTATTCCCTTCTTCTTCCCACTTTTTTTTATGTTACATTTATACATCCGTTCCCAAATGTGTGGATAATGGTGAAATGAAAACTGTACTTTGCAATTCCGTTGTGTTGGTTGTGCAGTTTGAGTGAGGGCTCTGGCTGTAGCATTGCTTTCCCCCAGCTCCTCTTCACCACTTTTCATTATTAGATCTTACGGCCTTTCTAGGAAGAAGAGATGTGTTTAAGTTGCACGGTCTTTAAAGCTTCCACCACAAAACCAAAATGCATTTATTTCACTAAATCAATGTGAGATTTCTCCTTTCCGATATTTAATATTTGAATTCAGTGAACCATGTTATGGTGTGAAATAGTAGAGTTGGTTATAAGTTCAGTGATATATGGGGAGTCGCTGGAATTTTGTATTCTCATTTGGAGAATTCATGGAGTGTAATTGCTTATTTTTATTTATAGCTGTGGCTGAATTGCCCTGCAGAGATAGTATAGCATTTGCCATGTAAAAAAAAAAAAATTAAAGAAAAGCATTTTGCTTTCTCTATGGCTTTTCATCCCAGCCACTTCTACTTCCTCCCAGCAAAGCAGAAATATTGTAAAAATAGGGTGGGTTTTTTTCTAGGGTTTCTGGCAGATTCATCATTACAAAGTGATCCTCTCCCATACATAACCATGTCTAAACAGTGAGAGAAGTGGAAGGATAAGTGGAAATAAAATAAAAGAAAAAATTAATTGGCCTGTTGTGCACAGCATAACAACATCCCAGGTGAAATTTGTATCATCTTTTTTAAATGGTGAGGCTCCAGGAGGATCCTTCTTGGACGACGTCTATGCAGCTCGAGCATCTCCAGCAGTGTTGCTCTGGGCGGAGGCACCTTGAATCTGTTCTCACTTTCTGGTAGAAACCTGTTGCAAATGTGCTCAGAAGACTGTTCCATTTCAACAAGAGATTTATTAACCAACTTCACTAGGCTAATTATAGCCATGTTCTCTCCTTCACACATGCTGTCTCCTCTGCTTTTGTCTAGACCATGCAAAGTGACAACAGTTTCTCAGCTGATGCAGCAATGCTGACAGGTTCATGCAGTTGCCATATGATAGCTGGGCAAATGTTTGCAAACTGGCCAGGACATCATAGGTATTTCCTCAACCCATATGGCTTAAGACTTGAGAGATTTTTCTTTTCTTTTTCTCATATTTCTTTTGCAACGAAATGATGCTGCCATTACAGTCATGGCTCACATCAGATTTCAGGAGGTCCATCAGTACCACAGTTTGGGCTGTGATGCAGAGACTCCCATTGCAGGAGTGAACAGACTGTGAGCTTGCATTTCTACCTGTTGCTGAGATTTTACAAATTCACTTCCTTCAAGTCTAAAGAAATTGGTGAAACCTGTTAGATTCATGGAGAAAAGAGCAGGAGCTCTGACTTCAGTGCCCTGGAAGAAAAGCACGAAGTTTAGAAAGTAAATGTGTGGGAGCAATGAGAAAAGCCTAATGAAGGACCAGTGACCTCCGTAAATATACTCAAGCACCCAATGGTAGAATAGGCTTTTATAGTTCTTATGAATTCAAGAAAGTGTTGTAGGTAATTTTTGTTTATCCATGGTGGAAAATTTTCAGCCAGATGGAGAACCACATTGGCCAGTGCTGGAGAAACTAAAGCATCAAGCTTTTCTAGAGATAGGAAATAAAAGGAGCACTCTCACTGTAGAACTGAAGTCTTCGGGATAGTGAATGCATCCGTAAATCTTCCCTGTCTTGCTTGTGTTTGTGACATAGGCAACTGAGAAAGAAATAAGATCCCTATCAGAGTGACCACAGCGTATGCTGAGAAGTGCAGGTTTTGTGCTATTTGAAGATATCGAAGTCATCACCTAGAAACCATCTCTAAGTGAAATACTAAATGCACACATAGGGATCTTGTGCCAACCACTGATTTTCCATGCTGATATTACTGCAGTCTCACTCAGTAATTCTTCTGACTCTACTCTAGAGGACTTTATCTCTGCTGTTCCTTTCATTGCCATCCAAGAAGTGCAATCTTAGCAGTCTGCTGGTTGTTTTTCTCATGCTGACTTAGTACATGATTCCAAAATTGCACGTAACACAAGTGAGGAATACCGGTTGCTGACCTGCAGTATTACATGGAGACAAATATGATATCCAACACTGACTCCAACTGGTGAGAACCTTCTAGATTACATCAGATATCCTTAAAGCCCATAAAGCCATTTCTGTCACAAACCATCCTTGAATGCTGTGTCAGTAGTCGTGTTCTGAACGAACTCAAGGTGAAATTCCACAAAAACGTGTTGTTCCAAGTCAAGTGTCACTGTGACAAAAACAGCGATCGTTGTAACCATGTCAGCATGCAAAGGAAAATGGCTCAGCAGCAGATGGGGCAGAACTGGTCCGTAGCTGTCTTTTGATTGAATGCATCCCTGGGATTGCTTGGGATTGGCTGTATTATGTAATGGAAGTTTGTAGGTAAGCAGTCATTTAATCTTCCTTTAGAGTCAGATAAGAGTAGCAGGCACTAGTAGGGCATGATTCTGCTCATCCTGAAGTGGAGATCCAAAATATTATCAGATAAATTGCATCTTGGGGTCTGCCATCAAGCAGTTTCAGGGAAGAAGGTGTGAATCTCTGCAGCAATACGTGGAGCTGCTTGGACACCCCATGTACCAGGGCTGCATCAGCACAACAGTACAGGAATTAAAGAAACTTACCCAGATGAGAAGAAATCAGCTGTGAGCTCTGCTTTTTCTGCCCCATACCTCAGGCTCAGCTGGGGAAGATATGGGAATCTGTCCTGACAGAGGCTGAGCTAGGCCCTTCAAGGGAAAGATTCATTCTTGCAGGCTTTTTCCACTGTATGGTAGTAAACGCACGATAAGTCAAACCTTATTATTTCCTTGATTATAAAACTTATGAGGATGAGGTGGGGCAGTGTCAGATTTGTCTTTGACTTGGAGGTTTGCCAAGCAATGATGAGAGGCTCTGTTAGGTGATTATTTTACCCATAGCCATACGTATACACAAAGCTGCTGCCAATGGACAGAACCAAAAGCCTTTGAAGAGATTTTTGGTTCTTTTAATTGGAAGATCAGAATTTTTGGGAGCTTTGTGCTTCAGCTGTCAGTTTGCAGCCTGTCTCTGGGCAGGCTTTGAGTGACAAAATCTTCTGACAGAAAGCAGTGCCACTGTTCTGGTGTGCTTCAGGAAATGGGCTTCTTGCAGTCAGCACAATCAAATGATGCAAAATGAGATAGCCTTCTTTCAAGATAGTTAGAGATGCAGAAAAAAATAATTTTTTAAAAAAATTTATTTTATTGAAGAAAAAACCAACAGCCCACACACAGAAGGGGGTGTCTTTAAGCTAAAAAAAAAAAGGGTTGTAATCCCATTTTAATAAAAGCCATGTACAGATAGCATGCAGGTTTTACATTTGGTGAAGGCAGAATCTGAGTGTAGGGACAAATCACTGGCATTTTCAGTGGAGGCAATGCAATGGGAGTTGTGCTTGAAGAGGTTTGAGGCTACCTGACATTCCTCTCCAGTGCTCTGAAATAATGCACTGAGCTATGACACTGCCCAAGTGGGATGCACTTGTTTTTCTAGCAGCACGGAAGTCTGCCACCAGTCCTGATGTGGTCTATTGGGTGGTGAGGCACTGGAACAGGTTGCCCAAGGAGGCTGTGGATGCCCCATCCCTGCAGGCATTCAAGGCCAGGCTGGATGTGGCTCTGGGCAGCCTGGTCTGCTGGTTGGCAACCCTGCACACAGCAGGGGGTTGGAACTGGATGAGCACTGTGCTCCTTTTCAATCCAGGCCATTCTATGATTCTATGATTCTATTGAAGTCTGTCTCCCCCTCTATTTTTTTTTTTTTTTTTTCTGTCTTACATCTTAAAGAATATACCAGTAGTGGCTTGGTTAATAGAATCTGAGAAAAAAATCGAGTTCCTCTTATGAATTTCTGAAGTTGGTGGGTTTTTCCTGAAAGGGAAAAAAAGTACAGTCAAATGTGTGGTGTAGCACACTTTAACACAAAGCTACACACTGTGCTGTTAGTTCTGTTTTCCGGGTAGGAGATAATGCTGTCTCCTCTGTGCGCGATTTTCTTTGAAACTCACTACACAACATTTAACAGAAGGCGTTGGTGTAATCTGTGTTTTGCATAAGGGATGTCATCACATTCAGCAGCAACAAAGTTCCTTTGAAAAAAAGGAGGGGAGGGGGGGATTTTTTGATATATTTTTTTTTTTATTTGAAGTAGCTTAGTAGCTGAACAGGGCAAAAATTATCATAAAGCGACTGCAGCATCCTCAGAAATGTCCTCAGTGCTGTTTGCATTTATTCTTAAGTGTCTGCACTGCCGTTTACATCTTTGCTGTTTCTTAAAGCAACATTGTAAGCGGTACGAATAGCAGGACTCTCTTGGCTGGATTCCTGTCCTTTGGGAAGCCCGAGACAGTATTATGTCAGTGGGTTTTCCCAGTGTGTATGAAGGTTTGCACAAAAAGCAAACACAGAAAGCATGTTTCTCTCCCAGTCCCCAGTTCAGTTGTTAGACAGACTTTGATTTTCTGCATTAAGCCCCAGTCCTGAAGTAATACAGGGTGCTGCTTCTAATTAACTCCCTGAAATTAATTAGCGTTGGAGTTCTGTCCGTGGCATTTATTTTTTCATGAGCTCAGTGAAAAAATGTGAATCTTGCTTTTAATAATTCTCACTTGCCTTTTATTTGTTCCTTTTAGAGAAACAGCTGACTGCTAGCAACTGCTTAGGAATATTAGCCATGGCTGAAGCCATGCAGTGCACTGAACTATACAACATGGCCAAAGCATACGCCCTGCAGATTTTCCCAGAGGTGGCAAACCAAGAGGAGATCCTTAATATCTCAAAAGACGACTTCATTTCCTATATGTCCAATGACAGCCTGAACACCAAAGCAGAGGAGCTGGTGTATGAAACAGTGATAAAGTGGATTAAGAAGGACGCTGCAATCAGAGCTCAGGTAAAAATAATCTCAGCAGCCTCACTCCGCTCCATTCCCGTAAATGCTTCTAAAATAGAAACTATCACCGTGAATGTGAGGATGAGAGGGAGATAGGATGGGCAATTCAGATAAAGAAAGAGAAAGGGAATGCAGGCTATGCACAAAATCTAAGTAATTTCACAATCTGATCCCCATATCTGATCATTTGGAGTCAAAATCTCATTTGTGACATGCACTGTACAAAGCTAGGGCTTCAAGCTGCTGGCTGCAAGCTTGGTCGTAGATAAATCAGGAAGGATTAGAGTTGTGGAAGATGTTACTTTATGAAGAGGATGCATTTTAGCAACAGTGGGAAATAAAAATCTATCAGAAAATCAGTATTTCTTTTGATGGCACATCTTGAATGCGTGTAGCTTCAGCACACAACAAGTGATTCTGAATTTCTGTCAGCTACATAGATAACCCCCTGAGTGTTATATATTTATTAGTTAGCCCTTGCTCAACCATCTCTGCTGTGCCGTCTGCCCTCTACTCAAGAAACTAAGCATGTTACTTCACCCAGCACTGTCTCCAGATTAATGCTAAAAAGTGACTGTTTGATGGTTGTGGTTATCCTTGGGACCAGAGGATTACCGTAGTGATAATTAAAAGCCTCCAACTTGAAGGTCTTGAGAGTCAGTCTTGGGTTGTGGCCTGAACCCCAGATCTCTCTTTCTGAAGGACAGAGATGCTGACTGACCTTGGCAAGGGCTTTTCTCCACCTTTCATGTCCTGTGTGAACAGCTAACATAGCTCAGCGAGATTTTGTGCTGGGGAACTGCCAGTCTGCAGCCACCTCATGCACATGCCAGAGGTGCCTTTTAGTATTACCTGATATTGTTATTACCTGTAACATCTACACAATATCATTGATTTACTGAAATGAACCACTTTCTGGCTCTTGCTGGCATTGAAAAACATGGTTTTATGGAGTATTTCACAGCTTGCTTAACATTTGATGACAGCAGTCAGCTCCATGCAGCTCTGAGCTCCGAAACTAATGCAAACTTAAGGATTATTCCCAGGGGCTGGAGCACGAGAACCCTGCAGCAGGAGACAGTTTGCCTGGTGCAAACAGAAGGTGTCACTCATCAGGTGGTCTGGGTTGTGTTTTCCAAACTGATGGTTAAAATATTTCCTCCTGCGCCCTGCTGCGGTGATGTTATGAATTTATTTTTTAAGTGGTGGTTTCTCCACCACCGCCATCTCCTCCTCTCTTGCTTTCATGTTGTGGTTGGGTTGGTTTTCTGTGTTGTTTTTGTATTTAAATTCCAAGTTTCCTTCTTTTCTTTTCACCTTCTGCAAAGCCTTTGCAGCTGATGCTGGCAGTTTTATTTGCTTCTCCAAATTTCTCTGCGGTGCTTTGGTTTCATGCATTACTTTACAAGGGCTTTTAATTTTTAATTTGTATTTATCCAGAGACGAGGGTCTTGAATAAATTAATGCTAAAGATACCATGCAGATAGCTATTTTCATGTCCAATCCTACCACTAAGCTCGTTTCTTCAGATGGCTGTTGTTCCTGGTTGATTCTATTATTTTTTTTAACTCTGTGCACTGCGTGATCTATGATAAAGCTCTTAGTTAAACAGGTACTTATTTTCTAAAAGTGGGAGCTCATACTTACCATGAAAAATACCGTCTTTACAAAAATGACTACTGCATTTTCAGTACTCAGAAACAAATAGCTCTGAGGGTGGGTTGGAAGGAAGAAGGATCTAAATAATCAGATAACTTCAGATAAAGATGATAAGTGAAAATTTGTACTTGATGTGCAGCAAGGGCCGCCATGTCCGGAAGTGCCCAGCTCCCATTACTTTTACAGTCTGAGCAACCATGGAAACAACAGATGCAGGCTCGACTTCCTTGCAAGAGCTGTGCATGGATGTATTGACTTTATTCACAGTTTGGTGAGATGGATTTGCTCAATTATTTCTTTCTCTCTTCAGGGTCAGAAAATAGCACATGGGGGCATCAAAGCAACAGTAGGGTTTGTGCTTCTGCTGCCGACTGGTGGGACCTATGGGTAGGAGAGTTTTAGCCAGAAACAGCCCAAAGCCCACCTGGGTAAGACATTGGTCATTAAGTCTCCTGCAACCTGGATTTCCAAGACCACTTCTCATCTGCCCTTACCTGACAGGCCAATCTCTGCTGTCACATTAGAGGGTTTTTATTCTTAATGGCTCTGAGTCAGGTGATGTAAGTGCCTCTTTCAAAGCTTCTTTAGGGCACAGCAATTCACCCAAAGGCAGGTTTCTGGCACCAGCAGAAGAGAAGAGGAATTATCCTCTGGAGAAGAGGATAAGAGGGAGGGTTCACGAGTGACCTGATCTACAACTGTCTGAAAGGAAGTTGTGGCACGGTGTGGGTTGACCTCTTCTCCCAGATAACAGCAGGACAAGAGGTTTTAAGTTGTGTCAGGTTGGGTATAAGGAAAAATGTCTTCTCCAAAAGAGTGGTGAGACATTGAAAATGGGCTACCCATAGTGTGAGCCTTCACCTAAAGGTACATCTCAACCTGTTATGTGAAGCTAACATTGCCATTCCCCACACCAGAGCACCTTGAGCTACGCTCTTACAGCAACATGTGTGTCACTGCCTGTCCTGTTCCTCTTGAAAGGACCTCTCTGGAGATTTTCTCACCCATTCTCATGGGAGGGCACTGAGTTACATATCCTTCTGATTCTGTACCTTTCTAAAAGCTCTTCTTTGGGTATCAGATTCTTTTCGCTTTTGTTAGTCTTTCACCATCAGGTTGGAGGGCAGTGGTAGGGAAGGAATCAGAGTTCATCTGCAAAATGAAAAGCTATTGAAAAGCTATTGAAAAGCTATTGAAAAGCTATACTCTGACTTTTAATTTTGCAAATTGTTCTCATATGAGGTCTTATGGTGTTAGGAAAAGCATCTGTGGGATTGCAAAGAAACAGCACCTTAAACTTGTTACAAAGAAAAAATAACAGTGCTTTAAAGGTTGCTGATCCAGCTACATGAAACAGAGAATCAGTGCAGATAATGACATAAGTGTTAAGCTAAGATTTGGTAAATAGCTGTATCCAGTGCATCAAAGCAGCACGGTGGCTCATCTGGTAACATTTATGGAGCTATTTTAGGGATGCTTGGAGTGCAGTAGCGTCTAATCAGTCTCACCAAAAGAAGCAGCCTGTGATGTGAAGTCCTGAATACTTGGGTAATTTCCTTTGCCAGCAGAAGCAGAACACTGGTTGCAGGAATTCCTCCTGATTGCCTGTCACTGTGTGGAAAGTCTGCAGCCAGCTGACACATCTGGAAAAGCTGAATTTACTATTTTTCTATTTACTCCTCTAACTGACTGGTAGACAAGATTGTAGGGTTCATCCTAGCGGTTATCCCCTTGATAAGCTTATTGTAACCATGGCAAACTCATGCAAAAAAAAAGTATAGTGTAATGGAGGCTTTACTGTCCAAAAACCAATATGATCTGAGCCATCCAAACACCAGCAAAGACTCCTGCTGGGCACCCTGGGCCCTTGGGCACAGCCTGAACCTGAATGCATCCCCCCACTGTCTGTGTGGACTTGGACCGGTCGTTTCATCTTTATTCCCCTGTTTATTGTACTATAAGCTGGAAGGAAGCAATGTCTTCTGCACGTGCTGCTGGGAGGATCCATGATCAGGCAGTGGTTGCTGCCCAGGGAGGTGTGGGAGTCACTGTCTCTGGAGGTGTTCCAGAACTGTTGAGATGTGGCACCTGGAGATGGTTAGTGGGCATCTGGGGTGGGTTGGGGATGGAATAGATAATTATGCTGGTCTTTTCCAAGCTTTATGACTCTATGAAAGAGTGATGAGCTGATGGTTTGACTGGATGATCTTAGAGATCTTTTCCAACCCTTATGATCCTATGATAACGAGCTATAATTGTCCACCAATGCTGATGACCTGCAGAGGTGTGAAATGCTGCAGTTGTGCCCAGCATCAGTCTGGAATGGGAAGATGTAATGGTGCTGGATATGCTGCAATTTGCTGTTTGCCCACAGCACAGACAGACCAAAGCTCACGGGAAACTTTCCCACCTTCTGCTCCAAGTCCAAAGTTGTGTCCGTTTTCTCCAACATAAAAAACACAGCAACATACCTATTAATAACAGAAAGCCTATGAAAACAAAGTGCCTAGTTGTGTGAAGCTTCCCTCTCCCCCTGAGGAAGGACAAGATGTGAGGAGAGGACAAATATTTCAACAAGCTGAGCAGTTTATGGCTGGAAGAGTGGCAGTTACTGCAGCCGTGAGTGACGGAGCAGAGGCTCCGCTCATTGGCAGTCACCTTTTGATGCACTCTTCATGGATGTAATTGTGTGCCTGCTTTTAAACCCCTTTTAAAATCACAATGTCCAACAGCAAAATGAAATGTCTGTGCCATAAAGGCATTAAAAAGCCTTCTATGAACTTGTGTCCTCAGAGGCGGATTTGTCTAAACAGCATCTTCATGGTGCCTGGGAACCAGAGATGCGTAGACAAATTGGAGGTAATTTAGAGAAGAGCAGCACAAATGATTAAAAGAGTGAAGGAATTGATGTGAGAAAGAAAGATTAAAAGATGTGAATATGCATGACTTGGCCTAATGACAGCTAGAGAGAGATAAATGTCTGTAAGTATTTGAAGTCCAAAGGAGAGGAGTTGGCTGGGAGGATACAATGAGGGTGTGACAGCTGTAGGACCATGGGGATGAAGTTGAGACCATGCAAATCAGTCTGAGCAAAAACAATGCCTACATGAAGACACTCTATGTGGAAACGAGGATAAAGAAAAGTGAAGAAGAGAATTTGTCAAAAATGTTAAGAATGCCAATGAGCTGTATTTTAACAATTAAAAAGAATTGACAGGAAACAAGAAACTGTGGAGGAGAAGCAGGTGGGTAACTGTGAGAGAGCAAATCGAAGGTCTCTGGTCTGCAGTTAAGATGGCAGCATAATTCATCATGCAGATTTTACAGAGTCTCCAACATTATGCAAAAGACCAACACACTCCAAGACTAGGAGGAATCAGAGAGGGAATGAGCATGATTTTGTGGTGACAAGGAGGTAATGATCTATTCAAACACTGATACACAATGCCAGCATGTACAGATCGCTTAAGTTGATCATAATAGGAAATTAATTGATCAATCAATGTACTTAAGAGCATTAAGCTTCAGGAAAGCAGTGCTAGAATAAGTATGAATGGCACGGCTTCCAAGGGAGCCTAAGTGAATTAGGCACTAACACTCTATTACAGTTCAATTAGACTTCTTTGAGAAGCCCAGACTACCCTAATGCTTTGAAATCCATTTGTGGGAAGAGCAGACGAATTCAAAAAGATGCCATAATGAAAGTGCAAGAAGCTCCAATTTCTCTGAAAGTGAAAAACGCAAGGGATGAGCGGTAACCACTGTGATTTCACAGGGACAGGCTGCTCAAAGAGCTCAGATTTAAATGAAGCTTTTCCTGGTGGCAGTCAGACACACTCAGAGCCTATACAGGCTTAGAGAAGGAGAAGAAAAGGGAGCAGCAGGAGCAGAATCAGCGTAGGAACATGCACTTAGCAATCCATGGGAGGAAGAAGCAGGATAAAAAAGCAGAAGAGATCCACAAAGAATATGTGGGTGAAGTTTGCAGTTCATTAAGTTCCTCCTGCATTAATCTATTAATTTTTTTTAGAGAGATACCCGTCAGTGAAAGCCTACTAAATTATTTCTATACAATTTTAAATTCATAGAATCATTAAGGTTGGAAAAGATCACTAAGATCTTCCAGTCAACCCATTGCCACCATGCCCAGTTTGTTTGAGGAGCTCCCTGGCCCCAGACCTCTCAGTCTCTTAATTTCTGTGGCTTTCCCAACTTATCTTCAGTGTATTTACAAACTTGTTTTCAACTCTCGCTAAAGCAGTGACCTTGCAAAGACATCCATTTGCAAGAAGCTTCTCACAGGTGCTCAGCTGTGTTCCCTTGCTCTGCTTAAGAACCTCCAGAAAGAAAATTGTTTTGTGCCATAGCCAAGAAGTATTTCAGAGAATTACTGTAGGTGAGTGTTTGCATCAGTGTGTTGAAGAGCTGTATGTGTCAGGAGTTCATTGGATTTTGGGAAGTTTCTTATAAGCTTCAGCCTCTGAATTGTTGGCAGCATGCCTTTGTGGTTGCATCTATACATATGCTGGTGTTGGAGTAGGAAATGCCAGTTACCATTGCAGTGACCTCTGGGGGAATTTAGAATGTTTGTTTGGCAGAGTTCAGTCAATGAGATGATAATATGGAGGGCTTTTTAAGCCTTACTATCAGGTAAATTCCAGCTGTAATAGATTAATGATTTATCTTTATGTATATGATCTGATTTCTGGGCTGTCCTGTGCAGAACTAGGAGTTTGTCTTGATTATCCTTGTGGGTCCCTTCCAACTTGGGATATTCTATTCTATCATTGATGCAGTGAGGTGCTGGAACAAATTGCTCCATCCCTGGAGGTGTTTAAGGCCAGGTTGGACGAGGCCCTGGGCAATTTAATGTACATGATGGCAACCCTGCCTGTGGCATGGGAATTGGGACTTGATAGTCCTTGAGGTCCCTTGCAACCCAAGCCGTTCTATAATTCTGTGATTTTAAAGTCTGTGTGTTAGAAAAAAACACTCATTGTATTACTGCTAGAAATGCCTGCCTGTATGCTGCTTTGCAAACACTTTGGAAAAGAGGACAGCAGTTCCCTTTATGCAGCACTGATGACATTACAGCATTAAGTCAGCTGTGCTGCCACAAAGGTGTCACATTGAAACCTTATTTCAGGAAGACAGAAGGGCTACTCTTTTCTTCTTGCTAGGCATCAGATTTATGCAGGTGGCATTCCCCTGCCGAGTCACCATGTGAGCCCAGCACTGCAAACCAGGTTGTTGGCTGCATAGTTCTCTCAGTGTATTATGAGGCTGTCAGCTGCCATGTTAGCAGACCCTTTGGTTTAATCTGAAGGAAACACTGCAATTCCAAGAAGTCAATTCAGGTAATGAATAAATACCAAGCAGACCAGAGAGCTTTGGCTGGAATTGGATGTATGATTGTGCAAGAGGTTATTGGAAACAGTGCATTCCTTTGTAATACCCGGGGCTTAGATGAATCAAAGCAAGAACACTAATTGCCAAATAACACAGCCATGTGCCATGAAAATACAATCTAGAAGGGTATTTCTGGGAAGGGCAAACCACTTGGGCCTCCAGGCTGGAGCCATTCTGCTAGCAGCTCAATGCTCCACTGCAGGGTGGGAACCAAAGGTTGGCGTCTACATATCTGGGGGTTTTGCTATTTATTTTTACAATCAGAGTGCCCTCTCCTAATCTGAAGAAGTTTCATGCAGCAGGAAGCTGGTGCTGCTTAAGCTGTTGGGAGTAGGAACTAGATGGTCTTTAAGGTTTCTTTCAACCCGAGCCATTCTGTGATTCAGGACCATCCCTGATGGCATTCTCCATTCAAAGAGGTCCCCACTGAACCCATTCTCCTGTGGGATGATGTAAACCTCCTCAGTCGCTCTCAGATGAATTGAATATGCTCCTACTTTCTAAAGCTTCAAAGCTCTCTCGGTTTAAGCACAAACTGCTGAAACAGCAGTTTATTGGAGAAAACCCCTACCTTAACATGGGTAATCAAACTTCTGTATTTCCATTTCTGGCTTAAACATGTTTCTTTGGGCAGATGGCACAAAGGGAGCTTTGTAGGAAGAACAGTAAGCAAGAGAGACAGACGAGTTATAAGGCATAGGGGAAACATTATTTTAACCTCTCTGGGCATTGCTTCAAAAATGTTAAAAATCTTGAGAGCTTTCTGCTGTAACACTTAAGGAGTAGGAAATTGGACTCTGTAGCGGTAAACTTATTTCCTTTTGAAACTAACTGCATATTGTTGCAGCTCAAGCCTGTGCAGGAGCGCATGGAAAGTCCTTTCAGAGGACACCTGGGAGGGTTGTACTGGATTACAGATTTGAGAATAAAAAGATTATTTTTAATGTGATACTGAAGAGGGTTGTCTAACTGAGAATTACAAGATAGCAGAATAAAGCCCACTTGCAAGCATTTGTAATGCCTATATGATGAGCAGGAGGAATGCCACAAAAGTTTACCAAAGTAAACGTCCCCACTTAAACTGCCAGCTTGGAATAAAACCAGTCTTCAGTTGTTTTGTAGTCCAGTTTGTTTAAGTCTGGCCGGCCTGCCAAGATGGGAGTTGCTTCTGTGTGAGAATGAAAAAGGTCAATTTCAATCTATAGCAAATTGTGTTGATTTTATATTCCTCTCAGTCAGCACTGACCCAAGATAATGTAGGCTTCCTCACAGTGTGACTGTGACCTGAGCGCGGTGCCCAGGGCAAATGGGGGCAGAAATTCCCACCAGACAGGCGAATTAATCATCCTCCAGTTTAGGCTGGCATCCTGTTGCAGACACGTTAATGCAGCATGCTCTGAGGCCTGCTCTGAGGCATGCTGTCCCTTTGCCAGGAGCTGCTAACTCACAGCTTTAGGCCAGAACAGGACATTGATACTCTGCTTCCCCTGGTGTGTGATGCATTCAGCCAGCTGCAATTGCTCTGAGGACTGCATTAAGTGATTTGACTAGATGACTGTTAATTATAATATGAGTTTATATGTCTAGCTGTCAAGTACATGCATGTATGTACCCAGTTAGGGGTTCTGAAGCTGGATTGTAGAATGATAGAATGGCTTACATTGGAGAGACCTTAAAGATCTTCCAGTCCCAACCTCCTGCTGTGGGTTGCCCTCCACCAGCCCAGGCTGCCCAGGGCCCCATCCAGCCTGGCCTTGGGCATCTCCAGGGATGGGGCACCCACAGAATCACAGAATCACAGAATACGCAGCTTCTCTGGGTACAAGTGCCAGTTCTTCACCACACTCTGAGTAAAAAATTTCTTCCTAAAATCTAACCTAAATCTCCCCTCTTTTAGTTTAAAGCTGTTCTTACTTGTCCTGTCACTATCAGACCATGTAAAAAGTCAGTCCCTCTCCTGCTTGTAAGCACCCTTCAAGTACTGGAAAGCACAATGAAGCCCCCCCACAGCCTTCTCTTCTCCGGGTTAAACAAGTCCAGTTCCCTCAGCCTTTCTTCATAGGAGAGGTGTTCCAGCCCTCTGACATCTTTGTGGCCCCCCTCTGGACCTACCAACAGCTCCACATTTTTCCTATACTGGGGGCCAAGACCTGGACACAGTGCTCCAGCTGGGGCCTCACAAGGGCAGAGGAGAGGGGGACAATCACCTCCCTGCTGCTGCCACTCCTCTATTGATGCAACCCAGGATACTGTTGGCCTGCCGAGCTACGAGAGCACACTGCTGGCTCATGTCCAGCTTTTTGGCCATCAGGATTCCTTCTTGGCAGGGCTGCTGTCAAGGAGTTCTTCTCTGAGTCTATACTGATATCTGGGGTTGCCTTGTTAAATTTCATTAGGTTCATGTGGGCCTACTTTTCAAGCCTGTCCTGATCTTTCTTGTTGGCATTCCTTCCTTCTGTTGTGTCAACTGTACCATTTAGGTAGGTGTCATCAGCATACTTTCTGAGAGTACACTCAAACCC
The DNA here is from genome assembly GCF_019232065.1 of Centrocercus urophasianus. Taxonomy (NCBI): domain Eukaryota; kingdom Metazoa; phylum Chordata; class Aves; order Galliformes; family Phasianidae; genus Centrocercus; species Centrocercus urophasianus. The sequence continues at coordinate 1,095,283 of NW_024884142.1, read as the reverse complement.
ATCAAAACCCCATCACCATCTGGATCTCATCCCCAAATGTTTAGGTAATTAAGGAAAAATAAGATGATCTCTAAACTTTTTCTCTCCCTTTTTTTATGAAACACAGTTGTGATTTCAGTCTGGTTAAAGACCCTGCGTTCAGTTCAGCTCCTGAAATTGACATCAGTGCAATAGGTGCCTTGAGTTTGGCCAAACAGCATCTCTCCAAAGTCACTGCTCTACCACGTTCCCTGTGACTTTCCAAAAAGCCTTTGCTACTGTGGTAGTGGTGCCCTAGCCTATGCAGGATTGTCCTGGCCATAAAAGGACCACAGAGGAGTCCAGCTTCTTCACTGCTCAGCACTGCATTGATTGACTAGATGTTCTGCAAAACCTGAGCAGCTCCCTAGATCCAATGTGAGATACGCCAAGGTTTAAAACAGCTGAAAAGCCATGCCATGAAAGTGCTCAGAATCTTCCTTAGCATTTTATACAATATATTCATTAGGTTCTTTCATAATTATATCTCCTTATATAGGACCTGAGGTGTTGGCACAGGCTGCCCGCAGAGATGGTGGAGTCACCGTCCCTGGAGGTGTTCAAGAGCCATGGAGATGTGGCACTGAGGGACATGGTCAGTGGGCATGGTGGGGTTTTGTTGATGGCTAGGCTAGATGCTGTTAGTAGTCTTTTCCAGCCTTAATGATGGTCTCTGTGGTGTGCAAGGCAGGTTGTAGACCACTCATAAGTGATTCCAAACAAAGATCTGAGAACAATTTCAGTTTGTCCAGCAACCCAGTATGAGAAGAAAATATCCTCAGGGTTACAAGCAGGCGCAAATTGCAACTCCAGGGAGTGCAGGTTGTTGTCTGCAGAATGTGGCAAAGTGTGCTGTGCAGGTTTTCTGCTGTTGTAATGAAAAATAGTAATATCAGGAGCTACCATAGGCATTCCATAGCTGTATAAGGAGCAACGGAAAGACAAAAATGGAGAGCAAATAACAGATGGTAAGAAGGTTGAAATGCGTTACAGTGCTTATTCTAGTCTTAAATGAAAAGGATAATAGTAGCAGGATATTTAATACAATCATAGCTGACAGAGCTAGGAAGCCTTGTAAGGGAGAATCCAGAAGAAAAAGGCTGCTGATTGCCTAAATCACTTGAATGTTCTTAAATCAGTGAGGCTAAATGAAATTCACCCTTGACTATAGTGCTTAAAAGAGCTGGTGCAAAAAGCCATTGGTGGATAAAAGCCTCTCCTGTCTTCTAAAGACAACGCGATGGTACGTACTCTTCAAATCCCTTGGTAAAAAACACTGTTATTATGTGTACCCTTAATGCCTTTGGGGATGAGCCTGAATCGCGGCTGCGCGTGGCCATGCATGCACACACACATATACAGAGCTTTTCCTGGCTGGTTGTGCAGGGGGGAGAGTAAGAGTGAAAAGTGACATGGGTTTTGATATGTAGCATTAACTTTCAAGCTGAGGAAAGGGAGCAACATGTTCCAATTATTATTCCCCTTCGAAATAAGCCACGAGCTCAGACAAAGAAGGAGAGAAAGGGTGGGGAATGAAAGAGAGAAACAGAATCACATTTTCTCACTTACCTAATTAAAGAGAGATGGGCGAGCAAGAGGAAGAGCTCACCATGCTAATGCAGCAGTGATGCCCCATTTATTGTGGGCAACCTGGGGGCAAGGGACTCATCCAGGAATCGCCCAGCACTGCTCTGGTTTAAATTCCAGATATACGAATTTAAACCAACCTCTGGGACATCTTGGTGCCTGTTGGACCCCTCATCCTAATTCAGTGCACACCTAGGCTCGTGCTTTATCCTTCTTCATGGTACAGCTGCTCCTTGTACAGCCCTGCTCTCACACGTGCTGCAGCGCCAAGGGAAGTTGCTTGCTCTGCTACGGGTGTATATATTTCACAACTTTATTTAAACTGCCCTTTAGCAGCTCTTTCTGCTTCCTAAGCAGGCTGTGATGGGGATTAACCTCCCCGCCAGGGCTTGTCTGGCTCATCCCTGTGTACTTGCTATCCGCATTATTCCTGTGTCCCGATTCCATGTTTCGTCTTGGCTCCCTTGTAAGGTTAAACGCCCCCAACCTTCTTAAAAAAAGCACTTCCTGAAATCAGAGCTTTGCCACCCACTGCCATATGTCCACTGCTCCCTCTCCTACAAGCTACTGCTTAAGGGCATTATGGTATCTGCAGCCAAGTGCCTGACATTTGTCACTCTGGGGAAGGGGAGCAGCCAGTTTACCTCCTAAGAAAGCTCTATAGAAATGGATTTCAGCAAGGGAAAAGAGAGGTGCCTCTTTTTTCCTTGTTCGTGGGCTGATGGAGTGATCCCAAGCCTTACTCAGCCCCAGCCATGTGATCCTGTGCCATTCTGGAGGTACAGCATGGAGCCACACGGTCACCAGTCACTGGGGATTTGTTTCAGAAGAGAAGCACTGTCATTTTTCCTTTTGCATCACTCCTCTGGCACTGAACAGCAGCAGGGTAGCTAGACCTAAACCCATTGTGCCCTAGGTAAAATTGCTGTCCTCGTTCAGCCTGTGACCCTGGTTGTCTTCCCGCTGCCACGTCCCTGCTGTCTTGGGTAGGGTTCAGCTCACTGCAGGTGGTAAAGTGCTGGCTCTAATTGAGCTTGTACCAGGCTGACGTGGCTCTCAGGCAGGAAAACAGTGTGAATTCATTCCCACTGGAAGGAAAAATCCTGTTTTCTCCCCAAATGAAACCTGCTTTTTCCATTAGAGTTGGGAAAGGGGAAGCCCTGGAAGCAATCCTAGTCATTGCTGTGTTCTCACCTGCTTGGCTAGCCCTAAGGAGAAGCCCATTAGCTGGCTGCAGCTCTCCTATCTCCCAGTGACCCTTCCATGTCCCTGCTCCTGCTGTGCCTTGGCTCTCCTGCTGCTTAAAAACCTGCCAGAGCCAAGGAGCTTCTGGAAGAGCAGAGGATTGTGCAGGCCAGCAGATGCTGCCAGTGCCCAGCATTTCTCAGGACTATGAGCCTCAGGAATATTTGTTCGCATCCTGACCTCAGTCCCATGTGGGGTCTTTGGTGGCCACAATTTTTATGCCTGTCTATTGCAAGAGATTATCTTTTCTTGCCGTGCTCCTGTTGCTTGCCTCCTGTTTGTGTGGATTTCTTCTCAAGGACCACATTTTCCCATTCAGCTTCTCACTGTATTCCGTGGTGCTTTATGGCAGAAACATATATATAAAAAGAATAATCTGTGTTTGGGCTCTTGGTTTTTCGATCGCAGTTTTCTCTCATGGGGGGTTTGTTCTCCTTTAAGCCATGTTCAGTGACAGACAGCTTCATTTGCTCAGACGTCCTTTGCCCTCCAAGGTTTAATGTATTTATTTAGAAGATGCAACTTACTGTCAGTATTTGTATAGCACCCTCTGGAGTCCGACTTCTCCAAAATCTAGAAATGCGTTATTTGTTTCCCCAACAAATAAACCTTATTAATTAAAAGATGGTGTTATTCATCGACTTCCATAGTGGTAGTTAAAACCCACACTATTTGCCAGCTTTTGTTTCACATCCACAATGCCAGCATAGTCTTTTTTGTTTGTTTGTTTTTTCTCCTTTTTTTATTTGTGCTGTAACGATCACTCCTGCATTTCAAGGTTAATTCTGAAAGCTTACCTCATGTCTCCAGTGCATAAGGTGTTACATTCAGCATGTGTTCAGAATGAGCTTTTATTCTGAAAGCCCTTCGTACAGCTGTACAACACGCGTTACCACCTTTTGAGGATTGTTTTCATTCCCTCTGGGACCAAATCCAGCCCTGATAACAGAGCATCAAAGGCTGCATCACCTCTGGCCTACCTGAGCACCAAGCACCAGTGCAAAATCCGTATCCCCAGGACAGCTCCAAGGGTAGCATGTCTGCAGGTTGGGTGACAAGGGACAGTTTGCACAGACGGAGGCGGAGATGCCGAGCAGCTGAACAAAGGCTGCAGTGCGTTGTTGTTTTCTCCCCCTTTGCAGTACGCCGCAGAGCTGCTGGCGGTGGTGCGTCTCCCCTTCATCCATCCCAGCTATCTGCTAAATGTTGTTGACAATGAGGAGCTGATAAAGTCTTCGGAGGCCTGCCGGGATCTGGTGAACGAAGCCAAGCGTTATCACATGCTGCCGCACGCCCGGCAGGAGATGCAGACACCGAGGACCCGGCCCAGGCTCTCTGCAGGTAAAACAAAACTTCCTTCAGCAGCACCAGCTTGCACCCAGGTACAGACCAGGGCACGCTCAGGGCTGGGGCACAGACCTTGGCTCCTTCCCTTTGCTCGCTTTCCAGCATGAACTTGGCAAAATGTTAAGCTCTGTTTGCAATTCCGCTTTGATTGAGCATGGAAGAGCGTGGTGACGCATTGGATCAGGTTGCCCAAGCAGGTTGTGGATGCCCCATTCCTGGAGGCATTCAAGGCCAGGCTGGATGTGGCTCTGGGCAGCCTGGTCTGCTGGTTGGCGACCCTGCACACAGCAGGGGGGTTGAAACGGTCATTGTGGTTGTTTTCAACACAGGCCATTCCATGTAGGAGCCTCTCCCAGTGGCCCAACATTAGGAATTTAGGTGTACATTCCTGAAACTGGATTTAAAAAGGAGCTTATAAGCAGTAGGGAAATGAACTTTTTACATAGGTAGATAGTGATAGGACAAAGGGGAAAGGTTTCAAACTAAAAGAGGGGAGATTAAGGTTAAATGTCAGGGAGAGATTTTTCATTGAGAAGACACTGCTGCCCAGAGAGCAGGGGGTGCTCCATCCCTGGAGGTGCTCAAGGCCATGGATGGGCCCTGGGCAGCCTGAGCTGATGCCTGATGTAGTGGTTGGCAACGCAGCCCATGGCAGGGGGTTGGGACTGGGTGATGTTTGAGGTCCCTTCCACCCCAGGTGGAATTACAAGCTTTGGCAGAGACAGTGAGGGTCAATGTGATGTTCCATCACTGTCCTGTCGTCAAACCCCCTGTGCCTCAGTTTCTCTGGCTGCAGGAAGAGATGAATAATAACATTTGCTTCTTTGCCATTCAACCTCTTGCAAGGAGCAGCTGATTAATATTCATAATTAAGCCTCACTTTCACAGCCCTATGTAAATGTATTCTTGCAGTCCTGCAGTACTAGTACAGACAATTCTGCCTCCAAAACAAACGGATACACAGGATAAATTCCCTTTTAAAAAACCCTTTTCAAAATCCCACAAATTTTCCTTTTTGGAAAAATACACATTTAAAAAAAAAAAAAAACAAAAAAACAAGTGTGGCAGCACTGTGTCACGTTAGTGTTATAAATATCCAAGGGACGGAACACCTCCCCTGCAAGGACAGACTGAGAGAGCTGGGGCTGTTCAGCTTGGAGAAGAGAAGGCTGTGGGGAGACCTAAGAGCAGCCTGTCGGCATCTGAAGGGTGTCTGCAGGAAGGAAGGGGACAGACTCTTTAGCAGGGTTGCTTTGATAGGACAAGGTGTAATGGCATTGAGATGGCATATCAAACCGCATCATTTGCTGCTTCTGGAGGCTCTCATCAAGGCACCTTTCAGAAGAATGAAGTGTAGAGGACTTTCAATAACAATCTACCCTAAAAAGTCTTTCACTGAAGACGACTAATGGTGTGATGTTTGAAGGGATTTTTGAAAAGTGCTTATTTTATGTATATAAAATTGTAGGTGTAATATGAAGCATTTCCAGAAGCTTGTTGATGAGGGAAAAGTGATTCTCGCAGGGTAAGAGAGGGTGATTATAGTTTTTTAGGTCAGAGCTTAATTATATAGAATCGTGTTATTTTGCATATCAACGGCATTCACGTAGGCACAAAGGATCTCTAAACATCCTTTGTGGACTCACTGCAGCATGCCACATGCCCTCTCGAGGTCATTGATTATAATCAAGTTATGTTGTGCTCAGGTGATTAGCTTTTCTGGTATGTTGCAAAAATAATGATCTCTTGTTACTGAAAAATATTTATTTAAAACTCTACCGCACTTTGGCTTAATAACTTGTAAGAGAGTAACCTTGTTTGAATGACAAATACATATATATTTTAAAGAGCTAATGAAAAACAGTGATAATCCGTTCCTCTGAAGCATTGCTCAGTGCTGGAGCTCCTGATTTCTCTGGCTGACAGCCTCACTTCTGGGCACCTGGATGCACTTGACTCTGAGCTGGGCACCGTAACAGATCACAGCAATGGCTCTGGCCACAAGCAGAGCTCCTGAAGTGGCATTTCCTTCCAGTTCATGCTCCAGCTTCTGGGTCTGCCCTTCCTGGCAACAGATTGCACTGAGCCTTACAATTTTAACACTTGTTGCTTAGCACTAAATCCAAATTATCCCCAGCACTTGGCACTTGGGGGTTAGAGGCAGAAAATGTCCCAGAGTTAAACTGTGACCCACAGTTGCAATCCACTGTAATGAATGATTCTGGAGAACCTTGTGGATCAGATTTGATGTACTACTGGCTGAGATTCAAGTGGGAGGAAAAAACGTAGAGATTTGGCCTGCAAAAGTTTTGTCCATTTGCCCCAGCAGAGAACTTGGCTTGCTCTACACCTTGTGTGCTATGAGCCTGGGGAAGCTGTTCAAGCACAGATAAATCTCAGTTAATGACAGTAATGGAGCAGAAGCTCTTTTTCTCCTGTTTCCTAACACTTGGTCCATTAAGACCCCCATCAGAGGCTTGAGGAAGAGTTTCCTGCATATGGAAAACCAGGTTTCTCCAGGAAAAGCAGGAAAAAAAGACCCTTGAAAATTATCCAAGCAAATACGTGGATAAAGAAAGTCAGGATGAAGAAAAGTAGCCATAGGCTAAACCTGCTGTGGAAGAACAACTTCTATAGGTTCAATCCCATTATATTTCGTCTAAATAACAGTCAAGCTGCAGTGATATCACAGCCCTTGAGAAAATTCTCGTTTCCTTCAGCAGAACAAGGATTTGATACGTGTGGGTGTCACCCAAAGACTGTTGAAGTCACCAGACATCTTTACATGGGAAGAACTTTTTTACTTCTTTCCCCTTTAGAATGTTGTCCAGATGATGTGCTGCCTTCCCAGTGACCCCCAGCATGCTCACCCCCCACTCTCCCCACAAGTTTTCCATTTTTCCTCACTCTTCCTGATTTGATTGTACAAAGACCGATGCATCCACAATGTGTTACAGCTGCTCTGATGGCTGAGTGCTTTTTGTAGTCTCCTGCCTAGCAGAGAGGTATCGCTTTCTTACAATGCTCTTCTGCTTTTTGAATCCTAGGTGTAGCTGAGGTGATAGTCTTAGTTGGGGGCCGTCAGATGATTGGCATGAACCAACGTGCTTTAACAGCGGTCACTTGCTTAAATCCTCAAAACAACAAGTGGTACCCTTTGGCCAGCCTGCCCTTCTATGATCGGGAGTTCTTCAGCGTGGTCAGCGCTGGAGACAACATTTATCTTTCAGGTGAGCAGCAAATATCTGGGGCTGGGAGAAAAGCTTCCTCCTTGCAACACAGACAGAACAAGCAAAGAAGGTTATGTTGTTCCTGGGGGATAAGATGAAAAAAGACAAGTGAGAGAGGTGCTGGGAAAGGGGATTTCCATGCTGTTATCATTCTCCATTTCTCTGCCACGCTAGCGTGCTTTCGAAGCAGTCAAGAGCAATATTTTGCTGTCGCAACATCAAAAAAATAGGCCTGACAACCATCAGGCATGCAAAGAGGTTCCACTGCCATAGTAACACAATTTAAAATATTGGCTGTAGTTGAGTCTAAATGGTGGGTTATGGAATTTGAGACAGACAGGCTGAACTGCTGAATATGTGACCTACACTTACAGTATTTGCTTACAGGGGCATTCATTTCTTGTACTTGTTGTTGAAACCTCTCTTTTGACAGTAGTCACTAGCCCTATAATCTTCTTAGTTTCAATGAAACTGAGACCACGCTCCTTAAAAGGCTTTAACTCCCAAAGTAGCTGTCTGCTCTGTGCCTGTAGCATTGCAGTGTCTGGTTATTTGCAGTCTTGTGGTACCTCTGCTTGGCTGGAGGGCGAAAAGCAATTGCTAGCAGGCTACAGCTTGCTCTGATGGCAGCAGTGTGGAGGTTTGGGGATGAAGGAAGGAGTCGGGGCAGGGAGGTGCAGGTGTGTGGGATCTGAAGACAGAGATGCACTAGGCAGTACCAATAAGAGTTACAGCTGTTACCTTTCCCTTCTGGTGTAACCTCACTACATTTTCTGCAGTAAATTGCTGCCTGTGGTGTTAAATTCCATTAATACTGCATAGAGGCCCTAAGGAAATAAGGAAAAAAAAGGAAGAAAAAAAAAGGAAATTATTTGTTTGGCATTTTCTGCCCATGCTCTTTTTTGGTGCCAGAGCGAAAGCCTTCTATGGAGGCTTTTGACTTGTAGTTATTCTTAGCTGGAGCACTTTCCAATATGTAAATATATTTTAGATTGTGCCTTACCTGCTGGCAAAAGCCATCGAGTCCTGAATTCAAAGCTCATTTCAGCTCTTTCCCTTGAATTTGGATGAATGAGTTGGTGGTACTCAATGGATAAAATAGGAGAGCTGGAAGTCCTGCATGGCTGGAAACCCAGCACAGTGTCACTGGATATTTTGCTTTGCTCAAACTTATAAGACATAGGAAAAACATAAGGGAAACCAATAGAAAAGGGACTGAATTCCTGCAAGCTCGAAGCACTGGACTCCACAATGCATATTGTAGGTTTTGAGAATGAAATAGCAAGGAGAAAGCCTGGGTTTGTCATTAAACCACAGAACTGAGAGAGTTGTTTCTTTCCCTGGCTCCACTGAAGACTCCTAGTGTGGTCTCAGATAAATCATTTTGCCTTCTTGTTCTCCAAAATGGGAATAGTGAGGCATGAAATAAGTAGCTCCATTGGGAGCTACTGTGAGAAGTTTAAAAACTGCCAATATACATATGCAGAAAGCCAGCCATATCCTGAACTGCATCAAAAGAAGTGTGTGAGGCCCCACCTACAGTGCTGTGTTCAGCACAGAAAGGATGGGGAGCTGTTGGGGTGGGGCCAGAGGAGGTCCATAAGGATGTTGAGAGAACTGGAACATCTCTGCTATGGAGACAGGTTGAGAGAGTTTGGGTTGCTCAGCCTGGAGAAGAGAAGGCTCTACGGCTATACCATGGCATTCCGGTGCCTAAGGGGCCTACAGAAAAGACAGGGAGAAACTCTTTGTCAGGAAGTGCAGTGAAAGGGCAAGGGATAATGGCTTTCAACTAAAAGAGAGGAGAGTCAGATTAGAGATAAGGAAGAAACTCTTCACTACATGGGCAATGAGGCCCTGGCAAAGGCTTCCCAGAGAAGCTGTGGATGCCCCATCCCCAGAGGCCTTCAAGGGCAAGTTGGGTGGGAGCTGGTGGGTGACTGCTCTGCCCAGGGCAGAGGGTTGGAACTAAAAGGTCTTTAAAGTTCCTTTCAACTCAAACCGTTCTATAATCCTGTGATTTCACTTGAGCATCTTAAACTGATTTGAAGGAACAGTACAGCTGGTTCTTCCATTTATCAGCAAATGAAAATAAATAAGAATTTTGTCCTTGAAAATCAGGCATTAAGCCTACAGTGCAAGCACTGAATCTGTTCTGCCCATGTATATGCTGCTTTGATCCATCACTGTATGAAGCACTTGGATTTCATTCTGGACTGTGTCTTGCATCCCAGATAGGTTATGCCTCATAATACCTTCTTGCAAGTGTTGCAGTAATTTAATAGACTGGAAGTTATTTATGAACATTGGAAAGGGTCTATCCCCTTACGTACTTGTCCCTTGAAGTCTGACATCTTGATTTCTTCATGTCATCTAATGAAAAAAGAAAAAAAAAAAGCCTTTGGGACGCATGAATAAATGACACAGATATGCATCATCGGAACAGATGCTCGGTATTGAGGGTGATTTATTTTAATTAGTCAAATGTCATTTGAAGAGTTTTTACTTTGTAACTGGCTTTGATTGCTGTGTGCCAAGCTGCTCCCGTTCCAGGAGCTCATGTACTTCTCCCCTTTTTCTTCCCCTCACCCACACGTTGGTGCCAGGCGGCATGGAGTCGGGTGTCACACTGGCTGACGTCTGGTGTTACATGTCCTTGCTCGATAACTGGAACCTCGTGTCCCGGATGACAGTCCCCAGGTGTCGACATAACAGTCTGGTGTACGACGGGAAGATTTATACCATCGGAGGGGTCGGCGTGGCAGGCAACGTTGACCATGTGGAAAGGTAAAAAAGAAAGAAGAGTGGCGGTTTGCTGGCGCTTTGACTTCTCGCTGTGCTAGAGGTTGCTTTTCCTTTTAAAGGACGCGTCGAACGTGTCGTACGCGTTCAAATAAGCTTTCACAACTGCTAAGAAAGGAGGAAAATATGCAGGATTAGATTTCTTTTAAAGCTTCAGTGGAAACCATTGTTTCGAAACCAAAGATGAGAGCTGCCAGATTGTTTGTTGGTTTGCTCAGGGGAGGGAAGGGAGGAATTAAGGTTCTTTGGACACTTCACACAGATTATACAGTGAACTCGATAGACTAATAAATGTCCTCTGAATTTGGTACTGATGGAAGTCTTAGCAGACCTCAAAAATCCTTCTTTTTTTTTTTTTTCTTTTCTTTTTTTTTTAAATTAAGAAAAGGCAACAGCAAAGTAAATTTCACATCTGCACCCTGCTGGTAAAGCATTTCAGCTCTGACGTGGCTGGAAGGAAGGCCCTGCCTTTGGCGCTATTGGCCTGGGACTTGCTAAGCTTAGAGTAAAACAAGCAGTGGAAACAGGTTTGAATTCCTGGCGAGAGAGGCTGGATAAAGATGGTAAAAAATGGAGGCTTCTCTTTTCAAGAAGAATTCAGATATTTCCTACTCTCCTTTCAAAAAAGGAAGGAACAGAAGCACAAAAGAATGATTTTACAGAGTGGAGTTCCAAAACCAATATCATGTCAACCACAACACTCAATAAAAGCGTAATAACTTCTGTGCATATCAATGTTCTCATTAAAAAATAGAAACCACTGAATGCAGTTTAAGAATATTCCACTCCAAAAAGATTCATATATCCCTAGCCTTACCCAGATACATAAAAGTGCATTGTGACAATAGATGGGTGATAACATTTTTGTGAAAGGTTTTCTCTTACTGAATCTGGCAGCCAAAAGTATGAGCTTTCTGTTTGTGAGTCAGTTTTAAGAGCTGCATTTGAATACTTCAGCAATGTTTTGAGGTAGGCACTTCCTGGTACAAGTTGCCTTAACAGAGAATCCAAAAAGGAGTATTAAAAAAAAAAAAAAGAGAATTTTTCAAAACAGTAGAATAAAAGGTGCTCTTTATCTCTTATTTCTGTGTTTGGAGGTTGCAGCATTTATATTCCATTTATGCAGAGGCTGAGCGTTTTGTGTTTGGATTTTTTTCTAGCATGTATCACAAATGCTGGATACCAAAGCCTATCCAGAAAGAAGCTTTGTCTTGTTCCATTGTCGAGCACTTGGAAAATTAGGAAATGTCCAAAAGTTTTGTTCTTTATGTTTTGGTACAATAGTATGATTACTTTTTTTTTATTTTTTAATTTTTTATTTCCAAAGGATTTCTGCATAGTTCAGTGCTTGAGAGAGGCCAGTTTGTGGAATTATTGAAGGCTACAGAAGGAAAACATCTCTGTAAGACACTGGCTGCAGGTCTGGAAATTGTAGAGGATGAGGCAAGCAGACAGAGAGCAGATGGTACCTGTCTTATGCATGGCCAGGAAGGTCTGTCTGGTGCTGAGTGATCAACGTTCACATATGCCCTTAGTTTTGTGTTTCTCAGTCTTCACAGTTCCAACACTGTTTTGTCAAGGAGAGAAGGATGTGACAGAATAGCCACTGGAAAGGATGTGTACTGAGGGAAAAGGTCTGCAGGTAACATTCCCTCCCAGCGCAGGCATGGGCAGCTGACTTTGGTGATGCTCTCAGCAAGCCAGGGAAATGCAGCAGCAAAGAATGAATAATAAATAACAAATAATAGCAGTGAATGCAACACGTGAGTGTTGCTTCACTCTTTACTCTGAGTTTAAGGTGGGCACTGCCCTTGGGACTTGCTTTGAAGAAAATCTCACTGTTTCATGAAGTTTTTTTTATTTCTGAGGGCATTTGTCTTGTAATGTAAGGTGGGAAATCTTTAGCTAAGAGAAGTGTTGTCTTGAATGTGGGAAGAATCAAGCTCAGGAGAGATAAACAGTCTTCCATTCCATCTCTTGATACAGACCAACATCTAAATAATGCTACCGCAGAGAGATGTCTTGATAAATGTCCTTCATTAAAGTCTTCCTTTTCATTTTTCCCAGTCTCATTTCTTTCTCTGCTGTAACTCTCATGGCCTCGCTTTAATAAAGCATCCATAGCGTCGGCCAGCTGAATACACCCCAGATGGAGCAAAGTTGCCCCCCTCTCTTTCCCTATCGCCGTTGTCACCCAAGCCCTTTACACAAATGACATTGCACTCTGCAAAGTCACACTCAGGCCCTTGGCATACCCAGCACAGCTCAGTGTGAGCAGCCCTGTTAGCTTGCACTTGTAACCACCCCACCAAGAGACTTTTATGTAGGAAAGTAGTAGATTTCCTCCCTATCATTTCAGTGCACGCTGTCTCTACCACAATAAGGATGTCTTGTCATGGGGATTTGCTAAGCCTGTGGTTATAATTAATCTGCTATTGTCTATAAAGTGACTTGTGAAATGCAGCCATGGAAAAAGTACAACATGGCCTCTTTTGGGTTATGCCAAGAAATGAGAGAGCTTTTTGGATGTTTCCTTTCTTATTCTTTGTACGACAGTGGGGAATTACAGAAGCAAACAAGCCATTGCTGAAGCCGTGTGTTTTGAAAAGGATGTTTCAGGGGTCTGCTGTAGAAATGCAGGTGAGAAAAAGATAACCTTCATAGCTGTACTGAGCAAACTCATGCCTTTTCAGACAAAAGCAGTCCCCTTTCGGACCAGACAGCCAATTTTTTTGAGCGTTCAGTAATTGAAGAGTGGGAATCACTGCATTCATCTTTGCCAACAGTGACGCCATCTGAACATGGGGTTGGTACTTTCAAAAAACAAAACAAAGCATTGAAATACAGAACATCATCACTGTAATTGCTCAGTTATCTGTTGTTGTATGCTCAGTTCATACTCAGCTCTTGACTTTGCCCACTCTTTTTCCCCCCAGTGAGAGCTACAAGAAGCTGGCCTCCCTCATATTTATGTGGGGGCTGAATATTCCTCTTTGACTATTGTGCTAGGGTTTTGGATGGGACAGTGAGATTTTTGAGTAGACCAATGTGGAGCCAGGAGTTGAACTTAATGATCCTGATGGGTCCCTTCCAGCATAGGATATTCTGTGTTCCTGTTCCATCCCTCCAGAGGGGAACCTCTCTGTCATTCCAGCAGGTCTTACAAAAGCACTATATTAAAATAACAATAAAGTGACATGATCACATGCTCCAAGTTATGTGATGCCAAAAACTACATTTACCTTTGCAGGTTTTGTCCCTCAGTGTTAAATTTCAAGGCTGCACCCTCTTTTTAGTTGTTTTTCATCCCAGATGGGGCATCGTCGTCCTGTTATCCACCTCAACAGAGCTATGGGGATTTAGCCAGGCCTGGTGAATAATACAGTCCTGGACTGTGCCACCAGTGAAAAGAGCAACTCACTGGACATCCTCTGGGCCATCTACCGCCTCCTTTCATGCACATACATCTTATCTTTACCAGCAACATTTTGCTTTCTTCTTATTCCTCCAGCTGAAGTGTGATGCACCCAGCTCAGGCCAGATTTCAGGGTTTTCGGTGGCAATGTGGAGGGCACATTTCTGGTTCACAGTGACTTACCCCAACTTCACCAGTTAGCAGCCTGTGCAGGTGGAGTCTGTGGAGTTTCTTGCTACAGCTGGTCTCTGAAGATGGCAAATATATTTTCGCCCAGTTTTCTTCTTGTTCTCCACCTGTTTTCTGGGAATTTTTTGAATATTTAATCCTAAGTGGTTAAAACATTACAAGGATGCTTTTATTCCACTTCATATGTAAAACTGTACATGCCATTACCTGATTGCGCTGAACACATCTACTGCACCATTAGAAAGCATTAAAGCAAGCAGGGACCATCGAACTCCTAATGATTTATGGCACCAACTCCTGAGCTCTTCTGTCTGTATTCTCACTTGTGTCATTGATGCTGAAGGGTGTAGCCTCAACAAAGAATGCTGGTGCCACTTAAATCAGTGGGTGTCTTCCCATCAACTTCAACACAGTTAAGACTTTTTACCCTTTATCGATCTGTAAAGAGGCAGTAAAGTTCTGTATTACACGACTATCATAAACAGACAGGTAGGAATCTTCTATTACTCATCTCAAAACAATATGCACCTGCCAGGCTGGCTGAGTTATGAGCCCATTCTTGTGAATATACATGGTATACATTCAGGGAGAGTTATGTTTTTGGAATGGCTGTTTAGGAAAATAACGGCGTGACCGCAGTTCTCAATCAAGCCCCTGTGGCAAATTTCTGTGTGACAGGGAGCGAGTCATTAGGTATTAGGCTAGAGAGCATTACACTTTCTGTCTCTTTCTGAGATATGACTTGAGTTGGGAGGCGGAGAAATGAAGTGGATCCACGAAGTAGGATTTTAGATAATGGATGGGCCTTGTAATATATGCAATTTGAGAGGCGAGAAGACTGCTTATGCTGACAAGACAACGTATGAGACTAAAAGTGTGGATATTTGGGTGCTTTGTGGTTATTATCTGTTTGAAGGACAGAAGAAGATGAATCCCCTTGACCTGACAGCACTTTTACAATAGGGTTGTCTAAAACTGGGAGATTACTTCAGCTGGCAGTGTATACTTGGAAGACAGTCTAAAAAATTCAACGTAAAAAATAAGCCTTATAAGCTTTATAAACTGCTTCAGAACCCACTGTTTTATTGATGTCTTAAGAAAATTAAATATATAGCCCTGTGCAAGAATAGTTTCTTAAGCTCCTCAGAACAGTCAAAAGAATATAAAAAAGGCAAAAAATAGTAAACCATTAGTATGGTTTTAAACAACATGTGAATCATCTGAAGAGCAGATCAATATGACACCGCACAGCTTCATTTTGAATAGCAGCTTTCCTGCAAACAGAATTAAATAATGTATAAGAAACTGGAGAGTGCGTGTCTGTAAGCTACTGACCATGGTGGAAGGATTTTATAAGGAATAAATGAAGACACTGTTTAACCTAGGAGAGAAATTAAGAGACTCTTGGGGGAAAAGGTGCTATTTTCAGATACTGAAGAGAACAGAAGTTGACTAAGCAAGGAACTGTGTGGACTGAAGTGAAGGGCTTTTCTGCTGTTAGTATCAAGGCCACAGGGGAAGAAGAAGAGAGGAGGTGCTAAACCAAAAGAGTGAAGCAAAAGGAGGATCCAAGCCTGCAGATGAAACTCTGAGCTTGGAGACTTTGGAAAAGTAGCAAGGTTGTTTCTGAGTGTGTTTTCCTCACACCTGGGCTGCATTTTTTGCTGGGTTCAGATCATTTGCCGTGTCGAGGGTATATAAATAAAACATAGAGCGTAACGCCTGCACAAGGGTCAAGTGAGAGAACACTGTCCATAGCATGCAGGGACTGCAAAACATAAGGAGTCCATAACATGAAGTGAAATGTCCTTGAAGTTTCAAGTTGAGCAAATTGGATGGGCTTTGTAGGCCCTTAGCCAAGGACAGGAATGGACACATTGAGACTACAGGGAGCATTGGAGGAGAAGGAAGAAAAACTTTGGCATGGCTCAAAGCCAGCTCACATTAAGTCTCCATTTATGTCTTCAAACAGGGAATCAAATGCAAAGCTTGACTAATGGAAAGAGATCAAAGTGATTATTTTTTAAATCAGTTCCCTCCCTGCTGGCCTTTGAGCAGCATTCAAGGAGGCAAAGAGCCTCACCAGCCCCAGTGACGGCAACACTGGAGGCGGAACAGAGAATGGAAGGGGCAGAGGGCAGAGAGGCAAAGTGTTTGAAGTTGTTTCCAGTTCTTACAAAGGTTGTGAATATTAAACCTTATTCATTTTTAAACCAATTTAGTTAATCCAGTGCTAATCCCTGTGTAAACACATTGAGAGTTGATTTGAAAGATAGAAATCTGCCTTGTGGTGGAAGACTTAAAGAGCTTGCACTACTTAGTTTGTCCTATAGAAGGTGAAGATGTGACTTTATTCTTTTCTGCAACTCCACGCATGAAGGAGAGAGCTGATAGCAGATATTTTTATAATCTAACAGAAAAAAAAAAAAGGTGGGTGGGAGATGTAGGCTAGAAATCAGGTCTGCAGTTTTGCCAGGAGGTCACGAACCAGAGAAATCCAGTGGAGCAGACTGGAATTAGATATCAGGAAGCCATGAAGGCACTTCCTTCTCTTTTTCAACAGCAGGAATAAGTTTGGCACTTAAGGGCATTGTTTCATTGAGCAGCCTGTGTAAAACCCAGGTTGGGTGGTGGTGTTGGCTGGATGAGAATCGTCTTCCACCTTTATGGTTCACTGACTTTTGAAACCAAAGGGCACTCAAGATGAGCGCTGTGTTAAGCTGTCCCACTTGCACCCGTGTCCCATGGACTTGCAGCCTTTGGCTTTCAGCAGATGAATTGAAACCAGTCAATTTTGGTTTCCCGGTGGCTGTTGAAAGAGCAGGACACAGAAAGATGAATTCCATCACTGTAGAGCATAACCGTGAAAGTGAGCGAAAAATGGGATGTAGGAGGCCTGAGGTCCCCATAATGAGAAGGAGCTGTTGTTTTTGCAGTTTGAATCTTCTGCCAGTATTGCTGTAGACATGAGCCTCAACCATATCCAAACTCCAGCAAATTTGAAGGATATATATTCATTTGTCTGAAAATGTATTGGAATGATCAGAAAATCATTAACAGTAACGTGCCTGTCTTGAAAACAGAGGTCTGCCAAATTTCTAGCTAATTTAATCAATTTCTTAACCAGTTTTAATACATAACAGCACACCAAAAAATTATTTTTGAATTACCAAACCCAAAATACTGCAGTAGATGAGTTGATGAAGTGTAACCAAAAATCAGTGTACGAAACTCTTCATATAGTGTGACATTCTGCCAATTTTGCTTTGGGCAAATGCAAGAGATGCAGCACACAGTGCTTTCCCTGGAAGAGCTGTTTGTGTAGTCAAGCACGCATCAGTAGTCTCTGTTTTGGTACCAAACTTTATAAATCAGCCCAATATGGGTTTGTCCTCTTGAACGTTCCCAGCACCATGTACTTTAATCTCATTATTTTTCTGCCCTTTGATCACTTTGTTGTAGATGAATTTAATTTCTCAGTAACTAATTTACAGCATTGTAAAATGCAGTTCTCCACGCTCATTATAAGGGACTTTACCCATTTTTTTCAGTTAAAGTTTGCCTCCCTCTTGCTTTTCCTTCATTTATGAGTATGTTAATTACTTTCAGCGATATTACTTGGAAACTCATTAATGCATTTTCATTAAGAACATTAGCTTGTGCTGTTCCACCAGTCACATCCCTTTTGCCACTCGTACTTTTCCCAACTTTGGACAGTGAGGATTTGAGGGGCACGTTACAACAGGAGAATTCCCCTGCCACTACATCATTTTCTAGAGACGGATTCGTGGCCGTGGATTCATTTAATGTTCTCCTATTGCATTTTACCAATACTAAGAATAAAAGCCTTAAATGGGTGATGAGGGCTTCTGTTTTTGCAGTACGCAATTTTGAGTAATCGCTACTCAGGCAAGTCCTAGTTGACTGAATGTGCCATTACATGAAAATATTGAAGCCTAAGAATCACATTATTTTCCACTGTCTCCAAGATTCATTTTAGAGCAGCTATTTGGATCCCTGCCACATTATCTTTAAGAAAAAAAACTGACGTCTGTACTTGTGACATTGTCTAAAATGAATCTTTATCCATGGATTATTAACTGCGTATCCCTTATGGTCAATGGCTTAATTAAATCAGATAATGATGACCTTAAAACTAATTTAGCACTTTCATACACACTCTTTCTGTTTGCTTCATGTCAAATACAGACACGCTGGTAAAATCTTATCCTAGCATTAAGATTTGAAGCATCCTGCAATGAAGCACATGGTTTGCACAATGGAAATTAAATGGAGGCAACTCACTCTGGCACAAAATGTGCCCCGCTGGTCAGTTAACTGGAGCAAAAAGAGCTATCGTGTCACATTATAGCGCAGGTGAGATCTGTTCCACGAGCTGAACAACTGAAGTATATGAACAGTTGCCTGCCTGCTGTTGCTATTGGATATCACTGCACTGATTTGCAAGAATAATCTCATTGTACAGTCATTAATAGAAATTAATTAGAGGAAGACATCTTAACAAAGATGTCCTAAGTCTCTTTAACTTGGACTAAAATGAGGTTTGAGAGGCATGAACGGAAAATAGAACTAGCTTTCTCTGTGCTTTCATCAATGTTTTAAAAGCTCAGAAAAGGCATTAATTACACTATTTACCAAGTCGTTGAATTTGTATGATGTTAAAAAATACATTTCCACCTCTGCTTTTCTTCAGCTTGTCAAGCTGCCTTTCTGTTTTATTCCAGCCTGCTTTCTCTGCCTGTCTATCCTGCCTTCAACTGACACTGCATCATTGCAGCTCACTCTGATGTTGTTGTAGGTACGATACCATCACCAACCAGTGGGAGACCATCGCTCCTCTGCCCAAAGCTGTGCACTCAGCTGCTGCTACTGTCTGTGGTGGGAAGATCTATGTCTTCGGTGGGGTGAACGAAGCCGGCCGAGCTGCGGGGGTCTTGCAGTCCTACATCCCTCAGACCAATTCATGGAGTTTTATAGAGTCTCCAATGATCGGTAAGGGAATCGTGTTGTCAGAGTGAACCCGTATTATGACAGAAATCTCTGCGCTTCAGGTATTTTAATGCCTTTGCAGAAAGCAAATGGGTTGTAGGGAGGGGGATGTGTTTGTAGCAGATTGGCAGGAATGCATGCATTTTATACCAGAGAGGCAATTATCCGGATCTTCAGTGAAGGCAATTGTCACTCATTAATACAGCTAGTTATCAGCTAGAAGTGATGAGTTCAAAGTAGAGGAGAAAGGAAAGCAGTTATTAGGTGTGGACAACTGGTAATTTTAGACCCAAAAACTGTGAAGTGCAGTGAAACTTTATCCTAGCATTGTGTGTTGCTCCATGCTTTAAAAAGCACTGCTCAGTTATTGGATTGTTACCCACGTGCCTGTTCAAATTGTTCCTGTCCTGTCGCAAGAGGTGGTCATTCTTAACTGGGATATAGCAGTAGTGTGAAAGGCATAGAGGCTCCAGAGTCTGAATCCTCCAAGACCTGAAGATTATTAAAACTGTGTTTATTAGCATGTGATGCCCTAGAGCTCTCTGAACATTTTACAGGACAGAGCCAGATGCTCTACAGAAGAAGGGTAAGATGAGGGGTCAAATTTTCTACTACACCAACCAATTTCAGATGTGCAAACTTCCAAAATGCTTAAAAGATTGCAGTTTATTTGCTTTCTGTGCCAACTTGCACCCTAAGAGCCGAGGCTGCTTTTGGAAGCAAGGTTTAGCATTCAGGCTTACAAGGACATTCCTGCAGGTAACAGCCATCAGGAGCATGTGCTCTGTGCTGGATGGGTGGCTATGGGCAGCTTTCCATCTGGATGTGCCCAAACACCTGAAGAAGCAGCACTTATGCAGTCATTGCAGAGAAGCTTGGAGGCTGCCTTTGTGTCCCAAACCTCTTAGTCATGCTGAAACGTCATAGAATCATAGAATCATTAAGGTTGGGAAAGACTTCTAAGATCAACTTAGAACCATTGACTTACCATCAATATTGCCCACTAAGCCACGTCCTTAAGTACCAAGTTGACCCTTTCCTTTCACACCTCAAGGGATGGTGACTCCACCACCTCCCTGGGCAGCTGT
Organism: Centrocercus urophasianus; assembly: GCF_019232065.1. NCBI lineage: Eukaryota > Metazoa > Chordata > Aves > Galliformes > Phasianidae > Centrocercus > Centrocercus urophasianus. Next base: position 1,075,352 of record NW_024884142.1, on the reverse strand, counting down.
TCCAATACCCAGCCATTCTTTCTGAGAAGAAATTCTTCCTACTATCCAATTCAGACCTCCCCTGATGCAACTTGAGGCCATTCCCTCTTGTCCTGTCATCATGACAAATAACAAGTCATGGTCTGAGTGTTCAGCCTGGTAGACCAAGTATGAGTAGGAAGTAATAAATGACACAGTATACAGTTATGAGGCATTCAGGCCACCTAGGCACATTCAGAAAGCTAAAACAAGCTTGTTACTATTATTATGACTCTCTTCTCAGTGTTCCCTAGTAAAAGAAATCACGAGGCATTGGTGTGGCCACAGCTGGAGCCTCCCTGGTGAAGGCAGCGCTGCTTTCCAGCTCCCTTGCTGCTGTTTGTGTCCAGCCTAACATAACATGACATGCATATGATGCAGCATGAAGCGCCCAGCGGGAGGGCGTTAACCAGCAAAAGTCGTGTTTCTGTAATACAGCAGTGCAAACAAACCTATTGCCTGGCTTTTTCCATCACAAAGCTACGGCTGCCACTGTTCATTTAATCCACTGACTGACAGTATGAGGTTTTCCAGTTCTCAGAGCGTACTGCAAAAATGAATGCATTATGCAAAGAAGCGTTCCTTTTCCGTACCAAGATAGTACAAGTGCCAGCCACAGAGCTAAGCAATCATTCCCTGGACTCATTATACTGTCTAGCAGGCATCAACACCACATGTATTTGGAAAAATCATCCAAACCATCCAGAGGTGAGTTTGTCACCAATCAATATAGCAGATGTGTATTATCATTTCCTAACAAAAATACACAAAAGTGAAGTTAGAAGACAATGCTTCTGTTTTCTTAATGTAAGTAAAGTTAATTAGTTAAGTTGAAGGCTTAAAATATGTGATGAAATGTGGAGTTGCTGTGTGTCTCTGTTGGGAAATGTGTAACGCCAGATTATTTGCAAATAAAGTAAAACGTGGGAGAAGTGGAGAACCAGTGGAGAATATCCAGAAAAGTGAGCTGATATGATTCTTCTTCTTCTCTAAAAATGCTTTAGGAATATTGGAATACATTTTTATTCCACCAGCTCTACAAGAAGCAGAGTATCACCTGTGCTTGCAGAGTATCCCCAAAGAGCTGAATGATACTCCATGATACTCCATGATACTCCATGTGCAGTGCAGGCAACCTTTACTTAAAAGAAACAGGGAGTAGGAGGCTTGGAGTACTTTTTAGAAAATGGAGATAAGGTGAACTGTGTAATTGCTGGTGTGCTCTCGAGATCCTCAAAGCTTTTTTGTGCATGTTTGTGAATTCTTAAGGTGTCCCCCTGGGCTAAATAACCTGAGACATCTGACAGTGAGTTGTGTGGTTTAAGATCACTCCAGAGATCAGTGAAACCTCTTTGACTTCAAATGGTTTAACAGGTTATTTAAAAACACCTCAAGCATGCTCAAATATGCAACAGTAGATGCAGGTGTTGAAAGTACCTGAGGTGTCTGGAGATCTTTAGGCTGGTGTTACCTGCTCAAGTCACTGTGGTATTTTGCAAATGTCAGCAAGCTGAATGCAGCATGGCACGTGATTGAACCCAGTCAACACCCAAGGCAGTGCTGGCATCAACCATGGCAAGGGAAAGGGTCATTTTAGGATAATATTAATAGAGGTGAAGCAGGCTGGATACTGAAATCTTGTCTGTTCAGAGGTATGGAGTGGGGACCCGTAGCTCATCTACTCAGCTTAGCCCTTGCCCTCTTCTGCCTGCCTTTCTCCTATGAATAAGCATTGAATCCAGCCCCAGTTTCCATTTATTTGTAGCCCACATGTGCCATGAGGTGACATGAGGTTGCTCCACTTCTGTTCTCCCAATATGTGGAGGCAGCAGATGTTCCTTCAGAAACACAATCCACAACTCAATGTTACTCAGATAGAGGAGCATCCCAGGCCTTTCCCACTGCACATTTCTGGTAAACCACCGTGCACCACACCTCTTCCTGCATTTTGAGCTGTTAGAAGTTTGTTGCTGTTGAGCCAAAGTCCTACAACAGTAAGTGAAGCCAGGCTGCATCCTTGCAGTGCCTGCCTTTCTGTACCTAGACCATTGGCTGACTGCTAAAAATACATTTCTTGCCCAGCTTCCTAAGTTTGGTCCTATTTAGGAAGAAAGCAGTAGGCATGCTGAAGCCAGTGATTGTAAGTAAACCTAATTGTCTCGTCACTGCATCTTAGTTCATGTTGTGTCTTCATATCAAGGCACTAAAATACAGCTTTGCTGGTACTCTGAGCAGTCTGTATCTGTACCGGTGTAATTACAAGTTTTGATTAGTGCTTCTGAATTTTTTTGAAAACAGTGTTTCTTCATTGACACTACTAAATTCTAAAACCTACTGAAAACTATGGGAACACACAGGACAAAGATCTACGAGCATTTCTGGTTTCTAATCCACGTGTCCAGTTCTTCCCCATACTATTCACTATTCAACTGAAATGGGACAACCACAGAGCTAAGAATGCAATAAATATATGGAAAACAGTGTTAGCAGCATCTGCACATTTCTATTGCTCTGTTTGATGTCTTAAGTTTTGTTAAAATACATAATGAATCATTCCCATGTTCCCAGAGATAGGCCCACCAGGCCCTCCCCTGGAGCACACTTGCCCACCAGGACATTCCTCAGCCTGCTGTCTCCTGTGTCCTCAAACCAGAGAATGCAGACATCCCTGCTCTATGATAACAGCCCCATGCCAGAAAGGCTGATGACATCCAAGACCTTGCTGCTATATCTGCACCTCAGCCTCCCAAGCTGTGTGATGGATCAGACCACAGTCTCACAGCTGCTGAGGGACACGGTCTTATCCACAGCTGTGCCATTCTTGAGCTTGTCTGCATAGTTTCAGGGATGGGAAGAGATACTATTAAAAGCAGATTTAGCTTCTGTTAATGAGTCTCCTTTCTCCAGTGTGCTTCACCATGTGAATTGATGTCCTTCCTGCAGCCTCCTGTGCCTGCAGGGACACCTCTGGTTGCAGCCGAGTCGGGACTGGTGGCACATTGGCGTTTCTTCCTCCTTCTAAAAAAGTTTGGCTGGTTTTGTTTCATAACCTGTTTCTATATGGAGCACTGTCTTCATGCCACTTTTGTCTCTGACGGTGTGCTTTATTGGAAAGCAACAAAAGATCTTTAAGCAATCGTGGATGGGAAAGCAGAACTATGGTAATTGACCACATAACGTACCAAGAAATCTGAGAGCCACAAAACACATCACAGACAGCATGCTGCTGTTACGAATTGAGCACACTGGCAGGTTAAATTATAAACCCCATGTGAAGTGCACCTACAGCTCAAGGATTGTCTTTGAGTGCATACCCCTTCCTGCAATGACCCGTCTTGAGAAGAATAGAAATACTTACCTATTTTCCTACGGCAGCAGCAGAAGAGAATGATGTTATGATATTATCCACTTGGAGAGAAGAGTATCTTTTATCTATTATTTCCTTTACATTTACTCTGCCTTTTAATCTCAAGAATGCTTGCTGTCTTGGACAAATCTCATTTAATGTTTTCCAGCCTGAAGTAGATTGCCGTGTCTGACAGCCCCAGCATTTGAATTTTGGAAGGGAAAGGAGGTTGTATCTCCAAAGCCTCAGTTCCCATATTCCCAGTCCTCTGTCGCATAGGACCTGGTGTGACACCCAAAAGCGTTGACCAAAAACATGCTTTTGCTAAATTAGGGTCCCCCAGCACCTTGCATTATTACGAGGTTCCAGACCATCAGTGGATGGTCTGTAAGGCTGGAGACTCCTGGGTGCTTTCACAGGGTTACCAAGCCCTGGAAAGGACAACAAAGGAAGGGTGGTGAGGTGAAGTAAGGTTGCAGACTGAAGGTGGGCATCCACGCTTAGTTGGTAGTTTCCAAGCTCCCCGTATCTGTCTAAACCTGTGGCCTCCATGGTAACAAAAGAGAAGTAAAACAGTGTTTTCTCTCTACTCGTGCCTAGAGGGGTGTCTCTTGTGTCTTTCTGCCATATCTACATCAGGATCAGGACACTGTGGATTTCTCCCTTCTTGAAAGAAGCAGCAGAGCTGTCTCTGTGTCTCAGTCCCAGGCTCACTTTATACCAATTTATGAAATTGCAGCTAAAGCCAGAAGTACTAAAAAGACAACAGATAGACAGTGTCTTGAAAAATTGATGAGAATCAGGCACGTTTGCCTCTCAAAAGAAGAAAGAAAAAGCGTATCAGTCTGCTCATTTGAAAAGAAAAAAAAAATCACTATAAAAATAACCAAGGGGGTTTCCCTCTTTTACTCTGACAAAAAGGAACGTGCAGTCAGTGATTCAGTCTCCTGAGAAGTCGCTGCTTCTGCCTTGAGGGAGCCCCAAATAATTTCCCTGTGAGATTTGGGAGTTGAGCTCTTTTTTTTCTTTTTCTTTTTTTTTAATGTGATAGTTTTATTCTCCTGCAAAATAGTGCTGGTGGGAGGGGGAAAAAAACAGCCAGGAGAATGTGATAATTAAATATGGAGAACTTCTGATGAGTGTCTTAGCTGGAAAAAATGTCACATATGCAAGTCTGATTTGGAAAGGGATGCAAGACGGGTTGTTAGGACAGATAAGTCTTTCTGATGAATTATAGTGGCTTAGTGGCACTGAGAAGAAACTGAATATTCCTTGTTCTATTTTCTGGATGAATTAGTTTCTTCCCATCTGTTCCCAAGGATCAGTGACATTTTCCTAATGCATCTGTGTTTTTTGACATATGCCTGTAGATACTGAGAGTAATAGGAGCCCAGCTTACCCCATAACGTGTTTTGTCTGTGCTGCAGGCCCACACCTCCCCCAAAACCAAACCAGACAACACCACAGCCAAGCTGGAACAGAAGAACACCATAAAATCATTGTTATTTTCCTTCCAGTTTAGTAAATTCAACCCCCAGTTAAGGAAATTACCACTCTTCTGGACACGTCCAGCAATTTCTGCTTAACTCTGGTCAAATTAAGTCTCTCGTTAAATATTTAATGGAATCAGATGGTTATAAAAGTACCTCAGGGTTACAATGCCAGCCGGGCAAGAGGTAAGAAAATGCCAAAAGTAAAGCCCAGCAGGGTTGATTTGAGCCCACTCCTTTTGTTGTTTGTAAAAGAGAACAGAGGATCCCAGACGTGGGAGGAACACTCAGAGTCCTTGGATGCTACATGGAGACTGTTAGCAGTGAAGTAAAAGCACTGTAAGGATGGAGCTCTCCCCTCCAGTGTGTTGTCCTGCATGCCCCATCCTTGACCAGCAGCATGACATTCCGGCTGATTCCCCACTGGTGATGCAAGAGAGTTGTCCTTTACTGAGCATACACCTACCTGCATGTTTTGGAGACGCTTTCTATAACTACTTACAGAGAATTTGTATAGGAAGACCAAAGGATGTGTCCCCTAGCACTAGGACAGTCATCTAGGAAATGCCTGCTCCGAAGGGCTGCATTATTGGAGAACTAATTGTGAGACATATTTTCACTCAAATGAAGCAATGTACTCCCATCTTTTGTTCCCAGACGCTGCTGATTGGTTTCACTGAAATGCTGATGAAAAAAAAACTGTATCGCATTAAGACAGACACCATCATGAGAAATTTCAGCCCAACTGGCTCCTGGTTAATAACGTGCATATGGCGTGATAGCAGCATACGGGACAAGTCAACTAATTAAATTACAAGGATTTTTTTTGATAAATTATGCTTAGTTCTACCAGTTTTTGTAATAATGCTTCCGCTAACACAGAAGTTTTAAAGCATCCTTGGAAATTCTGATTGAGCTTAGGATAAGGCACTTCCTTAATTTCACAACTCAGCTTCGCACGGTTCATTGCTAATGTACAGGAATGTTTGGAGATACTTCTCACATCTAAACAGAGAAATGCGGGTAAATTTATGAGACAGAAGGGGAGAAAAAGTTGGGTCTCAGAAAGCCTTCTGGATTGTGTGGGTGACCTTCCCATGAGCTAAAGTAGAATACAGAGGAGAATCAACTCTTGAATATTATTAAGTGGGACTCTGCACTGTGGGATTCTTCTGTACTTAGCTACTTAGGAAGCATCTGGATTAAAATTTGCAGCAATTCAGAATTCTGAAACAACTTGACATCTTAATTTCATATGTAAGAGTGGTGCTTTCACAGTGATTCCGTTAGGCTTTGCGAGAGGATAATTGTACTTTCCCAGTTTAGAGGGAGGTGTGTACTGGGGAATGAAGGACTGATGAACTTTAAAAGTGCCTTTGAGAACTTTGAGAGAGAAGAACAAAAGCAGGAAAGATTTCCTCATTTTTCTTTCCCTAGCCTTGGAGGTTTAGAGAAACGTGACTTATCTATAAATAAGGGGAATGTATAAATAAAAAACAGTCTCCAAACCTGAGCCTAAAACTGATCTCAGTGTTGCTTTCCATTGACAGATAACAAATATGCTCCTGCAGTCACTCTCAATGGGTTCATCTTTATTCTTGGAGGAGCTTATGCACGAGCAACCACCATCTATGACCCAGAGAAAGGCAATATTAAAGCAGGTCCCAACATGAACCACTCCAGGCAGTTCTGCAGGTGAGAAAAACCCTTCAAATCGAATTACCAGTGCCTTAGTATTTTCTGCTGCTAAATAAACTAATACTGCCTAATAGTGAAGGGGAAAGGGGAAAGGTGAGTACCGTCTGGGGATTTTCCTCTTCCTCGTGTTTAGGGATGCAGCATTTTCCAAAGTACTCTTCCAGCACCCTGTTATGGTTCTTGCATCTCCTCGTATTCAGGCACCATGGATCAAGGGAGGGAAATGCCTTGGGCTTCTGTAGCAGACCACAGTCACCTTGATTTGCTCAGTTTGCCATGCGTAAGCGGAGGAGGATCAGTACACGCTATATTAGACTGCCATCATGTGGGATTGGTTGTTTGCTAACTAGCCAACAGAGACCTGAAAGGAAAGAATACTGAATAAGCACCACACACTGATACTAATTATTATTTATTATGTATCTTTGATTGCTTTTCGGGCTCACTGCTCTGATCCCAGTCACAGGTTTAACAAACTTCCCAAACTGGCATACGAAAATAAAACTTGGCACCCATCACAGACACTGGCAGGACTTAAAGGCCTTTTCAAAAGTATTACGTTACCATTACAGAGAGCAGAGGCTGGCAGCTCTCAGGCAGTGCTCAACGCCAGCCCCTCACAGAGCAGTTACCGGCCGAGCTGTCCATGTCGTGCTGGCAGCCATCACGTGCTTGGTGAGGGCTTGGTATTTATTTCCATGGCAGCAGCATCTCGAGCCACTGAGCAAAGCTATGGTTGGAGGGGTTGTGTCCCCTCCATGGGCGTGGACGGTGCCATAGGGCAGCTGGAGGGCCCCACTCCTTAATGCAGGGGCTTTTCTAACACCTGCCCTACAGCTGGAAAACACCTCTTTGGTTCAGTCTTCTGCTTTAGTGTCTGTTTTCTTCAAAGACTGAAAACCATAAATAAAAGACAGTATAGCTAATAGCATCACCACCACAGTTCAGAACCATAGTCACAAGATTTTGGGATCATAGCCCTAGACAGCAAAATGTAACACGAGGGACCTTTGTGCATTTTTGATCCATTCCTGTATCTTGCTAGAGAGAGGGATGCACTGCTCTTTGAACATCTCTGTTCTGTAAAACATAGCAAATATCTGTTAATTAGGCATCTGTTTGTAACACACCACGAGAGAAATTGCTTAACTGCGGGTGATTTCAGCCAGGGAACGTGAGCTGAGCATCTCGCATGACCACTTCCAGAGATTTCTAACATGGAGGAATGCTTTGTCTGCACCCAGCAGAAAGCAAACCTCATGACTGACCAAGGAGGGTTAACCAGTGACTGTTAGCTGCTGTTTCAGTGCCACAATGTTGTTCCCAATAGACTGGCTTGGCTTAAGCAGAAGGTGGCACCCATCAATAAAAAGTAACTGCAACATTTTTAAATATCTTCTTTTTGTTCCAAAGCCTAAAGCAACTGTCAACATGGTGGACCAGAAACCTACATTTACAGTGGAATAGTCACCACTGACAGAAGCAGTTCAGTGCATGCATCCTGAATAACAAAAAAAAAACATCATTTCTGAAATTATTAAATCAAAAGGAGACATGAAAGCTGCAACAAAAACAAACTAAATCAATATACATGGAAATAGGGGAAATGGGAGCTTAGCAGTAACAAACACAAAAAGTACAGGTTAAAAACAGGCTGCTGATAAAAGCAGCTGAGGGAATCAATGGGGTGCTGAGGGCCAAGAGGAGAAAAAGCAAAGCACTTTTAGTGTGTCGTTTTAGTCAGTTCTAAATACATAGGTCGCTCCAAAAGTAATGCCTCCTACTTATTTCCACATGGAAATTGCAACAAACACAAAGAGCACACTAACACTTTTTGATAGAGCAAATTGTCAGCTACCAAACACTATTTTTCTACACAGTCACCACTTCAGCTGTGCATTTTTAAAAGCGATGAACAAGAGCCTGCATGCCACACTCATGAAAATCAGCATCAGTGTTCCACAGCTGCTGTGATGGTTTTGTTGCTAGGAAAATGTTGCCCACACAGTCCATCTTTGATCAGCCCAAACATACAGAAGTCAGAAAGCACCAAATCCAGATTATACGGTGGGTTTGGTAGGGCAATCCAGCCAAGACTTGCAATGTGGCAATGTGTTCCCCAGTCTTCAAACTGATACAGGATCTGGCATTATCATGTTGCAAGAGAAAGGTTGTCTTCTTCTTTGGTCTGACTCTGGAAGTTCCAATCTTTAGCTTAGTCAGTGTCACGATGTAACAGTCAGAGTTGATGGTTTGTCTGGGTTCCAGGAAATCCAGAAAGATCACCCCTTTCATATCCCAGAAGACAGTGCACATCACTTTACCTGCAGAGAGCTGCATCTGGAACCTTTTCTTTGATGAGGAATTCATGCTGCCGCACCAAGAACTGTTTCAACTCCAGCTCATACTGTTGACACCACATCTCATCACTGGCAATGATATGTTCAGGAAATCATCACCTGCACCCTCATATTGGGTCAGTAGGTCCTAACAAACTTGCGTACAGAGTTCTTTCTGTTCCTGTGTAAGCATTCATGGGACCCACCTGGCACACTCTTTGCAATACCCCAACATTGCCACGATCATTTTCAACGCATTGAGGTCAACATTCTGCTTTGTACACAGTATCCTGATCATAATCTACCAATGTATGTGGATGAGCTGATTAAGACACTCTTCATTTCGTGGTGTTACAGCTGTGCATGGCTGTCCTGAATGTGGCTTATCTTTTGTGTTGCTGTCACCACTGCTGAAATGCACCAACCACCATCTCTCTGTGCTACATTCGCTGTTTGGTCCCCTTAACTGTTCAACAAGTGGGTGCCATTCTGCCCACGTGGAGGAATTCAGTGACACAGCTTTGCTTCATACTCACTTCCATGTCAGACACCATTCTGTCCGACTGCCTCTCTGCTGCCATGTGTCACAAGGCAACAAAATGTGACGGGATATTGGTGGGAAGGTTCAGCCTCTACTGCCATTCCACCAGCATCCTCTGATGTCTCTGCAGCCTCTGATGTCGTGGGCTGACATAATGAAATAGGAGACATTATTTTCGGAGCCGACATCGTAGATGAGACTGCTGAAATAGCGAAGTGTCAAACTGAATGATCTGACGGATAGTTTGTGCTTGCATTTGGACAGAAGCAAGCAGCTTTGGTTCCATCATATACTGTGAATGGACCAACAGTGAAAAAGGTCAGAAATTAAGTAGTCAAAGCAGGCAAACTGGTCGCGGTTCACCCAGGCCCCTTTACAGCCTTAGCAGAGAAGCCGTTTAAACCACCGTTGTTGATTTGTAACAGCTCTTACAATTCAGGGGGATTCAGGTGGATCGGGGCACTGCCGAAGCGTTTCCCGTATTTTGAAAAAGGTGAAAGGCAGATTTTTAGTGTGGCAGTTAATTTTGCAAAGAATCGGCAGCAGGCTAAGTGGTCTCGCATTTAGCCTGATGTTGGTCCTTGGACGAATAGCAGAGAGGTTAATTTGGGATTTCTTCAACAGATAACTAGATACTAATAATTAAATGAACAGCAATCAATGCGTTTTCCTGGAAAACAGGACTTTGTCAAGCAAACCTTCTGTCTTTCAGTTTTGGGGTGGGAGTTGGGTTCTTTGTTTTGTTTTTTAATAAAACACGCCTGGCTGCTCAAGACAACTGTGGAGCTGTAATATACTGCGATTTCTCCCAGGTATTTGGCTGGTATTACATGGAATTAACACGGCACACATTAGAGAGATTAAATCTGCTTCACTGACAGGTCTCGAAATGTAGTTGTTAATGAGAAGATATCATTGAGAAAGGCCATCAGCAACAAGCATTAAATCTTCTTCAGTGCTAGGTAATATTTCTACCAGCGATCCAGGTAATAGAAAAACTCCCCTGGTAAGATTGCAGGTGGTGTAACATTTGGTGGGGTTACAAATACTACAGAATGAGCAATATCTGCATGTCCCAGTTAGGCAGTCTCAAGCTAGCAGTGGTGGTGTAAATGCAAAGCAATGCATTTAAGAAGCACAGTTGCAGCTGCACCTGCCCAAACTCCCTTTAGAAAGCCACGGAGGAGGAGCTAACAGAGGCTGCTCAGAGCTGCACAATGTGAGCTCTCACTGCAATGCTGTGGATAAAAGTCAGTGTGATACTGGATGTAGCAAATGAGCTGTAACAGAGGAATGAGAACAAGTTGGGAAGAAGTGCTGTATTGCAAACCATAGGGGCTGGAAGGGACCTCTGGAGAACATCTGGTCCCTAGAGAAGGTTGCACAGTAAAGCATCCAAATGGGTTTGAATTGCTCCAGAGAAGGAGATTCCACCACCTCTCTGGGCAGCCCGTTCAGAGCTCTACCACCCTCAGTAAAGATCTTCGTGTTCATATAGGGCTTCCTGTGTTGCAGTCTCTGCCCATTGCCTCGAAAAGAGCCTGGCTCCATCTGCTTGACTGCCATCCATTAGACATTTATAAGCATTGCTAAGATCCTCCCAGCTTTCTCTCTTCACACAAAATATATGAATTTTTATACGAATTTTAAGGAGTTATAAAAGAAAAGCTGAGAGGTGACTCAATCACTGGGAGCAAGTGGAAGAGCTTTCGGTCTCAGCAGATGAAGGCACAGTGGGTTACAAGGGCCAGAAAGCGACATTATGCATCTGAGCCTTCCAGCAAGGCACTGCACTACCAGCAATCAGACAGCGAGCCGCCGGGGCCGAGCACACCACCACGGTGTTTGTATGAGAAGATTAGATGTGCTCCCAACAGAGAGGCTGCCTGGGGAAAAGTCTGTGGCCTTATACACAAACTGAGAATGACTGCGCGCTGAGGTCCCTCCAGACCTCAGTCTCTGAGTCTACAAATTCCTCATTCCTCTCATTACCCAGGATCACAAAAACACGCTTTAAAAGCAGCAACATAAACAACTTAAAAATTAACCGTGTGCTATTGATCTCCTCTCAACAGGAATCACACACCACCAAATTTGCTGGGAAAATCTTGACCGTATCACCTCTGTTCTTAGCTGCACTGCTTTTACATGATAAGTGGGATTGGTTAGACAACGGGGAAGATAAATGCACGTGGTATTCCCTGCATAGCACATGTGAAAACAGAGAGGTCCACTGGAACTGTTTTAATATCCAGCTAAATTGCTCTTAATGAAAAACTAAAAATAAACAGCTCAAATCTCCAGCTCACGCCTCTCCTGAGCACCCACTTTCAGGTTGAGCCTGGCCTTGTGGAAGTGGGTAAGAATCTTTCAGATTGGAAAGGAGCACTAAGACCATCAAGTCCAACCACCTACCACCAATGTTCCAATGTTGCTCACAAAACCATATCCCTCAGTGCCACGTCTCCATGTTTCTTGAACACCTGAAATTCGTGTTGACCTAGAATCAACCCATTGAGGGATGCTGCCAAGCGGGCAAAGTGTGCTAAAATGCCATGGCCCGTGTCTTGACGGGGCACCTTGAAGAGTACATGGGGGCCTGAGCTGGGCAGCCTCCCTGTGTGGGTCAGGGCTGTTCCTTCCTGCAGTGCCCTTCAAGGGGTTATTTTTCCACAAGCAAAAAGAATACAGAATGCATGCCAGCGTATCATTAAAAATTCCGTCTCCTGCTTGCTTGGAATGCAGGCAGCGTGCACACAGAAGTGCGCTACAGCGATCCTCCGCGGGGGAACGGCGGCAGCGTGGTGGTGCCAGCAATAATTCCAGAGCAGCTAATTTAGTACCAGCAATTCCCAGTAGGTACCAGAAAAGCATTTTCTTCCTCCTCCTCTTCTGTTAACCAGCAAGATTTATTAGATTGGTTCTGCCGAATGGAAATCTTTAATAAAACTTAGAGTGGGGCTGAAAAGTACAACAAGAACAGGGTTCGTTTGTGAATGTATTTTATTTTTTTCCTCTCCTTTCTAAATAAGCCCTTGTTCTTGAAGCACGGTGGCTCCTGTGCTTGCTGATGTATGGCACTGTCTGCAGGCTGATTCATTTCCTTGTCGCGAAGTTTGCGGTGACCTGGGGTGCTGGCTGGGTCAGATCACGGCTCGTGTGGGCAGCTGCTCCCCAGTGATGTTATTACACAGCTCCTTAATGGCCACGCACGTCTCGAGGCCACAGATGCGCCGCTCTCGCAGCACGCAGCGCTTGCAGTTGGGCCAGAAGGGAAAACCTACATTTTGCAGCATGTCTGAAGGAGATGTGTGGCTGGGACTGCGTGAGGCAGACAGCTGATGGGAACTGCAGCACCAGGCTAATAGCAATGATGGCTGCAGCAGCTTGCGACACGAAGGATTTCTGTGTGCATTAAGGCGTAACTGATACATACAGAGCACTTGAGCCATTACTGATGTGCAGCGGGCTTTGGAATAAAACATTGCTGGTTTTCAGCAACAAGTAACAATGCCACACAATGGTTTTGGATCATTAGCAGGGGAAAGTGCTCACGGAGTACGGGAGAGTCTAACTGGAGTTTGGCCAAAACACTCACACTAATAATCCTGCTCCAAGAAGTGGCATGATAGCCTTCTAATTGCCCATGACTAATCTGGACCCTCGTTTATCCGTCTCATTGTGAAGCTGACACCTCTGGCAGCCCGAGCTCGAGCTTCTTGCACATAACAGCCCAGCTGCTGACTGACCACAAAAAGCTACAAGCTCATGACAGCGCTTTGGCACCCTGAGCACAACGATTCACCACCCTCCATGTCACAAACGCTCAATGGGACAGTCCACTGCGAAGCAAGAGCTGCCCTCCTCCGTTAGACCTTTGTGAAGACTGAGGGCAGGAAAGAAATTCATCCATTAATAAACACTGAGATTTTTCTCCGTCTTCCAAGCAAAATTCCATCGATAAATCTGATAATATTTAATAACATTTTTGCATCTGTTTTGAATAAATCAGTGACTCCTTGGGCACACAGGCACAAGTGAGGCAGGAAAGGAGCTTTGTTTGCAGCCTCAGAACATATTAAGTCTTGGTGAATCAAAACAACATGCTAATTCAGCTGCTTCAAATCTGTTTCACAACTCCAGACAAGACAAGATTCTTTCTTCTTTTCTTTTCTAAGAGTTCCTGATAAGGCTGATGTGATCTTTCGTACTAAGCAGGAAATTTTAAAATAACAATAACAAACAAAATGAACAAACTTCGCTGGTACTCCCTCCACTTGGTGTTGTTGTAATGCCATCAATATTACGAGAGAGATGTGTGGGAGCTGGAGTTTCCAGGCATCCAACCTCACAAATGCCAAGAGCTGAGGCACTGATGTGGAATCACAAAATGGATTGGGACGGAACGGACCTTAAAGCCCACTCATGGCAGGATTGCTCCTCATCAGATCAGGCTGCCCAGGGCCCCATCCATCTTGGCCTTGAACATCTCCAAGAGTTGGACATCCCCAGCAACTCCATCAGGAGACTTTTAATGAAAAGCAGAGGGCTCACAACACCCTCCAGAGGAACAGTGCCACCAAACCATGGCAGCTCATTCCACCACTGGCTCTGTAGCCAGGGCTCCATGCTGGAGTGTGATACAGGGAGGGTTCACAGGGACATCAAGTGGCAGAGCAGACAGCAAAGCTGGTGACCCCATGTGATCAAATATACTTTTTAAAAAGCAAAGTCAATGATTCATTTTACCCATCAAGTTGTTGAATGGCCAGCTGTCACAGAGATCATCTCTGCCACCTGTTTGCTTAAGCTGAGACACCATCCTTTCAGGTACCTCAGCCTCACTCAGATGCTCTTAGGATCACGGTGCACAGCTTCACAGAGGTCAGCAGACAGGCTGGACTAGAGGTGGCTGTGTCAGGGGACAGTCATGGTGTGGTCCTCTGTTGTCCTTATGGTTTGGGCAGTCGCAGTTGCTACCTTGGGTGAGTTGGCTGCAGGGCGATAGGTGAAGGCTCTACAGCGGTAATTATCTGGGGAGTAGAAAAGAGGGCTATAATTTGCAAAATGCTGAAACATATTTTCCTGGAAGGCATGGATAAAGCGACCTCCATTCCAATGACGATTACCTTCACCCAGGGCACACTGCTGGACTGGAGCAGGTCTGGCTGCTCTTTAGCTGGAGAGGTCACTGCTCTGGAGCTGCTGGGGGTTTGTGTCTTCCACAGCAAGGTTACGTGGTGCGGAGCTTCGTTCCTGCCCAGGTTCTGACAACCCATAATCATTTTATCTCTCAGTATTAATGGCACCGAGCAATAAACTTGCATCCTAATTATTGTAATTATTTCTTTCTTCGTACGTCAGCCTCAGTAATGATGGTTTTACAGCCGATGGGGTGGAAGGGAGAAAAGAAATATTGTCACAGTAATGAAGAGAGAGCAATGAGCATTCTCCTTTCCACTCACTTTCCTTAGGGTTTTGAAGCCCACTTGAGTTTCCTGCCCCCTAAAGTCCCAGAAATTAACAGTGATTGCCCTAATATTGGAAAGTAGCGGTAATCTAGGACTCAGTTTCTAATTGACCTTAAGTACCTGCCTCCTGCTTTAGCCCTGGAGGTGCCTGAATATCTCCACATCTCCTGAGCACGTAAGTATTGGCTGCACTCTCCAGAACTGCCTATTTCTTGGTAGCAGGAGGAGCTCCCAGGCTTGGCTCACATGCTAAGACTGCTGTGGGAATTGTGTTTGGAAGGGGCTGAAGCTACTCTCATCACCATTAAACATTCATAGTCTTTCAGAGGGTAGAGTTCAGCACCCATTTCTTCCCCAAAGCATCAGCACCATCGTCAGAGGCTGCAGTGTTCAACTGCTGTTCTCAGGCAGCAGTCGTTGGTTGCAGTGCTGTGGCCCAGGCGGAGGATAAGAGCTGTGTTTGCCCACTCGCTGTCACCCCAAATGAAGAATCCAGGCTGAGGATGACCTGGGACACAGAGAGCCCAGGGAAGAGGTGCTGCAGGAACTGGAAAGGCCTCTGAGCTCAGAGTTCCCTCTGCCCATCTGTCCCCATCCAGACCAAGTGCTCCCTTCCAGCTTTCTTGGGCAGAGGGCAGCAAGTACAAGACAGGCTCCTGCAAGTTACAGTCAGCCGGGGGTTGACTTCTGAGCTGGTGTGAGACATTGGTGTGCCTGTACCAGTAAATTGCAATTCAGCTCGGGATCCTCATGGGCACCATTCATCAGCACTGATGAAATGCCCCAGGCCCCAGCTTGCTCTCTCTTACCATTTCCCCTTATTTATGATTCTGCATCCAGATCTTAGGGATGGTTTTGGTTTTTTTCAGACATGCGTTTGGTTTTCATGCTTAACCCAACAAAGTTGCTGAATTCATCCATTTAATAATTTTTTCTTCTGCTTTTGTTGAGGAATAACAATGCAAGGACGGAAAAGCACATCATTACAGAATCACTGCAACAGAACTGTGCTGTAGTGCAGCCCGTTCCTGACACTGGGTCTTCCTCCATCCCACCCCAAAAATATCTTAGTCCTAAACATGGTTTCATTCAAGATTTTCTGGGCAGCTCTGCCTGCACTCCCTCTATGCCATGAAGGACGCCAGGTCCCAGCACAGCCCTGCTGGCTCCAGCTCTGCCTCTTCTGGAAATGGATTTGTTCTTCTTCAGAGCCATCTTTCAGGATGACACTTGTTTTCATCAAGTCCTTGTTCTTCCCAATTTCTCCCTGACGTTTCAAAAATAATTACCAGTGGTTCAGTAAGTTCATTAGCAAACTCCCTTAAGACCCTGGGCTATGTATCATCCGGCCCTGCTGATTTGTGGATAGGCTCTAATCAAGTACTTCAAGCCTCTCTCACCCTCCTCCTCCTTTCAGATTAAGTTATTTTGACAAGATTCTCATTATTTCCCATTTCCTGGTGGTATCCAGGGACTAGGCTTATTTGAGTCCTCACTGTTGTCATTGCGGGTTTATTTTTAACCTACAGCTCTGCTTCTTTCACAAGGACATCAGACTTTTGCATTCTTTCGAAACATTTTTTTTTCCAGTGCTGCTGTAATCTCAGTTCATCCTGAGTCTTAAAGAACTCCGGCTTTTGCCTTTGTCACTTTTCGTTCTTCTTCTTCCCACTGTTTCAAAAACAGCCAAGAGACATAAATTTACCAAGACTTAAGGGTTCACCACCCTTCTCCAGATTCTGAGATCAAGGCCCCCTTCTTCACTGCAGTGAATTTGATACCTTCCTCTTTTTCTGACTGTATGAACCATGCTTCGATGCCCCCCTTTTTCTTCCACCTTGACATGGGTTTGAAAGCTGGGGCAGTTTACAATCTGCACACCATCTTAGCAGCCTTTTAGGCATCACAGAATGGCTTGGATTGGAAAGGACCTTAAAGTCCACCCAGCTCCAATCCCTGCTGTGGGCTGGTTGCCCACCACAACAGCTCAGGCCTCCCAGAGCCCATCCAACTTGAACATCTCCAGGGATCGAGCATCCACAGCTTCTTTGGGCAGCAGGGCCAGTGCCTCACCACCTTTCTTGCACCAAATCATTTTCTTATATACAGCTTAAATCTCCCCTCTTTTAGCTTGACCCCATTTCCCTTTGTCTTATCACAACAGAGTTCATTGCTGTTGTTCAAAGTGCAGACACTTACTCACCTAGAAGGAACGTGAAAAGGATTTATTTAGAAGAGGGAAAGGGAAGAGAAATGCCCACACAGCTTTACATAAATAAGAAATGTATTCCTGGTTTACCCCTTGTTCGGAAACACTTGGGGCTGTCAAAGCATAAAAACACCCGTTTGGTCAATGACTAACCACAACTTTCTTCTTTTAAACAACTACAGCGCTGTGGTTCTGGATGGAAAGATATACGCCACAGGAGGGATCGTTAGCAGCGAGGGACCTGCCCTGGGCAACATGGAAGCCTACGATCCTAAAACAAACACCTGGACACTTCTCCCAAACATGCCGTGCCCTGTTTTTCGACACGGCTGCGTAGTTATCAAGAAGTACATTCAGAGCGGCTGACAGAGCGAGGAGTCGGACGGAGAACTGCTTGTTCCTGTTGAAAGCAGGCAGAGAATGCTACTACTCATCACAAAAGCAGCAAAGCCAGCCAGCGAACATATTGCTCTAAAGTCTTGAATAGTGTCTACATTGAATGTAGAAAAATCATCCTCACCTTTTGGTGAACAAGGAGCAGAGAGCTCCGTGCTATGTAAGATATTGTAACTTAAGAATACAAGTGTGTCACTAGATGTTATAGTGGCACTTGTTCTGGACGTCGGCTTTTGGTCAACCCAGGTGCAATAGAATTTCACATATTTTTTAAGCTGAGGAAGAGAGGAAAAAAAAAAAAAATCTGCATTTTACTTCTAGAGCTCAAGCTTGATTCTTAAAATAACCGTGCAGATTAGTTTTACTATTACACTTTAGGCATCAATCTATTTGAAAGGTCAAAGTGTCCTTACCACTTTGATTCCTGCATTTGTTTTTAACAAATACATGCTTTTCAATACCAATGACTGAGAGAAATCTTGTGTGACGAATGGCTTACCTTGATGTCAGTCTTCCATCAGGTGAAACGTGAAGTTCTCTGGAGCAGAGCCCGAGAGAGGGACGAGGCAGGGGCTGGGGAGAAGAGCCATTGGTAACACAATTCCACGTAATACAGAGAAAGGAGGTCTGTTGGGCTGTGCGGATTTCTGCTCCCAGGGATGTTTGTGTGGGCACACACAGAGCTGGGGCTCCCGATGTTTTCCTCCCAGTTCCGCTGCTGAGCAGATGTTTCTGTGCCCAGTAATGCAACACGGAAAAGGTTTGGAATTCAGAGGCATTCTCCGGATTGAACTGCACTCAGTTCTGCAGATTGGGATCACGTTGACACCCACCCAGCGTAGCGTGGGATTTCCACATTTCCAACTAGCAGAGGAGGAGTTGCCTCCAGTTGTGGCTACACATTCGATTTCGGCTGTCCACCAAAATTCCTTACTCTGGGACACCTGCCACTATCTCTTCCTTTTATGTAAAGTCTATGAAGATTCTTATTTCTTCTTCTTCTTTTTTTTTTTTTTTTTTTTTAAGAAAAAAAAAGTTTCCTTATAAGTGTGGAAATCTTACCTGATACTTATTTACAGATTTTAAACACACAAGTTGAAATCCCATGGTAGAAAAATGCATAGACTTAAGCCCAGTATAAGAAACTTTAAATGATTACTATGTAGAGTTGTAAGTATATGCACAGCACAGGGGTTATATTTTTATATATATTAAAATATTGTCTATCCAGAGAGCATTGTGATGTGGAAATTCTTTATAAATTTATACATAGAAGGATCAAATGGGAGATGGACTGGGTGATCCAGAGGGGGCAGGGGAAAGACTCTTAAGGTTAACCAACAGAAAGTAGCCTCAAGCTAAGGACTGTCCAATTTCTTCCCAAGTAGAGGGAAAAAAGTTCCCATTCTTGCCTTTGCAGACCCAATGCCAAACACCATGCCGGTAATTCAAGCAAGAGTTCCTCTACAGGGTGTGGGCAAGATCCTACAGTCAATATCTGGTTGAATTTCATACCAAATACGTTAGCCTTTTTATACTGAGGGAAGACTGCCTGCAGCTTCGGGGAAATCGATGCAGATGGTTAGCTAATCATCTTATTTTATTAATAATCATTTATAAAAGAAAGAAATTTGTATCTTGCAGTATTTAAAGAAAAAAGTGCTCACGTCAGCTGAGTCGAGCTCTACAGCGACTCAAGTCTCTCATTTTGACAGTGAGGTTCCAGCCTTTGTTATGCAGCTGTTTTATTTATTCTTTAAAGAAAAAAATAATAATAATAAGCACAACAGAAAGTTATCTACTAGTATGTCATTTAAAGTATTTATGTCAAACAGGGTGCAAGTGTGAACCTAAGGATTGGAGCACAAGTTTCTAACTGCCTGGGGCAGGACTAATTTAGTGTTGGTGTGCGTCTGCCTCCAAAGGAGGTGCTGCCTGTCAGCAAGACCCAAACACATTCGACATTTCCAGTTTAGCTTATTTCTTCATTTTTCACACTGGAACAAAACTGGCTATTTCTGTGAATAATATTAAAAACAGGGTTATCTGTAATGGTATTGTATATAGTTTATGTTTACTGTTAAGTTCTTGTTATATTATAATAAATATATTTATAGATCTAGATTCAGCATCCAGATTGGATTAATTTTGTCACGAGTCACCAAGAGATACCTTTGCATTAATGATTACTTCCACTCCCATCCCAGTCATGGATGAAAGCTTTTCATTCCAGATGGTTTCTCTTGCAAGTCCCTAAATGCACTGCCAACGTTTAAATGCTCAGCAACTTCCCAAGTACTTCCATTCTCATTTTGGAAAAAGGACTTTGGATTTTATTCATCAAGACCGCTTCTTCTTCATCTCTCTATTCCCCTAAATTTACTATTAAACAAAGACCAAAAGGGCTCATGATAATTTAGGAGGAAAAAAAAAGTATCTTGAATCTTTACCTTAAAATGCCACAAAGTCACTCTTTGCTTTTGTAATGGAAGTCAGGATGTCTGAAAGATGAAAGCCGCTGTGCCCTACCATCAGAATTCCTTCCCATCGCAGAGCAGGAGCTCTACGATTCACCGCCGGACACAGCTTCCAGGGAGCACTTAGGTACAGCCACGCGTGGCTTTGATGTTTCATTAGGGCGACATCTGGTAGCTGTAAAGCTGGATGGGGAACAAAGATGAGCCAAATATAGCTCGTCTCAAAATACCTCGGCAGTGGAACATTGCGTCTGGATCTTAGGAGGCAGTATCTGTTATAGACATCAACAGAAATGAGCTAACGTACATTGAGGTCGTCTTTTGTTCTTACAGAGCGTATCTAGACAAGTATTAAAGAGCTTGACTGCAGTTTTTAAACACTGCAGGCTGGGTTTAGTGGCTCAGGTTGAACAGCCCGTGAGGATTACTGAAAGCCATGTAATTCTGTATCAGCCAACCCTGCTGCAACGATCCAGACCAACTGGAAGCAGTGGGCGACCACCATCAACGTGCAAAGGTGTCTGACTCAGCACTAGTCAGCAACGCTTGGTAGGGCGAACAAGACACAGGCTGTTTGCTTTGCTTGTACCTGGAAATTGTTTTGGTTCCCCCTGGGAAGTTGGCTGAGGGGTTCACCAATAGGAATCATGCATAGATTTGCTCAGATTTTTCTTCTTAAAAGCTGGAAGAAATTCCGGCTCGGCAATAACAATAAAAACTCTTCTGTTCCTGGTTCAGCTTCACGAAGAGGGCCATCGCTGAGCGGGCACATTCACTGCTTTCTGCAAATCCCTGTTCTGATGCTGCACAGGGTACCCTCCTCTCCTGTTTCACCCAGCAGCAAATGCTGTACTCGTTCAGCCTCAGTCACCCACCTGGCCACAGACTGCAGCAAGGCGTTAAGGCTGAGCTTCACCCAGTGCAATCAGATCAGCCTCATTAGTGCTCTCATTACACCCCCAGCTTGCTCCAGGTGTGAGCGGAGCACCCACGGCCAGAGCTGTGGGATTAATGCCAAGAGGCCTTCCAGTACGTGATGGGAGCTTTGAATAGCAGGAAGAGTGACTGTGTGCACAGGCAGATAGTGGTAGGACACAAAGGGGAATGGCTTTAAACTGAAAGAAAGGACATTTAGGTTAGATGTGAGGGGAACATTCTTTACTCAGGTGAGGCACCAGCACTGCTCAGAGAAGGAACGGCCTCGAGGGAGGCAAAGGGATGCATCTCCAGCATAGTGCTTCCATCCCCCCTCACCTGAAGCCAGACAACCAGAGCAGAAACACCATTCTTCCTCTGAAAAGCTGATCTGTTGGAGGCACAACTGAACATTGCTGATGAAAGCTTTTAGTACTTCCTGTTTAGCTAGCAGATTTCTTACACAGTAACAAATCCCAATTTTCTTCATCTAAAATTCCATTTAAATCAGTACCAGCTCTACACACGGAATTAAATGTTTTGGCTCAGTTACTACCTGGGAGAAGAAAGCTCCAGAGCTGTCATCAAGTCAAATCTGCCTCTGAATTTTTCATTAGTGGCAGTCTCTACAATAAAGGTCTGAAAGGCTGCCTGCTGGTTTTAATTTCATCATCTGTTCTTTTTGACTGACAATCTCCTTCCCTTCAGAGCTCAGATCCCCCATCTCACACAGTGAGATTCATCCTGGCAACAACATCAAACTCCTTTTCGACCTGTCCGGAGAGCAGGGCTCATAACCCTGGGTTTTCAAGAGCTTGACAGAAAACTCCAGCATACTGCTTGTAAGCAGAGCAATTAATACAGAAGCAGGAACTGTGATGAGGCGAAATTTAGGTCAGATGTTGGGTGGAAATCCTTTACTCAGTGCCCTGGCACTGCTGCCTAGAGAAGTGTGGTGCCTATTCTTGGAAGTGCGCAAGGCTGTGGATGGGCCCTGGGCAGCCCGAGCTGATGGGGGGCACCCAGCCCACGGCAGGGGTTGGGGCTGGATGGCCTTTCACGTCCCTTCCAATCCAACCCTGTGACCAAGGACTGCAGAAAGCCACGCTGTGCTCCACAGACAATACGCACATCTCCTCTGCTGTATGGCGTCAGTGACTCTTCCTCACGTTTTTGGGACTAAAGACAAGTCACCACTGACAAAAGCTTCAGCTCATCCCTTTTCCCCACCCTATAAAAAGCATAGTTTTATAATAGCTCTTACAGGTACCAATTTCTCTACAATTTTGGGAACCTGACCGAAGCAGTCCCTCATTTGTAATACAATGGCCTCGCGCTGGCAGATAGCATCAGAGGAAGGATCAGTGAACTGAATCTGAAGGTGATGCACCAAATGTTTTAAGCAGTGAGAACATAATGCTCGTTATGCTCTGCCAGAAACATTGGCCCTCCACGCAAGTAAAAATAATCAGCTCTTGCAAAGCAAGCCTGGACTTCAGGACCCATTGGAATTTCTGTAGCCGTTCTGTTTCCATTAAAAGAGATCGTCTTTTAATAAGTTATTTACTTCCATGTCCAATGAATGCATTGTTCCATTACAGTGTTCCATTACTTGCTGACACCAAGTTCAATTTTACCTACTTCAATTTATCCTCAGCCTTTCTGCAAGCTGCCTGTTTATGTGTTGGAACGTACAAATGTCACATACAGCCTTGCCAGGGAAAAGGAGGAGTAGAAATGTGGCAGAGGGCGTTATGGAACGACTCATGCTCTGTTTCCCATTCAGAAAGACACATCCTATGGGGATTAAGATACCATTTCCAGACTGCATACTACCTGCAAAGGTAGCCCAATGGCTTTCTCTAGTAGGTAACAGTTTTCAAATGCAGGAGGGAACTTAAACCAATCCACTTCAGGAAAGCCTTAAATGTCTTTAGCCCTGCTGAGAGTCATTTTTAATAACACTTGGAATACCTGGGTATTTCACAAAGAGTGCTGAAAATACAACAGTTGTCAAAGGGGCATGCTAAAGGACTCAGTAATTATAGGGCACTCACCTGACATCAATCCCAAGCAAAAAAAATGGAAAGATGGTATCTGACTAAACTGATCACAAATCAAAGAGGCAAGAATAAACACGATGATTTTAGAGAAAACAGGCCGTATCACACAAACCCGATTTCACTCTCCATCAGAATTACACATTTGATTGATAAAGTAATAGATTCTCAACAGCGTGTGACAAAATACTTCATCTCTCTCACTGTACAGCATCCAGATAGAAAATAATCAGCAGGTTAAGAATAGGTAGATTGAGGAATATCTATTCTGCTCAAGTACTTCCCATTTGGTATTGTCTGAGTATTTCCAGTATTTCCAAAGCTGTGAGGATCCTCTTCTTCCAAGTTCTTAAAGGATAATGTTGAAATATGCCATGGGCCTTTGGAAAGATAGATAAGCAGAGAAGAGAACAAGGACCAAACAAGTCAAAATCCTTCTGGTGGCTGCTCTTGCTAGCTGGGACCACTAAAGCAAACCTTGCTTTCATAAAACTGAAGACCATCTCACAGAGGTGGGAGTGAGGAATTCTGACATTCAGGCTGGAGCCCAGCGTCGTGAGAAGCTGCAAGCTGGACAAGAATCAAGCAAGAAGAGCTCCTAGTCCAATTTCAAAGTATAAAAGGACTGCATTGATTTTTGGAAGTGTAAAGAGGGGATCGGTGAGTGGGGATCTGTGATTTTAGTTCTAAATATAGCACTGGTGGGACCAATGCAGGAATATCACATCCATTTCTACTGTGAACAAGTGTTTCAGGAGATGCTGAAAAATTGACCTGCTGCAAGAAGAGTCACAAAAATGACTTAAAGGCTGGAGCAAAGGCAGCGAGAGCCATAAAGAGCTCATTCTGCTCTGCAAAAAGGCAGAGAGGCTCCAAAGCTATGCTGCAGTATTATCTTTGGGAATGGGGGGGAAAATAGATACGAAAAGTTCATTTAATCTCGAAGAAAAAGCAAAGACAAACTGTACGTAGAAGCCAGATAAAAGCAAATGAGGAGTAAGGCATGGTTCTGGCAGTGAGCTTAACCTCTCAGTGAAAAGCTCGAAGCACAGGGCAGATGTACAAACTCAACCAAGCCTTTGTTTTGCCCAACAGGAATTAGGAGACACCTGGGCACTGAATCGTTTGTAGCAGAGCATCAGATTCAACACACCAATGCTTTCTGCTGACGCTGCACTGTGTGAGTGGACCTGAACTTCTCTCACAAATGGTGAAATGCTTAAATCATCATTGGCTGTCAGAGCCACGAGTCGCATCCATTTCCAAAATTTATTCACGCGTACTGAAGAGGTTTAATAGTTAAGATTTATGCTCAGTTTGTGATTTGGTGCTGTTTCTGAATCTTAGGAAAGTGAAGGGGTCTTTTTTTATCTTAAAGCTTTCTGCCATCCGCTGAAATTAAGAGAACAACTCCTAAGCACTCCAGCCCTGGTACACATGCTAACCATTCATTTTAAAGCTACTGTATACGGAGTGTTTCATGCACATGTAGTCTCATAAGCTTACATTCCTGGCACTCAAGATGCCGACACAAAACAGCTAATACAAACCATCACATTGAACACGTAACACTTCCTTCACCCAATCTAAACTTTTTATACCGTCACAGAGAATCACAGAACTGTGTGCTTTGGAAAGAACACTTAAAGGTCATCTAGTCCAACTCCCCTGCAGTGAACAGGAAATCTACAGCTCAGTCATTTTGCTGAGAGCCCCATCCAACCTGACCCTGAATGTCTCCAAAGATGAGGCACCCACCATCTCTCTGGACAAACCTGTTCCAAAATCAGGTACGGTGTTCTTCCAGCCAACTTCCACACAGGAGGTATCCTACAAGACACAGCCAACACAATGTGAGAATGTGAGCAAGCTCTCTGTGACAAAAACAGAGCTGGGGTTTAGGAGACACTGAACAGTACTGAACAGATGAAGGAACATTAGTTTATCTCCTCTCTGTAGCAGAAAAACTCAGTTCCTTAGCAAATTCATTCACTTAACACTCAAATGCAACAGATTTTCAAGGATCTTCTATGTTTTTGCCTGTGCTACACAAAGTATTTCAAAGGAAGCCCCTTTGAAACTTCCTCGCATTTCCTTCATCCCAATCTAGAGCTGAAGGCTATTGGTCTTCTACAGACTCCCCCTCCTGCCATGCACAGCCAGACACCTCCAGGTTATAGGAAACGTGAAATTTCACACTGATGTAAAGGCTTTTTCATCACAATGAATAAAGCTCCACAAAAAACAAGATGACAAATGGTGTGGGCGTTCTCAGCAGCCAAATTCCTGACTACTACAAGACAGAAGTGAACACCACAAAACAGGAAAGGAACCCATCACAACATGAACATCTCCACTTCTGCAGCGTGCCCACACCCTAAGTGCTGCAGCACTGATGTCCCAAGTGCAGACTGAACGTGAGGAGCCTCCTAGCACAGAATAATCCAAGAGCACCTTCTGTACTTGAACGCTGAAAGCACCTTTATTCCAAATCAGCATCCAGTCATTAGCAAACCTTGATAAGGATGGCCAGGTTTACACTAAGATTCCACTGGAAGTGGTGAATCCATTTTAAATCTCAGCATCTCGTCATATTTTTTTAAAGTATGGTAACTCTCCACTATCGAAGCGAGCCTCAATGTAGCATAACTCAAATGCATCCCAAAAATAAGTGGAATTTAGTAGTAGTTGCAGACGTTTCCTGGCGTTTGGTTAAACAGAAATATGTTCCCTATGCAAATGATAACTCTATAAAAAAAAAATTTACTCACCTAGAAATTGAATGAGGCTGAATTAATTGAAGTTAAAGTTTATAATCCCTGATTTTTACATAATAGTTACATGACTGCAAGTGATGCATAAAAGGGGGAGAAAAATGAAGTGTGTAACTTCATTAATCAGTACATAAGTTTACTGATTTGGCTTTCAGTGTTTAGTCACATGCAGCGCCAGTTTAAAACTCCAAATACTGCAAGTCCCAAACAAAATCCTGCCTGAAACAGAGAACAAAAGAATCTCGTTTCTAATTTATTTAAATAAAATATTTGAGCAGCTTAAAGGAAAAAGGAGATGTGCAGCACTTCAAATTTAGAGCAGTATAGGAAAATGCACATCAAAACTGCACTAAATGCAGAAAACAGGAGAAGCAAGCAGGCTTGAGCAGCACACATTGGACAAATAAGGGTGCTGCTCCAGTTTTTACAAAGGCTTTATTAACAGCACATGAAACTCAACTACTGCTCGCTTAATTCATGCTTCTGAAGCACCAGAGCTCGCTAATTTTCCAAGAAATGTTTTTTCCAACGCCCCAATAAAGCACAGTTTTGTCTCTTTTGAATGCTCATCTTTACCACCACTGCCAGAAATTAGGCCTGCCACTGCTTCCTCCATTAAGGTGGCCATCACCACTCATGAAAACAGAACAAGAGCAAGCCCTCAGCTCTGCACTCTTTGATCAGAGCCTGCAGATTCCCTGGACAGTGTTGGGTGTCTGTAGGGCAGCAAGTCTCGTGGCCTTTAGATCCAACAAACCTATCCAAGCTGACACGGAATGAGCCAGGCTCCAACCGATCACCTCGTTCAATGAGTGCTTCCCCACATTCTACGTAAGATCTAACTGTGCAGTATTTAAGAGTCAAGTCAGGCATGGAAAAAGTTGCTACCCTCTTTACTTAACTTATAGGGTATCTTCCAGGAACCCTATAGTTTGAGGAGCAGAGAGGAAAAGAGGAAGAAGAGCCAACGAGAAGCCCTACAGATCTGTGCAACGCTCTGTGCCACATTACACAAGTTACCAACACTTAGCTCTGGAAAAATTGCCAATGTAGACCTAAAACAAGTGAGATGTGGGTTGATCCTGAATTTCCACAACCTCTGACAGTTTTGTTAGATATAAATGATCTTTTTCTTAAAAAAAAAATAAAAAATAAAAAATAAAAATAAAAAAAAATTAAATTAAAAGTAAGGATAACTATGGTATTTAGGGAAGAATGAGAAAGTGTTTCCTTAAAGACCTCTAACTAGAAATTCTGGTATGACTTGCATACCATAAGCAGCCCTGGGTATCTTCCCACAGCTCAACATGAAACATTTCCTAAGCAAGGAGCTTGAACTCATAATTACATTATTCACCTGGCAACGTACAATGCTCATTTCCCTTCTTCAGTCAAAATTAATCAGGACTTTAATGGACAAACACTTAAAGCAAGAGTCACACATTAAACCACCGCAAACAACAACACAGCAAGATCCCAGAGTAAAACATGTCACCTGCGACCACCAGGGAAGTCTGTACGAAAAGACTGCAACCAGCTAAGAGGCAGAATTGCTTTTAAACACAACGTTCTTGAAGGAACTTAAAGCTGTGTTTTCTTGTCATCTTTATTCAAGTATTTCACAGCAGTTATATTACAAATTACAGTAAAATGTTCAAAATTTCCAGAAGTTCAAAAAATTAAATAACTTACTTCAAACTAACGTAAAATGAAGTCAAACTGCAAAACATCAATTTGAACACAGTTCTGAATAAAACTATAGAATTCAAAATATACCATAGTTGATGAAGGAAGTCTACTTAATCCACCAAGTAGACACACGTTAATGAAACCAAACAGGACTCCCCAATGTCTAAATAACCCAATGTACAGGATACAAAAGATGCAAGTACAAGCCCAAATTCAAGCTTATGTTGTGATTACAAAATAAAATAAAAATAAAATAAATGACTATCAGCTGCAGGACCTGCCATTCAGGAGACTGAAGGATAAGCCACAGCTGACCCACCAACCCACCAAAACAAACAAACAAAAAAAAGGAAGACAGGATATTACAAAAACCAGTAATCCTATAAATACATTGGCATATGAGGAAATCAAGTAACAATACAGAGGACACAAAACAAAAAATAATTAATCACAGGTGAGATTCAAGCTTGCAAATACAATCAACTCCATAGCCATCAACTCCACCCAAGAGCAACTCCATCTCCAGTACAGCCCCACCAGCCCACAGAGAAACCTCCTCTCTCATGGGTAGCCACGTTTCATTGACCCCAGGACTCACACAGGAGTTTATTTGCAATTTTCACAATAAGAAACAAGGAAGAGAGGTCAATTTGTACAAATTCTTGCCAGTGCTATATGGCAAAAAAAAAAAAAAAAAAAAAAAATTAAAAAATTAAAAATAAAAACATACAAAGAGTAAACAAGTTTAGACCACATGGATAGATTAACAGCTGCTTTAACTCTAGAACCACCAGACATCTGTAAAGGAAAACAAAACTGAACTGTGGTTATTTGGGCTACGAAGGCGGGTATATCATTTTATGTAGGCTGTCCACTACCACATTTGAAATCAGCTACTTTTCTCTAAACAACATGGCAGCTCCCCTATTCGCAGAGCCGCCTCTTAAGATTTTTCCCAATCAACAACTGACAGTAAAAATTTTCCTTTAGAAACATGACTTTTCAGAACCATTTTTAATGCCAGGCATTAGCTTAAACTTGCATTTTACACTCACTGGTGACTAAACTTCTCAACTGTTTTAATTCATATAAATTTATTATCGTCTTAAAAACGTATGCAGTTTTATCTTCCACAAGTGCTGCTGTTACTTGAACAAAAACTCCTTTGAGTAAGTGAAACTGGAATAAATATTTTTAAAAAATTCTGCAGCAAGAACCTGAGACTTGCAAAAAACCCCTTTATCAGAAACTTGCTACAAAAAATCTGCTACATTTTATTTAATCAAATCTTAAAGTTTGTAACAATTTCCATCAAAATACAAAATGCTGTTAATGTACCAGACACAAAAATATCTCAAACAGGTATGACGCTAATAAATACTAAACAAAACGTGAAAAAAAATCCCCTAAACAAATCTGAGATCAAAGAATCTCATCTAAAATGTGTTTTCTGCTTGTTTTTGTTGTTTTTAATCGCACTTTCCCACCTAAAAAATACAGCGATTCTGCATGGGTTGCATTTAGGTGTAACTAGATGTACAAGAATACCTAAAACCTTTTTCTGCCATTAGCTACAAAGAAAAACAGTGGCATTCAGGGGAGAAATAGTTCCAAGACAGAATTATGTTGAATTATAATATACAAAGCACTTTGGATTACTGCAGTAGCCCAAGGCCCGTGTTTGTTTCTCTGCAGTGGTTTACTACTATTAGCCATAGAGGTGGAGACAAGTACCTTAGCTTCAGCTTGTAAATGGGAGCAGAGCGATTACAGTCCTCAATAAACACTGTTGGTAACTAAAATACAAAAAGCTGAGGTAGCTCAGTATCTCTGCAGTAGTCCAAGACTGTTTTCTCTAATTAAAAACTAATCACACTGTGTTGCATATTTCTGGAAAGACACTTCCGCAGCTACGTAGGGATACGATGGATGGTTAGAGACAGTAACACCAGCCAACTTCTCTACAACAGTTTCCACTTACATTTGAAAGAAATCAGCCCAGGTAGCATCTTAATACCGAGCTCGTGACAAAACTTTTTTCTTGAAACTGCCTAGACTGTTTTCTTCAGTTTCCAGAGAGGAAAGATTTTGAACTACACAATTCAGACTGGAGAACTGTGGTCCGAACAGATCGATTTGAAAGGCTGTCCTCCAGTCTCCTGACATTAACAGTGCTTTGCATTGACCGAGTCGTGAAGCCTACTTTAAGTTTGACTTTCAGGTGAGCTTGGGCTCCAGGATTTTGACCGACATCTTCTTACCTGCACTGCACAGTCCAAGCTATATTACAAACACAGAAACCTGCCAGTATTAAACTGGCTTTTCTTAAAGAAACTCCAGATGGACAACAAAGGAATGGTGGGAAAACGCTTCACTTTTAGCAACACGGAGGAG
The DNA here is from genome assembly GCF_019232065.1 of Centrocercus urophasianus. Classification (NCBI taxonomy): domain Eukaryota; kingdom Metazoa; phylum Chordata; class Aves; order Galliformes; family Phasianidae; genus Centrocercus; species Centrocercus urophasianus. The sequence continues at coordinate 1,045,535 of NW_024884142.1, read as the reverse complement.
TTTCACTGTGTAACTTGTTTCTAAAACAAGTCTGTATCAATGAAAAAGAAATTTCACCATTTTGGTAAAGTATGTGGCTTTTTCAGCGTGTCTTAGTTTAGTTCTGTAGAGTAAGACAGGCATTATAGAATCATAATACTGGCTGCCATCCAATGAAGAGAACACAAATACGATCTACAGATCGTCATTCTGAAGAGAGCTTTCTAACATTGCCATTTGCTATAATCCAAACCAATTGATTAGCCTTATCTTTCTCAATTGACTAAAAGGCACATAATAGGCAGTTCTAGAGAGCCTCATCTTCAAATTACTGTACATCCAGTTACTCAAGATTTCTACCACAATGCATCATTGCCTTCTTTAGAACAGATTTTTTTGTCCATTGCCCCAGAGAAGAGAAAGATTGGAAAAAAAAAAAATAAAAAAGGTTGCCTGTTTAAAAATATTCAACTTAGATCTGCTCTTTTCAGTTCTCTCACGTATGTTGGTCTCCACTTTGCCTGAAGTTTCACCAGAGATAATGCATGTAGAGTGAACAAGAGCAGAAGAGAGAACAGTTTCTGTAGCACCAAAAATCTCCAAGGTGTGGCATTGTATTCTTTATTTATATCAGATACAACTATTTGAAGTTCCGTTTGGTTCTTGTAGGCTGGTTGGTTTCAGGTACCTGAGACAATAGCACCAAATTCAACAGAAAGAAAAAGAGAGAGCACTTAAGACCAAGGCTCTGCACATACTTGGTGCAAATGGAAACTGAATGGCTCAGAGGACTGCTCTCCCATGAGCAGTTTAAGAGAGGACAAACCCACCCATCTTGACGAGTTCACAGGAATGTTTCAAACACATGAACTGTTCTTTCCATCTCCTGCAAAAAAAAAAAAACACAGAACTTCAATTATACACAAATATAGAGAGTGAGAAAAATAAAGTTATATTACATCATCATATTCACTGAGGCATCACTGTTTCTTTTCTTGAAATCCAAACAAGTAGTTCACAGGAAAGTAGAGTCATGTATATAATTAAGGTACTTGATAAGTGTTATTAAGAAAGCATTGTGATAGCACACGGCATGAATCCAGGTCTTACTGCACATTTGAGCTATTGGTATCTTGACTGTAAACACCTAACTGCATGGTTTGGAGAATCAAAGTAAGGATCTGTCTCTGAAGATTTTCTGCACAGATGTCCTTTTAATCTACATAATATTTGGCACAGATTTCCAGCACACTTTCAGGTGAAGGTGGCAGAGGAAGAGTATAAAAATGGTTTAAAGTATTTTGCAGGACAATACCCTATGCTACAGCCTCTACAGATTTTGTAATAAAATATTCATGGAGAAAAATATTCGGGGTCCAGGGTTCCAATTAGAAACTAGCAATTGTTGTCTCTTTATCAGCAGGGTTAACAGTTGAATCCCAAAGTTGATCTGAACTATTCAGCAGTTAGAACAACGTTGCTGGAGGGAAAGCATGTCCACAGTTATGATCAGTCTACATCAGTGGTGAAATGACCCACTTACTCCTGATGTATACAGAAGGCCTTTGAAATGAAAACGCTTTAAAAGGAAATGCTGTGAGCAGAGCAGGCAACTGCCCTACATCACACTGTGCAGGACTTTCCCAAGACCATCAAGAGTTTATTTTCCAATTCAGAAAAAGCTTGCATACTTTCAGTTTTGCGGGAAAGTCCCAAACAGCAAACTGCAAAACTGCATGAAGATACTTTTTTTTTGGCTTAATAACACAAATGCAAGCAGGGGCACAAGAAGCAACTGTAACCTCTAACTTCAATGTTATTTGTGCTGCTAAATTTGGAAACTTCTGGCACAGGAATTGAATTATTCCCATCAAACAAATAAAGGTTAATAAAAAAAAAAAATCTGTCCACAGTTTAAACTTATGGCTCCAGAAGACGAAGTATTTTCACCTAGGTTCAGCAAATCAGTGAAGAACAAGGAAAGGGATGTTTGGACTGATACATTCACTCACTAGGAGGGAAACCTAATCTAGTGAATGGTGTCCCAGTCCAGGACAGGGAAGTTGGACAACATTATTTTTAAAGGTCCCTTCCAACCCAAACCATTCTATGATTCTACCCATAAAGCATTCCCAACATTATTTTTACAGACTTCCATATAAAATAGCTACAATCAAGCTTGTTTATCAGTGCTGCACAAGAATAATGAAAATTAAGCTACTTAGTTGGAATAACATTTTGAAAGCCAAGATGACCACCTGAAAGCTCCTGTTTCTGTTCCATTCTTACTCTGCTAGCAAATGCACCTAAATGCTGCTGCATTCTGTCCTCCTTTTTCTCTGTTCTTTTAGGTTAAATTCTTAATCCTTTTCTGAGGGAAGTATAAATGGAGACAATCTCTGTTTAAGTAATTACTATGCTACACTTTCTTCTGCTCATAAATACACACCTTCCTCTATGTCTGCTTAGAGCTCTTATGTGCTAGTACAACAATAAAGTCATAGATTAACTATTCTTGGAAAACCAGTCTCACAGAAGTCAAATAAATAAAACAAACTGTGCAACATCACCTCTATAAGTTGTGATTTGTCATAGTCTCTACGATGCCTGTAGATGCATTGGCTGAGGAGTGAATACAATCTCTCAAGTTGGTCAACAGTCAAGTTGTCACTTTTCTTAACCACTAAATAAAGCAGTTTCTGTTGGAACAAAGGGTGAAGTTTAAAGAACTTTTATAATCTTTTCTTCTTTTGCTTTTCTTTCTTCTTCTTTTAAGGACAAATTGGAGCAATCTGCTTCTGAAACTCTACTTTACAGAGATACATAGAAGCAAAATGGACCAAATCTGGCTATTATTAAGGCCAGTGCTTCTATATTAATTCAACAGAACTCAGCGTTTATCTTACTTCTGTATTTACAGCCATGCTTTTCTTAGTGTTTATGCATAGCATAACCAGTGCATTCTTTGCTCTTCTTGGAATTATACTTAATCCTAGTGCATCTTGGTTGTTATTATTGTTGTTTATAAATAAAGCAAACCATAAAAAGTGTCTTGATAGGTGAACACTCAAGAACTTTTGTGTTGACATGAAATTTTAAAAGTACCAAATGGAAACACATCTGGGATTCCACAAATGTCAAACAATGATACAATAAAAAGCATCTGTAGGGAAAACGTGTAAAACTGCTGATAAACAAATGACGCACAGAGCAAAGGAGTCTAAATTTCTTCATAGGTCAAGCTAGTTTCTACCACAGAAGATGGCAAAATCTGTTTCAACTTTGCTTAAATTTAGACAGAAGTGAAACAAAATTAACTAGCAGAGGTTTGACCTGTAGCACCAAAACATTAGCACAAATTCCAATTTACTTTCCAATTCCTTAACATTCCTTTCCACCAAGCGTACATCCACGGGACAGGAAATTATATGTTAACTCCTAATTACCAGGCACCCAGAAATTTCTCAATTACTGACATGCAATTAGCACATAAGACTATCATCAAAAGCCACAATTAAAATAATGGACTGCCATGTCATCACTGTATTTGTAAAGGTAGTAATAATGGGACCATAAGGTTTCAGCAGTTTTATTTACTTTTCCTCCAAAACAAAAACAAAAACAAACAAAAAAAACCACTGATCAACAAGTCAGAGGTCACAGGTGCCAAACTCCTACTTTGTAACCAAAAATAAAAGGAAATTTTACTTTATGACACAGGAAGGAAACATTTTTCATGTTACAAGTCAATTTATTTTTCAGTTCCATTACCTTTAGTCTGTCATGGTCAACAACTACAGAGGGTAATGGATCTGATGGTTCCTCTGGGGCATGCTCCAGACTTGCAAGTTTTGACTGTTCCACAGTGACTTTTCTAGTTTTCTTACTCTTGAACATACCTGTAATTTAAGGGAGGGGAAAAAAAAAACAGCCATTAGTCATGTCAGTCACACAAAATAAACAGCTTCCGTCCCAGCTTTGGCTTGATTTTGCTGGGATTGTGTGAACCAGGAAAGCATGACGTTGCCAGCTTGCAATATTAATCAGCTTCACAGAATTCTCAAGGTTTATGAGAACTAAAATCACAGTTCATAAGACACACGAGAAACACATCACCTTCAAAACTGAACTCTGAAGTCCCAATAGAATATTGCATGTCACTGGAAATTTCTCCTATGCATTGTTTTTGCTTAACATCCAATTACGTGACTTCCAAAGGAAGTTCAGATATCCAGCTAACTCCCGAGATCTTCCTAAGAGATTCAAAATTCTCACTTTTCCTTTTCAAAGCATTCCCTGTTCTCATCATCATAGTAATTCCTATCACAGTAATTTTGACATCTGCTCTACGCCCAAAACTTCACCTTTTGCTATGACTTCTCATTTCATCTATCTCCATATTAAAGCTGCTGTCCAGTCCTGTTGCAGAGAACAAAATATTTTTAATCTCTTGATGCCATCCCTACACTTATTCATTGTCTTTCTCCTCTACAACTATTTTAAATTGTTTTTGTTCTTTTTTTTTGTTTTTGTTTTTGTTTTCCCTAAGGACCTCCCCTTACTTACAATCATCCTTAAAGTATTCAAAACACAATATTAAATTCAGAAGTCTAATGGCCCTAACAGACTTCATTCTCTTCTTCTGATAACCTTAGGAGCTTTCCTCAGCTACACTCCTTATCCTTAGAGAAAATGTGTATACACACATTTTCAACGTGTATACAGTGATATTCTCATAATTCATCTCTCTCATTAAAGCTCATTTATTTTGTAAATCTCGGTGCTAACTTTTGAAGTAAAGATTTCACTCTTTTACATAATTCTGAAAAGCTAATTAAAAAGGCAATCATGCATAAGGCTTTTATTTATCTTCCCCGAGGAAACTATGTCTCCTCTCTTCAAAGGACACAGTCCCTTCTTTTATGCACCACCAGGATTTCCCTTCCCTTTCTCTTATCTTTTTGTGGCACTACTACTGCACTGGCTGTCAATCCAGATATTTACTCCATTAGATAAACAATGCTGTCTCTGGCTTTTGCTGACTTGAACTATTTTAACTTTTGTTATGAGCATACACTTTTTTTTTTTTTTAAAGGAGACATTCAAGATTAAATACATTCTATATTTCTCTGGTTTTTGATCTAACTTAAATGACAATTTTTATGACAAATTCCACCAAAAAACATCAAGGAATGTATCATCTATACCAAAATACATAACATACCATACAGTTATTTATATTCATCGATAACAGTTTGTAAACCTTGAATTGTAATGTAAATAATGTTATCACAATACTTACAATGCCTCCCCCCAATAAAGCATTAAAAAAACCAGAATACTTTAAGTATGAAGATAAACTTATTTGCTTAAGATAATGTTACAGCAAGTCAACAGTGAACTTTTAATTGATTTATGTGGAATTAAATGGTATAAGCATAAGTTTCAAGTAACTAGGCAGGAGATTATAAAATATAGTAAGAATTGTAACTCAAGTTGTTACGATTAAAAATACATACATTAACATGGACACTAAATTGACACTGAGAATAAACTATACCTTCTTTATCTGGTTCAGCATCTTTAGTCTCAAGGTCTGTGCTCTGTAGTGTTTTTCCATTATTGCTGCAGTGTGGTACATCTGCTTTCAGTAAATCATCTCCTTGGTTCTCACTGCAAGGTTCTGTTTTGTCCTTTGGCTGATCTTCAGAAGATTTTTTCTTGTCACTAGATCCAGTGCTGTTGTCATTGGTTGAAGCAGCATCAACTGATTCCACTTTACCATTATGGCATGCTGGAACAGGTATACCCTCTAAACTGTGTACAGATGTCTCTCCATTTACACAGTCTCCTTTCAGTGTAGAGTCTTTCCTTAAATCCTTTTCAGCATTCAGAGTAACTCTCTCAGTTATTAAGAGAGATTCATTTGAGCTCTCTTCTTCTGTAGATGCAAAGTTGTTTTCCTTTCCTGATGTCCCATTGTTAAGCCTCTGCTCTGCATCTATATCCATAATATCACAAGAGGATTCATCATTTGTCATAGAGAGATCTCCTATTTCCTCCCCATTCTCCTCAATGCAGTCAGTGCTGATTTCTAGCTCACCATTTTCCAGCAATTTACTGTCCTCTCCATGATTTTCATCGTCAGCAAACTTTGCATCATCTTCATCTTTCTTTAAATTATTGACTTTCCTCTTCTTAATAATGCCTTTGCCCCACTGTGAGCGCCGTCTTGACTTTCTCCTTATTCGAACTGAATTGCAAGGAAAAAAAAATTTAGATATGCAAGTCCTTCCCATTAAACAGACTAGTACATTTGAATATGCTGTATCCTACTCAATGCCTTTTATACACAGTACATATTCATTTGCAGGAAAATCACTCAAAGAAAACAGCTAAGCAATGATGTAGAACTCAGCCCCCTTTTTGTAACACCAGCTACTTGAATGCATTATACAGCAAAAGAGATGGAAGTAAAACCCGTGGACTGATAGATAATTCATGTTGGAGGGTACATCAGGAATTCTCTATATCAAACTTCTGCTCAAAACAGGGTTAGCTATGAGGGCAGATCAGGTTGCTCAAGGCTTTATCTAGTCAAGTATTGAAAAACTCCATAGATGCAGACTACATGACCTCCATGTTTCTTCTTCTGATGCACAATTGTTGTGCCAAAAAAGCATTTCGCCTTACATCCAGTTTGAACTTCTCATTTCTATTTATCTCCATTGTCAATTCAAACACATCTTCAGTTATTAAGTCACCTAAGGAGTAATCCTCTCCTTCACCTCCTGTTCACTCTCAGCTCTGTACACAAGGTCACTGCACTGACAGAATGTGGCTTTAAAAGAAGAGGTCTTTTTTTTTGTTTTTTTTCCCAGTCCAGACTATTTTAGCAACTCATTCTACAGCAAGACCTGACAAACATTTGCATTTATGCAATCAGTCTGCATGAAGAACAGAAAACAGCCTCTTAAAAAGAACTTACTAATCTAGCATCATCATCAATATCTTTCTCTCACTATATGCAATTCAACCTGAAGCAACACTGGTACATGATCCTTTTTCCATTACTCCATATCCATACTTTTTTACTTTATCTTTTGCAAGAGCACAAGTAAGACACAGCTCAGAAGACTAAGGAAAAGACTGAGAAAAATGGAAATGCCTATATTCATTTTAAGGCAACAATGTAAGCTGTTCATTATTTTGCAAAGTTGCAGTCAAGTGTTGATAACTGAACACGCTAGCCAATACTTAGCAGATTAACAACTTCTCCATTTCAAAATGGGGACGTGCTGAGCACCTCCATAACGTTCCTGCTATTCGTAGGTTGCCTTGATTTATGGGGTATTAAGTCCTAGGCCTGTAACTGCCAGCTTCACACTGAGTTACAAAGATCAGTGTTTATTAAATTGCTTTTAAGATGCAAGCACTATGCAGGTACAAGCGTGGAGAATGAAATGACAGAAAGTCACAGAGCATCAGGCTCAGCACTGCCAGCTGGGCAAGAGAAGGAACCATCCCGCCAGCTCTCTGGTACAGCCTCACCTGCAGCACCGTGCACAGTTTTGGGTACCACAACAGAAGAACATGAAACTATTAGAGAATATCCTAAAAAGGGCTATGAAAATGGGGAGGGGTCTGGAGTGCAAGAGGAGCGGGTGAGGCTCCTTGGTTTGCTCAGCCCAGAGCAGAGGAGCTGAGGGGAGGCCTGATGGCGGCTGCAGCTCCTCAGAGGGAGCAGAAGGGCAGCGCTGAGCTCTGCTCTGTGACAGGGCTGAGGGAACGGCATGGAGTGCACCAGGTGGAAACCTGCACTAGATTTCATTATCTACATTCTCTTTACATTTATGGGGAAAAAATAAGGCGTTGCTAAGGGTGTAGATGTTAAACTAGATGATCTAAGAGCAATTTCCCAACCTTAATGATTCTAGGACTGACATGGACCCGATAACCTACAGTCCAAAAAGCAAATAGGAGCTAGCATTGGGTAAAACTCATATAAAGCTAAAAAGCAAATGCTCGTGGATTGCTACTAAATAATGAACTTAATCTGGAGTTCCCTCTTCCCTGCTCCACGTTCGTCTTCTGCAGGACTGTTAACCATCCAGAGCAGCATCACATTCTTTTTATTTTGCAGTCTGTACGGTTCATAATACATTGAAGTTCTCAGTAACAGAATGGGGTAATCACTTACAGAAGAAAAACTCGGAGTTAACTTTAAGAAAAAAAAATTAGCAGAGCATATACAATTGCAAGTTAATGCATTAACACCTTTTCAATTACTTCTTTCAGAACTACTCATCTGAAATGTATCATTGATAGTCAGTCTTTTGGCACTATTTGTGCCAGAGGCAGTAGAAATACTATTGTCAGAGGAATCCTGCTTTTTAGAACTGAGTTTCTATAACTCAAACTATTATAATACCAATTATTCACACATGAATACATTCACTCTCCTTCTGAATTGCAGAACTCCTCTCTCTATAATCTTCACATAACCTCTATAGATTTGCCAAGGGGATCCTCACATCAGTTCTAGCTTCCTTCTGGTTCACTTTTTTGTAAATCATTAGCCCAGCTCATGCAGAATTTTAGTAACACTAAATACATGTTTGACCACAAGTCCCATACATTACACTTATGTATGAATTTGATGTTAAAAATTACCCTTCCTCACTCATTAATTTGTGCTAAACTGCAGTTTATGCAGAGAGCTTCTTAAAGGACAATGCAATACAGTGTAATTAATCACTGAATGCAAGTTCACCCTACATTTTCTTAAAGCAGTAAGTGGGGCTTCTCAATTCCTCTGTTCCTACCTTGACACAATCTGCTGAAAGATCCCTACATTTAAGGCAGATTGTATTTTCTGCAGGAGCAGCACAAGTTAAGTAAAATGAAACCTACAGCAGACTTTTAGAAATCCTGAATCCTCATCAACTGATAGGTTCCACTTCCAAATTTTCATGGCAGATACACCAAGACAACAGCTGATGAAATAAGCATCTGTATCATGTGTGGTGCACACTAACTTTGTCCAGAGCAGAACACAGCTCTTCAATACTGAAGTGACAGCAAAAACCAAATCCAAGCTCTTCCAACCATCTGTAAGCATTTCCAAAAGATCCAGAAGTAACTGTCACCTTACTGTAAGTGTAACAGCCCTGGTGCCTAACAAGTTCTCTTTACGCTGCAGAAAAGTAGCATCTTTATATGTCTCTGGACTGCTTCAAAGTCCACCAGAAAAATGTGAGTAAATATCAATAAAAGATAAAATTCACATCCATCAAACAGTAGACACAAAGAATTGCTGGGGATTCAAATCCAAAGATGACTCTCTCCTAGCAAGCAAGATCACAGTGGATCTAGGTTTTGTGTCTGTGGTATCAAGAACCACTTGATTCAATGCACAGGTCAAGGTTTTCTTCCACAACCAAAATCCCAAGGCTCCTTCTGATGTCTTGTGTATAAATCAACTCAAAACCCTGAGAAAGCAGTTATTACCAGTAATTTTGCTTTCTTCTTATGCAGCATGCAGAACACATACGTATATCAGTAATTTAGATGCTTCCAAAAGCTCTGTGTTCCTTACCAATAGACATGGAATAGCCCACATCAAAGTTTCTGGAGTTTCAAGTCACAAAGTCCCGAACTGCAGACAGAGGTAAGCAAGAAAGAACAGAGTACTGTTCCACAATGGCTTAAAACACTAAATGAGGTGCCAGCTTCCACCAGCAGACAAAGCCATTTCTTCCTCCAAAGCCAGCTATATTACTCCTACTACTATATCTGTGCTGGTATTACTGTTCCTGCAGTAAAACAGATAAGGAAACTAATCTGTCTGAAAGTCAGAATTCTTTCCCAAACATCTTCAGTTCCCAAATTGAGATTTCTAGCTCCCAAGCAATGGTGCTCACTTACAACAGAGAGTGGGGACATGCAGCCACCAAAAAGTAAGACTTATTCACTAGAAATCTTCAGCTTGACCAGCTTGAAGAGACTGCAGAACTAACCCCTAAAAGCTACATCATTTTCTTCACTTCTATGAAACACATGAAGATACTCAAGACATGGACCTCACAAATACTTAAAAACAAAAACAACCTGCATGCAGCAACATGCCACATACGGCCACCAACAGCATATGAACTGCTAAATGAAGACATACTTGAAGAACCTGGAAACTTCTCAGCAAAGTGGAATCAAATTCCACAAGAAGCAGTGGAAATACGTGTCACAAAACAAGCTTGGCTGCAGCATCCTCAGTATTCCCCCTCTCTAGGCAAATGCTATCCCTACCATTCCACCTGACACTCAAGCTCTTACCAGTACTTCTCCAGAAACTGCTCTCAGTATCTTCCGTTCCACTGCAACCCCAGCTGAGTAGTATGCAAGATACACTACATCTCAGGTGTGCACACTCTGTCTGGCCAACATGATGTTTTAATCGATCAGCTCAGAAGGCCAGGCAGAACAACTAACAACCATTTTCAATCTAGAGCCTTTTCCTTCAGCAGATGCATAGATTTATTCAGCTAACAATTTTCACAAAACCTGCAGGAATCCAATCTTTTAGACCTCAACTCCTGTCAAATCTGTCTGAACCAGGCTAAATGATTCAGAAGTTATTACGGAACAGAGATGGACAGAGAGGATAGGTATTATTTTCTTGGGAAACCAAGCTAAAAATATAATTTACATGAAATCAGAGTAATTATGTTAGCTAAGTACATGACAAGACAGTCACACAGGAAGATTAAAAAGAAAAATGAAGTCAGAAGAGAAGAGACAATCAGATTAATATCACCCGTGGAGATCAGTTTTAGACTTTCCACCTCTTTAGCTCTGCTCATTTTCCTTCTGCTGAGTAGCTTTTTTACAATAGCAACTATTACAGCTATTTACATTTTTGGTACATTTAGCTGGTTCTTAAGGACTACTGAATGACATCTCTGCTGCAATGGAGCTGTGAACAAATGCAAGGTTATTCTGCAAATCCATAAGTGGAGGACAGGCTCCCACTTTACATTAATTAAAATGACATTTGACAGTTTACGGCATTCTCTTCTATCACAGATCTGAAAGGTTCACGGCTGCTGGTTGGTTTCTGTGACAAGGAGGCAAAGTAAAACAAAAACAATAAATTGCTTAAAATGGAAGTGAAAAAATGAAAACCAACAACCCATACAAGCATATACAGCCTTAATACAAGCGTATAGAAATTTATATAAAATCCTAAAGAAAGCAACCACTGCTAAAGTTTCCAAACAGGAGGAAGAAGTAACATATCTAAAAAGTCTGAAAACTTTTCTATTGCATTACTGATCTGTACCCCTCTTACAGTAAAACCAATTTAAAATTTCAGAACTCAACAATATTTTTTTCTACAAAAACCCTCTTTTCACCACATTTGCAAAAAAGGAAGAGAATGCTTTCAGGCAAACCTTGTTCTTAAGAGAGGCTGAGCCATCTTGGATTACTGAGTTAGAAGGAGATGAATTACATGAGAATATAAGAAAAGCACTGATTCAGGTAAATTGCAGGACTGTTTGCCCTCTCTCAGGGCAAAGAGAATTAATTCAAGAGGCAGAGTATTTAACAGTGATAAAAAAATTTCTTTGCCACTAGGTACCACTGCATCCAAAAGCCTGGTGGGATTCCAAAGAAGAATTAGCAGCCAGGATTTATAAGAATACCCACAAATTCAGTAAATGGGATTTTAAATTAGAGGAATTACAAAGCCTATGGGTTTAAAACAACTGTTAACCAACTCAGAATCAGCTAAGATAGCACTTTCTTTAAAATCAGGTATTTTTACTCCTCTAACTTCCTTTGCAATTTCCTCTCAAAGAGCCCAGTTGAAGCCAGCGTCAGATACAAATGCAACTGCTCCCACCCAAAATGCACGTTCTGGAACTACCAAGATAGAAATGATAAAGAGACTGTTGTCTCAACTCTGAGTAAAAGAAGTTTAGAGGAAGTTTTTCCCCCAGAGGATGGTGAGGCACTGGAACAGGTTGCCCAAGGAGGCTGTGGATGCCCCATCCCTGCAGGCATTCAAGGCCAGGCTGGATGTGGCTCTGGGCAGCCTGGGCTGCTGGTTGGTGACCCTGCACACAGCAGGGGGTTGAAGCTAGATGGTCACTGTGGTCCTTTTCAACCCAGGCCATTCTATGTTTCTATGAATAAGACGTTCTCAAATTCCAAAGAAGCTTTTTTAATCATGCTTGTCAAGTCGTATTGATTGCCTCCATCTTAGGTGCATTGTGAGAACCAATCCAAGTCTCTTTGCAGGTGAGCAGGAGGAGAATGGGAACCAGAAGGAAGTAAAGGATTCATGGTTTTGACAGGACATCAGCTGCTATGAGGAATTTAACATGAACATCTGGTGGCCGTTATTCTGCACTACCCAAATTCAGTGGTAACTGAGACAGTACTGTTAAAATAATGAAAACCTTGAAGCATCTGGTCTGCCATGTCCTCTGGTAAGACATAACTGCATACATTCACACAAATGCCCAACGTACAGCAATCACTGACATCACTGCATCACAGAGGTCAAAAGCAGAGGCAAAAGCAGTGAGAAGTAGACAGAATGACCGAGAATGAAACAGCTTCTGAGAAAGGGGACAAACAAGATTTTTCTCCTTTCTTAAAATACTTTAGACACAAAACTAGATGAAAATACTTATTTCTACTTTATAGGAGCCCAGATTGCCATTCAGCAAAAACCAGGCAGAAGTGCACAAAATGATATTTAATTAGTGACTAAGTTTTCTGCAGCTGTTTTTTTATTTCCTTATCTGGGGGTTGGTCTCGATGATCTCTAGAGGTCCCTTCCAATCCCTACCATTCTGTGATTCTGTGATCTCCCATCCATTCCTTCCACAGAGACCACTGCTCATTTCCACTATTGGGAGAATTCAGCCTAGGGTCTACTTAAAATTCATTTTACAAAATATGATCTCAAACATCTCTTGTAGTTCACATAACACAATACATTCTGATTTCTTCTCTCTCCAAATGCCATTTTCACATTGGCCAGCTATCGTATTTATCATTCTGCATTCAAGACACTCCTCTAGAAAGGAAGCAAAATCTGTAGTCTGTCACTGTGGTGCGTTATTGTTAAATAGTACAAAAAAAATGGTAAGAATGGAAAACTAAACTTCCCCATGCAGTTTATTTATATGTAACGTTAAGAGAATAAAATAACATGGCAACATACTCCATCTACTGGCAAGATGCAGTAGTAGGACGAAGTTTTACTATACAGCATCAAAACAATTAAAGAGATAATATTGCTTTGCGTGCTAACGCCTATCTAAATCACTTAGCAATGATTAATTTAGAACACAAAACTCCACACTGCTGGTAGTTTCTTCTTCCATACATACACACAATGGAGAAGTCAGACTCCCCTCATTTGTGCCCAGTCCTAAGAGGCAATGGGCACTGACTGAGAAACAAGAAATTCAATTTGTAGTTAAAAAATGTACTGTGAAGGTGGTCAAGCACTAGAAAATGTAGCAGAGGCACGTCATGGAGCCTCCATTCTTTGACATATTCAAAACAGAATGGAATACAAGGCTGAGCAACCTGCTCTGAGCAGATGAGTTGGGCCAGATGATCTCCAGAGGTTCTTCCCAAGCACAGCAATTCTGTCATTCTTGGATCCTGCAATTACTTACACCAAGCTTTTGGCTTACATCCCACTGTGTGGGAACTTGCATTTTTCCCCAGATCCGCAGTCAATACTGATATATTTTAAATCAACTCTGGCAGAATTCTACCAAATGAATTCTAGCAATGCAATACTTCTGAAATTCATCTATATTGTAATACAGAATCTACTGTAGGTGTTACCTCAACAAGGAATATGAAGTTGCAGATTAAATTTAACTGTACGTTTTGTTCCACATCCCTGATAGCCCACATGGGCTGATCATAGGAAAAAATGTGAAATAAATTAGCAAAATTAAATACATCACAAAACAATAGGTAACTACAAATCTAAGTAACATTTCATTAAAAAATATGTAAAGCCTAGAAAACAACACGATCTGATTCTTTACTGTATTATCCATGTATTAAACAGAAATTTAAACTTGGCAAGGCTGCTACACTATCTGTAGACCACTGTGTTTCTAGTGAAAAATGCCTGACAATATTTTCTTTAAGGTTCTCAAACAGTTTACTTGAATTAACTCTTTTGAAGCCATTTTCTAAAATACTACAAAGCTCCTAAAAAATAATTTCATTGAGAAAACAATATCACAATTGGTGATTACAAATAAAGAATAAAAATGTAAAAGAAACAGCATGCTAGACCAGCCCCCCACCCCCACAAAAACAAACAAAAAAAAAAAAAAAAAAAAAAAGGAAAAAAATGAATTCAAAAAGGAGGGGAAAAAGAAGATTTTCAGTATTATTAATGGGCAAGTAAAGTCTTCCTATGTAATTAAAATATATCACTGTCCTTGCTCCTCTGCTTCTGCAATGTAGTTTAGTCTTTGAAAAATATTAGTTCTTGACCATGAAAAGATTCTTCTGCACCTCTAAATCATCTCTATTCTAAAATCATTTAAACTACTTTATTCCATTTATACAATCACAATCTGCCATGTAATTTTCTGCTATTTGAGCTCCCTTACCATCTGCCCAGTTCTGCTCTCGCTTTACTCCAAGCTCCTTCCTCCAGTTCCTTTTCTGCACTGCCTCTCTCAGTTTTTTTCAGTCTCTGCAGAACTTACCACATCAATCAAAATGTGTCCATATAACACCCAAATCCCTTCTACACATTTCTGATTGGGTCATCAGCTCCTGGTTCTCCCTCTCGACCACTTGATGCAGGACACTACTCCTGGATCAGCTACCTTTCCCAGTCTGATCCTAAAGAGGCAGATATTCACTTGATGGCAGTCCTAAACAACAGTCTCCAGTGTTCTGGGTTTTTTTAAACCATCTAAAGCACCAAAATACTAGCAGAAAAGGTCCATTAACACTAGCTCTTTTTCTGTTTACACACAGTAAAGCCAGCAAGTTCCTTCAGTTGATGGCTGTAGTCTCGAAACAAGTGCCACTGAACGCACAACAGAGTAACAGAACAGACAGAAGAGTTTCTTTATATACAGTACTGACCAGTAATGGCTGCTATCTCTCTTCCTGAGAGATGTCCAGCTTAAAAGTCTGTAAGCACTGCTGTCCGCTGTATACAATACAGAGCCAGGAAAGATCAGTAGGAGTGACAGTCTCCACTGTGGGTTTCATAGGAAGCTAAGAACACTGAGAATCCTCTCTCTCCTTTTTGCCAAACAACTCGGATCGACATCATCAATTTCTTATATAACAGTTTAGTTGAGCCATAACTCTGTGTGATTGATTTTAATTCTTTTAGCAGAAGAAATTACAGCTCTAGGAAAAAAAAAAAAAACTATACATACGTAATTAATTAAACTATTTCACATCAATGCTATCATTCACACAAACAAAATTCAGCTCTGGACAGTTATCTCCATGCCAAGAAAATGCTCTCACCAGGAAAAAAAAAAAGAACAATCCGGGAGAAGAACAAAAGCCAGGGAAAATGTGACTTTCCCAACCCAGTCTGCCTATTAAGCAGCAATTTTCCTGATTCCACACCTCCAGCAGGGAAGCCAGGCACAACAATCAGCATCTCTCTCATACACACCATTTCTTAGTATTTTCATGTTTATAACAAAATTTACTGTAGTGTATTTACCTGTTCTAATCAACTCACCTCTTGAAAGTAATTAGCACTGCCTCCAATTACCTACACCACAGTTAAGTAGTCACAACTCTTCATAATTCTAGAGACTTTGACCAATTAATTGGACTAATTCAGTAGGCTGCATCAAGAGTATCTTAACATCCTTCAATAACAGGTTGAAAACCAAGTACCATAAATGAAAAATAGCTGAATTTGTAACTACTTTTAAACTTTCAGCATAACAAAAAATCAGTACATACTGCAAATAGGAAGTGACCAGTGTATGTGAGAGTATAAGGCAGCATGCAGGTATGTATCTATGCAATGTCAACATAAATGTCTATAAAATGTCAATATACACACCATAAAGACTCAGTCAATAGTTAAAAGCAATGAGGTTACTGAATAGTAATAATAGCTCTTTAAAATTAAATATATAAAATACATTACAAGAACAATTATTCTTCACTACAAAAACAGAAATCCCTCTTCTTTACAGTTTCTTGGGCAGAAATTTCACACAGTGAGAAGCAGAGCATCTCTTAAATTTCCACGCCCAGTATTACCTCTGGAAATAACCCAGTAAGCAGCAGCACAGACAAGTGAAATGTCTGCCATCAGAGGTGCCTGTAATTTTGCACAATCATCACCCAAGGTACTCACATGCACATTTAGTTGCAGAGTTGGGCCACACCGCCATCGTGGGCTTCTGTTTGTTCCGAAATGTTTCTTCAACTCTAGCTTCTGTTTTGCGTACAGTGGAACCGTGAGGATTTATTTGTTCTGCTGTTACTGATAAGCCTGCACACAGAAGATAACCATACCTATTTAAATACACCAAGCTGCAAAAAGCTTGAATTTTAAAAGAAACTTGGAATACCATGCAATAAGAGCACATCAATTAATACTTAGTTGGACGTTCAAAACAAAGATTAGAATCAAGAGTATTTGTTTTCTACTAACAGAATAACTTACTGGCTGCATGCTCTTAACACAGTCAGCTCTGATGGCCTAGAAATATACGACTCTCTCACACTCAGGTCTCCAAAGACCGCACGCTCTTATCCACATTTCCTCCATAAAACAAATTCTTATTGACAGTTTCAATTTTTCCTAATTTTAAACAGACGATGTGAAACAAGTGGCAATTCATAACTGCACGGTGTGCCTTCTCAAAGACAGTATGTGAACAGAAACTTGCACTGCCATCATGATCTACGTTATGTAAAATGGATTCACTGCAGAGTCACCAGGAGCTCTTAGATGGAGAAAAATGTGACCCTGCTTTTAACAGGAAGACTGCTGTGCTTTCTGTGGAATAGAAGCTTATCTCATAGTTTCTACTATTTTACAGGATTTTTAATGAAATTTTTAAAATTCATATTTGGTTACAAACACTTTCAAGAAAAAAAATATATATATATATATATATGAAGTTTCCTATGTATGAATGAGAATTAGCTATTCATCCACTGTAACAGTGTTCTTAAATGCCATAACATGACTCCAAGAGAAGCCAGAATAAAGTGACTGAGAGCAGGCAAGAAGCTCCAAGACTGACAGAAGCCAAAATAAAAAGATTCTCAAAGCAACTTTCAGTTAGCATTTTAAGCACAAGTATCCTGGAATCATTACAAATATTTTAAACTACATATCAAATATATTTACTCAAAGCACTCATCGTTTCTACCTTGCTATCTGCTGGTTTCAACAACAAGCTGCAAATCCAAATAACCTTGTATATATTTTTTATTTACCAGCTTAGGTTTACATGCTTCCAACAACAGACAAATTTCTGTAATACAAGAACAAGATATTCTAGTTTAAACTTCTAGACACTAATTCTGCCACTCTGCAGTACTGTAAGATTTGTCACCAGTCACAGTACTAAATAAAATCAACAGATCTGACAGAAGTGTAGAAAAGATAATTTTGTTTGGAACTGTGGGGAAAAAAAAAAAGGGAGGGAGAAAATATCCTGCATTTTAAAGCTATGTAAGATTGCTAACCAGGTTGCCAAGATAATTGTGAAGAAAATGGATATAGAGTTTTTTAGCCTTAGTCTTCATCTCTAGTAGTTCCTGGAAACCAATTAAGAGCTAATAAATGCAACATTCAGAAAAATCAATGGCTTTTCAACTGGGCAAAGATTAAGAAGTCTACAAGACGTGCCACTTGCCTTCCGAAGTCCTATGTGTTCAGAAATACTTCACAAAACTGCCAGAGAATCTACAGAAGCCTCACCAGATCAGCTCATTTGAGTCCTTCCAAATCTCAAATTGAAGTCTTTCTAATGTAGCTGAGAAAACATTGGCCAAGATCTAACCAACTTTGGAGCTTGTTCTTTTTTTCCAGGTGGACAAAGTTGATTTCTGATGGTCACATTCACCACTCTAGCTCAATCTGCGACTGCAATACTACTTTTACCTCTTCAGGTTTAAATAAAAATTGAGCTGCTAGTGGATTCCAATTAGCTCTTGAGAAATCTGCAAGCAGCAACTACAAACTCTAGTTGCTCTCTGTAACACCAGACCCTTATACACAGCTAACTTTAACCTCAGAAGAAATAACCTTCAGCAATCACGAGGAACTCACAGTGGATAATTAACTGAGCATAGCTCTCAGTGTGATACTAAGGCCAGAATTATGAACATCCTTTTAACAGAAAAGTATAAGTTCAAATTTACTACCACAGTGAATGACAATTTCAGATGCACATTGGAAACTCAAACAGGATTAAACAAAAATACACGACTGAATTGGAAAATAAGAGGAACAGCATCCACTGAAAGCTGAAGAGAAAGCCTACAGACACTTGCTTAGTTCAAGGAAATTTATTAATAAAGGGTCTTCAACCTACTGACAAAAGTATTTCAGAAACCTGCAAAAACAAGAGTGGTCATAGCCAATTTAGAAATCTAATAATGCAAGTTTTTCTTATCTCTTGGTTGGTTGGTTTTGTTTTTTTCCAAAGCAGGAGTTGAAGCAGTAAACGCTTTGGAAGGCAAAGCCAGAATTACTGAAACAAGTAGGCAATAAAAAAAGCTGGATTTTTCTTTTTTTTTTTTTTTTTTTTTTAAAAATAAAAATTTTAAAATTTTAACAACCTTTCACTATTTTTAAAAAAAAAAAAAAATCACGGAGGTACAGAATTTCTCCTGTAAATGAAGCTGTTCTGAGAGCACATCTGGGTTTTCAGTTACCTACTGTGGTCAACGTTAGAGCTATCCATAGACTTGGGGGTCTATAAACTACAAGCTGAACACAACTGCACTAATATGAACAAAAATGAAGTCAGTGCCCCAACAGAGGGGGCTGTATTTCCTGATTCTGGGTTATTAGACTGTCAATCTCATTTCTCTCCTCAGGGTGGATTTAACAGACATTTCCTAATCCAAAAAGTCAATGTATTATCACCAAAAGTACACTTGGACACATGCCAGGCTGAACTGAAAATACAGTGTTTTAAATGGTATTCTCCCTAATCTTAATTGTTAATGCATTGCATTTCTAGAACACAGCTCTGGTGTCACCACACCTTCAATTAGCACAGCAGTCCCAATGCCTATCTACCTGTTCACTGCGTTCAACACTGCTTTCTGTAGCCACAGGCACTGCATTCCTCTTTTGTAAAGAACAGCGTTTTATCAGATAAACTCACACAGCTGGGAAAAGTAGACAAGTTTCAAGCTCAGCCATCCTTTAACAGCACTGCCCAAGACTGACACGCACTCCATTTTCCATTTTAAATTTAATTTTTTATGTGGGCATTTGTAATTGTCTTCTATCCTATTTATGCTCTGTTATGATAAATGAAGCTAAACATACCTCTTTTTCTTCTTGCTTCCTTGATTTCTTCACACATCTTATTAAATTCTGGATCCAGTTCAGCAGCAATGATAGCATGAGCAGTGTCCTTCAAAGTACAAGCTCTATGTCTTATTATTTTATCTAGAAAACAAGCAGAACACTTAGTACTTTTAATCACAATTAGTAAAAGACTTATCATTTCTACGTAAGTTTGTTCTGTACATGACAACATTGATATAGATGGAGCTGGAAAACAGAAATACATGAAAATGTACACGGATCAATAACAGCGTGCTCAAAAATTCCAACCCAGCAATGTTAAAAATATAGTAGTTCTCAGAAGTACAAACTGTTTATTTAATCAATAGTGGCATTTCTAAACAAAGGCAAAAGATGAAAGATGAACACACTCAAATCAACTCGCAGCTCTTCAAAACTCACGAGAACCAGCAGGTGTCGCCAGTTCCCCCAGGCAGATCTACACAGAATCATGGAGTGCAATAAGGGTGCCCCAAGTATCAAGAGACTTGTCCAGGAATAAATTCACTCCCTAAGGAGGTAACATCCATCTATTGTCAGCAAAATCATACTGGACACCCTCTGAATTTGTACGGCAGATCAGGACTACATTCTTTACTTTTTTTTTTTTTACTTTTTTTTTTTTTAATTGTTTAATTTTTCTTCAACAAATGCTATAAAATTCCATCTCATGCTTCACCAGATTGCTGCTGATAACGAATAGTTATTTCTCATTTTGACCTGCTCCGGAAAAACTGGCCAAAATCTCTTGGAAATGCACAAAAGAAATTCTTCCATTGCTGTTGCTGTATTTGAGAAGTAATTTTGACTTAGCAAGTTAAGCCATATGGGGAGAAAACTGACATCTAGAATGCTGCTTTTCAGTGAAATCTACAACACCATTTACTTTTAGCACAAACATATTTAATTTGTCAATTCATCCACACTGAATTGCTTTTTCCAGCTGATGGATGTACTTATACAGCAAACACCAACATTAATCTCTACAGCGTATTATATAATTAGCATATTTAATCTGTTTTAATAATTACTAAGTACAACAATTAAGAGTATCAATGAACATTTACTAAACAAGGTTTATAAATCTAGAAACAGTATATTTTACAGATGAGAGGGCAGCTGAGTCAAAAATAATACCAACATCCAGCCCAATCAAGCCCTCAGTATGTTTTCTGAGGAAATCTACTACTGTTTTAATTGACTGGAAAGCAGATTTATTCCTTTTCTTTTCTTTAACACACATATACTTGTGGAGCATCTTGATTTGTGATCACAAATAAACATCTGCAGTTTGTTGATGTGTAAGTCAGTCAGGAAATAAAATACAAAACAACCTACTAAAAGGAGGGGGGAAAAAAAAGCCTCTGTAGTGATCAAAGCTCTACATGGAGTTTAAGTTGGGTTTTTGATATTGATTAGAAGCTTACTGTTGAAATAGCCTTCCCCAAAACCAGGTTTGTAGAGTCACGTTAACATGTCATACTTGCATTTAACACAACAGGTTTTTATATAAACCTACCAAAAAGCACCATGAATGTAAGCACAAGTTGAATCACACGACCACAGATGACCATACCACCAACCGTATTCTATCAAACAATACAGGGGCACAGATTCCCAAGTCTACACCAATATTTTACTGAAATAGCAAATGTTATTTTGCATCTTTTGAAGGGAACATTTGACTGAAATACTTCTTTTCTCACATCCTGTGATAGGCAAGACTTTCCCACAGACGTTTTGAAGATGCAAACACTAATCTGTCTAATACACAAAGGTTGTTCCCATTCCTGAAGAATGGAAAAAATGGTCAAATAATGGAGGGGAAAAAGAAAGATTCTCTTGTTGAGATCTACCTGCAACTGTATAGAAAAATAAATTTTAAAAGAACAAAAAGAATCCAGTTTTGAGCATTTATGTTCAGTATATGAACTGTTTACTCCAACTGCCTTTCCAAACTGAATGACAGAACAGAACCAGGTACAGTATGAAACTCTTGCAAATTCATGCATGAGACAAAGGAAGGATATAAGCCCAGCTTTAAAAATATGAATGTTTATAGCTTAATAATCAGTTAATGGATTTTTTTTATAGCTTTATGATCAGTTAATGGATTTGAACACATATAATGCCTACTCAGAATAGAAATGATGTACTGTTCCAGCAGTGTATTCATACAAAAACTCATGACATCTTACATGCCAGAAGAACAATATATAATCAATCTGTGACAACGCAGAAGACAGAACTATCTTTCAACTGCCTTCTCAAAGTTGAGAAGCTACAATCAGAAACTTAACCTAGGAACAGCCAGATCCATTTCTCCTCATTTAATCCTGACATAAGGAAAAAACTAAAATGTTCCTACTTTGGCTCCCTATGCTTGTTTCCTAAAGCTCTTCTCTTTGGTTAAGCTCAATGAAAAGTTCCAACTCTACATTCTGCCCAAGCTGCCTTTGCTATTTCAAGTTTCTGCCACACCAAACTTGAGATTCATGTCACGATTCCTAGAAGACCTGACCTCCAAATCTGTTCTTTGGAGGTAGAGAGACCTGCTCTACAACTTCAAGAACCTCTTCAGACTATATTTCCCAGAACTGAGCAACCAAGCTCACAGATCCAAAAGGCCTAAAAAAGGAGAACAAAAGGTGTGAATTAATGCCAATTTTTCCCAAAGCCCATCATTAAGTCAAAAACATGTCGGTCACATGCAGGAGGTGTCACTCCCAGCCCTCACTACGTGAGCAGGCACTCTTCAGAGACACTCAGAGAATCCCATATGCCCATCAAGGCTTTGATTATCTCATAATTACACATTAGAAGTCCTTAAGCAGTGTTACCAAGAACACACTGAATCATTTGCTGAATTCTACCAGTGTATTATTTTTTTTTAGCTGTAATACAGAAAGCATCCATAAATCAAAGAAAGGTTTCTTTTCAAAAGCTATGAACTAGCACTACGTTCAGAAGGCACATGAAACATGAAAAACTCTCAACTTGAGGCTTCACAGCTACACAAATGCAAGGCATTCTTCTCACATGACCCTGGCTTTGCAAAGCTAGGATCTGACATTATGGGAACTAAACCGTGCAAAACAATTTTAGAATACAACATGTTTTTCAAAATAACCACCCAAGAGGATTAGTGCTCTCAGCATTCAGCTTACAGCTCAGAAGTACAGGAGAATGGGAAAGAATAACATCAAAAATTTGAGTTAAAAAATATACATAACCAGGCTATAACCTGGTAAAATTATTTCATAAAACACTTAAATGCATTGGTCTACAGACAGAGTCAGACTTCTGGTATCACAAATTTAAAAATAAAACTACATTAAAAGGACGTTGCTTTTGCATTTTAAATGTTTTCTTGATGATTCTGAAAGCTGCCAAATGAAAGGCTTTCTTTTAACAATATTCACAATAAGGTGGCCCCTGCAAAGAGTATAAAATATGCTCTTTCCTTTCAGTATGAACAGCTTCCCATGCATTTCATTCCACAAATTCTGCCTTAATTGAAAGCACAGTGTGACACTGTAGAGACCAAACCTTCTAAATCTCTCCTAACCAGCTGCAGCAACTTCCTTGCCTGATGATCTATCTCACTTTATTTCTATCCCCAGACAGACATTTCTTAATTTCTGTAGGTGCATTTCACATTTTAAGCCAATGAGAAAATAAAAGCAGACCACTGCCAGATTGTGTGTAGTATTCTCTCCGCAGCTCTCCAAATCGCAGTGGCTTTTGTTGCATATGCAAAGTCAATTCAATGAAAATGAGCTATTGAATTTTAAAAGGAGCTACAAAACCTAATTTATTAGAGAACAACTCTAAGTGCTGTAGCTCTTGTAACGTCCCCCAGTGCTCCAAGTGCCTTAGAACACTAAAAGCACAGACACTTAGGAAATTTGCTTGTTTATCTTAATTATAATAAAGCATGCAGCTTATTTAGAGACTAGAATAGTAACTGAATATGTGATTAAGTACCACGCTTTCAATTTAGGGAAGCCAAGATGAAGCAGATCTTACCTCCAGGATCTTTGTCTGGATTGTACTCCAATGCATTGCTGCATATCAGATCAATATCTGTTAGGAAATCCTTGGCTGTTAAGTAGTTGTGTTTATCAATTTTGGTTATTACTGTTGACAGGTCCATTGGCTCTTTGATAACTTCAAGGTAATCTGAAACCTGCAATCAAACAGCACACAAAAATGACAAAGGACTGTATTTGAACACTGCTAGTTTCATATCTTTGTAGCCTTATTCATTCCACATGCTTAGCCCCTACACAATAACTAAACAGTTTCAATAATAAAAGAAAAATTATGTTAAAAGTCAAAGTTTTAACAGGACTTCCAGTTTCTTCAGTTTCTCTAAAATGGAGCTGATGGTGTTTTTGAGGCACAGCATTTTATCTAAATGCATTTTTATTTCTAGTTTTTTTTTGTGACTGTTATAACACTATCTTGAGCTGGAAAGAGAAAACAAGAAGCTTCACCCAAAGAAAAATGAGGAAAACTGTGTGTTGTTCAAGTTTTCAGCAAACTTTTCATTAAACTGAACAGTCAAATTACCAACCTGTAAGTATATGTGATTAATTAATTCCTTCAATCAATTTCATTTTTTAGAAAAGTCAGGTTCTATTGATCGAAGACAGTAACTTTACAGAAGGGCAGTCTAAAGAGAAAGTATTATGTCAGAGTTCACAGCTTACTACAAGCTTAGCTCACAAATGGAAATTCAGCTTCCACTAGGGCACACTGAAAACATTTTACATAATTAATGGTACCATAAGGGGCTCAAGCTTGACAGTCAAATGTATCAGCACAGCTGCTGTAACAAAGTTCATAAAAAAAACCTATTAATTTGTTATTTACTTCAAGGCAGAAAAATCCTATAGGTGCATGTTTCACTGCAATTAAGGTTGCAATCAATTAGAAACACTGGCAGCCTCAGAAACAGCATTGCTTTTTTTCTTTTGAAATCACCCACGTATGATGGTAGCTGCCAAAATAGTGAGCAGTTACACACATATCCAGATCAAGCTGCAGTGGCTCTGTTAAGACTTAATAGGTTTCTTTAAATGAAGTATCTATAGATATTCATACAAAAATCTATTACAACATAAAATAACTTCAGTGCTTTAGTGCAGTGGACAGCAGTATGTAGCCTAACTCCCTAAGCACACTGAAATTTATGCTGAAAAATTCAAATGGCAAAAATTCTCCTTATGCCTCTCTCTATAGAAACATGATAATTAGTTCATTGAGTGGAACGCCAAGTCATGAGCTTCCTCTTCTCATTAGCACATCAGAAATAATCTTTCACTGGAAGCTGTAAACACTGCTGTTGTATTAGTCAGGAAAATCTCTGATTTGTCACACAGCAGCATTATTCCCTCTGCAACGCAAGCAGGAGTGGAACAAGCTTAACACTTCTTCAGAAAATCAGACAGCTCTTCTACAATGGGACAGAGCCATGCTTGAAAGGATGACATGGGACAAAAAGGGACAATTTCTAGTGCTGCCATACATTACAAGGCATGCAAAAAAATCCTGCTAATGTGATTTTATTTAATTTCTCCACCCACAAAGCCAGGACTGTGATTTTGTGGGTGTTCTGTTTTGGTTTTTTTTTGTGTTTTTTTTTTTCTCCCTAAACTTATTCATGTGTATTTGAACTGCAAATTCATTGGGGGAAAAAGAATTTTACCATGAGTACGATGGATTCCCTACAACTCCTGAGCAGTTTCATAATAAAAATACTCCTTTGACCATGCTCACACTGCAATGCCTTACTGAAGAGCTCCTCAGCCTTTCACACAGCTTTCAAACAAAAACAGCTGCACAAGACTGAGGAAAGCTCCCACTAAGAGGACTGCATGAGACAAAAAAATACGCTATTTAGGCGTGTGAAATTTACAATGCAAATTCATTTTCTACAGTGCTGTACTGCAAACATCTCATATTTGTCTCGTAGTATCTGCTAATAGAAATGTCTCATGAGAAACAAAAGACAAACAATCCTAACTACCAGACTTGCAGCATTTGATTTTTAAGTCAGGCTAAACCACGTCCTTTTCTTATACAAGCATCTGAAAATAGATTTGCAGATGGAGCCATCTGATCAGTTAGGTGTGCACACTATATAATCATCCAGCAAATGCCTTATAAAGTGCTACCATCTGCAATTAATGGCATCTGTAAGCATTACTGCTGAAATTATTCAACAATACTATTAATGCTTGCTACATTACAGAACACACAGATTGCTTTTCCAATACTATCATGCCTACAGGACTATTATGCTCTAAAAGCTTTCATTAAAGAATAGTATTTATGCTTCCAAATATTTCAGAAGCACTGGCAGGGATGGGAGTGGCATTTTTAAATGCTACTTTTAGTTGGAAAACTGACTGGAAATCACAGTTTCCTACAGGTTACTGGTACAAATAACATTCTCAAACTCCTTGCATCTCAATTGACGTGGCTGTGACCATCTCACCAGCTAAAACTAACAGCCTACATAGGAAAGATTACAGCTAAAACATTCATTTTAATTATTCACTTCTCCATTTCCTTTTTCAATTGACACTCTTTTTCTAATAACTTCAACTTCATTGTTTGCACATCACTGAAACAAGACCTCTTCAATATCCACCGGTTTGCTGAAGATGTTAAAGCGCTTGTCTGTAGCCAGCCTCTTGGTTACATCCCTGAGAAACAACCGCAGCTCTCTCAACGTGTTCTCTTCCTGGTCCTCCATTCGTTGTTTTTCTGCTTCCGACAGCTCACGGGCAGGAGATGGCAGTGCAAGAGGAAGAACTTCCATAGCACGAAGAGCTAGGGAAAAAAAACAAGAAGTCAGACAACAGAAGTATTAACGACAGCGCATTTTATGATGATGCCCCTCCAAATTCACTACGTGTTTAATGGGTCTCACCAACCAACCATCAATGAACTCTTAGTCCCACAGCCCCCCCATTTTCTAAAACCAGTAACTGCAATTCCTCCAATCCTCCTCCAAATAACCTTTCTGGGTACAGAAACATTGCCACCTATTACCTACACTAGCTGTCAGTTACTCGTGCCTTCTGAAAAGAAATCAGCATCAGAAAAGGAATCAGAAAACAAAACACTGAGATCACATTATTATTGGCTTTACTGTAATTTAGTTTACCAGCCTGTTTCCTTCTTGGTGGGGGCATTGCAGCCTCATCAAGAATTAATCCTCTGAAAAATCGCAATCTGTCTTCTTCACTTGGTTTCTGAATATAAAAAACCTCTTCATATTGGATTCTGAAAATACATTTCACCTACAAAAGAAAATAATGCTGTGTAAAAACTGAGCCTCCACTCAAAGTGACGTAATTAGCAACCATACAAAAATGCTCGTCACAAACTTTTCCACAATTAACCACATTAGAGAAGATAGGAAACTCTGTGTACAATCTGTGCACACTGAAGGAAGGGATGCCATCCAGAGGGACCTGGGCAGGTTTAAGAAGCGGGCCCACATGAACCTAATGAGGTTCAACAAGGCCAAGTGCAAGGTGTCACGCCTGCATTGGGGCAATCCCAGGTATGTCTACAAACAGGAGGAAAAAGGCGCTGTGGAGAAAGACTTGGGGGTCCTAGCGGATGAAAAGCTGGACATGTGAGAGCAGTGCGCATAGAACAACATCCCTTTGTCAGTTTGGGTCAGCTACAGAGTTCCTGCTCTCTCCCAGCTCCTTTTGCACCCTTCTCCTGCTTGATAGCTGAAAAGTTGGAGAGTTTTCAACACTCTTCCCCTCCTAAATGCAAAACACAACATTATACCAGCCACTATGAAGAAAATCAACTGTACTCCATACATGCTACTGGAATTCCATCACTGCCTTCAACAGCAGACCAGAGAACAAGCCCACGATGGGTTGAATCCATCAACACTTTAAAGGAACTATGTCATTTCTAAACAGCAAGTATAGTTCAAGAACTTGGCCTCCTCAGCAAAACAGTGTGGAGATTCTGACTGTCAGTAATGTGGAAGTACCTCCCTCATTGTAATAAAATCTGTAATTTTCTGTAAAGTTTGAAAAACAGCACAAAACAATGTTTTCATGTGATCAGAACATGTTGAATAGCACATGCATCCATAATAACACTGCCCTCCCACAAT
Source organism: Centrocercus urophasianus (assembly GCF_019232065.1). Taxonomy (NCBI): domain Eukaryota; kingdom Metazoa; phylum Chordata; class Aves; order Galliformes; family Phasianidae; genus Centrocercus; species Centrocercus urophasianus. The sequence continues at coordinate 1,017,810 of NW_024884142.1, read as the reverse complement.
CAACTTACCTCTTCAGGCAATTCACTATACATGGACTCAGAGGTAGACAGCAGAAATATAGGGGAGAAAGATGGTATATCTTGCAGCAAGGTTAGAAAAGTAGCTCTCACAGTTTCACTGACAGCTTCCCACCAATCACCAATCTGAGGCATGTAAACAATACTTGGTACTGTTCTTCGAGCTTCACGAAAGATCTAATTAAAAGTAACAATGATGTTTAACTAAAATCGTTGTTATCCCCCATGAGAAGCAAAACTCTTGCAGACTAGGAAATGAGTTGTGTTGGTAATACTTGGGATACAAATCCTCCAGTAAATTAACATTATCTAATAATTAAGGCTTTCTAAGCAACTGTTTGCAATTGTTAGCTGTATCATTCAGTTATTTTACATCCTTGTGGTAGGCCCTACAAAAATACTGCTTGTTGTGTATGTTTTAAAAGCTTGTCAAGATTGAACTATCAATATGAAAATTAAACTGGCTTGCTATCCTTACACACCATAAAATTCACCACACACTTAAGCATTTACAGTAAGTAATTGAGCATAAATCCACAACACAATGATTTACACATAAACTAACAAAAATGAAAATCCGGAACCAAAAACCCAGATTCAATTTGCTTGAGATAAGGTTTGCGCCTGAGCAGTCATGTTAAAAACATGATTACTCTTATTAGTCAACAGAGATCTGAATATCCATCTAGAGAGATCTATATTTAAAATATGCCTATGAAAATCTGGCTTTTACCTAACACACCACTCAGCTGCCACTATTTAGATGCTACAGATCTGTTCCAGAATTACATCAGTTACCTATTAGAAGAGAATTTTAAATGTCACCTGTGCACACGATTCTTCAGGTGTTTTGGCACTGACTGAATAAAGTGCTGGCAGATCTAGCCTGTGTACAGAGAACTTCTCAAGAGTGTGCAATAGTGCTGGAGCAAGGTGTGAAGTCTGACCCGAACCCCTCTCTCCAGTTAGCAGTAATCTCGGTCGGTAAGAGGTTGGCTGGTGATAAGCTGACCTGTAACAGACAACAGTTAGAATGAACATGCCACTGTTACCAATGGAAATACATATAACCTCAATCTCTGCTTCAAGCCTGGGTATTTGTTTTGGGTCTTTTGTTTGCTAAGAATCCAAAAGACCAAGTAATGGACAACTTCCTACAACTGCCTAAAAAGATTCAACAAACTGTAAAATACTTCAGCACTAATTCAGCTCTAAGTAACTCAAGCCTTGTCTACTGCTTGAATTTCACAACAATTTTATTCAAACTCATCTGCAAAAATGTGCACATATTAAACTTATACATCATATGAACATACTTTCACATAAATGGACTTTCAGTCAAGTTATCTATTTGGTCACATCAAGTTCATGCATCTCTACAGTAACCTCAGAAATTTCAAGTTAATGATCTCATCCTCTAAAAATAATACTTAAGATTTCCAAGAAGAATGTAATGTGTTGTAATTTAAGAAATAGGATTTAACAAAAATCACCGTTCATATTCTACTCTTTTACTAAGTTTACTTTATGAAAGCAGAAAGACTGCAAAGATAAACCTTATTTTCATTCTTGCTACATAGAAGACATCCTAAGAAGGAGTTCATGTAAGGAATTTGGTATTAAATTAAATTTAGTATTAAAAACTTGACCACACACTTCTCAGAGAATTTAAATTATATCCTTATTTTTAAGTGTAGATTTCCATAAATGCTGCCCTGGCATCACTTTTTAGCAGAAAAAAATTTAGCATTTTTCCACAAGATGGCTCTACTGAACAGTACTACTACTGAGCAGTTCTCCTAACCTCATTTTCTTTATTAAGTAAACTCCCCAGAGAAGCTACGGAACATAGGCTAAAACAGTTCTAACTAAAAATCAAAGAAATGTTACTTTACAGTTAATTACTGTATGCAATTCAAATTGAACAGAAAGGATGCAGCCAAATTTCACACAATCTTTCCAAATTCCCATTTCCCAAAAACTTTCCAAGAAAAAAAAGGAAAAACTATGTTGAAAAACCTCAAAACATTTTTATCATTTAACCAAACAACTGCATACACTGAAGCTCAACAGTGCTTCAGACCAAGACAAAGCAAATCTCTACTGCCATCGTAATGTTTCCTACAAAGTAAACCTCTAAATTTAACCCTCAAAAATCACAGAATCATAGAATCCTTAGAGTTGGAAGGGACCTCTGAGGGCCATTTAGTCCAACTGCCCTGCAATGAACAGGGACACCACAGCTAGATGAGGCTGCCCAGAGCCTGACACAGCCTGGACTTGAAAGTCTCCAGGGATGGGACATCAACCACATCACTGGGCAATCTGCTGCAGTGCCTCACTCCTTTACTGTAAGCGATTTTTTTCCTCACATTTAACCTAAACCTATCCTTCCTGAGCTTGAAACCATTTCCCCTTGTTCTGTCATCACAGACCCTGCCAAAAAGCCTGTCCCTTTGTTTTCTGCAGCTCCTCTTTAGGAGCTGAAAGGCTGCTCTCAGGTCACCCCACAGCTCCAGCCCAGGGAAATATTCCTCAGTATCTCTTTTCCCAATGTGTGGTATTTCAAATCAATACTGCTTGTTACAATTGAGAATTGCTGTTAAGATCCTTACTTCTAAGACAAATCCATCTGTTCCAAGCCGTTTCTGATTGCTGTGTTCAGGACGTGGCCTTACCTAAGAGCATTTCAATCTAAAACCTCTAATCCGTGCAGTTATATTTTCCCTCACACAGAACAGCATTGCCACCACACCTTTATTACCTCTACTGATCTAAGAGTGCCATAATTTCATCCATCTGGTTAGAGACATTTAGAGAAACACTCACATTGTAAAATGAAGGTAGGGTTTATGTATAGCAGCTGATGACTGTTTCTTTGGTGATCCTGAGGGACAGCTCGTCTCAAAAATTGATGAAGCATTCTCATCTTCACTATCATCTAATATTAGACTTGGTACATCTGTTCCAAGAAATACATTAATTAGTCTCATCACTTATACTCACAACAAACAAGAAAAGGCATTACAATTTTCTTCAATTACAACACTTATTTTCAAGAGTAAGAAAAAAAATATTATAACTGTCAAAATGTAAGAACACAGAATAATAAATACTTTTAAAAAAAAAAAAGCAAATTAAATATTGCAGAAGTCTAATAATTACAAATTTACTCTTCAAGCCAGCAAGCAGAACAATCTCACAAACAAAAAAATGTTTAACTCGCTATGAATTGCTTCATTTAATTTTATTTTACTGTCAGAGATTTTTCAAGGATGAAGTTATGAAATTTTTAATTCCTCAGACTATAAAGAATTTTGTATTTATTTCTTTCATACTGGTGACCCAACTTTTACAGGTACACTTCTTCCAAAATTACTCTCTGCATCACCACGTGGACAATGTGTGTTTACAAGGAATTGTTTCCCACACTCTGACAATCTGCCAAAACAAACAAACAAACAAAAAACCCACCACAAATGAAACTACTACAATCAATGCAGCTAATCCTGAGTTCATATTCTATACTTCAACCTATTTTAATTCCTTTGCTAATGCATCAACATGATGAGGTAATTTCTACATAGTCCTTTAGAAACGAAAAGCTAAAAGACTGATCACATTCTAAAGACAGCCTCTGGGGACAAAAAAACTGCAAAAAATGTAAGCATGGCAGTAAACCAAAACAACCAGTTGACAGAAGACCCTTTTGAAAATTAGGTTCTGCTAAATTAACTACCATGGCTACAGTGGGATAAAGAATAGACTGCTGCCATAAGATAATGGAAAATCAACTGCTATGAGATCTTTATTTGCTCCTTGGAAAGGAATTTATTTCATGTTAACTTCAAAAACCATCTTCACTCCCTCAGCAAAATCAGTTTGCATGATCAGGGTGAAAATGGTCAGCAAGAGAAGTGCAGAGGTCAACAAAATACTCTGTAATGGATGGGCAAGCTTGAGAGCAGCTCAGCCACAGCTGCACGCTGCTGTTGCAGGGTAATCACCAGAGACCTCAGCAACACTCCAAGTTGGCCACAGCCATTTAGAAAAATGGAGTGCTGTGAAAAAAAGACACGAAATAAAGAGATACAAGAGTTATTCTCAAATATCTGACCCACAGCACATGTACTACTACCCTGAACCAATAAAGGCAGCACTGACAGTGTAGGACAGAGATGCCACCTAACAGCTATCCATCCACACATACAGTCCCAGGAAAAAGTGTTGAGACAACAAAAGTATTTGATGAGGACATGACAAGTCTCTTGGCAAACAGCAATGCAGTCACACTTTTGGCAAGCATCATAAAGTGAAGATAATGAAGGCCTACAAATCTCAGTCCGGTGCCAAGAACAAGCCCGTATAGCCCATATCCACAGGCATTAGGAAAAGCTGCTGGATATCTAACTCAGGGCAAAGACAGAAGCCCTTCACAGAATCACAGAAACACCAAGGTTGGAAAAGACCTACAAGATCATCCAGTCCAACCATCCACCTACCGCCAACAGTTTTCACTAAACCATGTCCTTCACTTCAAACCAATTGAATGTAGACCTCCTAACTCTTGGAGCACTGCAGAACTCAAGATGCAAGATTTTTGCTATACCAAATGTATACCCACAGGGTATCTCCTACGCTCATGCACTAAATATTCTCAAATAGAACTTTATAACAGAGAGGGGTTTTTAATTCAATTCTTTAATAACAATAGTATCCAAACTGAGCATTACCAAAAGGTAAGAAGTATGAAGGGAGACAAATTTCTTACACCATTCTCGTTTCAAGAGAACATAATGCGATCCAACCACAGCTGCAAGCATCCCTTCCCAAAGCTCCACCACTCCCTGACCCCACCTCAGGCCATCTCCACTCTTGAAATCTTCAGCTGTTCCAGTCAGCAGAAAAGTAACCCAACAAAAATATGTTTTTAAACGAGTTTGCCAATGAAACGATTCAACAAAGGGCCTGATGTGTACATGAAATTCAAGGGACAGAGGAAAAACTGGTCTATGGAACTGCTGCAGCCAGCACAATGATCAGCCTAAGCTGCCTGGGGTGCAGTCTGAAAACGTGTTCTGGAACAGGAAAGAAGAAGAAGTCATAGCTGTCACAGATCTACTTCATGACTAGACTATTTTCAAGTTAATTACACACAACCACAAGTAGCGTTTATAAAGCCAGGGGGATGAAGGCGTTTCCAAGTATGAACAGTAAAAAATATTATGTCAGAATACAAAGACATCAAAAACCAAACTAATTTCAACATTTAACTTAAGAAATGACAAGGCTAACTATTAAAGTATGTCTCCAAGAACACAAAACACAGAACCTACTGAATCACTGCCAGTCAAAACAGTCCGTCACGTTCCTTTTTACTCTCTGCTTCACTAACACACTCGTAACTACTCCCACTGCAGGAGAGTTCTGACACACTTCTGACCCCTCAGCACATTGGACTTCACTAATTTGGCAAAAAAAGCTAATGACACAACAGCTAATAGTTCTCAACTTGCTAACCTGGCAGAAACAGCTCCAGGATCATAAGTGTATCAGGCACTTCAAGGTGAGGAAATCATCAGGACTTCCTCATTATCCAGGAGATGACCACCCCACAGGCCCAGGGATCTTGTCTAACCTATACTCTCCACTTCTGAGCTCTGAGCTCCCCATAAAACTCCTTTGCAGCCTGTTTTATCCCACTAACTAGCAAAAATTGAGGACACGTAATTGACACTCAGGCAGGAGCACCAATTCCAGGTCCTAACATGCTGAGAAAGACTCTATTTAGTTGTTGTTTGTTTTTTTACCATCTGATTATGTTCTATTATTTCTCATTTAAGCTGTAAATCACTTAGGGATGTGGGGTTTTTGTTTGTTTGTTTGTTTTTCCAGATGACACTGAAACCTACAGCATATTGGTCTACATAGCTTCATTACACATGGATTCATTAAATGCCACAGCAACTTAAAATCCGCAAAAAAAAAATTAGGCAACAGACAAGCAAACTGCATTCACATTTGAACATAACACTAAACCAAACACACATCAGGCTGGAGGCTAGCAGTCGAAGAAAGCCAACTAACAACCCACATACCTTCACTTTTGTCACTCTGGCTGAACTCAGCGTGAGGAAACACTTTGTGTAAAACCTCAAGAAGGTCAGCAAAGGTACGTTCCAACAGTGGTCTGATCACAGGAGATAATGCGTGTCCTGAAGACGTCACGGCACGTTGGGAAGCAGGCACAATGTTCTGCATTGCATGATAAAAATCCTGCGCACTGAGAACTACTGACGAAACATCAAGCTGTAGCTTCTGACTGCTCACATAAATCTGGGGGTAGCGTCGTCTCAGGGCAATCAAGGCAGCCTCAGTGCAAAGTGCTTTTATGTCGGCCCCGCAGTACCCTGGTGTACAAAAAAAAAGAGAGAAAAACAAAACAACCTTGCATGAAATAGCACTGCTGTGCTGCATACATTTCAAGCATGCCTACAGCTAAAAACAACTGGTAATACTTCGTTGTTGAGGTCCACAAAGCATCTGCCAAAACATGCCAGGCTATAATCCAGTGACAGTGTTGTATATCAAATAATGTACAGTTACACTGAAATACAGACAGAAATGAATCCTATGCTACAGTTCAAATGACCTCTGTTTTCACTACACAGCATTTATCTTCAGCTCATGGTTTTCAGTCTGTCATCACTCTTTTTTTCTCAATGCTGTCTCGAGCATACTTGCCATTTGTAACTGGCTAGCCCTGGGGTTTCTGTTTTTCTGTTTGTTGCTGTTCTAGTTTGCTTAACATCTCTACATGAATATATTTATTAAAAGCAAAGCTGTTTTGTTATATAGGATGAGCATCTAACTATTACATGAAGAAAAAAGTTAATGAATAAAGAAGAGAAGGAATCTCTGGTTAAAAAGGCATACTGTAGATTCTCAGAAAAATGTGAACTTTCACCACTGAGGAAAACGTTTCTTATAGTTTTGTAATGTTACCAATAAAAGAGTAGAAAAGCTACTAAAAAGCATTACAATTTTCATTCAGCCCAGCTTCTAAGTACCTACAGGTGGCTTTGCATAATTGCTTAATCATCATTATTAAGAACCACAGATCTGATAATTATGAAATACCCAGGGATTTAATACCTCTGTGTTTTCTGCAGTTCCAGGGGCTTGGGGTTTCTCCCCAGAGCTACATTACAAATTACAGAGTTAAATTACAAATTTTCTCATATCTCTCAGCAAGAGACATCAATACGCTGCCGTATTTTGTAGCACTACAGCTCCATCTTTCAAAGAACTTCAAATATTATTCCAATGGGGCACAGTCTCTGGAGGAAAAGGTAGGACAGTACAGATAGTACAGAGGCACTGTCACCTAAGTTCACAGTTTTGCAACTGTGCAAAAAAAAAAAAAAAGCAAGTTTTTTTACAGAAACTCATTCATCAACTCTCCATATAAATTCTTGAGGCTGTTTTGCTTCCCCCTCCCCCACCTCCTCCCATTCATACTTTCTCTACTCTATTTTTGTATTTTTTTTGGCAGTACCAAGACCCAACGCTGAAGCCTGCTACCTTGCTTCTCTCCATCCTCTAATGTTCTTGCAGTGCTATGGAAATGCACAGTTTCACAAAAATCAATACAGCAAAAGGAACAAAGTTGATTCTATACACAGCGTTGAAAAAAATAAAGAAATAAGAATAAAAAAGTAATAAGATGAGGGGGAAAGACAATTTTCCACCCTTATCTTTCAGTTACATTATTTGAGGTTTTATAATACAAGATACCAACTTTCCAGCTACAAAGACAACTTGCACTGGCTGAGACTTAAAACTCACCTCAAATTCTCAAACAATTCAAGAAACAAAAAAACCAACTACCAAAGAAAGAATGCCATGAATATCAGACTTGTTATACAGCTTCTAAGCTGTGTTCACAGAAAAGTTAGTCACTAACTACGTAAACTTCATGAACACACAGACTGTTTCCTAAGCAGCAGCCAGCAATTCACATTCACAACTTACCTTAGAATGAAATAAATGCACGTTACGTTTGAAATATGCTCGAGTATGTCCATGTATATTACTCAGCAGGTAATTCTTTTCAGTGTTAAGGCTGTTTATTTATTTATACCAACCCCCAACACGAAATCAAAACCATGCAGGCACACTTTGTCAAACACATGTACTTATTAAACAGTACCTACAAGTCCATCTAAAAAAACAGGAACAGGTTTTTTTAAATCCAAGTTTTGCTTTCTTCTTTCAACATGAGGTAGCATTTTCCCATTTAAATTAGTCTGCTTTTCATGCAACAAGCTTTCTGAATTTAACATGTCCAGGGTCACTAAAGCGAAGCTTAAATCAAAGACGTACAAGAGATACAGAGAACTCCAGTGGCCTTAAAAACTAGTTCAGCATCTTCGTCACAGAAGATCCAGCAGCTCAGGAGCTCAGTCCTTTTCAATTTTTCTATTAATAAATGCTGTAATACCACTTTCTAACAGTCTTTTTAATCACCGCTTGCACATCTCCAAGGAACTGCAAAATTAGGAAATAATAGCCTGTAGCCTACTTCTAAAATTGCATTCTCAGGTGATCAGATACACAATTAGTCTCCATTTCTATTTTTCATTTCTCAGGAGCAATTACATTTGAAGAGTAGTAATTGGTGTCTCTTTCTAAGGGATTCTCTTGTGTACACTGTACATCCATTTCAGCGACAGGGAAATTGCAAAAAAAACATATCTTGTGAATCACTGAAGGGTTTTTTTTGTTTCTAAGAAGTAAATGCACACTGATTAAGATGTGAAAAAAACAACAGTCAAATGCTGTCAAAGGGAATAATAAATAAAATGAGTCATACCTAGATGAAATAATCTGAATTTATTTCTGTCTAAATTGACACTATTGAATCAAGGCTCAGTGCATTTATTTCCATTTTGAAGAATTCACAAAGGACGTTCACTTTGGCAGGCAGAATACACTGGCACAACACATCAAAAAACTAAGTAATCTTCTCAAGGAAGCCCATTTTGCTCTGCCTATCACCACCACACTGTGCTAAATAGTTCTGAAGTCCAGCTTTCAGAAAACGGATTTCCAAAGAATGCATTTTGGTCACTGAAATCTTACAAGTCATATTTTACTGTTCCTACCCTGCAGACACTGCAGGTACTATGTCCTCTTTAAAGTATCCTCTGCCCAATATCCACCCCCAAAATCTACAACAAACTGCTCCTGAGCTAGGCTGAACATCTAACTTAATGATCTCAACCACTGGTTTTTACAATAAAGGGCAGTGAGGCACTGAAACTGGTTGGCCAGAGGTGTAAGATCCGTTCCAGGAGACACCCAAGGTAAGGCTGGACAGGGCTGAGCAGATCATCTAGTGTAGGTGTCCCTGTTCAGCGCCATGGAGTTTGACTAGATGGCCATTAAAGATCCCTTCCAACTCAAACAATTCTATGATTCTTCCAGTTTCTGCAGTGCACAACTCCTCCAATGGAAAAAAGTAAGTTGGTCAAAGTTCAGTACTGTGAGAGAAGTGAAAAGCAATGTTTTCTACATATTGGTGTTTTTCATACATTGGTGAAAAGTATGAAGTGCTTAAATTAATGCCATAACTTCCTTTTCCCACATTACATTAGGACAGGAAGATCTACTAAAATACTATTTTGTCACAAAATGTTCCTTCAAAAATAAGCTTAACAAGCACCTCGAGTACGATGGCTTACTTCTTCACAATTCTACTTAACATCATTTCAATAACACTCTTTACGCTGTAAAAAAATTCATCTGCAAGATGAAGGCATTCACACTTCGTGTTTCCAGTATTTTCTGTTTCCTACAAGACTGAGTTAACAGCCTCTCTACCTACAGAAAGTTATAGTTCAGAACAATAAAGCAAGCACAAGAGAAAGGCAACGATTATAAAGTTTGGGATTGCTGTGACCCGTCTCCAGTACACACTTACATGGCAAAAATGGTACTAGGTACTTGTGCTTTTTGACAGTAGTAGAAAGACATCATTGTGTGGTCTTCAGAGTAATTCCATGTTCTACCCAAGCAGCTTTACTTGTCACACACTCATTGCATTTGCTTGGCAATTCAGTGAAGTGTGTTCTTTAATTCTCACATACACAAAACTCTCCTAAAAGGCATCCAAAACACCTGGGACAAAAATCAGCCCTCAGAAATAACTTTTTTGTGTTTAAGGCCTGGAATCTTCCCCTTGTAATATCGTTAAAATTGTACCCCTGATCTTACAAAGTTGTGAGTCACACATACATCTGCTTCCCCAAAGTCATTTGCTTTGGTAGTATTTCAGCAGGTTTCTTCATTAGGATCCACATGCTTGTAAGGTAAGTGTTGCCAAGCTTGCTGAATTGGAGAGAGGTATAAACCATGCTGTGCAAAAAGCCTGTTGGGTGTAGGAAGCTTTCAGGGACGCAAGGGGAGGTTTTAAAATGGAAAAAATAAAAATAAAAAAAAAGGCTGTACACAAGAGGAAACAGACCAGCACATAATTCTTATCAGTGTGAGAAGTGGGCCAGTAAGTTCAATTTGCAGGTACACAAAGAATCTGGAATACCTGCTTTATATTAGTTGCTGCAGATTTCACTTACAGAAATGATGATGCAAACTGAAGGTGAAGAAGATAAACCACTCTTCAACTGTTTTAAAAGATCTTTGTAAAGTTAAAAGGTTTTAATCTCGGATGTGTGAAAACATTTATATTCCAAGACACAGAATTGAGAAAATCAAGTGCACAGTAGCTGGACAAAAGGAAAGCCAAGGAAAACAGAAAAGGGCATTTCCTCTGAATGGCTGACTTTTCCACAGAACAAGTTTTACTGAGAATGAAGAATGCCTTCTGATCAAACCTACCAACAGCTTTCCTTATGGTCTGAAGTTCTAAAAAACATGACTGTGTTCTCAATGCAAAAATATGGTGAATTTTCAAAGAAACACTTGAGTTTTACATCAACTACTCCCCTCTCTCCCACTAAGCAGCATCACGTCTTTGCACAAATCAAGCAGAATTTACATGAAATGGGTTTGGCACATGCTGTCTTATACCCGGCAAAGCTTAAATTGGAGTTTGCTGGATAGTTATGTTTTCTCCTCACCAGAAGATGTTGAGGTCTTTGTGCATCAAAAGCGGAGGGATGCTGCTTCGATGATAGATGTCCCTGTGGATGAAGAGGATAATTCGGATGTACTGCAGCTGACTGAATGGACTGATGTTCAATTTAAAGTTCTTATTTCTCTGATGATGGGTTCCAATGCACAGATATTTGAGACCGTCCTTTTTCTGAGAACTTCAGTGCTTCTCCAAGCAGATGACTGACAGAGGATGCGTCTTTGCATGACAAATTGTTGAGAAGAGATTTGTGGTGTGTGTTTTAGGGTCACTTCCTCTGTTAAATTCACTATAAAAATATTGGGTTTTATTTCTGATTAGGTTTTAAGCAGCAGGTTTATCTTGAACAACCATCCTCCATTCAGTACAGCAGGTCTTTGGGCGCTCCAAAGGTATATTTAACGTTCTCACGGTGTGGTGTTTTTTCCCTCCACCCCCACCTACATCTACTCTCTGGGTTTGTTCTATGCTAGCAATCTGTAAAGAAAAAAATCACCTTTAGAAAGGCTGAGTAGTCTGTGGGATTTCTGTCAGAGGAGAACATGCCGGGCAATGAAAAAACAAGTGCAGATTTTTTTTGTCCATATGTAGACAGAAAAAAAAACACATTTCCCTACCCCATCTGTAGGACTCTATTTTAATGGGAGATCTACCTGATGATTCCAATTCCCACTTCTATTTGTTTCTTTTTGTAGATATGCATCCTATTAAAGGACAAGTGGAAGTTGCGGAAAGGAAAAATGATATTATTTTACCTCCAAACAATTACTAGCTACTGATTTTCTATTTCAGTAAGACAGAAGCATGTTTTACCACAAAAAATAACATTGTTGAAAGTACAAAAGTTCAAAAAGGTAAAAACAATAAATATCCTGATGCATATAATAAATTTTCCAAGTTTCACACAGAGGAGAAAGCATCTATAGTTGAAGTATTAACATGGTAACACTCACCAACACATTTTTCAGCTAGTTCTCCTAAGAAAGGATCTGACAGTTTGGGGTTCCAATCCCTGGTATGAATTTGTAAAATGTGCTTTCGTGCCTGATTTAAAGATGAAAATAAAGTTATCAAGACAAACCCTTGTCAGAAGATTTGAATATATTATTTCTTCAAATAAATATCAACTTCTTTTCCCTTGACATGTCCCTGAAGTGCATAAAATAGAACTTACCAAACACCTCTTGAGAACAAAGGTTTTCCCCTCCTTTACACTTTTATATGAAGCAGTAATCTTTCCATTATACCAGTTGCATATTTTAATTGTTTTATCAATACCAGTATTACATGTGAATTGATCACAATTCATGTTCTAGTAAGAATTATCACAACGTTATAGTTGAATGTTTAAGTGCTGTATATGTGATTCACAGCTTCCACTGCCAAATGCCTCACCAATTAATTTTTTGCTGAGCAGCACAGTATATACACATGAGTTGCAAAAGTATTTCATTTCAGAACTGCAAAGAATTCAAACAAGTTAAAAATAAACTTGTTTTGGATGTAGGTAAGTATGAATTCATGCAATATTAAGGCTGAATTCTTAAAAATATAGAACAAGGAGCTGAAATATTCCTCTCATCAATAAATTACCTTTTATGCTTACATATACAATTTTTGTGCTTTCAGTAGTATATATAAATGTTTTCTCTTACTGTAACTTCCAAAGTCCCAAAATTTGACATTCCTTATATAAATTCATACAAAAACACAGGTTTTAGCTAAGCTATCCAGTTTAATGCAAACAGTTTATCTTTGTTTTTGCTGTAACTATATTCTGAAGATTTGGAATTCAGTACAACTCCATATACACTCTCAATGTGTTTTTACTAAACAAGTCTTCACAAAATTTAATACACTTCCAAGAACAAATGCAATTTGCTTTTTTATGAGTTGGCTGTCAGACATTCATATGTTTTAAGTTCAAGAAAAAATTACTTTCAAAGTTTTACCTTTTGATCGGGCAAGTTGAAAAGAAATTCCCTGTCAAAACGACCAGGTCTCCTGAGTGCAGGATCTATAGAATCCAGTCTATTTGTAGCACCAATAACAACTATCTCTCCTCTATTATCCAGTCCATCCATGAGGGCAAGAAGAGTAGACACTATAGAACTAGAAGAGTTTTCAAAATAAATAAATAAAAATGGAGGCAATACCGTAATAATTTTTGCTCTTTCACTCTTAATTTCAAAAAGTACGTAGTCAAAGAAAAACCGTGCTACTATGTCAAGTTTCAAACCAAGAACTCTTTTGATATCACCTGTATTACTCTTAGCATTACAACTCCAGTAGGCACTACAACAAACTCAAACTTCCTTCCTTACAGAACGTTTTAGGGAATGTGAGCTCAGTTAGTCATTTGCTGTGACTCAAAGGGATCTCTTCCATTAACAGCGTATGCATCATCCCATTTAGAGCAAGTGGTGGGGTAACACTGAGTAGAAGAAAGGCGCATCAAAATGAAGCTCATAAACTAGCCTGCTGACCCCAAACCTCCCTCCTTTTCCCCTCATTTGAGTCATGGGAGACGTGCATACAATATGCCACAGTATGTCTATAATATGAGAAACACAACCATGCTGCCTTAATGGGCACAGCAAAACTGAGATTGAGGGCAACCAGAAAAAAATTACATCTAGCAGTAAATATGCTTTAAAAAAAAAAATAATAATAATATGGAAGTAAATCTAGATAAACTTCCACATCACTCAGTCATCAAAAGGACAGAGGAGTTCACTTCATTCATAGAACACTGCAATTGAAAAAAATCTCAGAATGTGTTTTCAGCTGATTATTATATCAGGTTGGTAACAAATAACCTGTTTATAGTACAAAACCAGCAACCAATCCTTACTTGATGCTTCAACTGACAGGTCATCACCACTACAAGTTGATTGACAGCAAATTGCGGTCTGTCTGAAAAGCTCAAAAGGTAATTTTCTGGAGCAAAAAAACCTCAGCAATCTGTCCTTTCTACTGTAATGGATCTTACGCAAAAGTAAAAATCCTTCTTGGAAACTCAATAAAATTAAGCTTTAGAATTTACCAAAATAACATGGTCCTGTGTGGAGGAATTGAACTCTAAGATACTTGCAGATCTCTTCCACATCATTATATTCTACTCTATAATGTATATTCCTTGATAGCACACTAAAAAATAATACCTGTGAATCTGATCTTGTCTACTAGAACGAACTGGAGCCAAACCATCTATTTCATCAAAGAAGATTATAGAGGGTCTCATCAAGTATGCCTGGTGTGCAAGAAAAGAAGAAAAATCAATTCACAATTAATTCACAATTATTCCATCAACATCAAAAATAGTTTATTCTTCTTACCAAGCAATAACATGCTAAAATAACACACACTGCAACACCTTAGTTAAAAGGGGCAGTCTAAAAATAAAACTCAACTTTCAACAATACTGTTTCAAAGGAAACAGATGCATTCTCCTTTAAACAAGCAAGATGGCACCAGTGTATCAGTTTTACTGTCTGAGAGACTCAAGACAGCACAGTGCTCATAAACTGAGACACCTTACACTGAGTTACAGAGAACAGTATCTTATCTGCACATAATCCATTTGTTTAGGCATCTGTCAGAAAACAGCTTGTTTGTGCAACTGTGTCTCACTGCTTGATAAGAGACTCCATCCATCATTTTCCAAGCCCAATGAGGGTACTAAAATGCACACACAGCAGATGCAGTCCCACATCCTCCTCTACGCAGCATACCTTGAATGTGACAGACAACTTCACACTCACTGTCTCTTCTTTTTTTTTTTATTTCCCCTTTTTCCAATTTTTACCCAAACTACTCTGTCCACTTTATTAATGGACAAGTTTAGAGACATCTTCCTCTCAGTTCTCAAAGCAAAATAATGCTGCCATTTGTACACTCCTTTATAAGTTCATCTAAATATATAAGCTATTTAGTATTTAATTTCATTTGCAAGTAATTTGGGTTGCCTAGAACACAGTGCAGATATAGCAGCAAAAAAAAAAAAAAAGCACAGAATATACACAAGATGTATTTTTTTCTAACCTGATCAAAAAGGAGTCGAAGCTGACGTTCAGATTCACCAACCCACTTACTGAGACAGTCTGCTCCTTTCCTCATAAAGAAAGCCACCTTTTTGTCTCCTTGACTGCATTCATTAGCTAGAGCTCTAGCTACCAAGGTTTTACCTGTTCCAGGAGGACCATAGAATAAACAGCCCCTGAAGATAAATGGATCAACACAGTCACAAACTTATTTTACGTCTCCTGAAAAACTCCAAGTCAAATTTTATAATGAAGACAGGGAGCCTGGAGAAGAAAGACTTAAGTACTATTATTACTACTTAATGTATTCAATGTGATGTCATAAAATCTATGTTTGTTTTATGCTTCCATAGATAAGCTTCAAAAAGATTGTTTTACTCTACTTAAATAACTCCTGAAATATTAACTCTTCAGCAATGCTTTAAGACAGTTTCTGTTACTTCTTTGGAGAGATTTTCTCCTTCAAAACAACACAAATATCTCAAAATTTTCCTCTTACTTAGATTATGTGTACCCATTTAAATCTCACACTAAAATGGCTTATTAACTGACATTAAAATCACAACATAACATTACTGTGATTACTTCTATTAAAAAAATAAAATCAGCACTTACCTTAATTTAGTCATTCATTTGACAAAAGGATTGATATTAACAAAAAAAAGTCAAGCTACTAAGGCTGCCTTAATACAATATCTGAATTCTTCAACCAAATCACTAAAAAGTTCACTTTACCACAAAAAGAGTAAATTAGACTCTTGTTAACTCTTCATCCTGTTTATTACATTCTGATAGACAAGTGGAGTAGCAGACACGTAAGTCTATTTTAACTGTAAACACTTGAAGGAAAGAAGCAATCTCCTATGTGTTTTCAACTGAAGCACACTTCAAGTTTAATCAAACTTTAAAAAAAAAAAAAAAAAAAAAAAAAAGAGCAAATACACCTACCTTGGTGGCTGAATTTTGAATTTTTCAAATATTTCTGGATAGAGAAGAGGAAACACTACCATTTCCTTAAGTGCAAGGATGTGATGACTCAAACCCCCTATACTATCAAAACGAACCTTACAAAAAAAGAAAAAAGCAAAGCATGTATAAGCAAGAGCTTTTCATAGAAGAGTCTCTAATTATAAAACATATTCAAAGAAAAACTGCAAACAAAAACACATTCATTAAAAAATACTGTACTAAAATTGCAGCTCAATTAAGTTGAAAAAGTCGACCAAGTCAATTATCAGTGACTGAGGGGAGGTTTATCTGGTTTGCAAATTAAGTATGACAACGATGAATATGAATATCTTGAATATCTACATACATAGCAATCTTAAGCTCAGGCACATCATACCATGTATATACTTCAGCACTTCTAGACATTAGTTTGGTTCTGCTAATAATACAGCAAATTCTTCACAATACACACCATGAGCAACACACATCATTGCACCTGAACAGGTTTTATCTTGAGCCAAACCGAGGGTTCCTGGACTACACTCCCTTCAGTCAGGCTTGCCAGAGATAACAGTGAAGTTCCACACACACCATGCATGAAGTTTGCACAGGACCATGGTCAGCTCCACCATCAGCTCTTATACCTGTTTCCACCCGCTTACAATAGCACACATTTCTCTACTACAGTAATTAAAACCAGCTACAAACAAAGAAATGTAATTGAGAAACAGGTATTTTAGCTCATTTATGTTATGTATGCAGCCTGATGACAACTTAGAGGCCAAGAGCAAGCGCATCCTAGCGCAATAGACAAGTCTTGAAACAATCAAAAAAGATCAGCGAGTTTATAATTAATTTACTTCAATTTCAATAAGAGGCTGTGGTGAATTCTACTTATGCAGAACTGGTGGAAGGAAAAAAAAACTTTTAACTGAACTTACAGATTTATCAACAATCATAGGGTCAACATCAGCCAAGCTTGCACCAACTTTCACACGTTCTCGCAGGATTCCACTAGCTAAATCTTCTGCTCTGAAGTTTAAAGGCAGGCACCTGTTCAATTACAGCAAGAAAAATCAAATATTGTTTTATTTCAATCATTTGGCAGGAATGGGCAAAGACGAGTGAATGGCTTCATCCACTGAATTAAAATGGACATCAGCCTACCCAATTTTCATCAAATTTCAAAACTGTTATTAAGAAAAAAAAAATTCATCAGGTTGAGTTAAAAGCACTTAAGAACAAATAACTAATTCTCCTAAGCATCATTAAAAATTGACAGCATCTAAGATGATGACTTTCCCAGTTTGATAATGCAATAAAAGCTAATATTTTGGTAATTATTCTTCTGTATTTAGGAGTTCCTTAACCATAGCGTTATGCTTGTATATGTATTTCAGTTTGTAGAGCTAGAATGGACATATTTCCATTAAACACAGAAAAGAATGCTGAGCAAAAAAATGAGACACCAATTGCTGGCACTGATGAAATGCATAAATTCAGTGTAGTAAGAAAAGTATTAACAGAACGTATCAGAGTAAGGAAAACATTAAAAAAATATTTAGTTTTAAAAAGTCAAGGAAAAAGTCAAAGTTAAGAAAAATAATAATCTTACAGATCAGCCATAACTCTCATCTGCCTGATCCAGTATACAAAGAAGCTTCACTTACTTCAGCATTCCACCAGCTGAAATGAGTTATGTCTTGTAATCCATCTAAAGCTCTCTCTCACAAACATAGCACTATCACTTTGCAGTGGTTTATTTTCTGCTACATAATAAAAATGAAACCCTCCTAAAGACCCAAGATGATTTGGTACCTATTTCTTGCTCTGGCCATGCTTTTAGATTTTCTTCTTTCAAAACGTTCTTCATCTGAGGAAGTGGTATCGCTGCTGTGAATGGCATGCTTCTTTCTCCTATTCAAATGGCAAAATAAATATCAAACTCTGTTCTCTTCACATGGAACTTTTCACAGTGCTTTTCACAGTGGAACAGCATGTTTTGATTTTTTAATAAAATCAAATTGAAAGAGCAAATACTGTATTGCTCAGATTTACCAGACACACACAAATTCTTGTTGTACTGAGTATCGAAACAATCATGAGGAGGGGATGATGATATCATCATTTACAGTCTCAAGAATGTCCAATATCAACATGAACATCACTAGAACAGCAAATTTTTTTAAGATGTGGTCCAGTTCACATAAATAACAGTGAGTGTCATTAAGTATCCAGTCCTCAACTTGCTGATGTTCGGATAGCTATAAAAAAAGTTTCCCAACACTTTATCCATCTGTAACACAACAGAAATACCAAGATCTGCTTATTCAGTTTGATGCTTCCCTCAGAATATTTTTTTTTTAATTCCATACCTCCTACAGCAAAACTTCATAAACGGGGAGATTACATCTGAACAGCAGAACTTGTACAAACTACTCGTGTGTCATTCACTTTTCAACATCTGTATGACCCATTTCTTATGGCAGTATTGCAGTATTTCAGAAAACTCTCAGAAAATACCATCAATACATTATTAGATTCTCTGTATAGGAAAGTGTCCAATTTTTGAGGTCTTTCTTGGTTTTTGTTTTTTGTTGTTGTTGTTGTTGTTGTTGTTGTTGTTTTGTTTGTTTTTCGTTTTTTTTTTTTTTTTTTTTTTTTTTAACTGGTGTGAAAAAAAGCAGCTTTTTTGCACAAGCAAACAAGGCTTGGCTCACAGAATAACTCCTGCATCTTTAGTGAATACAGTGAGCTGCATCATTTGAAAGAACATGATACGCATTGATGAGAGGCTTTCTGCTAAAACAAAACAAGTGAAGGACCAAAAATTAAATGCATTTTAAAACATATCAAAGAGAACATTACGCAATTGGAAAGAACTTCTGCAAGAGTGTAAAACATCCCAAGAAGTAGAAATAAAATGGTAGTGGAAAAATAAGCATGTTAAAACTGAAGGGATCACAGAATCACAGAATGGCCAGGGTTGGAAGGGACCTCAAGGATCATGAAGCTCCAACCCCCTGCCACACGCAGGGCCACCAACCTCCAAGGATATCTGCTTTCAAACCCTCTGCATCTTGCTAGCAAGTAGAAGTTCAGAGATTATCCAATAAAATGCTGCATATGCATGACATGCAATAGAAACGCTCTCCTAAATGATAAATGGTAATTAATATTTCAAAGGAACTCGCAGGATATTAGGATTCTGCCACTGAGCAGAACTCTAAAGTTTTGATTGAAATTATTATCACACCAACAATCTAATCCAGTTTGCTAAATAAGAGCCTTTCAGCTGCTTGCAAGAGAGCTGGGTAAACTACGGATTTCTTGGACACAAAAGATAAAGTCAAAAATCATTTTCAGCTAACACTGTGTTAAGTTGCTAATGCTACTTGCAACTTGAATGAAAAGAAAGAAATTACTCATTTTTTTTTAGATCTTGTAGAACAGCAGAAGGGCATTATTTTAACTGCTGCTTTAGAATTAAATACTAAACAGAAACCCTTAAAGAAAAAGTTACTGTGCAGTGCACAAATCCCTTCCTGGTACTTGCAGCACACTTGCTTCCAGTCTGCTTCCAGATTCCTCATCACAAAGCTTCTACTGCTATTGTGAAGTGCTGTGAAATTCATTCTTATATGCTGATAAGGATCTGAACCTGATACACAATTCAAGACCCATCCATATGCATGAATGAAACAAACAACATTTCTAAAATCAGAAGGTAATAGAAATGTACCATGCAAACAACCGCGTACCAGAAGGCTGACACTTACCTGATATGGCTTCTTCTGGCAGGAGATCTGTGAATATCAAACAGTGTATTTTCTCTCTTTTTTTGGTGAGCTGGCACTGAATGAGAGAAGTGACAGGTTTGTAACATCAGTTAAAAAAAAAAAACAATAAAAAAAATAAATGGAGCTACAAAAATTGGAGTTTAGCAACAATTTCTATCACTGGTTTCTCTAATAGCTCAAATTAAGAATTTCTCACTGAGGTAATACATGGTTACCACTGCTATGCATTTATCCAGCCATAAATTAGGCTTATCACTCAAAAAAAAAAAAAAAAAAAAAAAAATTAGCAATTTTTCTACGTAATTATTTATTAGGCTCCTTTCTGAGCTCATCTCTTGCCAACTACTTTCCAACACTGAGCCCAGTGCAAGGCAGTATGTGCAAAGTTCAATGCTGCAGCAAGCACTAGAGGTGCCCCACAATTCACACTTTACAGATGTTCTGAGTAATCTCACACACACAGTGAACAAGAACAGGCAAGTACAGAAGTCACTAAGCACTGCATGGGATCTCTTTCAGTGATGAGGAGCAGCCATACAAATCCCCTTCCCAGGCCCACGGTGTTTCCTGGAAGTAAATACAGCAGAACTGTATGAGCAGGGTCCAGTTCCTCACCTATTGGAGGGGCCTGATACCTTTCAACAGTTTTTCTCTGTCTCAGATTATATGGTCGGTCATTTTCTTCTCCTTCAGCTTCTTCTGCTTCTATATCTCCATCTTCTTCCTGAGACTCTGTTTCGAAAGGGAAAAAATTTCAAAACTCATCTTCTTAATACCAGAATTATCCTCACCCTAAAAATTAACAATTTAATGGACATTGAGAATTGTTCCCCTTCTATTAATTAGAACTAATTGGCAAGTCACTAGAAATTTGAAGACCAAGATAAATCTACAACCTATTCTCAAAACCTCTTCCAGTTTTCCACAGACAGTTCTGGAAAAGCAACAGACAGAAGTATAATCAGATCAGTTTTAGTTGTGAAGTACTGCAAATGTCTGCTATCTTGCTATCTTTCTCCTTCAGTAATTATCCCCCAAGTTAAGAAAAATGCTTCTCTCTCTTTTCACACAGTAGCCTGGGAAAATCAATATTTGATATAGCAGAAAAATAACAATAAGATTCACATTGTAAGTTTTACACAAAGCAAATGAACCCACTTCATAATGTTATTACCTAACGTTAATCCATCCGTTATCCATCTGTTAACATGATCTGTATTTCTGTCCCTGGATCTCAGAATTAAGACTGCATTCTTACTAACTGGTACAGACCAAACCTCCTACAGCAAAGTTTCAGTTTGAAATTAAAAGACACTATGCTGTACCCTGCATGCATCCCTAAAGTCAAGTTTGATCCTGACTTCCTAAGGAAATCAAGCATGCTGCTGATAATGCCTTAAAGTTAGCCATTATCCGTTCTTTCTCCAGCATTTTTTGAAACCAATGGCTTGAGCAACATTTTAAAAAGCAGAATTTCAGATCTTGACAAGCCTTCTAAGATTCAGAAAATAGAAAACTATAGAAAATAAACTAGAAATAAACTAGAAAACTATAGAAAAATAGAAGGAAAAAAAATAGAGACTTCAGTTAATACCTTCACAAAAAGGAAGGATGCAGAATTGACTTATATATTCTTTCAGGTAAGTCATCCATGATTAGACAAATAGCGAGTCAATCAATACATGCACAGTTCTGCAGCACATACAACAAATGCTGGTTTCATACACACAGAGGATTGTTAGAGGGAATATGAGAGCAGTTTCAGTTATTTAGCAATACAGAAAACACAGGTAAAGGAAAGCAGAAAACACATATTTAGAAACCACGTTTTGTTGTACTACTTTCAGATAAACTTGAATTGGTTTTATTCAAAGAAAACTACTTGCAGCAATCCCTAAATTTTTACTTTTTTCAGTGTAAACTTCATTAGGTGCTTAATAGATCCAAATCCAGATCCCAAACCAAATTATTCTCTGCAGCTTAATACTTTACTTAATATTTTAGGCTAAGAAGAGCATTGTTTTGTAAATATTTCAGACAAACCCTTACAATCCTGTATAATCCATACCTTCTTCTTCACCTTCTGTGGACACTTCATGGTGGTTCTGAATCCCATAGCTATTTCTCCTCAGTGATTTCCTTCTTCTTTTCACTCGTGAATACATATCCATGTTCTCCTGGAATAAAAGTAACACATACCCCATCAGTACCATCCCATGTCACACTGTTAATGCACAGTTTAGTAACACTACATAATTTCTAGGCCTCAGGTGTTTCTTCAGAGCCCTCCAGAGACAGACTACAAAAGTACTCTCATTCAATAGGTGTTAAAACAAACATCTCAGTATCCAGGCTAATACATTGGTAATAGCAGTATGAGGCTGTTTTAGGCAACAAAATGATGACAGTCCTTAGTTCTGTTATCACACTGCCAGAGCACGGATCAAATCAAAAGAGAACCACCAGAGCAAATCAGATGGTCACAGTAGTCAATTCATCAATAAAGAACACCTGATTTTGCACCCTGCCAAAATACATACCACTTTCATCGACTTCCTTCCAAATTTGAGTTCAGCAAATTTTCTAACATCATCCTCTGATGAGGATCCACAGAGCTACTGGCTCGTGCACAGATGATACAAAAACAAATGTGCTCTCCCTTTATATTGCTTTCATCCAAGAGATAAGAAATGCTGCACTTACAAACTCTGTATCCGTCCACATTCGCAGCCGTTCTACTTCCCCAGAGCGCCTGTTTCTCCTGATGTTAATATTATCCATTTCCTGTAGGACAGCTTCAGCAGTACTGAAATATATGCAACAATTAGCAAAAAAAAAAAAGAAAAAAAAAAAAAAGAATAGTCTTAAAATAGTAGACACATGGAACTCTTTATTGTCCAATAGCTTAGCATATCTAATTATGGTCTGTTATGGTTATTCCAGGGTCACTAAGATGACTAAACATACAAATGACTTAAAATATGGAATTTTTAATGTAGCTTTCTGAATCCAGCAATTAAGGAAAATACTACCTGTAATAAAGAGAACTGAAAGGTGAAGCTACAGAATATAAACTAAAGATTATGCATAAGAAAGAATGCTGACGCTCCAGGTTCAAATTAAACTGTAATGTTTTAGACTGTATTTTTGTGCTTGGCACAGGTTGTAGCATGCAACATTTGAAACTGCTTAGGAAAAGCTTTGCTTTTTATCCACATAATTATGGGACCGGGAAGCAGTCAATGCCTCACAACTGTAAACATTATAGCTTCCCACCTTGGCCTCAGAAAGACAAAAATAAAGAAACAACTTAAAAACTATGAGATCAGTAACACCTAGAACTTCATCATTCATTACTTGAGCTCATTACTCTATCACTTCTTATCTACTATCTAACTAGACTACATTTTCATTCATTATCTGGAGTATTTATTGTTATTATTATCTGGAGTATTATATCATTATTATTAATGTATTATTCATACATTTCATTATCTGGAGTATTTATAAAGAGACTGCAAAGCAATCCTAGGGTATGAGTTACAACCCTGTCCAAGATGCTTTATTGCTAAGGAAGGAAACAACAAAGTGATTAGTGGAACTAACCCAAATATTTGGCTAGCTGTTCTGACCACCTAGTTACTACCTTCTGCAGAGATTATGGTCAGTACCTTCTTGAAATCTACTATTGTTGCATAATAACTGTAAGAAGATAGAAACTTTCACTTGTTTTAAGCTGTTCAAAAGTAAATCTGAATTGGAAAAACCTGTCCAGAAAGAAGTCAATGGAACTTCTAGCCATAAATGTCAGTAAAGATTTCATTAAGAATGCCCCTCTCAATTTTACACAATTCTTCCACAGCATCTGTGATGTGTGATATTTACTGCTTCAAGAAAAGTCATGCTATGGTTCATTACCAAAGAAAGCAGGACTTGGGGGGCCTGGAAAAGTCCACAAATTCTTCCAGGCCGAAACAAACTGCCCAGTACCTAAAATCACTGCTGGCATCTGCTTAACTTGTTCTTAAAAACCTCCAACGATTGATTATTGGAGGCACTGCAGTCAAAGTTCATACACAGACTTCAGTACCACAATTTTATCAAATTACACTATTCATGGTAGACTTTTTCCTGTTGTCCACGAGGAGAGGGAGATTCAAACTGCTACTAAAAACGTAAATGTAAATCAGTACCAATTTGTAAAGTGATATGAAGTAGCCAGCAAGTAAATTGAAAAGAAAATTTAATGAATCAAAGATTTGACAGAGTATGTTTGGCAATAAAGATCATACTTGGCAATTCAATCTTCATATCATTTTTCAAGGGAAGCAGACACTCAGAGATGTGACCATAGAAATCCATTTTACAGGTGGGAAAATTGACACACATTAAGCGGTCTGCCCAGGGCCACGCAGAAATAACAGTTCAAGAACAATATTTCTGGCTCCCATTCCTATGCTCAGACCAGACCGTGCTTCCCTCTCTGACCTACTTTGTCTGCACAGAAAATGTCAAAAAGCGACACCCACCCTAGGTGAATTGTTAACAAACGGTAAATAACAGAGCAAAAACAAAAGCAACAAAAAAGAAAGCTACACACTTTTGATAATTTTATGATCAAAATCATACAAGCAATATCTGGGAAGCTTTCCGTGCATTGTTGCCAATCACTACTTTACATCACATTCAGATATCACTACGTGAATGGGTTACTAAGAGACAAACTAGGGTGTGGGTTTACAGCGTGTCAGCCACCCTGCAGTAACTGCCAACACACACAGCTTTATCAAGGGGGAAACACAAAGGAGCTTACTCCTCACCAGAAGTCCAGTAAGCAGCTTTGCATTTAGTGCATGGGTAAAACTGGCAGTTACAGCAGGGGACCCAGCCTTTAACTCAAACCACAACCCAGCTTGCCTCAACGCTAATAGGTTTGCACAGCAAAACACAAAGATGGCACTGGAAGACAAGGTTTTCTAACTTCATAAAAAATCAGGACGTTTTGTGAATACAACTGAAGCATCCCCACGTACCTGTTGACTAGCTGATCAAACAACAAACTCTGATTCAAAGTTTCAAATCTGTTTTTCCTGGACCGACAACTTTTTCTGACTTCTATATCTCCGTTTATGCAAGCATGGTCCCCATCTCCCTTTTTTTCCCCTCGAAGGGGATGGCTTTTGAGAGCTAAGAGAAATTTGTATTACTACTTTAAAATGCAGTCAAGAACATTTTCACAAACAAGAGTTAGTAAGCAGAATACTTATCAAGGACAATAAACCAGAAGCCATTATGGAGCACAACAAGAGCATCCTTACATTCGCTTAAGAAATATATACTTAAAATTCCCATCAAAGTTGTTTTTTGAACTATTTCTTCAGGGTTAAGTTTGTTTCCTTATAAAATAGATCTTATTTTACGATTGAAATTTGATATTCAAATATCCACTTGATATTTTTAATTCAACACTGATGCTAAATGCACGCTTGGCCACCGGTTTCAATTCTTAGGCTTCCAAATACATTATCAAGACATCAGGTACAATACATTGATTTCACAAATCTGTACCAGCTGCTCTGTACAAAATCAAACAAAAAAGGGGTCCCCCTCCTGATTGCCCCTCAGGCCCCACAATTAATAAATAATAAAATACCAAAAATGCTTCATGAAGTAACATTTACACAGTCAACGTAGAATTAAATAAGACAGTTTATGAAAAGGGGACACAAAGGACAACGTGGCTCTCACTGAGATATGAGATCAGATGGCAAGTCTGGAAAGGAGAATCGTATAGGAAAGCTGTACCAAGGCAGAAGGAGCTGCAGACAAGGCAGGTCTCTCCAGAGCAATAACAAAGTAATGCTAAGAGCCACAGAAGGCCAATTCTCAAAGAGTGTAAGTAAATTACAGACACTAACTGTGAGAGGAAGGCCAAAATTAGTTCCCAATACTAATTTTGAGAATTAAGGTAAATATCATGATCATGGCCAAGAGGTCTGAATTGAGAAAAGAAATGGAACTTCATCTGAGAATGTTCTCCATGTCAATAGAGAGCATCCAAGATGTTAACAGAAGAAAACTGAGCCAAAACAGTAACATTTCAGATCGAAATAGCGTAAGTAATCAGTGAAGTTATTAAAAAATATATGCAACTGAAAGTCATTGACATAAAGCTGGAAAATGTAGAAGTAGGTACTACGGGGTCCACTGAAATGCACTTACATAAGCTACGTCCATTTGGTAGTGTAGCACCAGGTGGAGAAGTTAACCTAGGAAACAATTACAGTAGACAAACAAACATTAGAATTCCTCAGCCAAGCAACTGTTACACAACAAAAATAAAACCTTAGAACTTAAATACAAACTTAAAACGTTGCACAATAAACCAGGACTTCAAAATCATTGTGAAACTAAGAGCAGACTTTTTGTCTCTGAAGATTCTGCTTCTGCCCAACGTCGGAATGAGGGCAAAACTGCCAAATTCCAATTATGTGAATCCTCCCAATTATCCAAATATCTCTGATTAATCCCTCCAACATTCCCTCATGCCATGTCCTACTATTAACTCTCCCTTTCTGCTTCAGAACAGGATCTTGATATAGCTCTTGAAAAGCAATTAACATTTAAGCACTTGGAATAAAGTAGGAGATGCAAAGAAAGCTGTTCTGTAGTCACACACTCACAAAAAGAAAATTTAATAAAATTAAGAACTGAATAGGATTATTTTATGCCTGGAGTACTTCAATCGGTAGGGAAGTAATTTCAGGTTCTCTATCAATACTTTTTAAATTAACTTTTCAGAAAATTAACCTCTACTATTCCACAGCTTAAGAAAACAACATATTCCAAATTCTTCTGAAACGTTACTGCCTAAGCAATTGTTCATTCACCTTTAAAAAACTTCACATTTGTTCACCATTGGACATAATGCTACTGAAAGAACAGTAGTGTGGAATAGAAATGAACAAGAACTCGACAGCTGTGAGCAGACTGTTAGAAGCAATCTGTCAATACTGCTATTAAAAGCAAGTCACAGAATAGAAAAAAATATGTATTTTTAATCTTTTCCACCCTAAGCAGGAAGTACCTTAAAGATGAGTGACCTGCAGTGCACAGTGCACACCAGTACTGGACAGGAAGGGGCACCTTGTTCTCAAACTCAAAAGCTACAATGAATTTCATAGGAAAAAAATAAAAAGAGGAGAACTAAATAATAAATGGAATCTGAGCTTGAATTTGACCAAGAGTTCAACATACTACAAACCATTCAACTCAATAGAAGATGTGGGCTTTAGCTATTATTTTCCTACCAAATACATGAAAAGTAAGGGTTTCTGCAAGGCTTTGCAACCATTTTGCAAATTTTTGAAAGCCACATTTAAAAATCTCATGCACATTCAAGATCCCAATTATGTTCTTCTGGACAGATACTTGATGTTTTTCAGACAACAGAACTGAGGAAATGAAACCTGATTACAATTAAAGGCTCAGCAACGAAACCTTGGCGAAGTCTGAAAGACTCAAGATCATTATTAAGCACAGCACTCCAGATTTTAGCCAAACAAAACCAACAAAAGCTCAGATGCATGGAGGAGTCACAGTGCTTTTTGTCTTAAGTAAAAAGAGCACCAGTAACCTGATTAAGTTCCATCTGACACAGTGATCTAAATTCTCCCAACAGCATTATTTTTTTCTCCTAGCATTCCTAATAAATACAGTACAACTCTATACATGCTAAAAAAAAATGCCATGAATTTCAAATAAACTCAATTTATTCTGTTTTAAAAGCAAAAAGAAACAGAAAAAAAGAGCAGATCTATTTAAGCTTTACAGTTTTTCAAAATATCTCACCCTAGCAGATGACAGCTCTGAAGCAAATTAGTGTCATTCATATATACAAAGTGTATAGAATTCATATCTAGTCATTCATATATACAAAGTGCAAGAAGAACATTTGTTATTTGTACACAAACATGAAATACCCATCTACAAGATCACTATTAACCAAAAGTTCACTCTCCAGGAACATACAGTCTACATCTCATAATTACTTGTAATTGTGTGAAGAACCTTAGGAACAAAAGACTGGCTTTTAAAACTATAAGGAGTTAGAAAATGAAACAAATTACTTCTCTTTTGGATTATAAGTAATTTATTCAGGTCCCTGCAACCAAAATAGGGAAGGGTGACTTTCTTTCCATTGTCATTTCCTGCCTCTCTTCCCTGTTTGTTGGTAGCTCATCAAAAATACCCTCAAGCTGCAGCTCATTGAAGAAATAAGCCAAGTGCATTATGAATATTGAAAGAATTGAACAAACTCTGTACTCCTCTTAGCATCAAGTTACCTGGACTGTCCAGTTGAGATGCTCCATTCCTCTCGCTGCCCAGTACTGCGTGATTTTGATTTGTCTTTGCACACAGGATCCGCATGTTTTGAGGTACGTTTGGCAGGAGGAGATATGTGGCTATCGCTCAAACTACCATCGCTACCTTCATCTTTCTGAAAATGAAGAAGTGTCATTAATTGGCTCATTTATATATCCTTATTAAAAAAAGAAAGAAAGAAAAGAAAGAAATTAAGCTTTGTAAAATGTAACTTTAATTAATGGAAATAGTCAGACGTTATCAATGATAATTAAACCAGACATTTGGAGGGTTAAACTTACTTCCCTATCAAACTCTTAGTAACTGGTTTGCACAAAGTATTTACTATGAAAACATTTCTGGAAACTCTGAAAATACTTAATCTGAAACCATCAACTTTTGTATATATATAGATATTTTTTTTTCCCTGAACAAGCACTGTGGTTCTCTTACCCACTGTATTTTGTATATTATACATGACACTGTTACCCTTACTGTATTGTAAAAGAATTAATAGTGAAATAAAAGACCAAGGAAAATTAATACACTTCGAAACAGAGCAGGAATTCATCTTACTGATATTATCTTTGTATTTAAAATGCTGAAACAGTGACATTGTAATCTCCTTGGATGCCATCCAGAGAGATCTGGACAGGCTTGAAAAGTGGACTCGATGAACCCAATGAGGTTCAACAAGGTCAAGTGCAAGGAGTTGTTCTTGGGTCAAGACAAACCCAGATAACACGTACAGAATGCAGGAACTCATTCTTTAATCAGATGGCAGTGAGGCCGTGGCACTGGGTGCCCATAGAGGCTGTGGGTGCCCCATCCCTGGAGGCCTTTGAGGCCAGGCTGGATGAGGCCCTGGGCAGCCTGAGTTGGTGGGGACATCCAGCCTGCAGCAGAGGTTTGGCAGGGGGTCACCGAGTGCAAGGCCTCCTACTAAAGCAGATGACCTATCCTAAGTTGCACAGGCAGGCATCCAGATGGGTCCTGAATACCTCCATAAAAAGAGACTCCACAACCACACTGAGCAACTGTGCGTCAGAGCTCCATCACCCTCACCATAAAGAAGTTCTTTTGTTTGTTTGTATGAACTTCCTATGTACAAGTCTCAGGCCACAGCTCCTTTTCCTATTGCTACACATGATTGAGAAGAGCCTGGCCTCATCCTTTGCCTCCCACCTCCCTTCAGATATTTATAAACATTAACCAGATCCCTCCTCGGTCCTCTTTTCCCCAGGCTGAACTCCAGGTTACTCCGCCTTTCCTCATACAGGAGATGCTCCAGGCCCTCCAATATCTTTGCGGCCCTTCACGGGACTCCTAGGAAATCCCTGTCTTTTTTCAACTGGGGAGCCCAGAATCAGACCCAGTCCACACAGTATTCTGAAGTGGCCTCACCAGGATGGTGCAGAGCAGGAGGATCACCTCCCTTGACCTGCTGGCCATGCTCTGTTTAACGTGCCCCAGGATACCACTGGCCTTCCTGGCCACCAGGACACACTGCTTCATAAATTCTTAACTCAGAGATACACTCACAAATCTTGGTTAAAAACCTCATGACCTACTACAACACAGTAACAAGCCTCCGAGTATTATATGCAAGGAGATGATGGTGGAAGTCCAGTTTATTCATCCAGCTTAACTGCAACAACAAACCATTCTGTACTACAAGTAACTCAAATTTCAGATCACAAAAGTATTCAAGAAAAGAAAAAAAAAAAAAAACAGAAATGCTTTCTCACAACCAGAAGAAAACTATCACAGCACATTTAGAGAAAAGCAGATGCAGGGGAGCTGCTCAGTAACAGAGCAGACCCAAAGGAGCTCAGCACCAGTGAACTTGCCAAGCTCCTTTGGTCTTGCCCTGATGTTATCTGACCCACCCAGAAACCAAACCAGCTCACTAAGGCCTCACAAGTTCGCTTTTTTCTTCAGCTGGATTAGTTTCTCCGCTGTTTAAAGAGCTGAATTATTTCATTAAAAGATATTAAATTCTAACCACCCATGTTCCTACGTCATTTTAAGTTGTTTTAATCATGGCAGTTGTTTACCTGCAGGTGGAAAAGCAGGATGTTTCTATTATGATTCAATCTTGGAAATCCTTTAACCCTTGTCACAACAAAACAAAATACAACAAAAAGCTGAACAAAAACACGTCCTCTTCTTCCTCATTGCTTCACTTCTTCAGGAAGTGCATCCATTGAACTCAAGTACTTATATTATCTCTATTAGAAGACTACAATTAGAAGTTTACACAAAATAGGATTTGGGCTCAAACCCTCAGACTCAGGCAAAGTGACAGAAGAGATAAGAGCTCCCTTTCCCAGGCACAACCCCCCTGCACCTCACACAATGACACCCCACAAGCCCTGCCACCCAGCTGCTTTGCATGGCACCCAGCACCCACAGAAGAGTTGCTTTTCACAGTTCTGGTAACTGAATAGATTCCATTTGAATACTGTATGTATTTGTTCTTACCCATTAACCAGACACAAGCTTATTTGCAGACTTACGTAAGTGCTGCATTGCTAAAATGTGTGTCAGTAGGAACTTTCTCTGTGCAATTACCAGAGCAGAATGGAAGCAGAGCTTCAAGAGAAGCCACAGAACCAGTTTCAAACCGGCTAGGCCAGAAAAAGAAAATGAAGCTAAGAAAAAGGAACAAACAAGTAATGAAGCTTCATGAAGGGTTTGTGAGCAGGGAAATTCATAACAGCTATTTTCCTACGCTCCATCTCTACCCCTTCCCATGCAAAAATCTTAACGCCTCCCAGGTCTCCTACCAGCACCTTTGTTTGCATTTCTTGCAGTCTCCTGCCTCCAGCCTGGCTGGTGTTCCTTGTTCCCCAGCCATTCCTCCAGGCTATTCAGTGAGAAAAGGCAATGTGGCACTGCAAGCTACTGCCCAGCTTCTGTGCACACTGAGCAGCCAACCAGCAGGTAAAACACAACACCAGCCATCAACCTAGGCACAAAAGGTGCTGCTTTGGGTCTGTGCTTGCTACCGAGTCCTAATCCTCACAAAACACATCACAACTGAGTAATGCTGAGATCTCTACTACTATCAAAGGGAGAACCATTTCGCAAATACAAAGCCAGTCCAGAAGGCAGTTAAGCCCAAATATTAACCTAAGTTAGTACACAAACATACAAAATATCCTAACTGAGGTAATGACTAAGCCACAACAGTGAGAAATCAATCAACATTTAACTGTATCAATAAGTCTAGAAACTCCCTATTCCAGTCAACGCCCCATGGAATCAAATCCTACCAAGACTACATTCAGACTTTTCACCTACCTACAGTAAAACACGGAGATAGAGTTCTCTCAAGTGATGAGCCAAATGGATGTGCATGAACAAGAAAATAAACTAATCTTAATTTGAAAAGCCTTTCTGAGAGCAGTCTTCCCATCGTTTCCTCCCATTTATAGCAGAAGAGGTTTAATGACTCCACTGCACTCAACTTGCTCTCTCAAGAAACTGGGTCTCAAATCATTTATGTCTTTAATGATTAAAAACAGTACTTCAGTTTCACCCAGGAACTTATTACTTAGCGAATGTATGATAAAAGCATCAAACCTAAAAATTAAGAAATTAATTGTGCCACCGTAGAAGTAGGAACCAGCACACTGAATACAAAGCTCCTAACAAAACACTGGCACTGAAGCAAGCCTGCTCACATGCTGAGAGCAGAGCTGCCATCAGAATTCAGAAAATCTTAATTATGCCAGAAACTGCCTGAAAGTGTACCAACATCATACAGCATCTGCACTGAGAGAGGTGGAAAAATAACCAGAAAAACCTGCACAATTCTATTCACCTACAACAAGCAAGGGACACACAAGTTCAGATGTGATCCAGAACCCAGTATATCACCTCATATGGAGAGCAATGTCACTATAATGGGCTTAGAAGTAACTGAAGTTAAGATGAGAGCACCTACAGTCCACACTGGAGAAACAGTGTTCACTGCCATGGAGTATCCTGAGTTGGAAGGGATCCATAAAGATCACTGAGTCCAGCTCCTCCTCCTCCTTTATGGAGGTCTCCAAAGAGCTCCAGAGCAGAAGGCCTCATGAGCTCATTGAATGGAAGGAATCTGGATCCCCGTTCACTGAATAGGATTCCGGATCCTCATTCAATAATTGGAAGGACTCAGGGTCCCAGAAGGACCTTTCCCTTGTATTGGCCCATCTATGGATTCAAGAGTACAATTGAATTTGACAGCCAAAAGAATATTTCAAATGAGTTGTTGAGGTGACAATCTACAGCAAGCCTTGCACAAGTAGTGGCAAACCCTGGAACATAACTTCACAAAAGCACCCAAATGACAGTAATGATTAACGTAGTAAATCAACCCAAAATCATTAAGTAATAAACAACTATATCTGCATACTTTTTATGTTTCCTTCGCATGAAAACGATGGAAAAAAACATTTCTCATCCTCTAATGCACAGATCTCTAAATTACACTGTTGCTTCAGTCTGCTCTTCCAAATCACCACTATGCATAAATGTCAAAATAATAACCTGATATTCAGAAACCTTCAGTACAGTATTTAGAGATAAGTTTTTAAGTTCTGAAGGACCACAAACTGGACATTAGCGAATAACACTAAATTCTCCTTCTCAACTTTTCTATTTAGAAGTGACTCAACTGATGGAAGCCTTTCAGCAAGACTGGAGTGCACGCCACGAAATTCCTCATCTACAAAGGCTGCTTTTAGGGATATCAGAGGGACCAGTTGGCTAAAGCACTATCACTGATTAATTACCAAGCTATAACACAAAGATTACCTGTAGCGCATTGAAGGTATCATATAGAGGACTACAAATTTGGTTTCAGGGGTGTTTTTGGTGGTGATCTTTTTTAGATGGTTGGTTTTTATTTGGTTGGGTGTTGTTTTGTTGGATGGTTTGGTTTTGTTTTTTAAATAAATTGAATCTCCTGGCCAGCAGAATATCTATAGGACTCATCTCTCCTCTACTGGTCCGAATATCCAAAAATAATTACAACGCAGAAGTCTCGGTGGCACAGGATGAGTTATCCAACACTGCCATCTTGAAGTGCACAGACACAAGGCCATCTCATCCTGGATGAAGCAATGACACAGTAATAAAGCACAACCCCATCTTGCAATTTCAGAAAGAAGCATTTGGTTTGCTACAGGTCTAACTGTATTAATAAATGAATGGTATGCAGACAGGTTGATTTGAGCTTTCCATTATGGTAAAACTTGCTCTCCTTGCCTTGTCTTTTGCAGGTCACACCCTTCCTCTGACTAACTCTCCCACACCCAGAAAGTTACCATGATTGCTCCTGTGGCTTCACAAATCAGACGTGAGTTACAAACCCAGCATCTCAATTCTTTCAAGCTCCTATAAGTACGTTTTCCTCTTTTCTATCGTTTCTTCCCACGTCTAAGACATGAAATTAAGACCAACCAACACTCAGGCTTCAACTGATTAACAGCATTCCTCTGCACTTTGAAAAATGCACAAGCCCTTACAACTCATTACTCATTTTGCCCTGATGAACAACCACTCTGAAGTTCACTCTTGTCTTAATTAAAAACAGTGAAATGAGCATAACTAAGAAATCCATTTTAGCTACAGGTTTTCACTTCTGTCTACTAACTTCAGCTCCTTCTTAGCTTTGGATATTTACAAGTAAATTCTCCTCACAGAATCATAGAAACACCAAGGTTGGAAAAGACCTAAAAGATCATCCAGTCCAAAATTCACCTATTACCAATAGCTCCCACTAAACCATGTCCCTCAACACAACATCCAGCCTTTTTTCATCCTCCTTGCTTGACTCTTTAAGTCGACAGTGACTTTGGGCATCTCTCAATCTAATTATTCTTATTAACTCTGGCAATACTGAAACCGGATTTCCCACTTACACCTAACATACTCTGAAATGTAACTTCTGAAAAAAACAAAAACACACCTTGTCAGGTGCCTCTGAATATCAATCATCTGTAATAATATTTTAAAAGTACATGTCAAAAAAAATGCCTGCTGAAAATCTAGCATCAGTTCTTTCTTGTAGAAATGGGCTTCCCGTTAAAAAGCATACACACTCTGGGTATTTAATGCTTTTTTTGTTGTTGTTGTTTTTGGTTTTTTTTATTCCTTTTACATAAAAAGAAAATTGCATTTCCAAAATAAAACCTGTATTCCTGACAACAAAAATCCAATGCAATGATTGCCCCAGTGTAAATCAGTTAAGCCAGTCGCTCATCTTTGCCCTTAGGCAACTGTTCAGTTAACAAATAACTTGCTTTTTCTGCACTTAATCTGTAACATTAATTCATTTCAAACATATGAGAACAAAACAGAGCCTGTCCTGTGATTCTGGACAAGTCACTTGCTCCCTTGTATATCCTGCAAAAGGTAAAATATGTGGATTAAAACATCAGCTTAGACAGATCTACTGTCTTTGAACATTCCGTTTCTGCATTTAGTTTTCAGTAGATGACACTTGAGTTAGAAGTAGCCATCAAGAATACCACCAACTTCTTCCCAACTCATTCTTCTGAAAGAAGCACTTTGTGTATGAGATTTGCTTTCATGATTACAATACATTTCTATTTTATTTCCTAGAACTCTCCAACCCAAGATCTTGAAGAAGTGGGAAAGCTTTTGCTTAAAGAGTTTATAGGGTAAAAACAGAAAGTTTATTGGGTATTTTCATGCTTACAAACATTCATCCTTCCTGCAACACCGACCTGCTCACACCCAGGCTGAGTCCTGAAAGGAAAAGTCCTTGAAAAAGAGCTTTTGATCCAACACCCAGCAGCTCCTGCAATCCATGGGCTACCTGCGGGTTGATAAGGGAGAGCACTCTGCCAAAGGGGGCTGAGGTTCGTCCTCTCATTACCACTGCCCCTCTCCAAACTCTCCACAATGCATCCCCCTCCTCCCTCTTGCACCTTCCCCAAAACAGGTGTGAAATTGGGAATTTCCAGCTGATAATCAGGGCAAGGGGAGCAGGAGGAAGTGGGTTAGATTTCAGCTGGACCAGCAACCTGATCCTGATGCAGCTGATCAGATGGCCAGACAAGCATTAATACTGGCAAGTCTGCTCCTTTTCAGAACTGCAGAGCAAGCAGCTCGTACCACGTGAAGTCATGCACCTTCAGATAAGCAAGTCTATTGAGATGAGCTCTCTGCTGTAGTTTTTGGGGTTTGCACTTCATCCAGGAGTTCTTCTAGAACACATCAGAAGTTTTATATACCATCTATCTGCATAATTTAACAGCAAAGGAATACTGAAAGCAAGGCATTTTTACTCAGAACCACTTCCGTGAGTTTCTAGGTATTAACAAACACCTTAAAAGCAGAAATATTTAAATAAACATTTATTGAATGCTTACAATTCAGGCGTGGAAAAAACTAAAGCATTCAAACTATTTATTTTTCCCCTCCAATTCTTAGTCTTCAAAAATCCATCTTTTTTTTCCCCCCCCAATCAACCCTATCTCAAAAGCTTTGGAATACTATAAAGCCTAAATAAAGGAAGATAAGAATCTGAATGAGGGTAACAAGCAGGAGGACAGGGAGATCTCCCTTAGGACAGACGTTTCCCCCAAAGTTTGGACACAGCCATGTAATCAAGCCATTAAACTGAGCAAGGAAGTGTCCATAGCAAGTGAAGGTATAGCAACAGAAAGGTATCCTGCTATGTTTTAAAGTACATGGGAGTCAAGATGCTTGTGGATCTCAATCTACAGTGCACTTAACGACACTATCTCAAAAGTAAAACCAAATTAAAACCTTGCAAAATTGCACTATGAATTCTTCAGATTCATGTCTTGAAGTTTGAAATCAAGATGAAAACAACATTCAAGGCCTGAAAGGCAACGTCAGAGGAATAATAGAAAGTAGTTGTTAAATATTTCAAATGAGGGGTTGCAGAAACATGGCTACAAATGCTGATGTGTGTAAGCTCCTCCACGTGGGCAGAGAGAAGAGCTTCTTCATTTCGGGTGGGTTTTGTTTTCTTTTTTTTTTTCTAC
Source organism: Centrocercus urophasianus (assembly GCF_019232065.1). NCBI lineage: Eukaryota > Metazoa > Chordata > Aves > Galliformes > Phasianidae > Centrocercus > Centrocercus urophasianus. Next base: position 981,450 of record NW_024884142.1, on the reverse strand, counting down.
TACTTGCTCATTTAATTTCAAGAAATGGACTGGATGCTGGAGAAATGCAAAAAGCCCATCTTCCAAATTATGGAAGTGCCCAAACCAGAGTATCTGCTTTAAGTGCTGTCAGGCAGAAACCAGAAACACAAAAACATGAAAATTCAGGATAGGCTACAAAAGCTGCTCAGGAGCTCTGGACAACTTAGAGTTGTGTATTTCTGGTAGGAGCGCTAAAGCTGCATCACACAGTCCAAGCGCAACTGGAGCTGAAGCTGTCAGAGCACATGCATTCTCAGTTCAAAACCAAAAGGCTGACAGATCACACCTTGATCTCACAACTGGGTCAGAAGAGTTTCAGTGTCTACCTAGCTTGAACTTATTCAGGAACAGAACCCAAGAAAGCATAAATGCAAAATAACACTTGAACAATTTAAAGCAAAAGTCATGGTTAAAATAAGCCAACAAAGCTAATGAAAGCAGTATTTCATGAATAAACTCAGACAAAAATTGTTGAGAAAAAGCAGCAAAGCACGAAGATTAGGACAGGAACAGGACAAGGGGAAATGGTTTGAAGTTGAGGGAGGGAAGATTGAGGTTGGATATGAAGTGGAAGTCCTTTATTATGAGAGTGGTGAGGTGCTGGAACAGCTGCCCAGAGAGGCTGTAGATGCCCCGTCCATCCCTGGAGGTGTTCAGGTTGGATGGGGCCCTGGGCAGCCTGGGCTGCTATGAAATGGGGAGGTTGGTGGCCCTGCATGTGGCAGGGGGTTGGAGCTTCATCATCCTTGAGATCACTTCCAACCCAACCATTCTACTATTCCATGATGATTCTATGGAGAGTACAGAACTAAAGAAAATTACCGGATGAAAAAGGATGGCAAGACAGTTCCCTTTGCAGTAAGTGGGTTTATGAGTGATATTATCCCCATTCAAAGTAATATATTACACCTCAAGTATGCAATAAACAACCAGCATCATTTAAATCGTCACAGCAGCGATGCAAGAGCAATGAAAGCTTCATGCTACCAATTTCTACTTGTAGAATGCTTTGGTTTGGGAATGGTTTTCTGCATCAAACTGTAAAAACATTTAAAGCACTACTAGAACAGAATGAAAACTTTGCCACACATAGCGAACGCTCAATAATTTAGGACAGGATACGCAAAACTTTATCACATCTAAGTGAAACTGCAGGGGAATGTAGGTGATCACAACGTAATTACCTGAGCTAATTATCTTACATAACCCCAGGCTGTATGCCACTCTTGCAAAACTGTCATGGGATCTCTCCCGACAACTGGTTAAGCTTCCTGCGTCAAGTTTTAAAGGAGAGATAGCAACCTGAGCAGCAGCTTCTGCCAACATTACTTTTGATCAAACCCAACATTCAGAGGGAGCAGCCGAACATCAACACCACCCTGAGTGTTCCTTGGTGCTGTTACCCGCTGCAACAGTCCTTGTATTGCTTCCTTGTCAGGCCCTCTAACACTACGATGGCAAAGATGGTTTGGAATGACGCATGACTGCTCCTAAAACTGCGTGTCCTCGGGAGGTGCCATGAACTTGCTCACACTGCCTGGATAACGCAGACAGGACACACACGAAGAACTTTCACTCAAAGCAGCCATTTGGAAGCACAGAACTTTTAAATGCTGATTACAGAGAATTTGGACAGAAACTTGGACGTGGATCACTCCTGACAATTACTCACTTCCCACTGCTCACAGTGTGTTAATATCACACTAGCAAGGAACAGACCGCACAATCCGTTACAGATCACTGACTTTCTCCTGGTACATCCCAGAAGAGCAAGGGATCACTAACATCAAACAACTGCTGTTTCACCACACTGCTAAGATGAGTTTAGTTGGAAACTTGCCTTAAACTGAAGTTATACTCAGCAATTTCAACTGACTGTATCTCAGGACATAGTCCAGAGAGCTGTAGAAGCATTGAGTCCCCTCAGCACTTAACTCTTAGCCATAACACAATCAAACTTATTTTAAAATCTAAGTATTTAAGAGGAGCTTCTGTCCCTGAAGAGCTCTACATGCAGGGGGTCAGCAACAGCAATTTCCCATAGGGATGAAGGAAACCCCAAGTTTTACAAAGAATTTTATTCTAAGTCCATTCCTGACTACCCAGAACACAGATAGATACTCTGCAAAGGAGCCACTGAGAAAACAATAATCTGCATCAAGCTCTTTCACAATGAAAAGTTTTATTTTTGGGAAGCTCTAAGGCTTACGTTTAAAGCTAGAATTCTAAAACAAATGACACATATTAAAAGTTCACTCTGTATGTTTGCAATAGCTGACCATTAAAGAGTTTTTTTAAGGAGTGAAGCAGCGGGTTTGTGCAAGGAAAGCTGCGTTATCACACTTTCCAAAACAAAAAAATATATATATATAAATATTTTGTTACAGACTGAGATATTACAGGAAGAGACACAGAAATATATGGGCATTACAGAGCACAGAAATGCTGCTTAGCTTTATACTTGACCACTCTGCAGCTCTGTCTGTCAGTCCCCAGCCTGCGCTTGTTCCTATTAGCAATTAAGTACAATGGAGAGCTCTATGTTGCGACTGAGCAAGCTGAACGATGCTGGCAGTGCTACTTTTAGATGGGATCACGTGTCACAATTAACACAGAGCCCTCAAGTAGCTCTTAAGGCACTGCTAATGCTTTCTTGACTAATTAAATTAAGTTAATCTCGTATACATTTCTACAGTGTCTAACTAATACACTGACATGGTTTCAAAGTGTTCATTTCTCAAGAAATCCCCTTTCTCAGTGAGCACTTTTTGGTTTTGTATGTTGAGAAAAATCATTACCACTGCCAAATAAATATTGCCAGCATCATCACAATCCAACATCTGAAAACATCAGACATAAGTAAGCCTAGACTAAATGTAACCACTTGTGGTCATAATACCCTCAAGTCTTTCCCAGTTTGAATTAAGTTCCCTGAATTTACAAGCACTGCTTTACGAGTCCGTTTCTGAAAACTGTGGAAGACTTTGGTGCATTTCTCTTGTCAGAATGCTTTACTCAAGCCATAAGACATTCCATAACACTGGAAAAAAAAAAAACAAATATGTCATTTACACGAAGAGAGAATAGCAACTTATGTAAGGACAGCTTAACTTACTGTTACATAAATGAAGGATGGAAACAGGGATGAAAACATAGCCCAATTTCTCCTCTTTGTGCCTTCCTCAATGGCATTGCTATGACATCGTTTCAGAGAACAAACTTCCTGGCTCCCTGATCCCTAAATCAGTGAGGGATTCTGTTAATTTTCACCTTGCTGCTGCTCAGTGGACACGCATGTATTCATCTCAATCACTGCCCAGAACTCAAAACAGTTTACTTTTCAAATACTGATGTCAGTACTTTGTCTGAGATGGGAAAATACTACAGAGGGAATATAGAGAATACGATAAAGGTTTTCTGTGGAAATAATCCATCACAGTCTAAATACATATTGCTTCCACATTAAGATCCAAACACATGCACACTACTGATAAGCAGTTTGACACGGTATGGAACCTGAAGGAATTCCAACTCACATCTTCTATCCAGGGCTTGGAAAAGGAGGGATTCCGAGTACCCTGGTACACGTGTGGAGAGAAAAACAAAAAGAAACCACAAGGAAATAAGGCGAAAGGAAATAGAGCTATAATGCTGCAGTACCTGGTCTAATTGGCATCTCACAGGATGCCATTAGATTACTAACTCAATTTCTCTAATAAGGAACAAATAGATCATCTGCTAAAAAACACTCCAAAAGGGAATTACAAGGACTGCCACCAGTGGGCATTTCACTATGAATTCAAGTCCAAACCTCCTCTGTGGAGGAAAATTAAGTCACGGTGCAAATAAGCAGCATAACGTCTCTGCCAGAGCTCCCAGCTCTAGCTGCCCATTAACCCAATTAACTGCCGTAGTAAGGCTGGTTTCTGACATTACAACTAGAAGATCTTAGAAGGACAACACTGTTCCAGTCAACTTCGAAAAAACACACAGCAACTGCACAAAAACAACCCCAGCGCAAAACACAGCCTCCCTATCTGTCTGCTGACAGTCACTTCCAAAAAGCAAAGGCTTTGTCTTCCTACTGCTGCACTTACTCACGCTGTACTCACTGAAATCCTCCTTTGGCATCATTTCAAGGAGATTCGGGAGCGCAGAAACACGCCGTAGCACTGACAAACGCTTAGATTTGAAGAATAAAAAACTGTTGGACAGAGATCACTCAAAAATATGATGGGATATATATATGTGTGTGTATATGTAACAGAATTTACAAAGGGAAGGAAAAACAAAAAATAAACTTATTCTTGGTAGCTTTTGCTCATTTTTGGTGAATGTATATCAATTTTAAAAAGTTATCTACCTCAAACACATCACATTTGATGTGAAGTAAAGCCAGCCCATGTCAGCATGCCAAAATGTTTGCTTAACTTCAGAAGAAATGCACCCTGTCATGCATTTATGAAAAAATATTGTCATCAAATCAATAATCCCCTTTCTTTAGAGCATGAAAATCACACAGCGTATACATTTTAATAATTTGCAGTACAAAATGCCGTTCTTTGATGAAAAAGAAGAGGAAAGAAGCCCAACCTATTTACTTAGCAGCTGCAAACTCCCTGCTACATAAGCCAGTGAGAGTTACACCAAACTCTGCCTTGCAAACCACAAGACCCACGATACAAATAAACAGAAACTGCACATGAGAATAAGCAGAACGGCTCTGTGCAGCCACGTCCTCCATCCCCACGAGCCCAATGAAGTCACACAGAGTAAGGGCCACTGAGAACAAGTAAGGTGTGTGAAGAGGAGAAACGTGAAGTACAAGAGAACGGAAAGAGTTCTCACAAGGACTCTGACCGTGATTTTGTTATTTTCAAACAAAAGATATGGGGAAAAGGCTTTCCAGTGACTCCAGCTGTCATCTGCCTCATCTGCCTCTGGCTGCTGATGGTTTCTGGTTGTCTGATTAACGTTTTCCTCAGCACAGGGCAGGACGTGGTCAGTTGGTGCACAACCGTTTAACAACCAGACCCTCCATTTTCACTTCTGTATTTAATGAGTCTCTCACAACACACAGCTCTGAAAATAGGTACGTGGGTAAGCGAGCTATAACCATTAGCCTAAGTCCTCAAGCATCCGAAAAAAGCCTCGTATGTCATAAAAAGAACAGCGCTGTCAACAGATCTGCTTGGAGACACCAAGGCAAAACCAAGGGGCTTCGGAATTCTCCCTTCCAGTTAGTTAACCAAACATTAGCTGCTCGAACCTGCCTACGGAATTCATCCGCCACCGGACCACAGTAAAGGTATTATCAGTGACGTTGAGAAAGCGTTCAACTTAATCCCGGCACAACCGCGTCCTCCCCGGCCCACTGCGAGCGGGGCGTCCCACCGACAGGACAGCTTCCCCAAACGCCAGAGTTTTACCTCACGAGCCTCTGCGAGCCTTCGCTTCAAACGAACTGAGGTCATTTAGGGAAGGAATTAAAAAAAAAAAAAAAAAAAAAAAAAAAAAAAAAAAGCGAGGAGGGAGGGACGATCGCGAAGTTGCGGCCGGCGCGGCTCCCAACTTTTGTCTGGCGGCGGCGCAGAGCCGCTCCCGGCCGCAGGGGGCGCTCGGCCAGCAGCGCGGCTCCCTCCCGCCGTGCCGGCCCTGCCTCGGCGCCGCGGCCCCGCCGCAACTTCGCCTCCCGTGTCCTCGGCCGCCCCCTGACCCCGTCAGGGGCCGCCCGCTCGGCGGCTTCCCCACGACGTGTGTCCCCCCTCCCTGCCCCCCACACGCGGCGCCGCGTCCCCGCACGCCCCGCCGTCCCTCCGCTCGGCCCGGCACCGTCTCGGAGCCGCCCCCCCCCCACCCCCCGCGACAACGGCGCTGTCCCCAGCGGTTCCCCGGCCAAGGCCCTGCCGCCGTCTCCCCCGCCGTCGCCGTCCTCCGCCCCCAATTCCCTTCTCCCCGTACGTCGTCCGCTGCCCGCTCCCCGCCGCCAGCCCTCACCCGCGCCGTCGCCGTCTCTTCCAGCCCGGCCGCATCTGCCTTGGTGCCCCTTTTGGAAGAGCGGGTCCGGGACGAGATGAAATGGCTGCCGGCTCCGGCCGCCGCGGCCGCCGCTTTGCCCAGGGGGCGCAAGGAGCTCTTCCTGGTGTTCACCATGGCCCCGGGGAGGGGGTCGCGGGGGGCCCCGCCGCCGCCGCCGCCGCCGCTGCTGCCGCCGCCGCCGCCGGCGCGGAGGGAGGAGGGAGGGCGGACAGGCGAGGGCTTGGGAAGGGAGGGGAAGGGGAGGGGGAAGAAGGAGAAGAAGTCCTTCGGGGACGCCGCTCCGCCGGGCAGAACCACAAGACGGAACCGCGCCGACTCCTCCCGCCGCTGCCGCCGCCTCCTCGGCTCAGCCCCGCGCTAGCCGGCCGCCATTACTGCCCCTTCTCCCTTTCTCTCCTCGCCGCGCCGCCACCCCGGCTGTTGCCGCAGGGGGGCGCTGCGGCGCCGCCGCCTCCGCGCGTAGGGCCGAGGCGGCCCCCGCTGTGTACGTTCTAGCACGGCGCCGGCGCCGCTCTATGGGCCTGGCGCGAGCCGGGGGCACGGGGGTAGGCGATCGGTAGGATTCCCAGGGAGCGGGACGGAGGTTGGGACGGCCGGGAGCGGCCCGCGCGGGCAGAACGGCTGCGGGGCGGGGGCTGCGGGGCAGCCGTCCTGTCAGGCTGAGGGCCGCGGCGGAGCTCTGGAGGCGAGGGGTCGAGGCTTCTGTCAGTCGTGCCTGCCTCGGCGGGATCCGGCGCCTCGGCGATTACGGCAAGGGATCGTAGAGATTTTGGGGCCGGCCCGAGGAAGGGACGGCCGCCCACGGCCGGGGGGGGTTGGGAGGAGACGGCCCCAGAGAGCGCCCGCGGAGCTCCGCTCAGCCGTGGGACTTCGTGTCGGTCAGTGACACGGCTCACGCAGACGGGGGTTAAGGTGCCCGCTCCTCTGCGTGGAGAACGAATTTCACAGCCTGCCGAGTTTGGCTGCGAAGGAATCCTGTGACGGGCGGGCGGACGGCGATGCGCCCTTGCGCTGTCTGCCGTGCGGCTCACCCACAGCATGCTCTCGGCGTCCGAAGTCCATTGCTCAGCGGTCGGAAAGCTGATTTTTCTCTTGTCTCCTCTCGCTCTCATCGCAGATCCAACAATCACGTTACAGAGAGCCGAAGACTGGTATCTGTATGCTACATCGGATGCCTCAGCGCTGCTCAAACTGCTCGTGAACTACGATCCTTCTATATTGATGTGCAGCAAGAAGTCCTTCTTGTGCCACCAGCTGATGGCCTTCATTGAACTTAATCACAACACATGTAAAGCAAATAACAAAATAAAACAAATTCAGTAACAGAAGCACAGAGCTGTATGTGATGTAGTCAGTAATAGAAGCACAGAGCTGTAGGTGATGCATTCTGTAATAGAAGCACGGAGCTGTAGGTGATGCATTCAGTAATAGAAGCATGGAGCTTTAAAGTGATGAAGTCACAGCCTCTGTTTGTTACTCTTACACTGCTGCTTTGGCAAAAAATAATACAATTTCTGATCACATGGCAGGGGCTGCTAGGCTCATACAGGCTTTATCAGTATTCTTAGTGCTTAAAGATGGAAATTGCAATATAAATAGAGAACAATAAATGTAAAAACTGTTATTCTGGTTTACATCCACACTCCCGCATACTTCCTTTCAAGATTAAAGTCTGAAAGCACGGTGGAGTGTATACTTACAAATGTGAAACTTACAATAGTTCCATTAGGATGTATGATAAGGAAATGGGCCGTTTAGATTTCCAAGAAAATAATTATCTCTGTATACAGAGAGAATTTTTCATTTTTCTAAGTACTGCATCCTAGAAGTAGAAATGATGATGTTTTGATTATCTGACATTCTCTGCTTACAGCTTTTAATCTGTAATAGCAACAGTACTTCGTCTCCTGTTTAAGAACCTGCAGTCTTTCTAAAGCACAGTTGTTCTGCTCAGTGCAGTTAGTTTGGTTACATTGCCTATTCTTCATTTATTCCTTTATTTGTTTTGAGGTTATGGAAAGATGTAGCCATTTCAAACAATTGTAGGGTAAAGGAGTATTTTAATGTAAAATGCATGACAGATTTTGAAAATGATACTGGGAAACAACTTGTAGGAATGGAAGGAAATGGCAAGAGGCTGTAGTTCACCAAAAGTGTTGTGGGAAAGAAGCCAGAAATGTGTTACCTAAAAGCTATTACTGCAACCATATGATGATAGATAAATTTCCCATTTCCATCCTTGCTACTGATCAGCCATGTAATTCAGATACGGTGTCCAAATTCTTCAGGTCTGAAAATGAAAAATAGTATTTTGATCTTCGTAAAGTTTTTGTGTGCATCACAAGAATACCATCCCCATTTTGGGAAAACCAACAGATGAAGCTCTGGCCCAAAAAAGGACCCAAACTGCAGATGCAGTGAATGTCATAACTCAGGATTGCAATGCATTGGCAGGACTGTTAGCATAACATCTGCTTGCAACATGCCTGATTCAAACCAGCACTCCTCCCTCCTCTGATGAACACTGATGACTTTTTAAAAGTAAAATAAACTTTGTCATTATGCAAGCAAAATTATTTTCTGGGTCCCTGTCCAGATCTGCTTGAAGCAACAGACAGGCAACAACATGAAAGCAATTTATATTTACCAAATATTTTGACCATAGTTGTGTCCTTCTTTTTTTTCCTTTGTCCTTTTATTCCTATGTTCTGATCTCATTCCTGTGAGCCATGCTCTTTATGACACCAGAGGGACTACTCTTGTGGAGGGATTGATGTCGTTAAAAATCCCTGCTCGCTGCTTTGAGCACTAATGCTTTATCCTCATTATGTTAGCATAGTAGGGAACATGTAAAGACATGCATCATTTTGGACGTTTCCTCCCTGCGTGGTTTTTGGCAGATGGTTTTATTTTCAGGTTTCTTTGTTGTGCTGTTGTTCTTACAAGGCGTGGCCAGTAACTGACTCAGTCATCTCGTGGCTTTCTGGCTTCTACGTGCACTCCATCGCCATCCTTAGTAGGGACACTACAAATGAATAAATCATAAATAACAAGATTTGCTTGTCAGTTTTGTTTGGATTTTTTGTTTCTTATACAGATGACACGTTAACATCAGATTAATATTTTGTACTACACGTATGAAGAGATTTCTATTCGGTTTAACAATGAAAGATGAAGTACTGCAGACATTGATGCGGACGTGAATTTATAGCAATTTCACTAATTCAAAAATGTATTTGTTCCGTCTTTCTTATTTGTTGTTTGTGTCTAGTGTAATTAATGATGGAGTTAAAGCCTGTTTTGACCCTCTATTCGTAGGGAGAGCTTTGTTGGGAAAAAAAAAAGAAAAAGAAAGAAAGGAAAAAAAAGTGAAAAAAAAAACCTGAGTAGTGAAAGAGAAAATACGAAAAAGAGGGGCAGAAAGGAACAGAGTGATACTCCACAAAGTATTACACAAAACTTCTGTAGGGTTCATTCTCAGATTCAATTTCAAGATTTGTAGTTTGGTCTTGAAAACAGATGGGTAAATGCTTCTGAAAATAAATGCCATTGGGAAGGACTGTGTTTCAAATTGAACCAATTTATAAGGTGCTGAAGCTTGCAGCAGAGTTCAACACCCTTTTATCTCCCGTTATTAGAAAAGAAGATGAAAATAACCAAAACTTATATTGAAAAGAGGCCAGGACATCTGCTGTGGCAGGTACAGCACTGAGAAATTGGAAGACCATGAAGAAGTGCTGGAGCAAAAGAATCCCTTTTGCTCAACAAGACTTGGGGAATTAAGTCCTACTGGGACTCAGTGACATAAAAAGACATTAAAAGATGAGCCAGGATAAAGACGAATGGAAATCCTTGTTTATTCCATAAGTAATATTTAATGTCATGGGAAGTACTTGGAGATGGAAGATTTTGTTATCACCTGTTCCTGTTTTACAAGGAAATCAGGAACATATTATAACAAAAGAAAAAGTGTTTTGTCATTTATGAAGAACTTCTGTAGAGAGCTTCTTCCCAGTAAGGACCAGAGGGCTTTTTTCCAGTGAAATCCTATTTGCTTCAATCATAGGCAATTTATCAGAGATTACTTTGTAATATCTCTGAATAGCTGTAACATCCCAAAGAATGAAAATTAAATCGTCTTTTCAGGACTCTATTTATAAGCTCTTGTGTGCTTCTTTCTGTCATGCTGTCAACTCATCCTGGTTTCAGCTGAATCTCAAAATAAAGGGATTCAGAAGAGATTATGCTTTTGTACATATGCTCTATGTCCTTTCTGGAAAGAATTTTAGGAAACTGAGTTGGAGTGGCTTCTCTCTTGAGAACTGTCCACTATGAAGACAGGCCTTTGGGAAACATCAAACAAGGAGGGTCTGCTGGCCCGGATTGGTCCCACCTTACACTTGATTGTATAAAGTAAGTCCCTCCACATTGCACATGCTTTGCAGTGATATCAAGGTGACCCATTCTTAATAATAATGTTTTAGAAACTAACTTTGAATGTTCAGTTCTAATGTTCAGCTGAATATTGCTTTCCAAACTACAGTGGGTAACATAACTGTAACTTGAAATGGTATCAGAGAGCAGATTTCTTACATGACATTAAATAGGAGCGATAAGAACTGCCTCCTGATATTTCAAAATTAGCTGCACATCACATCTAGTAATCAGCTTCCATAACATGTTTCCTGTTGAGCTAAGGTTACATACAGTAGATGGTCTGATACTAAAAAGGCTGACGACACTGTAAGGCAGGAATCTGCAGGATCTGTTTTTCACTATCATTCTGTGCTGAAAATTGCTTCCATCTTGGAGAAAAATGGCATATCATCTCACTTTGGTGTTTATGATCATTAATCATATGAAAGTAGTACCCCAGACTGTTAGTATGCTAAAAGTAAAGCTTTTTCTATAGCTTTGTCATAAAAAACAGACTCTGTTCTAAAATGCTTACAATAAGCATTTATTAACACATTTGCAGATAAGCATTAGGAGTATATGAATGCATTATAAACATGATTAAGGTCACATGGAGAGTCTATTGCAAACACTATTTGCTCATAAATCTCCCTACTCCTCACACACAATCTTAGCTTCAAAAATAAGTTTTCTCGTTATGCGTCCAAGAACAATGTTATAAATTATGCTACCATATCTCAATTTCACTTGAAAGTGCCTTTGTTTTGAGAATTCACGTCATGTGTTATTTCCAAATGTGCGTTATCTGGTGCTAGCTCAAGCTGTCTTGACTTTTTCATGGCTTTGTACATTCTATGGAATTTTTGAAATTGAAGCTGTATTCACTTTGCTGTGGATTCACACTCCAACGGCCCAGCTGCATGTGTGGATACTTCACTGCGTGGGGGTAACAAACACCCTGTTCATGAATGCTGATTCATGCAGTGCCATAAAACGATGACTCGCTTTCCCGTTGCACTAACTTTCCAGCAACATGAGCTCCCAAAGCTATTTCTGCCATTGTGGCAGCCTGGAGCATTTAACATCCCTGATAAACATTCCTGATCTGAATGTGTGTGTTTGGTGGCCCTGCTAGGCAGGGGGGTTGGAACTACATGATCCTTGAGGTCCCTTCCAACCCGGGTGATTCTGTGATTCTGTGATTCTGTGATCCCTGCAAGGAGCATGAGGGAAAAGGACACCACGCAGAGGAATGTGCTGTCACGTCAACAGCACTGCGAGCACAGAGTGACCTCACTCTGTTCTATTTTACAATCCCTTTTCCCTCTCAGTCTTACAGCTCTACAGATATGTGTATATTACTCCAAAGGCTTCAGGCAACAACTGCTATCTCAAGCAAAGGTCAATCAATATAGCTGATGTGTTGATGTTTAATTATAGGAAGTTGCTGTTTTGCTCTGGCATGGGTTAACCTTGGTTTAAAATATTCCTTCAGTTAGATTTCTTATTGTTTTTAGGTACACCATGTGCAGTGGTTCTTCTACAACCCTGACAGCTGAGTAGTGACAGCTGGAACAGTGCTTTATTTTGTCATCATTGAGATTCAATCCTACATTATAAAACAAGTTCAGGGGTTGTTACTGTCTTCCACACCAGTGCATCTGATCTCTCCTGACAAAGGGGCATGAGATGGTTGTATTCATCTAATGAATACCCTGTTACAGTGTTTTTCAGTGAACTCAGTCCGGGCTGTTTGCTTCTATTCACCACGCTGTAAGAATAGGACCATTTGCTTCTGTTCATCTTGTATACTGTTTCTTGCCAGAGAATAAGCTTTATATAATGCGTAGTCTAAAAGGATTTCAGTAAAAGCTTGATTGTAACAATGCTAACTTGAAAATATCCACTTTTTAAGAAACGAAGATTTTTTATGCGATACTGGAACTGAAGATGGATTTTCCCTTTATTTTCCTTGCTCTCATGCTTTGTCAAGTTTCAGTCCTGAGGGAAAACAGCTGCACTTAGAAGAGCTATTAAAGAACCACTAAATTCACTAGGACACCAATTCCTATTGGAGTAGGTCAGCATGTCTCTAGCTGTACTCTGATTTGCAGTAATAGATCTAATCTTCTAAATCAATACTTGATTGCAGTTGAGAAGCCTGCAACATTACACCAGGTAAAGTCCAATCTTGCCTTTTCCTGTGCTTACCTTGGGTCTAATACAATCTTTGCAGAAAGGGCCCCAAGGCAGGTCTTGCACTTATTATTAAGCTTGTGTGTTCAATGAAATGGAGCAAATGTACTTAAGATATTGAAAGTAGAATACGTTCAGCACTGCAGAACAACTTTATGACATTTTACCAAGCAGAATTTGTAAATTCCTTACATTTCTTCAACAGTGATATGAAAGCCATCCAACCTGAATCTCTGCTGGCACATCCTGAGGCCACAACCTCTCCTCCTATGGAGAAAACAGCTCCCCCCAGCTTCTTACTACCTTCTCTCAGGTAGGTGTAAAGTGATAAGATGTATATATGTCTATGAGGTCTCCGGGGAGACCTCACTATGGTCTCCTCTATTTATATGGTCTCTATGAAGAGAGCATATAAATAGAAGAGGAAGGGCTGTTTACGAGGGTGAATAGTGATAGGACAAGGAGGAATGGTTTTAAACTGAGACAGAAGAGGTTTATTTTAGATATTAGGAGGAAGTTTTTCTTCCTCCTTTCTAACACAGAGGCTGGTGATGCCCAAGGAGGCTGTGGATGCCCCATCCCTGGAGGCATTCAAGGTCAGGCTGGATATGGCTCTGGGCAACCTGGTTTGCTGGTTGGCAACCAGGAGAGTTGAAACTGGATGATCATTGTGGCCCTTTTCAGCCCAGGCCATTCTATGATTCTATGGTATGTGAGAGCTATAAAACTGAACAGAATCACAGAATTGTAGGGGTTGGAAGGGACCTCTGGACATCATCTCGTCCACCCTCCTGTTAAAGCACATTCCCTACAGCAGATACAGAAGAAAGCATTCACAGCAGTCCTGAATGTCTCCACAGGAAACTCCGCCATCTCTCTGGGCAGTCAGTTCCAGAATTCTGTCACACACAAAGTAAAGTTGTTCCTTGTGTTCGTACGGATCTCCCTATGCTTAACTCTCCCCTGCACATTTGTAGGCAGGAGCCACAGTTAGATGTCATCCAGCTCAAACTGAAGGCCAATTGCCTTCAGGTGGCTCGGTGTGATGTAATGTATAGCAGCACGAAGGGGAATAAACTCAGCTGCCAGGGGTCAGGTGTCAGTGCCTCAGAGGTTAAGCATCTCATTTCAGTCATAGCTTTGAAAAATGTCATTTTGTTTGTTACACTTAAGGGACTGCACAACACGTGAAGAAAACACCGGGTGACCTTTGCTTGTAGAATTATCATCGATCGCACTTCACTCATGGATTTCCTATTAATTAAAGCGAATTAGGAACGAGCCGAAGGAAGGCGAATTCCACTCCCACTCTTTCCAACATGGCGCCCCGACACCGCCCTCCCTGTGGGCGGGGCGCAGCCCTGCTCCCCGCCCGGCCCAGTCCAGCCCGGCCGTGGGTGCCCGGGCCGCCTCTGGCCGCGCATGCGCAGTGGAGCGCGGGACAGCGAGGAGTTGGTGCGGAGCGGAGGCCGCGGGCGGTGCTGCGCTGCGAGGCCGGGTGAGTTGGTGCGGTGAGCCGGGGGAGCGGGTCCTACCGAGCCGGCGGCCCCTCTGCTCCGAGCAGTGCTTGAACTTAGCCGCCCCGCCTCAGCGCGGGGTGACCTCAGGAGCTCTAAATATAGCCCTGCGCGGGCTGCCCTTGGGGCGGGTCGGGGTTCGGGGCAGCGGAGGGGAAGGCGCCGCTGGAGGCTTTCCGCGTTTCTTTTCGATATGCGCGGAGTCGCGTTGCTGGCTGGCTGGAGATCTTGGAGCCGCGTTTACCTGGGCGCGTCGGCTTGGCGCTCTCCCTGCGTGCCCGTCTTTCTCCCGTAAGTTATTCCCCTTCGCTGGGCGCTGCGGTGCGCTCAGCCGCGTCCGTCATTTCTGGGCGCTGCGCTGGCGGAGCGCGCTCAGCTTGCGGCTGGAGAAGTTGTGCTTCTGCCGAAGTTAGCCGGCGAGCTTTCCTCTGGGAGCCGCTGGGAGGCTGGCAGCCCCGCATTCCCCTTTATTTTGTTTAATTTCGGCAGCTGGAAGCTCAGCTCTGCGATACGTTTGTCACAAATGTTCCGTACCGAAACTCCCAGCGCTGTGGGTGACGTCTGTCAGAAGTTGGCAGGAGGGAGCTGCTCCCCCTGCAGCACCGCGGGCTCATCTGGTCGCTGTGCCCGAATGGCTCCTTGCTCGTGACCACCAACACGCTGCATTGTGCTTTCCGTGATATTAGCATGTGTCTTTCTTCTGATTGCAACCCAACACCTTCTAAAGGCTGTTAAGCTTCAGTGGGAGCGGCGACTTTCACAGCTGAGCGGTTCTGAATGCTGCTGGTGGGGGCTGGAGGCCTCAGAAATCCTCTGAGCTCCCTCATTGTGCCGTGTGTCAGCAGCTCTGCTGACAGCTCGCAGAGAAATCAACAGAAGCAGGCACTTAGAGGTGGCTCGGGGGCAAAAGATACACGCAAACACAGATTTAATCCAGGAAAATTACTTAGTTGTGTTAAAAGTTAATTTGAGAGAAGCTGATGAACATAAAAATATTAAGCCTCTTCTTATGCTGGTTACAGAAAGTTCCTGTTTTGCAGGGCAGGTGCAGAGTTCCAAGTGCAGCAGTCAGATACACTCATGAGGTTGCAATGTACCGGCACAGGCTTGGCCAACTATAATTTTCTGTTTGTAAGGGAAAAAAAAAAGGCCGTACCACATCTTTTATATGACATGTCAGAGGTATTCTAAGAGTAGTTTTCTGACCTAGCATATAGTAGAAGCAAATAATCTGAAGGCTGCCTGAGCTTTCTCAGAGTAACACAGAGTGAATCTTTGTGGTTGTTAGGAGTGTTTTCTGAAGGCTTACCTACATTTCAGCAGAAAGTGTGTTGCAGAGTTTTGAGATGAAGGAACATCAATATCAGCATCCCAGGAGAACATGAATTAGTACTGAACTGGAAGCTTATGTGTTGGTTGACTGTTTTTTTTTTTTTTATCATTTCAGTGAATTTCCTCTAACATCTCTATCTTTTGTTAAGTTAGATGGTTGGAGCATTTTAAATTTATTTCCTGGGAGCACATGGGCTGTTGCTGCTTAGTTTGATGTTGGTATCTGTGCACAATATGATGATTTTGTCCTAATCCTGCCAGGAGCAGAGCGTGATCTGTGTAACCTGTGTCCAGAAATACTTAAACAGTTGCCGTTTAAAATTTATGTCCTTCTGGAAGCTTGTTTAGTTTTAGGGTGGTTTGGGGGGTCTCTAGCTTTTAGTGACTCTCTGTAAGTTCTCCTCAGAGAGCTCAGAAGATTGGTATGGCATTCTCTGACTTGGCAAACTAATCCTGTAGTATATTTAGTACATCTGAATCCAGGATTTTCTTTCCAACTGGGTGATAGACTAGAAATGATAATTGCACATTATGCAGTTGTTTGAATGCTGCACTAACAAGTTAAGGTACGGTAGGAAGAGGAACCTGACAAATCTTGCACCTTTGGGTAATGTGCTCTGCTGAAGTGAAGGTCATCGGAGTGCCTGCAGTGGCAGTGCAGTTTTCCTGTGACTGCCTCACAGCGTTGCTGAGAATCAGGGGATTTTAAGTCATGCTGATGAGAGAAGGAATGTGATCTCCTTTTCCTCAGCTGGCGTGGCTGTGGATGTGTATTTGCAATTCACGTGATTACTGTGGAACTTATTTCTTTATGTGAGAGTAATTTTCATTTTAAAGGTCTGAAAGCGATGTTTGGTTCGCATGTCATCAAATTAGAAACAACCATCTGGAGACTGGGGGGGATTTGGGGGACAGGGGAAAGGTTCAGATTTCTGGTTAAATTCACTTTCAACACAGAGAAACTTACAGACCGTTTCAGCTTCAGCAGTAGGCAGGAGTGCCAGGCGTGTGGTCTGCTGTTGTCTGTGTGGGTTTTGTTTTGTTAACTGTCTCTTTTCCTAATTAGGAGGAGCACCAGGATGAAAACATGGACAATGTCAAAACTGTGAAGGAAGAATGGTAGGTTCTCATCTCCCTGAGCTGTTTTCTTTTTCCTTCCTATTTTGTCCTATCAGGACTTCTTAAACTTTCTCTTAAATTTCAGAATTCAGTCTTTTCTTCTGTACCTTCTGTTCCACATACACCGAAGTTTAAAAAAAAAAAAAAGCCACAGATTTTTGCTTGAAGATTTCTCAAATACCCAGAGTGTTTCCTAGATGCTAGAAGTGGCATAAATATTTTACTTAAATGGAAAGACAGGGTTGCAGTTTGCTAACTCACTGTGTACTTTGACATTTAGTATGGAGGTGTTCAGTTTTCCAGATATGCTTGTGAGATAAAGGAAAGGCGGCTTGTTGCTTCAAATAATGCTCCAAGTTTGTTTTGTTCTCTGAGAAAATGAATATAGGCATTGTACAGCGTGCTTCTGAAGTCTTTCTTAATGTCACTGAGTTTTTCTTTACCAAAATACATTAATCCTTAGGGATTCCTACTGTTGTGTAGAGGCACTGCAAACAATTCCTTTTAATGCAAATGTAGCTCATTACTGTTCAAGCATTGCTCTCCTTGAATTTATTGCAGAGTTCTTCATAAAACTGGATTTTTTTTTAAGAGCTACATTTTTTTTTTCCTGAATTGCTTAAAATAGACATCTGAATCTCCAGTTGAAATAACTCCTGCAATGTTTGCCAAAACCTGCATAATCCTCTTAGTATGTGAAGAATCTAAACTGCAACATAATGGTTCATTCACCTTGCATATATCTGCATTGTGATTGGTCAGAGTCTAACAGAGGAATAACTGTTACGTATACAATGTTCTACAAAAAGAAGTGGCTGATGCATCTCTTCTTAATATTCTGGCCGTCTTCAAGGTATTAAAATCTTCAGTTTTCCTGTATGTGGCTTTTAAAGCTGAAGTCACTGTAGCCTGTATCATGGCAGTGCTTTAAGGATCTTTCTTTTGGTTGCAGTGGTCTGAGTTCCATTCCAAAGATGCATTCCTTGCTCTGATACCATGTTTAGAATCTTTTCATATATGGGTTTGCCTTTCCTATTGTCGCTTTTTCATTTGTGCTTCTGAAGTGCAAATAATAGCAGTTACAGGTTCCTGAAGCTGCAAAAGGCATGATACAAAGCTGACTTGATGTTTTCTAACAATCAAGTAAGCTGGTGTAGAGGAGCATGTATTTTAATACTGAACTTCTAGGGTAACTGCTTGTCTTCTGTGCTGTCTGGAACATCTTTGTTATTTGTGCATTTGTTCTGCAGGATGTGTAAGTCAAGAACTGATGGCCAGATTTTGAATGGTACAGAACAAAACCATGACTATTTTGTCAATGACCTTTTTGAAGAAGCTCAGAAGATTGGTGCAATATGCGTGTCTCCAACTACAGTCAAGAACCAGGTAGATGTTGATAAAAAAAATACTAATTTAACATAATAGCACTCCAGGAATACTCCAGAAAACAAATGTAAGAAGTTCAGCAGTTTTATCCAATACGCCTGTAGGAAGAGGTATGCAGAAGTCAGACAGCAGTAGGAGCAGTCTGCCATCTCTGGCTGAACCAAACCTGTAATTCTGCTTCTGATACCCAAAAACCACTATAGAACTCTTGTTCTGGGACTTAGCTCATGCACTTCTGATTAATTGCTAGAGAGAGAGAGCTTCTGATTCAGTGCAAGGAGTGACAACTGCCATCTCAGGGGAAGTTTGTAAGAGTTGTAGCCTTTCTATGAAGAAATAGTCCAGGTTTTTTCACTTACTCTCTTTTATATAGTTGTGGTGGTAATGGGATGCTCAGCATGGCTTTGTAAGAGGTTCTGTCCTTTTTATGTATTTCTGTTGCTCCCAAAGATTGGTGGAGGAGAAGCTGGACATGAGCCAGCAGAGTGTTGCTTGCAGCCTGGAAGGCCAGCTGTGTTCTGGGCTGCATTAAAAAAAGGGTGGCCAGCACGGAGAGGGAGGTGATTGTCCCCTCTGCTTGTTTTTGCCCAAAGAAAGCATAATGACTAGAGTGAGGTTTACTTCTAACTGCTTGATGCTTAGAAATCTCACTTCCCCCTTGCTGTCAGTCTACCTGCCAAGACAGGGTCAAAACACATTACAGTGAGTGTTTTTATTCCATGCACTGGATGGTTCAAAATCATAGGTACTGGTTGGTTATATAAAGCTAGTTTTAAATCAGTGTTAAATTGAAAATTGTTCTTGCTCTGCAGGTTGATGTGATCATTAAACTTTGGAAAAATGGATTTACAGTAAATGATGGTGAACTTAGAAGCTACACTGATGTTGGAAATCAGCAATTCTTGGACTCTGTTAAAAAAGGGTGAGGGAGTTTTTTGTTCCTCATCTGCCTGAGTTAACATGCTTTGGATTACAGTTTGCTCATACTCCAAATTTTTGGCATTGCTTCACTCCAGTAGCCCTGCAGGAGCGCGGTCTGCTGACTGTCATTTCCTGCCATGCCGATGATTTCTCACATTCACAAGTTTCACATACTGCAACTGAAAGCAGTCAGACAGTTGCTGATGGAGTAGATAAAAGTGAGTGTTGGTAAAAGGCACAGCAGACACAGAATGAAATAAAAAGGAAGTCATCGTGCCCAGTAATAGCCAGTGCTCAAATGGTACTTCTGCTGGCAGTCTGCGTGCAAGTGGTTAAGCACGTCTGGTTTGCTGGTCTTTGTTTTCCTCTCATTGATGAAAAGCCTTTGGTGGGCGCAGTTGCTGCATTGTAATTCCGGGAAGCTTCAATCAGCCTTCAATTGCAGTCATCTTCCCTTGTACAAACTTACTATTTCACTCACTTGTGTGTGTATGTAGTGATCTTATTTTATCCAACTACTGAAATTGAGCATGCTGGAATGATTTCTGCTAGTGTTTGATGCAGTCTTACTTTAGAAAAGCAGATTGAACATAGAAACCAGTATAATTTGAGCCTTTCACTTGTAGTTTCCCCATCCCATACAAATAAAAGGGAGAAAATAATTTTGCACCATATTCTTTTATAACTCATTTTCATGAATGGTGTAATTAATTCACATACTATTTTTCATCTCTTCTGTGCTTTACAAGCCCATCAAAAACTACTGATTTTACATTTTACCTTATGCGTGTCACCTGCATTGGTTCTAATAGCAGTTGATTGCGTTGTTGAGAGCCCTCTACTTTCTTTGTGGAAGTCAAAAGTTTACCACCTCCCTTTCTCTGTTTCCTTATGGAGATGCTAAGTAACTACCAGATGGTTCCTGCATAATTGGTGATGGTAGGCTAGCACTCAGCACCACCCAGACAAAGGCCTTGTGTTCTGCTTAAGGCAAATAAAGCACTGGTGAGTGATGTTACTCCACTAAAGACTGTAGCTGTTAGGGATCTGATTTCTTAAAGCTGAGTTTCCTGTTTACCAGTAATTAAACACATTGTTTCTAACCTCAGTCTTTCTCCTTAAAAGTTTATCATTGTTTTCTGTGTTTTTTTGGGTTTTTTTTTATTCCCATGAGTTACAAAAAAAAAAAAGAACTTGCTGTGTATCACTGCAGTAATATTAAACCCTCTGCATGTACTTTGGTGTGGTAACTGGTGGGTAAATTTCAGTATCATTCAATGAATTACATTGTCTTATTTTATTGTTCAAGTTGTATTTAATTTGCAGCTGAAGAACTTGGAGTTATTTGCATATCATGCAGTTAGTATGATTATTAATAAATTATTAAAGCATGATCTTTACAAGAGTAAACACAGCTGGTATTAATCATTAATGTGTTTTTGGATACTGAGACAGTATAATAATTCTTTTTCTGATGTCTTTTTTTTCTTAAGGGAGCTGCCTTTTGAGCTGCAGAAAGTATTTGAGAAGGAAGAGGTAGATGTGAAAGTGGAGGACAAAAAAGATGAATTGTATCTGTCATCAAAAAAGCCAATATTTCATCCCTTTTCTGGTCATGGTTACAGATTAGGAAGGTGAGTAACTTGATGTAATCTGTGCTTGAGTAGCTGAAGGAAAGTATACGTATGGTAAGGGGTCGTATAACTCAGATTGGAGGCTACCTCTGGAGTTCTCTAATCCAGGCTTCCCTGTGAAACAGGCTCACGTGTGGGGACAGATGAGATTCCTCAGGCCTTTATCCAGCTGGGCCTTGAAATTCTGCAAGGATGGAGGCTGTGAAACCTGATTCAGTGACCTGACCTCATGAGGGAGAAAGTTTTTCCTAATACCCAATCTGAATTTACCTAATTTCAACTTATATCCTCCGTGTAGAGCCCGATAACCTCCTGTAGGTACTGGCAGGTTGCTGCGAAGGCCCCTAGTACAATTTCTCCCACAGGCTGAACAAGCCCACCTTCTCCATCCTCTCCCCCCAAGGCAGATGCTCCAGCCCAGGCACATCTTTGTGGCTCTCCGTGGAACCCCCACCAAGTTATCAATATTTTTCTTTTACTGGCCTTTTATCGGGGGCCAAATCTGAGTTCAGTATTTAGGCGTGTCTAATGAATGCTGTATGGGGGATTATCAGCTCCTACGATCTGCTGGCTGGGGTCCTGCTCACACAGCCAGGAGTTTAATGACTTTCTTTTCTCAAAATGTCCATGTGAACAGTACTTTCTCAAAGAACTGTTCCCAGTTTCTTTTATTCTGTGACTTAATAAAAAAGCTTTGCTGTTAAAAGTTTATGTACAGTACTTTCTATGAAAAAAGGGGAATTTGAGTGTTGGAGCTGAAGAAGACTATTTTGTATTCTGCTGAAGTTTTTCAGCATTTAACTATGTGTTCATTGCAGTTTGACTTCCCACTCATTCTTTCCTTTATTCTGTGTGGGTGGATAGGGTCAACCAGCACAAAAACTGGACGTGGTTTATGACCATACAGCATTTTGGATATCCTTTGCACAGGGGCAAGCCAGGAGTTCACCTGTATAAATCTCTGCAACTTTAGCTTACTTCTGCTGAGTCATCTTTCACGTATTTCTGTCATGTAAGATTTGCATGCATGAAAAAGAAGATTTCAGCCTTGGGAATGAAACACAGTGACCAGGAACCTACAGGAAACCTTCAGTGGTAGATCTGCTTGGTGACGTGTAGGCTGTGCTGAAGCCTGAAGTGAACAGCTTGTTCTGATGCAGAGGAAAGGGTTTGCTGTTCAGGCTCAAGCTGAGGAAAAGCATCAGCTGGGTGAGGCTGGGGGAGGAGGTGGGTAACAGAGTAAAAGGCTGATGGGGCAAAGAGTGAGTGGTTTCTGGATGCATTAGAGAAGCAAGCATCTTTGATCAGTTTCATCTGTTTCAGTAGCACAGGCCATTCATTCAGTTGCTGTACGCTTGGGTTGATAGGGTCAATAGGGAGAACTTCCCTTGAGAGGTGGATGAGAAATGCCTCAAGTCTCGCTTCTGGTAGCACTGAAATCCTGAGCAAAGGTCAAGAACTGAATCGTATTTCATTTACCAGTAGGCATGTAGATAGCGGAAGCAGAAAGATCTTCAGCATACTGGGTTTCTGCTGCTAAGCAGGGCTAAGTGGCAGGTTGTTCAGTTGCTTGTCGTGCTCTGTCATGCCTACAGCAAGTAATGATCTGGCTTCCCAGTAGGCGCGTTAGGTTCTGGAAGCGCGCTATTCTGTGACTTTCGCTTGAGTGGTTTTGCACACTGAGACATCCCACAACTTGCTCAGCAATTTTGTTCTGTATGAACAGGATAGAATGCGCTCTCCTGCTGTTGCTAGTCTATTCAGTGCTACGGTATCAGAATGTTTTCTTTCAAGACTACTAAATATTTTTTGCTGGTGGTAGAAACATGAGCTGTGAGTGTTTTGTAAACTGGTCCTCGCTTCCTGATGTTAACAAATGTCCATTGCATCCATATGCTACTCTTGGAACAGAAGAGCTTTTTGGGGAAATAATAATACTGTCTGAGATGGACATGCTGTGGTTTAACCCAGCAGTCAGCTTGGAACCACATGGTCTTTTGCTCACTACCCCTTCCTCTCAATGAGCTGGGGAAAGAATTGGGAGGAAAAAAAAGTTTTTATCTCAACCTGCAATTTCTTTTATTTGCTAAGACAGAAAAGGAAGAGAGAAATGGTATCAATGGTGATCACAAGTGTTCACACTTACAGAACAAGTGATGCACAACACAACTGCTCACCACCCACCAACTTACATGCAGCCAGTCCCTGAGAAGCAGTAGCCCTCCCTCCCCCCAGCCAATTTCTTACAGTTTTATTGTTTTTTAAATGATGCCATCTGATATGAAAGATCCCTTTGGCCCTTTGATCTCTTGGATCAGCTGTCGTGGTTCTGTCCGCTGCCAGCTCCCTGTGTCCCCTCATTCACCTCCCTTTGGCAGGACAGTAGGAGAAGCTGAAACGTCCTTGGCCCTGTGTAACCTCTGATGAGGAACAAATGAAACATTGATGTGTTATCAACATTGTTTTTCTCCTAAAGCCTAAAGCATCATAGCATATGCTATGAAGAAAATTAACTCTGTCTCAGCTGAAACAAGGACAACATAACAAGGTTGAAGCTGTTGAACTCCCTGTACACAGTTGCGTTCATGTGCTTAACTAAAAGAGAGAGACAAATGACTGAATGATTTACTTAGCTTATGACCTGCTTACCAGTTAAACTTCATAACAATCTCTGTAGATTTCTCTGCTGATGCTCCCAGGTGAATGAATTACATGAGTGGCTGCGTTATGGAGTCTCACTAGAAGCTGGTCTGTTGACCACCTCATTAAAATTTGCTTGGGGGAAAAATAGAGGAGCTAGAACTGTTTTCATTTGTTATTTTTAATGCAACCCAAATGAGTTTGATCCTCTCCATTTATGTTGTACAGGAGAAACAAAGACTTTGCCAATATACCTCAGGTACCTGCATAACAAATGGATATATTCAGGTTTATTTACCCCACTCAGGTTCATTTAATGGCTTGACTCTCACAAGATTTGCAGCTGAAAATCTCTGTTAAGTTTAACAAGGTATTTTAAAAACAGCCTTAGAAAGGACCTTAGCTGTGCTGTTGACTGAAATCACTTGTAGCAAAATGGATTTGCTGTATAACATTCTTAGGGTAAAACAGTGTGCTTCAAGATTCTTCCCGTTAGTCTGGGTAAGCACTATATTTAAAGAGATAAAGCCCAATATTTGAAAAATTGCCTGGAGACTTTTGTATCTCTTCAATCTTTGTAAGATTATCAAGGGAAGATGTAAAAGGAATGAACTGTTAGAAGGAATGATGATGGTTCGATGTCAGACTCATAGAAGACTTACGTTTTTGGTTTGTGGCTTCGGTCAGAGCTCCCACCACTAGATGGCTTTATCTGTCAGTGTACAGGAACAAATTTAAGTGTGGAAATGCTTTAGAACTTGGTGAGTAGAGTTCTTCGTTCTCTTGCAGCTTAGTTTAATGTGTTGCCTTCTGTTCTGCGTATGTTTGCTGAAAGCTGATCACTGCTGGACTTAAGTATGATTTGCACTTTATTTTTGTTTTTACTTCCATTGCCAAGATTGTTTAACTTTATCTTGCTCGTGCTTAAGGGCTTTTTTTTTTTTTCCAAATCTGGACTGCAGCTAGGGTTTTTTGTTATTGTTGTTGAGCTCAAGCATGACGAGAAGCTGAGTGTGAGATAAGTACATCAATAGGGCAGATGGATGATAGTAAGTCACCTGTATTTGGACTGCAGCCAGAATGTTGTACAGGTGCACATCTTGAAATCTATTGCTATTGCTTCCTATTTCTTGCACCCCACATGGTTTCTGCTTATTGCCTTCATTTGTAGTGAGTATCTCTTATCGTTTGAGATTGCTTAACTTTTTTTTTTTGGTCAAGTTTCAGTGGAAGAAATCAAAAGTGCCTCTACTGGCTGATAGTCTGGGAGTTAGAACACTTATCTGGACATGAGTGGTAGAGAACTCTTGAAATGCTTCAGATTGAGAAGACTGTTAGCTTGAATGTATCAAATCAGTAGATATCTTTGTTTTTAATCAAAAATGACCTGTGGTTGTCCTGCATTATGATTAAACTAACACAATACAAGAACATAAGGATGCTGTTTGTCTGTAACAGTATTGTTAAGATCTGTTGTTCTATTGTTTAGTGAGTTCTCCCTCAAGAAACAATAGGTGATTTTTTTGGTGTGTGGAGTGAGCTTTGTCTGAAACCACTGTGAAGCACTCATGTAGTCAGTAACCACTACAGAGCTCAGAAGAAATGGTAACTCCTTAAATCATTGCTGTTGTTTTGCAAGCAAACATCTGCTCATGTTTATGTGCTGAGGATGTGCCCGATGGATCCGGCCTTAGTGATGACTTAAACAGTACATACTGAACGAGCTTGCTCCTGAAAGCAAAGGAAACCTAAGCTCTAGATGTTTCAAAACCAGTATTTGTGCCAGTAATTTTTTTTTCCAAAGACCATACACTTAACTGAAGCCTTCTGTCAAACTATTTTATGCATCTTTCTTTGCCCTTATGGTACGTTGAGCTGTTGAAAGTGCTTTGCAAATCAAAAGCTAAGTGTATGCACAAGCCTGGGTTTCCACATTAAATCAATTTCTCTAAAGAGTGTCTCTAAACTGAAAGAAATGACGCTGGAGTCTAAATCAAGGCTAACAGCTTTCAGTTAAATTGAATTACTGTAATCACATTGCACTGAAAATTAACATTGAGTATGCAAATTCGAACTTAAGCCCCTTATAGTTTCACCTGTGTGATTAGAGTACAAAAATACACAAAGAATCTCTCTTGTGTGCTTTAATCCTTTGACATGTCAGTTCCCTGGCTTGTAAAATGCTTACTGCAGACAAGCAAATTCTTCAGCACGTTGAAGACTTCCATGTGGAATTATTAGCACAGTTTTCTGTTTTTTTGTTTTTGTTCTAGTTTTTTTAATGATATCAAATCCCATAACCTTTTTGCTCTTTGACACAGGGCAGACAGCTCTAGAAGAAGAGATTTGGACGTGGGTCCAAATCTTACTTATGGGAAGTCTTAACTTGGGTTTGTTTTGTTTTTTTTTCAGTGCTACTCCAAGGATAATCTCTAAAGGAACAGAGGATCATCAAGCAGCTGCTGATAAAAGACGTCTTCCTGTAGTACCCTTAAATGATTTGGAGCCAGTCACTAACATCCAGATCTGGTTAGCGGATGGGGAGAGGATCATTCAGAAATTCAACGTTTCACACAGGTAATGCTGTTATTTGTGCTCACATCTGAATTACTTGTGCTACAACTGTACGTATGATGCGTCCAATATCTGTAACTCATCTACCTCTCCCGTTCACTTAACGTTGCTTTGCTCTTTGGCTCTATCTGGAGTATCTTTTTGAAATTATTTTAGAGAGAATTCATTGTTTTTTAGCAAATAAGTAAGAGGAGTATGAGAGAAACGTGAGCTGATGCTACCAGTCAGCTCGTAACTGAGTGTAAATCAAAATCCATTGAGGAAACTTGGAGGTTTTTAGGTTAGTGGAAGTTAAGGTGTATGAATTGTTCACTGCTGGAAGAAACAGTTAAGTGGATTTATGTGGCTTTTATGATGACAAGTCTCTTACAGAATGACTACATCTGGAGCAAATCACTTACTCAAAAAGGAAAACCTGCTAGTTGTTGAGCAGACAGCAGCTGTTGAGTTTCAGAAAATCCACTTGTATTTCTTCCAGCATGTAGAAGGAAGTGGAGGATGTGACTTTGAGCTGAGCCAGAGGATCATGCAGGGAGGGCCAAAGTTAAGCAGGCGAGCTTATTCACCTGCACGTCTGTCCTGTCAGCATGGTTGGAATAAAATGCATCTAGTGTGCTTAATTCTTAATTACTACAGTTTCCAGTTCCCAAAGAGGCTTATAAATAGGGGTGAAGTCAGAAGGTGTCAGCACGGCAGATGTATGAAGGAACCTTGAGAAAGTAGGATTAATGGCTTAACATTAAATTTTGGAACTGCTGTCTTTAGGGACCATTCTCCAATTTGTAACTTGCTGTCGCAGTACCACACAGTCATGTCATATGCAAAGGTTACTTTGCCTGTGTTTCTCCCTGAATCACTTTAAAGTGATCGTAGGTTTTAACACAACCCAGACTGCTGTCGAGATAAACTGTAAATAGAGGCTGCCCAGAGAGATTTTGGAGTCTCCTTCTCTGGAGATACTCAAAAGCCCTTCTGGATGCTTTCCTGTGCTACCTACTGTAGGGAACCTGATTTAGCAGGGGGTTGGACTGGATGATCTCCAGAGGTCTTACTCCTATCCTGACCGTGCTGAGATTATGAATGGTTGGAAGAAGAGCTCAGGTTTGACTTGTACTGATTTATTACTCTTAGCAGCCTAAAGTATGATGCAAAATGTTGTTGTGATGTACTGCTGAAAGATCAATTGCTATTTTAATTAGAAGCTCCCAAATAAAGGTTTTATCTTTGTTATTCCAAGTTTAACAGGTTTAAGTATATTAAGGAGTTTTTTTCTTTGTGATAAATAGTATTATTTACAACTGTACTTCAACAGGGGAAAAAAAATCCTTGGGAACCTGTGTCTTGCTTACTCTTGAAAGATTCTTTGCATGTTAGCGGGCATCTTGAATTTACTACTGCTCCTACTTTGGGAGACAGAGGCTACTGTAAGACCTAATTAACTAGTTATCCAGGCAAATTTTGCAAAAATCTTTGCAAATTTTGCTTTTTCTTCTATGGTTCTGCTGCATGTACCATATACTAAAGGCTTCCTCATTCTGGCTCTTGGCTATGGAAACATCAAGTAGAGCTCCACCAGCTGGTTAAGAAATAGCAGAGTGGTGTGACAGCCGTCCGTGAGCCATGGTGAAGCATTTGAATCCTTTTTATTTTCTTGCTCTCAAGTGAACCAAGCATTAAGGATAACTATTTCTCCATTTCTGTGCCATCAGCTGTTATGCCTCATTCTGTTCCTGAGGTTCCTTTTTTGTGTGTGTTGTGTTTGTGTTCTGTGTTAAGGCTAGAGCACACTGATGCTGAGTCTTCTTTTTTTCTTCTCAGAATAAGCCACGTCAGAGACTTCATAACAAAGTATCAAGGATCTGAGGGAGGTGTTCCCTTCATGCTGACTACTTCGCTGCCCTTTCGAGAGCTGCAAGATGAGACGCTGACACTACAGGAAGCAAAGTTGCAAAATGCTGTTGTTGTTCAGAGACTTCGGAAAACAACTGAACCTTTTAGACTCTCAGTGCTGAAAGCTCCTGACAATGACTGTAAAACTGCTGCTGCACCTAATGGACGGCTCAGGAATGAGCAAAAAACCGCTATCAAAAGCACAACTTCAGATCAGTTTATAGCTAACTGAAAGCTGCACGCAGGCAGAACTAGACAAAACGTAACCAGCAATATCTGGATGCACTATCATTCTTACCTAGTGTGATCTTAGGGAGCAGGTGTGTGCTGTGCTGTAATTTGCTGTGACAAACATATTTTCAACTAATTTTGGTGATCAGAGCCTGGCTGAATAATGCAGCAGAGGTAACTGTACGACAGGGGTTATCCTTGTGATTTCCTTGGCTTTGCTAGCATGTTCTTTAATGAGTGTACTTAGGTGGAATGGAACTCTGAGACTTAATTACTACTGGTAACACTTTAGGGAAAAACAATATTTATTTTTGCACTTTGGACTAAAGAGAAACTGAACTGATTGATTTAATTTATACTTCAGTATAAGTTGCTCCAGTTTCCCTTCTTGTTTTAGTAACAGGCAATAGATGCTGCAGGGAAGTTCACATTTGAACTCCTCTAAGTATTTTGAAAATCAGTGTAAGTATCATTAGTATTTAATTAGTATTTCATCACAATATCTGCAGTGTGAATGTCCTATTAAGTCTTCACATGATGGTAGGTGCATGTGTGAGAAGATTGAAATTAGGTAGCCTGGTGCATACTGGATATGAAGTGCCTCAAAGTAAGCTCTGAAGGAATTGTTATTCCTAATGGTTGAAGTGTTTTCTGTCTCTTGTGTTCTGCTACAGGTATCTTACAGACAGGGTGATGTTAAACTACCTGGCTCACTAGGATACAGATCTGCTTTTAGCCTCGTCACAGACAAACTTCATTTTTCTGTAGTTTGCCATGTGGCTGTAGTGGCTTAGAGGGACACAGCTGTTTTTATATTACATATCTGTCTCTGTCCTGAGCTAGCCATCTGATGAGATGTCAACAGCATGTAGGCAAACTTCAAAGATATGTAAAATCTGTATTTGAAAACTGAGGCTTCTCCTCTACGCCTTCACCCCGTTTCCATCCAAATCTTTTTTTTCTTTTTTTTTTTTTTTTTTTTTTTTTTTTTTTTTTTTTTTTTTGTCCTTGTGCTTTTGGCATAAGATTTGTACCCAACCATCCCAGGTTTTGCTAAAGGAGGACATTAAGGACTAAAAATATATATATTTTGTACTGGTTGTGTTAAATCACATATGGGTTTGTGTATGGACCTAGAGTCTCTCGGTAAAGACTTTCTTGGGGCCTTCAATAAATGCTGACTTGTTTGTGCTACCTACACAAATGGGTGGTTGTCAGAGTTGAACTTCTTTTGCGTGGTTAAAGATCATTTTGGGCTTCTCTGTTCTTCTAAATAGAAAATTATTTAATTGAAATGACTAATTCTTTCTAAAAGTCCTGTTACTTCATGCTAAGGATGGACTTATTTCATTTACAGGAACATAAAACTGCTAGTTTTGTTCCAGAGTCTCTCTCAGAGTCGCAGGATGGCTGAGATTGGCAGGGACCTCAGAGGGTCCATCTGATCCAACCAGGGGAACTCAAAGCAGAGTGCCAGCACCACATCCAGGTGGCTCTTAGAGATCTCCAAGGAGACTCCACAGCCTCTTTGGGCAACTTTGCAACTTTCTCAATGCTGGAGCACTGAGGACATTTGAGGACAGTCAAATTGAAGTCAACTGCGCAAATAACTACTCCCATGTATTCAAAAATTGAATATCTGTAAGCTATGCAGTACAGTATGCACTGCTTTCAGTACTATAAACTTGCTGTGTTACTGCATCATTCAGGTTTGTGTAGCAAATTATACAATTGCATTTTGTTTGCTCTTCCATTCTCTTTTCCATTACATGAAAAGCCTGCGAAATCTCTAGCTGTAGGAAAAAATATCCAGACAAATTCCTTGATAAAACTGAAGAGACAAGTCACCTGCAGGCATGTATTCTACCCTTAGCTTGAACAGTGGCTTTAATTCATCAGTTCTTTTGGATTAGTCTTAATGTAAAACCAAATGTTAGAGAAATACACATGCTTGATTGTAAAACACAGTTATTCTTATCTGAAAGGTTCATGTAACTTCAAAGTAGCAGTACACTACTCCTGTGTTTACAACAGAAATTAAATGAAAAGATTACAAAGTGTTTATGTAAAATGGAATTTAAAAGGAGAAAATAACAGTGTTTAGGTAGGTAAGGTTGTTTTGCTTATTGTCAGAAGATTAGGTTTTTGGAAAGGAGCTTAATATTTCAACATTGATTCATTCCTGCTACCAGTGTTTTAAGAGATCAGGTAGGTTGATTCTCTCTTGGCTATACAGTGTGCTTTCCAACTCTTTCCAGCTTTGGTAGACTTCAGTGTGTTTGTAGTCTGAAGTGCTGCAAGAAATTGAATGATCTTAATTACAGAATCATGGAATGGCCTGGGCTGATCATCCAGTTCCAACCCCCTGCTGTGTGCAGGGACAGCAACCAGCAGACCAGGCTGCCCAGAGCCACAACCAGCTTGGCCCTGAATGCCTCCAGGGATGGAGCATCTATAACCTCTTTGGGCAACCTGTTCCAGTGCTGGGAACAGAATTGGGAGCAGATATCTCAGAAGTCAGGATTAGTGCAGTCAGCACCATTTAATATTAGACTAGAAAGTACTTTCAGGAAATTTAAAAAAAAAAAAAAAAAAAAAAAAAAAAGAGCAAGAAACTGTGATTGGGTAACACTTCCTAACTGAGAGAAAATGCTTGGAGTGAATACAGAGCTGTTTTAAAGCTAATTGGTTTTGGTCAATTTGTAAGACTAATGAGGCTGTCCAGATACTACGGGCAGCTCATCTGTTGCTCAGTGCTGTAGACACCTATTGTGCTTTGGCCAGGGAGAGGAAATATTTTATCTAGTTTTTCCTTTGTGAATAAGTACGTAAATGTAGCTAAGAAAGATTTCACATATTTTGGATATAATGTCTGAAGTGAAAGAGAAGAACCTATGTGTTGAGTTTGAGCTAAGCATTCTGATGTTAAAAATATTCCAACTTGCATCTAGCTTAGAATTTGTTCCAAAAATACCATGTTGGGATAAGGCACTGAGCAGTTCAGCATCCACCCTTAGCCCTTAAGGACACTTTGGGGTCTAAATGCTTTTAAGTGAAACCTAGTAATTTATTAGCTGGATTGATGAGCTGAGTGCAATGGGATGGAGTTCAGCAAGACCAAGTGCTGGATACTGCATTTTGGTTGCAAAAACTCCATGCATTGCTACAGGCTTGGAGCAGAGTGGCTGGCAAGCTGTAAGGAGAAGGTTGTGGAGGTATTAACTGACAGACAACTGACTGTAAGCCAGCAGCGTGCCCAGGTGGTGAAGAAGGCCAACGGCATCAACGGTAGCAGAAATAGTGTAGTTAGCAGGATCAGGGAGCTGGTGATCCCACTGTACTGCACTGGTCACAGGAACGGACCGATGGTTGGATCTCATTGGTCTTTCCAACCTTAATGATTCAATGAACTTGTGGTAAAGCCAGGGTTTCGACTTTCTGCTAAAACCAACTGTAGTGTTGTGATAGAATGACTTTTTAAAATTCTTCCTTCTTTCAGAATTTTCCTACGTGGTTGTGATGGTCCTTATTACCGAGTGAGCATAGCAGATAATGAACCGCAGCAGCAGCTCTATCTGAAGGGGAAATGCTGCATGCGTAGCTTAGCCACCGCCTTTACGAGATGCTTGTTGGTGTGTTTAAACCCTCTTTGACAAACAGGAAAAGAACTCATCGTTGAAAATGCACTTCTTGCTACGGACTCACTCGCTGAGGGAAGTGCTGTCGGTGGTGAACTTGTACTGCCTAAATTAAGGCAGCAGCCGTCGTGCTTCGCAGTCTTGCAACAGGTCCGAGCGCTCCGTGGCCGAGGAGTTGCTGCCCGCTCCTCAGGCGCGGGGCTCTGAGGGGAGCGGCGGGGCGGGCTCGGGTTCAGGCTCCCTTTGCCGCGGGCGCTCCCGCTGTCCAGCGGCTTCGGGTAGAATAAAGCCTCAGTGTCACCTCTCGGGGCAGAGCGAGGGCGCGTGTGAGGGCACGGCAGGCCGGAAAGGTACCCGCAGCCCTCGCGGGAAATGCCTCCCCCCGAGCACGGAGAGCAGAGATAGCACCTTCGGCTCCTCACGAGCGCTGCGGGCGGGAAGGGGGAGGGCATCGCCCGCGCTGTCCCTCTCCTTCCTTCCGCCCCGGGCACGCAGGTGTCGGACAGGGCTGTGCTGTCCGCAGTACCATGGCGGGGGCTGCGAGGGACAGCCCGGAGCGGGAGGAGGAGAAGGTAAGCGGCTCCCGAGTGGGGGTAGGTGACTGCCGGGTCCCCAGGCGCCGAGAGGTGGTCTGCAGCTTTCCGTCCTCGGCGAGAAGGGAGTGTGCGCGTCGGAGGGGCTGTGAGAGAGCTGAAAGAAGGAATTCTTCAGCTCTTCGATCTCTCCTTCTCTGTCATCGAGATCGATGTACCTCTGATGCTTTCCCTCGAATAGAAGACAACCCTTGCTGTCCCGTTTGGCGGCTGGAGAAAGCACATTCACGCCCTGCGGCTGTCCTTCCGTCTAGGCACATGTGTCTGTAGCAGGAGAGAGCTGCGAGGGCGCTGAGCTCCTCAGGCAGCCGCTCCCCATCGGTGCTGCAGGTGTGAGGCGGTTCCAGCGCTGCCATCCATCCCCGGTGCTCGTGGGGCCAGCAGTGAGGAGCGGTGGAAGGGTGCGTGCAGCCGCCTGCGTGCCTTTGGGGCATCGGGTAAACCTGGATGCTTTGTAACAGTCTGAGGTACAGCCAAACCATGGGGTTCGTCAGCGTTGGATGCTTTGGGGCGTGTGCAGTTCTGGTGTGAATTTAGGGGTTTACAAAGCAAGGGTGTGTGTGTGTGTGTGTGTGTGTGTGTGTTGGGGTGGGGGGTTCACAGAAGAAATTAGAACATTTTGAACAAAGATAAAGCACCTTTGGCTCGCACAGCCTCTTGGCTCTATGCTGCTGGC
Source organism: Centrocercus urophasianus (assembly GCF_019232065.1). NCBI lineage: Eukaryota > Metazoa > Chordata > Aves > Galliformes > Phasianidae > Centrocercus > Centrocercus urophasianus. The sequence continues at coordinate 948,627 of NW_024884142.1, read as the reverse complement.
AGCTTGAAGAGTACCCCAGAAACCTCTGCTGCATCCAGCCTTGGTGTGCCCTTCCCAGTCATCTGCAGTTGAGCCCCATTCCTGCTATTTCCTCTGCTCAAGAATGGGCTGATCACAGACTGCTTTGGGCTGGAAGGGACCTTGAAGATCATCCATTTCCAACCCCTTTCACAGGTAGGGTTGCCACTAAATCAGGCACTGGATCAGGTTATGATGTCTCTAACAAACCAAAGAGAGCATTCAAGACAGCTAACATGAGAGATTAGGGATCCCACCTGTCACAGTGGCACTCCTGCTTTTAAGAGGACGTTGTATGGTCACTTACAGAACAGCAGCTTTGACTATTACAACTACATTGAGAGAAAAGCTGACTCAAAAGCTTCTCCTCGTTAGCTGCATTGTCACTGTTTCTCAGATAAAGCTGCATTTATCTGGGGCTTCCAGGTTTTGCCTTCTCTTCTCGTTACTCTTAAATTACATGTTGCCTTGGTTCTGGACAGAACAGATAAAGAATAGCTTAGGACCAAATGCCTGCAGCAGACCTTTGTGCCTTTAATGTTTCTGAAATATCTTCACGCCATTGCAAAGTGTTTTCAGTGTGGTTAAGACTTTCTTTTTTTCCTAAAGTAAATAAGATGAACTGTTATGCTATTCAATTCCCATTCTGTTGGGGAACAGAAAATGTAAAGCACTGAATTTGGTTTTACTCACAGAAGACTTGAAAATAAAGGAGATACAGTGCATTATTTATTCTGCAACAATATATTTAACTCTATTTAAAGAGCAATATCAAATTTCTCACCTATTACACTGTCTTGGTTTACCTTGAAACAGAGTGAACTTGGATATGACTGGAGCATCTACAAGTACAACATTTTCAAGTTAATCTGAAAATAGAAAATAACATATCTTAATATCACTTTCCTTTCTCTTACCTCCTACCCCATCCTCTCACCTTCCTTCCAAAACTCATAGAAACAATTGGGTGTTTATGTAATTTGTATTCAGCTGCATTCTCACAGCAGAATGTCGAGTACAATCTCTTTGTATTTTTCCCCTTGATTACTGCTCACACATTCAGCTCTCTGTTTTCTGGAGTACTTTAAGCTTACAAACAAACTTACACAGGTGGAAAAGCTTTCACCAGCTTTCCCAGAAATCAGACAGCCTCTGCTGCTCGAGGTAGCAATGCAGCAGGGACTTCGGTCATCAGAGTAACAGAGAAAACCTCCCTCAGCTGTTCACAGCCAGGCTGCTGGTTGCTATCACTGCACAGGTGCCATTTCAATGTTCTCATCCTTTGGGATGAGAGGTAAGGAACTTAAGCTGCACCAGGGGAATGTTAGGTTGGGTGTTAGGAAACATTTCTTCTCCAGAAGAGCAGAGCTGCAGTGCTGCACAGCTGCCCAGGGAGGTGGTGGGGTCCCCAAACCTGGAGGTGTTCCAGAACCGTGGGGATGTGGCAATGAGGGACACAGTGGGCAGTGGGCACAGTGGGCTGGGTTGGGGTTGGACTGTTTGAGGTCTTTTCCAACCTGAATGATTCTGTGATTATCAAGACAATTTCTGGCATCATGCAATCCCAACGAAGGCTGGGGAGGCTCACTCACCCAGATCCTGTCAGCTTTTCTAGTTTTAACTGTTGGCCCCAGAAGTTAGAAGGAACAGTTTCACTCCACAGGTGCAGAGACTTGCTTTCATTCCTACCAGTGCCTCAAAAATATTGAGGCAGAAAACATAATGATTACAGTAAAACTTAAACAGGAGTTTGAGTAACTGGTTGATTATTTACAGTAGGGGGGACCAGGCAGCAAGTTTAAAATGAACCAAGTTCCCTCCACACTACGTGTGATTCGTGTGTAGATCTTCTGTAGTGTGTGTAGGTTGCTCCGAAAATAATACCTCCTATTTATTTCCATGGAAACGACAACAGATACAAGGAGCACAGTATTTTGATAGATCAAATTCTCAGCTACAAAACACTATTTTTCAATATAGTCACCACCATTTGCATTTTCACCAGCCATGAACAATCTGCACCAGTGGAAATGCTTCACCCACCATCTTGCTGAGCTGATATCCACTCTTTGGTCTCCAGACATCCAGGAAGCATTGATTAATGTCAGTGGGTGTCATTTTTTCCACACGTGTGGAACTGAAGTCCACACCTTTGCTTCATGCACACTTCCACATCAGGCCCTATTCTGTCAGTCTGCTCCACTGCTGCCATCACCAATGTGGAGTAGAAGTGAGGTCTGCTGTGGTGTCACCAATTTGCAGTAGTGTCCTGATACTGTTTGCTTGACTTAGGCACAATAATGGGATGCCACCTCTAACAGAAGTGGTGTACGTGTGACTAAGCCAGTAATGAGAGCTGTGATTAGCCTGAGACTTTTTGCTCTTTCTCTATAGATGCAGAAGAAGGGAAATGTCCTGACACTGTGCTCACTTGCTCACACCCACACAGATAGAACAGTTCAAAGGAGAACAATCAGATGATGAGAGGCTCCATCTGGAAGTCTAAAACTGATCAAAACTCTATGATATAGTGAAGGTGATGGCACTAAGTACATTTTATAGCATTCAGAATCAAGGCAATGCATCCAAATATTATCATCATTTGGGATCTCATTACCATATCTCTATTATTATCTTGATCTAATGAAAGAATTTAGGGCTTGTGTATTCAGTTCACAGACATAGCAGAGGCAAGATTAACACGGCTGCTCTCCTGGTTTCTCTTGACAGAAGTCTTTAAGACAGAAGTCTTTAATATGTGTGAAACTTCTCAACACTTGAGTTGGATGTGCTGTCCCTACGAAGGGAATACAGGATTAATAGAGCCACTGGCTTCTGATACTTTGAGTTTTACATAATTAAATTAATTCTGAGATATTTTTAAAAGCTTTCTGGTATTTTTTTTACTAGTGGAAAGCACGGCATTCTTCATTAGAATTTCTATTAGACTGTACATATTTTGTCTTTTAATTAAGAATTTTAAAGCTTCTTTTCAACTTTTATCATACCTTTATTGGTCAGTTTGATTAAAGAATATTCTTGGATGCATGTGGTACTTTTCAAACACATCAAAATGCAGCTGAAGGAGCACAGTTTCTCTGTTATGTCAATTTTCATTGTTTAAAAAAAAAAAGATGATACAGAGTCAAGTTTTTTTCTGCAATAGCCTCACCAGGAACCTGTGGCAAATTGAGGAAGGATTGGGACACAAATCTTTGGAATGTATTCAGTCTACCTTTAACTGTAGAAATTTTCCACCTCTTTGAATGTCATCTAATGATTACAGTAAGAAAACACATATCAGTTATCGTGGTCTGAAAGGTTCGTACAGGAAATTATTTTAAAAGGAAAAAAAAAAAAGGAAAGATCGTGGTGTTTTTAACATTTGAATTGAGCACTCTGGTCCACATCCGTTTTGGTTCTTCTTGCTTGTTAACGGGTTCCTTTTTAATAGCTTATGAGAAGCAGGTAGGCAAACCTATGGCATTGTAGGAAAACCATGGTTTGTTTTTAGATGCTGAATTAAGAAGCAAAACTATTTAAAAAAAAAAAACAAAACAAAAAAAAGAATGAGCATTCCAATGATTGTAGGGGTTTAGGGCACGCGGCTTTGTTAATGGAATACCTGTGAAGCAAATACATGATTTTGGTGCTAGCCTCAGACTTCAACATTCGATTTCTGTAGTTTTTCTGTGTGTACCTTGGTTTTCTCATCAGTTTCTGTTTGTTCTTGCACAGGAACACGGCATGTCAGTTTGCAGCAAGTTATGCTATGCCATAGGAGGTGCCCCGAATCAAGTGGCAGGGAGCGCAGCTTCCTTCTTCCTGCAGATCTACCTGCTGGATATAGCTCATGTAAGTAGCATAGGAGACCCTTACAAACTGTAGGTTTACCTCAGCTCTGATGTCATTTACAGTGTGCCTAGAACTATGGAGGGTAAATCAGCCAATAATGCTTTTGAATTTTCTTCTTAGCCTTGCCTTTAGCTGTTCAGCATACTGGAAGCTGAATAAACTTCTTTGGAAACATTTCTTTATTTTCACTAGTTTCCTTTCTGCCTTGAAGTGGCCAACATTTTTATGATTATTAATTATTCTTTGTAAATAAAACTGAGTGATCCTTCCTGAAGGTTCCCTGCTGCCAGTTTGTGCAGAAGCAGACCTGGTGAAACAAAGCAGTAGGAGTCATCCCATTCATATGACTTTCAGCTGCTCCAGCTAGATTCTGGGACAGCAGGGAAGCAAAGAAAATGATTCTATAAGCATTTTTTTAATTGTTTTGAATGGTCTTGTATGGCTCCGTGGTAACGAGGTGAGATAGATGATGTTTCATAGTGTAAAAGAAAAGACTTTTAAGGAGATGAGGCCAAATTGCAAGGGCTGTGAGAAAGCTGTGGCTTAAACTGTCATAGATTTCAGCATAAATGCCAAAGCTTATGCTTAATGGTTTTCCTATACAGGTCTAATATCAGAAGCTGAGGTTATAAAGGAAAAACTAAATTCTGTAAGTTACTCAGTACAATTGGCCACAGAATGAGATAGGCATGAAAAACTGAGATCCCAAATGTCTGGTTAAGGCTGAATTCACAGGATTTGGAAAGTGGGGCAGATTTGGACAGCAGTGTCAAAGATGTCAAGTGTATGCTGTGGAGTCTGAGGACAGCTGAATGTGGGAGATGCAGCAGCAGGTGGGAGCAGCTCTGACCTCTCTTGATTTTTACTTACATCAAGGATGGCAGTATAAGTCATTGGAGATGATGAAGCAGGAACTGGGTGAGAAAAACACGAATATGATTTTCCCAGCATGCTTATAAATACTGGAATTTACCCATCCTCTGCAGAAACTGGAAATTCTAGAAGCTGGGGAAAACTTTTGTTTATTTGTATTTGTGTACAGTGTTCAGGAAGCTGGGGTCCCATTCTCCAATCTCTGAATACCACCTAAAAACAACATAATTATTTCTGTTAACAAGCTTCTACTGAAAACCAATAATTTTGCTTAACATTTGTAATTATTCTTTTATTACCTCATTAAGAGCCTGAATTATTAAAATCTGATGGTTTAGTTTGTTCTATGAAGTAATTCTTCATAGAACTTTTTCAAGACTAGATCAAGACCTTCCTAAGTCTTTTTTTCCATGTATTTCCAGGGGAAAATATGTCACTTTATAGGCAATAACTGAATTTAAATCTTACCTACTTCCTGGGAGACTGTGCATAAAACTTCATATGTAATCTGGGCCCCCTTCTGAGAAAATTACATTTGTAGTTACTTTCTGTAGCTTACATTTTTTTCCAATTCCATTCCATGTTCCTCCTAAATTACCTGTATAAACTACAGGTTTGTAACTGCAAACCACATGAAATCCTTGAGCTAAATTACTAGAAAACACTAAAACCTCCCATATTAGGATATTGGACTTTATTTCTTTTGAGATGGATGAATAGAACAAGGGGAAATGGCTTCAGGCTTAAAGAGGGTAGAACTAGGTTGGACTTAAGGAAAAGCTCTTTTATAGTTAGGGTGGTGAGGCACCAGATTGCCCAGAGATGTGATGGATGACCCTTTCATTCAGACTTTCAAGGCCAGGCTGGAGCAGGGCCTGGGCAACCTGTCCTAGCTGTGGTGTTGCAGGGGAGTTTGACTAGGTGGACTTCAGAGGTCCCTTCCAACTCTAAGGATTCTATGATTCTATGAATTTAGCATGTTTTTTCTTGTTCTGTGTTACCACTGAGAAGCTGCTGATGTTAGTGCTGACAGAGAGTGTTTAAGTTTAGGGACTAAGAAAATGCAGGTAAGGGATGCATAAGACCCTTGAGAGGATGAAAACAGGGACACCGTGGTAAGACTCAACTCTCCCTATGAGAGATTTCAATTTTCATCAAGGCTTTCTTCCACCTCTTTTTATTTAGTACCTACTTCCTTTCTGTCTATTCCCTTTATCTAAACAAAGCACCAATGAAAAATTCACCTACTTTGATACTTTCTGGCTGTACATCATCAGTGCAGTATTTCAACCACTGTATCTTTCTGACTCATTGCTCTTTTGTTCTTTTGGACACCCTGGGTGTAAGAGGGCACAAGTAGCTGAGCTGGCCATCAGCAAGCTGCTGTGGCACCCAGCCCAGCATCAGACAGTGCAGCAATGGGATACTTGGAGTGCCACTGCCATAACTTGCTAGAACACCAGTCTCAATCCTCCCTAGTTCTTAAGCTTTCTAGGGTGAGCTATGTGTCTTGGAGCTGGCGGTGTGAGGAAGATTGGCTATTCCTGCAATTCCAGCTAATCTGGACTAAAATCTAACAAGTGTGGTTATGGAAATGCATAACATCTGTCTTTACCAAAGTCACTCAGAATTGTTTCTTTTTGTCACTTCTGAGGAAATACCTGCAGCAAGTTCTTAGAGCAGGGAACCAGCTGGAAGTTGTGTGACAGTGCCTGGGAAAGAACAGCAAGCTCAGCAGATAAGCAGGGAATGCTAACTCAAGCTTGGTGTTGCATTAGCTGCATTCACCAGGCTTTCTTCTGAGTTAAAGAACTTCTGACATGAAGGAGCATATAGGTTTTAGTGGCATGAACTAGACATTTCAAGGAGAAATTACGTTTTTTTATCCACTCTGTGATATGAATTCCTAAGGTCTCTACAGATGCAATAGAAAAATCAATTAATTGCCCAGGCTAAACTGTAATTCTATACATGCACTTAATTATGGTCAAACTTCAAACTTGGCTATTTTATTCACATAAAATGCATAAACAGTTTTCAAGTGAGGTTTGTTGGATGTGCGCTGGTAACTTTGAGCAGATGTGCATTATGCAGTTCAGTGCTGAGTGCATAGAATCTGCTGTGCTGCAGCCTCTTCCAAGCCACACTCCACCAGTTGGCAACCTTGTTGGTAGTCTCAGGAGTTGAAAAAGCCCAGATGCATGCAGACATTTATCTCTGCTTATATCTGCTTCAGATCAAGGTAGTGATTTAGAAATGTATGAGGGGTAAGTTACAGAGATGCTCTGTCAGATTTAATATCTAAACCAAGGAATTTGGTTTCCTGTTGGACTCATTTTCCTCATTCTGAACACATCTATAATCTCACCTTCCTTGTGTTTTTCCTCTGTAATCCCATTTTACATGGTGCCTTGTCTCAGTGTTTTGGGTTTTTTGCTATTGGAAACCAGTAGGGTAACCAGTAGGAATTTCTGTGACAGCAACGGGCACGTTTTGTAAATGAACTAACATTACTCTTTAAAACACCAAGGTTCTTTCTGGAAAGTTGCTTTATGCTGTTTCATTGTACTGTGGAACAATAGCTCGTGTTTAGAGTCCTGTGTTTGTATTTTCAGATTACTCCATTTCATGCCTCTTTGGTGCTGTTTATTGGCAAAGCCTCAGGAGCTGTTACTGATCCCGTTGCTGGCTTTTTTATCAGCAAAAGTAGATGGACAAAAATTGGTCGGCTCATGCCTTGGTAAGCAGAAATCTGTACGTGTATTTATACACATATATAAATATTTTGTGTATGTGTGTTTTAAGGCTATACAGTCATCTCATTGAGTTATTTTTTTCCTCGCCTGTTTCCCAGACAACTGTATTATTTCTACATGTATAAAAGCAAAAAGAGAAATTCTCATGTCATCTATTTCCCTTCAACTTGTTCATCCATGGAAAACAACGAAAAGATTTTCTGCAACTGGAGAAACAAACAGATAAAGCCAAGGCACTGCACTGTTAACAAAAGTGGAACCTCATGTGTAAAACCTTCTTGGCGACTGAATTTTCATCCCTGGCTAAATTCCATTTAGTTTGGCTTCACTCCTTCAAAAAGCTGGAGCAAGTTTCTAGTTGTGTCCTAGCCTGCCATCACTTCTCACATCAGCTTTCCAGGAGTTCCCTTAGCTTTAATTGGCTAGGCCTTCCAAATCAGTAAAGGATATGTGCATACGTGTGGCGCAGATGTGACACCATGGCACTGAAGGGCCCAGCAGCTAGCAGTGTCTGACACTGTCTCATTCTTCCTAACAGCAGTCATTCTGGTTCTGCTCCTTTTACGTCCCATGATCAAAATAGCTAACTAAAAAATCACAATGACTTTTAAAGAGGAATTAGGTGCTCTAGGATTTGATCAGCACTTGTGAGGGGGCAAAGGGATGTTTCACTGTGACATGCTTATCCCTTGTATGCATTCTGGCTACTATTGTCCAGCAGAATCTGCACAACAAGTTGCACTGGTCCACGTGCTGCCCATGCACTAGCAGAATCAGTACTCATCTGGGAAGGAACTTGACAGGTGTGAAGCAAAAAATTGGAAATGAGTGGTTTGTGGTAGAGGAACCTAAGCTCATCCACTACAGTGGACATTTAGAAATCATGGAGTCATTTGTTAATTTCAAATTTTACTTTAGAAGTCAAGGAGAGACTAAGTAGTTTGCGAAACTGCTTAGTCTTTAATCACTGCTCTGTCTCATTCATTGTGAATATTGGCACATATTTTGAATTAACTATGAATTTTGAATTAATATAATCCCCAAACTTGATTTGCAACTAAAATCTAAGAGTAAAAATGTGGTATTCTAGGCAAAAAACAAACAAACACTGAAATGTCAAGGAAAATGAGCTCTTTTTTCTTTTTTTTAACTGGTGGTCCTCTTGTGTCACACTACTTTAGAGCTACAGAAAATTGCAGCAGCTTACATCTGACAAATGGCACCTTTATAATAATTACCACTAGATGTATTCTGATGCGTTATTTTCCCACTTCTCTGAGAATAATGTAAATAAGTATGTTTGGTGTTAGGATATCAGTGTCGGGATAACTCCCATCAAGCATGAACTTACAGCTCTTGATGCAATAAACAGACTGCTGTACAGTTTGCACTTAGAGGAAGAGTGCTTGGCCCACCTGCAACAAGCACTCATCAAGGAGCTGCATTCCCCTCTACTCAACTCTTGTGAGGCCCCATCTGCAGTACTGCGACCAGACCTGGGGCTCTGAGCACAGGAAGGACGTGGAGCTCTTGGGTCCAGAGGAGAGCCACTAAGATGATCAGAGGGCTGGAGCACCTCTCCTGTGAGGGAAAGGAAACTGGGCTTGTTTAGCTTGGAGAAGAGAAGGCTCCGGGGAGACATCATTGGCCTTCCAATATTTGAAAGGAGCGTATAAACAGGAAGGGGAATGGCTGTTTATGAGGATGGATAGTGATAGGACAAGGGAGATGGTTTTAAACTGAGATGGGTGGTTTAGGGTGGATTTTAGGAGGAAGTTTTTCCCCCAGAGGGTGGTGAGGCACTGGAACAGGTTGCCCAAGGAGGCTGTGGATGCCCCATCCCTGCAGGCATTCAAGGCCAGGCTGGATGTGGCTCTGGGCAGCCTGGGCTGCTGGTTGGTGACCTGCACACAGCAGGGGGTTGGAAGTGGATGAGCACTGTGGGCCTTTGCAACCCACACCATTTTACGGTTCTGTGATTCTATGATTATTTCCAGAAGGGTTTTTTCTATTTGTCTTCTTTGTAATGGCAATCTTTTCATGAGAATTTGGTTCTTCTGCTTTGGCATTCAGATTGTTTTTATGGAAGGAAAAGAATGTGTCTCCTGCTAGTTAAAAAATATTATTAAATGTTCAGAGTGAAGTGATGGAGTTGGTTCAGTCAGAAAAGTTTGCCTACAAAGCACAGACATTAGTAAAGAGGGCAAAAGTTGAAGTATAGTTTAATGCTGTACTTAACCTGGTAGGAAATCATCAGCCATCACTGATCTCTTGTATATAATGTGTTTAAAACACATGAGCAGACACTGACTTAAAATACACAAACCCGGTCAAATATTTTGTCAAAGGAGTTAACAGCAGTAAATCAGCAAGTTCAGTGAGACTCTGAAACCAACTGAAATTAACGAGGGAAGGAAAACGTGGGAAGAATACTGCTATGAGGGGTATTGCTGAGAAACTGCACAAAAAAGGACCATAAAAAAATGTCCTTGTGGTGACTCTGGACAGCAGCCTTAACAGCTCACACCATTATAGAAGAAGGTGGATTCCCTGACGTGTGTGAGGATTTTACATTGTGTTTTCCATTGCTGACCAGCTGGAAACGAGCTGTGGCCTGAGCACTGGAGAGGCAGAGAATAGCAGAACCTGGCACTTTCCTTGCAGAGGTTCAGCACCCAGTGATGCCATCCATCCCCACAGAGCAATGTGGGAAAGTCATTGTTCTACTGAACTGTTGACACGTTGCTCTTTTGTGTGCCATGGTTTCAGTTCACGACTGCAAAATAATCAGCTGACCCCAAATGTCGGCAGCGCTGCTGTGAAGGGATTAATCTGCTTTCTCTTTTGTGTGTTTGGGTATTTTTTACTGGAACTTTGGTCATCTAATTACGTTGTTTAATATGTGGTTTATAAGGCTGTGGGAGAGCTCTGATGCTGCTGCAGCTCGGACTTTTAGGAAGTAATAGCATTTGATAACTTCTTCCATATTATTGAGTTTGAAGTGTTGTTTGCCTGAAACAATCCTTAGACCGAGTGTATTTAATTACTGTTAGGTGTCTGGAATTGAAGTTTCTGCAGTTCTGTTTTTTAAAACAGGCCCCTTTCCTCACCAGATGATGCTCCTTTCGTGTTTTGAGTGACTAGAAATTTTACTGTTGAGTAAAATGGAGCAAATTGTTGTATACCAGGGTAGATACAGACCATAACCGTGAGCTGTCCGTTGTCTTTTATGCTGTTTCCAGCTTTTTTAAGTACATCAACATATTTGCATTTGTTTGAAGTAGCAGTGAAGAGGCCAAGTTCAGAGGAAGGAGTTAAAATTCGAGCAAGGAATCCTTCATAATAAGTAAGCTCACGTAAACATTGCTGAAGTTTGTTATGACATGTGACAAGAGGGCTTAGCTCTCAGTGAGTCTTTTAACAAAGATGTAGTCTGAGGCATGTGCTAAGGCATGGCAGTGCAGTTATGCTTTTGCAGTGCATGTGCAAGGCAATTGTGTCCATTCTGAATAGGATATCAATTGAAGTATAGCATTTCTCCTTCAGATTTGACATTTTATTCCATTTCGTGGAAGTACTTGCATGCATTTTACGTTAATTTGTGCATTTAATGCTTAGAATCACATCTTTATTGTGTTTTGGAAAAACACATAATACAAACTGCACGATATCAACTCTTAGCAGGAAAACATACTATGCTTTGCCATCGTGATGTGGAGATTGTTGGCATGTGTTCCTTTTCTTTGCAGGATGCTGGCATGTACACCCTTCACAATTGTCTCCTACTTTTTCATGTGGTACCTGCCTCCTTTTGTATCAGGAAGGGTTGTGTGGTACTTGACTTTCTACTGCATTTTTCAAGCACTGACCACAGTAAGTAGGTTACAAGTCATGGTCTCAGCAGTAACTTTTTTTTTTCCCTGTCTGTTTCATTGCATTCCAGTTTAGTAAACTGATGTTACCAAACCTTTTCATTATATTTCAACTTCTAGTATCTTTTAAGGCCCAGACAGATGTCTCTTCATCAAGCTCTCTGCTGGTCAGTAGTTCCTGCCCAGCCTTTCTCTGTCAAATGGCTTGGCAATTCAGCCAGACTGCCTCTAGTCACTTTCTCTGGCAGTTGAGGCTAAGGCAGGGATTTAGTGCCAAGGCGTTTGAGAAGATCATAGAATCATAGAATGGCCTGGGTTGAAAAGGACCACAGTGCTCATCTAATTTCAACCCTCCTGATATGTGCAGGGTTACCAACCACCAGACCTGGCTGACCAGAAAGAGGAAAGGAGAAAGGAGAGCATACTTCCCCTGAAGCTCACTTGGGGAAATATGTTGTCAGAAACCATCTCAGCTTTTTGGAAAATTGGTCTGATGGCCTTAGAACTCAGTTCAGTCTTGCATAAATCCACAGAAACATTTAGATTCCTAAATTGCAGTTAGACATCCAGCTTCTGGTAACTTCTGTTGTCAGGGGCAGAATAGGAGGCAAACAGCTTTGTGGCTCTAATTCTGGATGCTTTGTCTCAAGGTGAAAGGCAAAGAGTCCCAAAGCTGAAATCATCATGATATTTATGCCTGGGTAGAAGTGCTTGAGCATATGAATTTTTGCACTATGTTGCAGTATGTACACAGAAGCCATTATTTTAGAAGGTCCCAGAGAACTCCTTCCATGATTCCATGCGCTACATGCAGGAGTTTATCAGCTGGTTCTGGCTTGTAGCAAATATCAAGGTGAAACAAGGTATCTTCAGTGCCATGCAGTGTCTCACAGCAGGCTAAGGCACCTGCATTGCAATGTAGCAGGATGAAACTTGGTTGAATTTCACAGGACAATAGCTTGAAAAAGGAGTTCCTAAACATTTGAAGAATCACACAGTGAAAGAGATATTGAAATATTTGGGAAATTATGCAGTCTTTTGGCTTTAATAAGGTGGAATGCTGTATTGTCTTCATCGCGGCTCTGTTTCCTGCTAGTTAGCTCAAGCTAGAAAAGTGATTCTCCTATTGCAAATAAAACTAGATGCTTTATAGCCTGATTATAAAGGACTTTTTCCCATGGAAACTGGAGGAATACAGCATAAAGGTAAAGCCTCTTGTCTGCTTGTTATTTATTATTTGTATAATGACAGAGACTATTTTTCCTCATATACACTTTACAAACCAGGAAGAAAAGACAGGTCTTTGTGCTAAAAGATGCAGCATTCTAAATAGGGGAATCCCAGTGTTGCATTAAACCGTTTTCCTGGATATCAATGAAACAAAGCATCAACTCTGAAATGCTTTATGTGATGTTCTTTTCTTGCCTAGTTATTCCAAGTACCATATTCTGCTCTCACCATGTTTCTCAGCACAGACCAGAAAGAGAGAGATTCTGCAACAGCGTACCGTGAGTGTGATATGAGTTACTTCATGAGAAGTGGGGCTGTGTTTTATTTAAAATCATTTGCTAGCTATAGGGAATTCCTGATATTCAGTGTCCCTGAACTGGACTTTTCCTTGAGACTTCAATGAAAAATATTTTGTCCTGTAAAGATGACAATTTTTCTATTTAAATAGGAGACATCAATGTTTTACTGTCTCAAACTGTCTGATCAGGTATGAACTCTTTTCAATTTATTGCAAAGCCAGAAGACAAATTAAACTTACCCAAAGCCATGGTAGGGAATAATTATTTTGTTGAAGGATGGTTTGTGGAGGTAAAAAACAAAGGGCTGATCTCCTTCCATGTTTAATTAAAGAAAGCCTCAAAGTATTTTCTTGTTTATTTGTTTTTAGTTTACATTTCTGTGGGTTTATGTGTTTCACATTGTAAATTCAAAATCCCTTCCTCTGAAACCTCCCAATCTCTGAAAAATTTCTCTGCAAAATAGAACCAAGGCAGTCAACCTCACCAAGAAAAAAAAAGGAATACATGTGTGTGTACGTTCACACCAATTAAAATTTCTCTTTTAAATTTTATCTATATCCATTCAACACATTCCAGGTAGTTTGAAGAAAGGTCTTATTGAAATATTACCAGCACTCAGACTGTGTCCATTAAAAGAGTGACAGTTTCCAGACCACATCTCCAGCTCTTAAAAAATCAAAACCAGACAAAGATTTTACTTTGAAGCAAATTGATCAAATCAAGAAAGTGCGAGGAAAATCTTTTCAAGATTTCCTGTGTAGACCATAAATTGTGTGTAAGAACAGTTTCTTCCCTTACTGTTCTCTTCAGCGCTGTTCTCATGCCTTCTTTATTATGTAACTGCTGTCTCTCACGTCTCCCTGCATTAAGCAAGGTAAAGAGAAGAGAGTGCTGAAACATCACATGAAAGATTTTTTCTCTGTCCCAGCCTGTCCTGCAGTGCTGCTTTAGAACACTTTCTGATTTCCTTTTTTGTTACATCTGTTCTTTCTTCGTGGTGAGAACCCTGTTAACAAACAACGTAATTGCTTGATTATATTGAAAACTAAAGCACAGAGGCTCAGTGATACAGCCGTAAGACCTAAAATTTCATGTCAGAAATTCTAAGCGTAGTATTCCTTGAGCAATACCATCCTTCTGCAGCCACATGGAATAGTTGTAGTCAGCATTATCATCACACAGGTAGTAGTCAGAGGATAGACCTAAACAGCAGGAGATTCCAGTTGTGTTTTATTCTTTGGCAGTGGTTCTGTATCCTGAGTCATCTGGCTGAAATTCTAACTAAATCCACATACTTAGTATTTTCTGTTGTCTGAGTTTATGTCTTCAGAGGCTGTTATCCAAATAAATGTGTTTTCCTACATGCTATTCCAATATAATGCCTCACAGGCATTTGAAATTCGTGCTCATAAGTGCTGTTGACCTCCATGGCTGAGAGACATTTATAACATCATTTTACTGTTCAGAAAAGTGTTTCAACTTTCTGATGTACAGCCCTAAGACAATTCAGAGTGGTGCAGTGAGCCATAATTTTGACTTCTCAAATGTTGGTGTTTTTGTGTGTTTTGAAGTAGTATTTGTAGACAAGTTTTCTTGGAATGGTTATCACCACATATGAATCTTTTAACTTTTTTTTACAAGGACTTACTTAAACACTCTTCTCTTACCTCTACTTGGATTTCATAAAGAATTAATTCTTGGTCATAGACATTTTTGGACGCAGTCTCTTGTTCAGACATTCTTCAACTGCTTTAAGAAAAGCAGCTGTATAATATGAAGTGTACGTTAGAAAAACGAGAGGTTGGGATCAGAGGATGCACTGCCCTCTACTGGAGACAAGCGGAATTGTTTATCATAAATTTTCCCCTATTCCTTCTTGTAAATATATAGCAGAAATACTGGATTCCAAAGTTGCTTTAACATAAATCCTACTTACATTTCTGTGCATATTAAAACCTACTCCAACACATAACCTACTTCCTGAAGGATCTGCTTTGCTGTCTAAGGTGTTATAAATTCTGTTATAAATTCTGAGCACACAAGAACTTTGAAATCTGCTTCTCAGCTCCTGGTACTTTTCAGTAAATAAGTTTCATGTTAGTTGTATCTCTGTTGCCTATAATGAATTTTCTGAGTTTTAGTGTATGATCCTATGATGCTGTTAAGAACAGCATCTGCTGTTTTCAAGAGCTTTACAGCTGCATTATTTCCTACAGAAGCCTGAGGTAAGTATCATTTCATTTTACCATCAGAGAAGCCCAGAGATCTAAGCAGATAAGTGGCTTGCAAAATGTTTCATGAAGTTACTGTCAAACTTGAGATGAAAAATCTCATGTTATGGCTCCTAGCTGTGCTTTGAAAAAGTGGCACTCAGTATTTGATTTGTAGTTCAGCTCTTGTCCATGAGATGAAATGTTTCTGTGTTATCCCCTTACAGCTCTTAATCCCAGCCATACTCATCACACAGCCTGTGTTTAAAAAAAGCTCTTCCCATAGAAGCTTTTAGAAGCTGATCGGAAAACCAGTTATAAAACTCTCTTTCCTTGATTGACTCTATTACTGACCTTCCAGTTCTGCTGTTCTTCGCACTGTTTTTCTGTCTGATCCATGTGAAAGAAAATGGTATTGCTTTAATGAGGTTGCTCTTCAGTGACATACATGAGCAGGCTTGTAAACAGTGGAGGAATCAGGTTCTCATTCTCTGCACACATTTGTGCTTCCTTCTTTAGGAATGACAATGGAAGTCCTTGGGACCTTGGTTGGAGCTGCACTTCAGGGGCAAATTGTGGCCAGCGCTCATCTCTCTCATCACTGCACTTTGAACCCCCCAGTAAACACTACCAGCCCTACCCTCTTCTTGAACAGCACTTCTGGCTTTCCTGAGCCTTCAGACCCCTTGTCTCATCAAGTAAGTGTCTATGGGAGCATGCTAAAATCTCTTAGGGAGAGAAGTGTGTTTTTCCTGTAAGACCACATCATATTACCCAGCTGGATAAGCATGAACATGACTTCCTTGAAGCCAGCAGTGCTGGAGCTGAGGCAACTGCCTTGTTGAAGAGCAAGGCTTCATATCCGTTGTATTTGCAGCCCATTCTCATTGTGACAGCAGAATTATACTGAGGAGCTTTACTGATGATACTGACCTGTGAAGTAACTAGAAGGTGGGTACCTACACTTTGTTTTCACTAGAGGCTGATCTACAGTTTAAAATAGAAACTTAATAAGAAAAAGAGGCTGTAGCAGAATCTTTCAGTTCAGCAAAACTGCTTTTCAAAGCAGTAGTAGGCATCTGCTGTGAAGATTAATGGCTGGTACATGCAAGAAGCTGTAAATCCTACTTGGAATCCATATCCTTGTGAAAGTACAAAAGACAGTTGATAGTAGATGATTGGTAACAGGGAATACGTGGGAGCACTTCTCCATGAAGAAGCCTTCTTTGACCTCAGTTTAATCTCAGCTGCACGCTGCAAATCGGGATGTATGTATTTGTAAAATCAGGATGTAGTATTTGCAGCCAGTGCTCTGCTTACTGTATTTAAATCACTGCTATTACCTCTTTTCAGCAACAGGAAAATCACAAGCTAAAGACATTCCACAAACACCTTGAATTTGCATACCTTGGCACCAGCACAGGAAGGTGACCAACCCATGCATCCCCTCCCCATCTCAGACACTGCTCTCTCCTACTTCTCTTTTTGTTGGCACAGACCATTGGATGTCTTCTCAGATCAATTATTTGAGAAACTGACTGGGGAGATATGAGCTGCTTTTCTAAGTGGCAGTGCCATTTTTTAGATGATTAAAATGTTTCTGAAGCTGCTCATTAGGTAACTTCTAGTGCATGTTTTAACAAGACACAGAACATCATTCTTTTTTCCTTTTTAGTTTCTAGTGGACAATGGCTTGCTGTAGAAAACTGCTGTGCTATTACAGATCTGTGAATTGTGGAGACAAGTAGCTTGAGGAGTTGCAGAGCAAGCTGAATTTCATTGCACAGCAGATTCCTCTGAATTTGCTCTATGCCATAATCACCAACTTCCACTTTCAAATCTCCTAAGTGGTTTTTAAGGAAAAAAATATATATGATTTTGATATATTTTTTTTTCTAACCACATGTTCTTTCCTGTGCTTTTGGACATAAAAGGCAGACAGAGGAAGAAGCTTCACAATGCAAGTCGTTTTCTTTCTTTGGAAAGAGAAAAAATCTCAGTCCGAACTAGTAAAAGTTTGTAGGTAGAAGTAATACTTTTAATTCAACTAGCCCCTAACACTGAGAAACAATGCAGAAGCATTTAGGCAGACAAACATTTCAGATCTGCATTTATTTCAGATCCAAAGAGGAAGGAAAGTAAGGTTGTCTCTCTGTCTTTTTTTTTCCCCCAACTGTACAGGTCGATTTAATTAAAGATACCACCATTTCTAACAAATCTGTTCTTGGTTACCTCCTTTTAACATCATTTCTACAGCTTTAACACTATCCTAAAACACTGTTTTGCAAACTTACTTAATCAAAGGATAAAAAGTATGTGAGTGTTTGCTTAATTCTTTTATTTTACTCATTTCACTTCCCTATTTATATGCAGACAAGTGTTCATTTTTTTGTGAGTTTTTTGGTAGTTTTTTTTGTTGTTGGTTGGTTGGTTTTGTTATATATATATATATATATATATATATATATATATATTTTTTTTTTAATTTTTGCTCTGTTCTACGTGTCACCTTCTCAAGTTTTGTAGATGAGAAGTGTCCCACAGTTGAGACTTGTCTGGAATATGGTGCCCAGCTGTTTTCTGTGGGAAAGGCTCAATTCTCTCCTTGTCTTCTGCTGCCCTTTTTCCCAAAAAACCCTCAGGTATGGGCAGAAGCCATAGTGTGAACAAAGTGCTTTGGCAACCTGCCTCACTCCCTACTGCCCTGTTTTGTGAGAATCCCAATTTTTTGCCATTGCATGACCTGATATCAGCTTCATTGTATTATGAGAGCATGCCTGACCACCAACACACACAAGAGAGCTGCTTTACATGGCACGACAGGGCACTTGCCTTTCATTTGTATGATGTGAGGGATTTGGAGCACAGGCCTTATGAGGAGCAGCTGAAGGAGCTGGGATTGTTCAGCCTGGAGAAGAGGAGGCTCAGGGGAGATCTTATTGCTCTCTATAACTGCCTGAAGGGAGGTTGTAGTGAGCTGGAGGTCAGCCTCTTCTCGTGTGTAACTGGTGATAGAACTAGAGGGAATGGCTTCAAGCTGCACCAGGGGAGGTTTAGGCTGGACGTTAGGAAGTACTACTTCTCTGAAAGAGTGGTCAGGCACTGGAATGGGCTGCCCAGGGAGGTGGTGGAGTCACCAACCCTGGAGGTATTCAAGGAACGTTTGGATGTTGTGTTGAGGGACATGGTTTAGTGAGAACTATTGGTGACAGGTGGATGGTTGGTCCTGATGATCTTGAAGGTCTTTTCCAACCTTGGTGATTCTGTGATTCTGGGATGTGCAAACAGAGCGTGCACCCAACTGGATGATTGACTGGAGACACTGAATCTTGACTGTGTGAGTGGTGGACAATCATTTATAAGTTAGGGAATGGATAGGGTCTATGAACATATATATACATATATTTATATTTAGAAGAGGTGAAATCTTGATGATTTCTCTTAGAGCCATTTGGGAGAATGACCCTAATCTTTTTTGTCACAGACTGATGCCTAGTTGCTCAAGAGCATACCTCTTTTAAAGGCAGACCTTATGAATGACTGAGGTTATTTTGCTCATTATTAAAAAAGGGAACTGAAAGAACTGGTTATTTAGCATCTAAGCTGTCCTGATGTTGTTTCTATATAGAACTTCAAAATGAAATACACAGCTTAGAGGAGCAGATCTTTCCTACTGCAAATCACACATTGATATAGGCTAACAAGTTTTGTTGAGGGTCGGAGAATCTTATTTGGCCCACTATGAAAATCCTTAGTAGTTTGGGTGAGTAAGGCTTGAGTTACACATAGCTAAGACCTGGGAAAGAAAGCATTTAGTTCAATTACTTCAAGCAAATTAACAAATGAATAGATATGAAATACAGAATTCACAACAAATCATTGTGATTATCCTTTTTAGCCCCTTCTGTCCTGTCTAGGCTGTTGGGTTTTTTTACCTTGTTTAAGTGAATTCAAGTACTGGCACTACTGTAGTCTGCAGTCTGTGCAAACCGTAGCCAGCAGTATAAATGTAGTCTGGACTATGTTACAGTTTTGCAATCCAGAATGTCTTTATCCCAAATAAAGAAATACAACACTGTTCTTCATTTCTCCATGTCCCTTTCTGAAATGTAAGTACCCTAACGAAAGTTGTCATCTTGAAAGCTGTCTAAATGAACACTTGAAGATTGCCCAATTAAAACACTACAGTGGTTCATCTCTCTAACTTTGCCTCTACACTGAGTGACTTCATATTTGGGAGTACATTCTTGTGACTGCATGCCTATTTACCATTGTGTTCCTACATTCATAATCCTGCCTTTTGCAACATAGTACTGATCATTCAGAATTCAATTTTCGTATCAAGTAATCTTTGTCAAAAAGCTCTAAAACCAGCACTTATTTTATCTTTCATAGTAAAAACTAAATTATTACAGAAAACTAAAGCAACATAAAATTGTAAAGCTTTATTCAAGAGATGATATAATCACAGTCAGAAACAATAAACATGATTTGTGTGGGAGGTATCCTTGGAGGGCTTTTTCACCTGGCTTAATAGAAAGCAAAGATTTCTGAATTTGCTTGAACATTTCACTGCCTAACTGGGAAAACAAGCATGCAAGCTACTGTTCTCAAAACATCATTAAAATGTGCTTTCTAAAATTTATTAAAGCCTAAAGTAAGATTTTATTATTGTTATGTATAAATGCAGTAACTGTAACAGTTATGTTTGCATCAGCTCAGAAGCCTTTCCCACTCAGAATGAAGACACTTTCAGGTCTGTGTAGGAAGGTCAACAAGATTTGAAATAAAATAAAAAACAATAACCCAGAATCATTCTATGAATGCTGTGTGCTTTTGACAAATGACTGTGTTTGTCTATAGCTGGTCTCAACATCAGCTGTTTTTTTCATATTCCTGTTGCCAGCACAGTTGCCCTTTGTTCACACCTTCTTTTTCTCCTCCTCCTGGATTTATCCTTAAGTAGGTTGTTTATAAATGAATTGCAGAAGTGAAAGTTCTTCACAGAATTAAAGGATAGACAGTTGGCACTGTTTAGACGAGCATTTCTTCACTTGCAGATGACTCACCAGAAAGAAAGACTGAAATTTTCATAATGATTTGTCACTCTCCTGTCACCATTTCAAATATGTCCTTTTTTCTTTTCAAAGGCAAAAGTCTATATGATTGCAGCAGGGGTTATAGGAGGTATATATCTTCTTGGAATTCTCATTCTTTTCCTTGGAGTAAAGGAAAAAGATGGTAAGATATATTTAAACATGCCTAGATTTGCTAATAATTATTTCATAGTTGTCTCTGGAAAAGATTGTTATTTTAAGTATTCTGTTCCTCTTAGATCCTTATGCCTTGAGTTCAGACAGAGCAATTCCTTTTTGCAAGGGGCTTGGACTCACCATGAAGCACGGCCCATACGTGAAACTTACAGCTTCATTTCTTCTCATCTCAACAGCAGTTCAGGTAACTTCAGTCTCTAAGGCTGTATGTTGGCCTCATTCCAGTCCCAGCATGAGAGAGTCTGAAGCAGCTAAAATGCAAATAACCTTTGACTTGTGTCTGGAGGTGATGATCAAGGGGGTGGTACCTTTCCCTAGAAATCAGCAGGGAACCAGAGCCTTTTTTTGGTGCCTGGGATTCTAAGCTGCTGGAGATGGTTCATTCAAACAAGAAGGAAAACCAAAGTCCCGACCACTGAAAGATGGGGTTTTATTATTTTTTTTTATAAGAGGTGAAGAACTAGTCCCAGTGACCCAGACTGGGTCATTATGTATTATCCATCTACAGTCTCCTGTGGTTTCAGTTGCTTAGAGAGTGTTTTTGCTCTTCTGTCTGTTCTGCTGTGCCACTTTAAACCATTGCCCTCTTTCCTTTGCGTAGGTGACTGATCTCAGACAGTGGCTGAACTGGTTCTGGAAGAGAATTCTGTGATGGAAGGCATTAGGTTAGAGTTAGATGTTCAGAGGCAGGTAGTCTTAGCTATTTCAGAGGTAGATAGAGCTGATTTTCAAATCAGGACCTGCAGTAGAATGTGGCTTTCACAAAATGATGCAGTATGTCCTTCCACAGAGAGGAACTGTAGAAAAAATGTGAAGCCACTTGGTAAGAAACTTTTACTCCCTGATCTTTTAAAGATCTTTTTTGTTACATGAGCTGTATTCAGCTCAGCAAATACATAGTTTTAACGTGAGCCTGACACTACCTATAAGTTGAAGTGGCTTTAGTTTGAAAAGCACATAATATCCATGTTTTTGTCAATAGACTCTTAGTCATATGAGCCACACATCACAGCGCGTATCAGGAGGGAGGATAAAAACTGAGCATGTGAGACACCAGTGCTGTGTTCACCAGCAGTCATGGTGAATTACTAAGTTCCTTGCAAAGTCTGCTTGCCAAAGAAGCATTGAAGTCTCCTGCTGGCATGAATTTGGGCATAGTTAGTAAGGTTGTCCTTTAACTTGGAGGCCCAAGTGTGAGAAATGATAGGAGAAGCATTTTTGCTAACATCTGGGAGTTGCAGGCACCAAAAGTAACAGAGACAAAGAAATGGAAGTCCCTTTGGTCTAGGTCCTTCCAGCATCCATTCAGTCAGTATGAGTACAGCACAAATGCAGCATCCATTCAGTCAGCTCCCATCCAGTGAACATTCACCTAACCCAAAGCTGTGCTCCTTAGCCAAAACAGCAGCTACTTTACTACAGGAGGTTGGCATGCGAGCAATTCTAGTTGAAGAGTAACTTGTTAGGGAATCAGAACTTCTGGTGAAAGAATGAAGGGGCCATGGAAAAGGAAGGACAATTTTATGGTGGTCTGCAGCTGTGACTGTGACCATGACTCAAGGAAGTTGCAGCATAGGGAACAGAGTCTTTAGATAGAATCCTCTCATGGGGCAGTTCCTGGTTTGGACATGTTTATGCTGTTAGAATCTGGCTTTCTGTTAGAATCATAGCTTTCCTCCTGCTTGCTCTAATATTGTTGGTGTGTTACTCCAGTGATAAAAGGAGAGTGACTGCTTAAGTTCTTGCATAACTCTTAAATCCTACATTTGATAAATCGGTCCGCAGGTATGTTTGGCTAGTACAGAGTGTGATGTCTTTTTATCTTTTTTTCTCTTCCTTCTTTTGGTGGTGGTCACCAAATATCTTCAACAGCTAGAGCAGGGCAACTTTGTCCTGTTCTGTACTCATGCAGCTGATCTTCGCTATCACTTCCAGTATTTGGTGGTGACCATCTTGGTGAGTTGTGGTTTGTTTTATATTTTTATTTGCCAGTTCAGTCCCACTGCTTTTTAGCACAAAGTTCTAAAAGACAAGAAGTCTTTTCTGTATAGACTGAGCTGGGGTATGTACTCTAAGTGTACTTTAAGATATGTGTATATTGCTCTTCAGCTTTCTTCCTGTACTGTGGGATAGGGCTTAACTAAATGATCATGTGTCAGGTTCAAATCATGAGGTAAAAGACAGCAGGATGAAATACAAATATTTGCAGTATGCTTGGGCTTTAGTGATTGTGTAACTTTAACTGCAGTGGCTTACGTTAGGAAAAGAAAAGCTTGCTACTGTATTTTGATATTTATCTTTGTTAAAACCTCTCGCATCGTTTTCATTTGTAACATATAAGAATGAATCAGACCAACCACTTGGAGAGTGAGAGGGAGCAATCTGCAAGTTTGTCTGCTTTTCAGACCATCATGTACTATGCAAAATGAGATTGGTGAGCTCTGCAGCTGATGAAGACAATGAAGCCTATGAAGTAGCAGTGAGCACGGCACAGATTTTCTTTATCTGTATTTATCTGTTAATTGTAGGTATCAGCAGTTGTGAGCATTCCCTTCTGGCAGAAGTTTCTGCAGCGATTTGGCAAGAAGTGTGCAGCATGTGGGATTTCGGTAAGCAAATCCTTGGAGGAAAGAAAAAGATCTTGTGCTCACTTACTGTGACAAGTGGAGCCATTTCAGGAATTATTTCATGTGTTTATGACCTTAAGGTACAAGAAATTTGCTCAGTTTTAAAGTTTTAAAATTGTTACACAAAATTTTAGGCTGATTCCAAGCTTTCAAGAGAAACTTTTAACAAATGAATAGATGCTTAAGGAGGTCTCAACATTTTTTATAATTATTATTTTCAACAATCTGCACAAGCTCTGCATTTCACTGCTCCCAGAAGTGAGCACAAATGGTGTTTAATAAATTCAGATCCATTTGACTCAAGTTGACAGGCTACCTGTTCAAGTTATCTGTTGTACAAGGCTAGCTTTATGTATGATGCTCAGCTGGCTGCATTTTTAATTCAGTCACAAAGGAAGAAACAGAGGTCTATTCCACATGCTACTCTAGAAGCCTAAGCAGAAGCAGGTGCCCACATCCCTGTGACTGGGAATGGACAGTTATTAGTGAAGTAATGGAAATTACCTGACCCGCCTGAGAAAGGAAGCCTAGTTTTTCTCTGACACAACTCCACAAAGCCACCTCAGGGAGCCTGCCCTCATCTCTGATGGATTATTTTAAATTCTTCACTTAGTGAAGACAGTAGCAATTTTCTGTCATCATCCTCAATGGACCATTGTATAGGCCTGTTACTCCCCATTTTCCCCTGTTTACCTTCAATTACTTATGAAAGAAGAAAAAAAGAAATTGTCTCTTTTGTGTACTACAAAGTGTGAAGACTTGGAAAATCCAGCCTGAAGTTATATGTCAAGTCTGAACAAAGTTGAAAAGTTTAGGTCTGGTGACAAATAATGAATATAGTTGAATGGTTATCATTTTATGCAATTACAATCTGTGTGTTAGAATGACTTTCAAAGAATCAGAAGTAACCCTAAAACCCCTATTCCAAATACGCTGAATAGCAATTTGTCTTGAAGTAGACATCTGGAATCTCAGTCCCATCCTCATTTATTTTTAACATTTGAGCGAAGATAATTGCCAAAAGCAGTATTGGACCATTGGGTGGATCAGGGAATGAAGATTTCCTTCTTAGGAAAACTCCATGTATTTGGCTATGAAAAATGCTTTCTTCAACCAACTTGGCTTTATAAATTTAGTTTAACATAACTGGAAAGCCTGTTGGCACCTCTGCAAACATGGTTTAACTTAATTTTACAGTTGAATTGCTTGACTGTGTTGTGATCTAAGCAAGGGTTGGACTGGAAAAAGCCTTTCACCTTGTAGATATTTCTCAAGGGATCGTGAATGCTTTCTGAGTGCTCAGTGATGGATTTTATGTCTGGCAGTGCATCACAGGAGCTTCCTATACTACCACCCTGTGTGATCTGTACAACTAATCTGTTCTCTCTCACTGTAAAACAAAATCATATCATTCAAAGCTCCTGTGTTGTCACTCAGGAATGTTCTCCTGGAAGGGAAGGAGACAGGAGAAAAGTTTTTTCTCCAAAATCTTACTCATCTTTTAGGGTGAAGTTCTAATTTGAAAATAAGTTTCCAGAAAAAAAGAATTAGAATTTCTCTGAGTCATTTTTCTGTGAAAGCAGTTCTGCATTGAAGAAACTCTGAAAGAGCATAGAAGGCAGGGTAGCTAGATGGACAACAGGAATCTTGGCTTCCCACTCCTGGTATTGTTCTCTTTTCAGTTGTTCCCCATATGACCAGTCATCTGTGTACTGACTAGAAGTTCAAAGACTAGATCTCCTTAAAGTATAGGGTCATAACCAAACAAGATCCTTCCCATGCCCAGATTGGTGCACAGACTAGAAATGTTGCACTGCGGTTTATTGGCTTCTGCTTCCATACGCTTTGTTAAATTTAGACAAACAGTTAGGGACAGACACTGAGTTTACAATCAGTCAGTCTTTGTGGCTGGAGGTAGAATTTTCATGAAAAAATTTGCATGTGGCAACTGTTGAATCATGGTTTTGGCAAGATGTCTAACAAAAGACCTCTCTTTCTCTTTATTTGTGTATTAAAGGTTCTTGAAGATGCTGTGTATGCACACAGATGTGTTTCCCTTTTCTAAGTTTGCTCAACAATAAACCTCACAGATCTGCCTTCCATCTTAGCTAACATTTGCTTTTCATAGAATCACAGAACATCCTAAGTTGGAAGTGACCCACAGGGTTCATTGACTCTAACTCCTGGCTCAACAGAGGTCCAACCAAAATTCAAACCCAATGTTTGAGAACATTGTCAAAATGCTTCTTGAACTGCAGCCAGCTTGAGGCCGTGACCATTGCCTGGAAATCCTGTTCCAGTGTTCCTCTGGCAAAGAACCTTTTCCTAACGCATAACCAGATCCTGCCTTTAATCCTTACACAGAGTCCCTCAGTTGTGTTATCATGAGCTTCATACAGTCCAACTCTCCAATTACATACAGTGCTACTCCTACCACACGTGTCCTGCGTGTCACTTCTGAAGAGCCTATAACCATCCATCGTAGCCACCAGTCGCAGGCTCTTCCCACTAAGTCTCATCTGTACCAGTGTTGCCATAGCTCTGATTCAAGCCAAAGCTTTTAGCTCTTTTTGCTTATTCTTCATGCTGCATACACTGGAGTAGAAACATTTCATATGTGTTACTATGAACCTAGGGCCTTACAGAAGAAAATGAAGGAACTTTTAGCATGCTGTCCCCTTGTTAGCTATGGGATAGGAGTCCCATAGCTCATCACCAGTGAGCCTGATTATTTTCCTTTCCTCCTTTGAATCTAGCTTAAATCTTTCATTCATGCCTGCAAACTCTTGAGCAAAAATCCCTTTCTGTCTTTGAGAAAGGTGCAACCCATCAGGTGCCAACCACTGTGATGCCATGTAGACCATCTCATGATCAAAAAACCCCATCGTTTTGCCAGCAACACCAGCCTTCATAAGCTGATCTGCCTTTTTCTTCCAGTATCATTCCCTGTACCTGAAAGAGTGGAGGGAAATATTGCTTACACTTACATGATCCCTTAGCCAATCATCTCATTGGGCACCTCAGTACAGAAAGGACATGGAGGTGCTGGAGCAGGTCCAGAGAAGGGCAACAAGGCTGGTGAAGGGCTTGGAGAATATGGCCTGTAAAGAGAGACTGAAGGAGCTGGGGCTGTTCAGCCTGGGGAAAAGGAGGCTGAGGGGAGACCTGATTGCTCTCTTCCAGTATCTGAAAGGTGCTTACAGCAGAGCGGGGCTGGTCTCTTCTCACTGGTGACAGGATGAGGGGAAACGGCCTCAAGTTGTGCCAGGGTCAGTTTAGGTTGGATATCAGGAAGCACTTCTTTACAGAAAGGGCTGTTAAGCACTGCAATAGGCTGCCCAGGGAGGTGGTTGAGTCACATCCCTGGATGTGTTTAAAATCCATTTGTTTGTGGTGCTCAGGGACATGATTGAGCGGAGGGCAGTTAGAGGTGGGGTAGTATGGTTAGGTTGAGGTTGGACTCGATGATCTTTAAGGCCTTTTCCAACCTGGGCGATTCTATGATTCTATGATTCTATGATCTCAAAGCCCTAAAGTCTTTTTTGATGGATTCTTCATTGCAACTTCATCACTGCTTCCATGAAAAAGTAATAATGGATAATAATCTAGGGGCCATACTCGACTGAATTTTCTGTACTAACTTTAACCCAGCACCAATCTTCACTAAGCAGAGGGATGTCTAACTAACTTTTTGAGTACCCTGGATCTCTGGGTTTTGGAGGACTTTAAAAAAAACAAAACATTAAGTCCACAAATTTCTCTGGTCTTTCACTTCACCAAACATACACCATTGTCTGAATGCCTTCTATCAGCACTGTTCAGTATGGAAGCATGCTTTTGTGTGAAGCCTCACTGCAGTTTTTCCTGCTCTGCCCTTCATCTTGTGCTCTCACATAGGTCAGCATCACCTTCCACATCCCAGGAGGGTCCCCTGCCATTGTGCTGCCAGTGAATGGATGGAAGGTGCATGTTAACTGTGGGATATTGTTTATGATTCAGTGCAGCACTGTGGCTAGGGAACAGGGTAGCAGAGTATTTTTTGCTTCACAAAGAGGAAGGAAAAAGACACATTAGCTGCTTATTGCATCAGGAATAGTGCCCCCATGATTGCACTAGCATTGCATGAGTCAAACTCTAGGGTGCTGCAGCCTCAGTCTTATGGGTTGTTCTTCTCTGCCAATAGAAAATTACAATTACAATGATTATTATTATTGATCTGTAATTTTGTTTAAGTCCTTTGGTTTCTGAGTGGGGCCCCATGTGGAGCATAAGCCTGTCATAAAATTGCTTATAGGCAACATAAAATCTTGTATTGCTGGAGTGCTCTCTTGTGGTGAAATAATGATTTTGCCACAACACTGGGCTGTCTGTGCTGGAAACATGCTGTCAGGAAAGGTTATTTTCTGCCTCCTTAGGTTAGGAGAAAATGCTTTAGATGGGAAATGCATTTAAAACATAAACATAATGGATTAGACTCCAGGACTCCCAGAATCACTTATCATACAGAACTGTAAATAGCAGTGCTTAAGGGAATTGCTCCCTGTGAAAGCTCTTCTCATACCCTCAGTTTCCTAGCTGTGACCATAGAAGATTGAAATGCTTTATATTAAACTAATCCCCTATCATTAAAAAGCCCTGTAGATAAGCCCCTGGTTCTGGATTCTACATGTGCTGTGCCCATGGTTCACAGGCAGTGGAGATGGAACATGTGACGGATATGTGACAGCTGGGCTGCGTACATTCCATCAGCATTTAAAACAGTGAATTTTCAATCCTGTAAGCTCACTGCCTCAAGTTGAAGTTAAAGAAAACTGGTGGTTTAAAGTACTGCCAGAAAACAAATCCCAAGCAGCCCAAATTAGTTCAATTTTGAGGGTAACCGTAGTGACTTGTGCCACTTCACCATAATACTGAAGCACAAGTCTTTGCTATGTATGATGTATCATTTCACAAGACAACCTTCTACTTTGAAAGAAACAATTCACATACACTTAATAGTGCACACTGTAATTTATATGTACTGTTTCTCTTCTTCCTCAGTGGATGATTCCTTTTGCAGTCATGCTAGTGACCATTCCAAACCCAATCCTGGCTTACTTCGTGGCCTTTGTCTCTGGTCTGAGCATTGCAGCATCTCTGCTGTTGCCATGGTAGGAAAATTTTACATTTGAGGTGGAGACGGGTTGTATGTCTATTTGTATAAGTGTACTGGGTAGAATTTGCCTCTGAAAGGGACATAATTTGGCAAGAGTCCCTTCCAGTAATTTGTTTTTGCTTTTATAATAAAGGCTGTAATTATGCTGTTGTTAATGGATTATGCCTGTATTGTAACTGTAGCTGCTTAAAAGTATCCATATTAATCAATAGCCTAAGTAGTGTTGAAGTCGTGATTACAGTAAATCAGTTGCTTAGGTTTGGTTTCTAATAGAACTACATTAATGATGAAGTTGGATGTTGTACTCAAATTAATGCTTGAGCAATTAAGCAGCACAGAAGGTCAAGCAGTGTATCTCTCTTGAGCAATCCTATGTTATGGATTAAATACTACAACAATATGGATGAAAGAAACTGAGATTTGTTGGTTCTAGGACTGAAAATACGTGGGAAGAATGGGAGATTTCTTTTCCGCATGGAATAATTATTGTTCAGGTCACGTTGACCAGAAAGCAAGACCATTGTTAAGAGCTGTTTTGCACTTCTCATTTGGACAATTCCCTGAAAACTCCAAGAGATCTTGGAAATGTAATGCAATATGTGCTGCCTTTCTGCACAGGTCATAAGCCTTTTATTCCAGCAGCAAATAATGAAATATACTGGAAAAAATGTCAATTTGCAGTTAACATTTGTGCAGCTTTCATTCTTATTTCCGATCACCAAATTCAATACTTCTATTTGAAGGATTCTCTCTTTTAAGAGAGAAGAAGCCCCACTGGTTTCAGAAAATTTTGTTAGCTTGTCAAGAGTTATTTTAATATCACACCTTTTGATGGAATTAGTCAATCTAAAGAATTCTGTCCACTCCCAACAAGGGTCTGATAGTTTCTCTATTGTTCTTATACTTGCTAACATGTGACTATGCATTTCTTACAAGGATTTTTGCCCTCTTGTCTAGCAATAAGACATTTTGAACTGGATTCTCTCAGCTGCATAACTATCTGCACTACCTCAATCAGCTTTTAGAAAGTGGAGGTTTGAGTGTCAGTAAGTTTGGACTTTGAGAAGAGTGTTCAGCTTGAGTTTTACTCTTGTATTGTTTACCTGTAGGTCAATGCTGCCTGATGTTGTTGATAACTTCCGCCTGCAGAATCCCCACAGGAAAGGACATGAAACCATTTTCTATTCTTCTTACGTTTTCTTTACCAAGATGTCAGCTGGAATCGGCTTAGGAATTTCTGCAGCTTGCCTGGAGTAAGTAACACTGTGTTTTCATTTAGTGGATCTACTCTGTAGTGCTCTGCCTTTACCCTGTTGCATTAGTTGCCTTTTGCTCTGAGTCTGGAAGTGCCAGCAGCTCCAGTTGACTGGCCACTAAGGACAGGCTTGTTATCATATAGGCCAGGCCACTGAGCATTCAGCCACTTGCCCTAGCAAGTTTCAGTTCAGAAAGACCTGACTTTCCTTTAGACATTACAGTTCTCAAATTATTTTTGTTAATTGTAGTGGCTTACATGAATAAAGAACTGAATATGAAAGCTCAGCAGATGAAGGTCACCATGAGAGATATACCTTTTCTGAGCAATCTCTATTGTATCTGGGATTTTGGTCTACAAAAAATGAGTCGTTCTCCTCCCAGCACCTGCCTTAGAAGTGAAATTGTGTGAATCTTTATTTAACTTTTGGCTTTGTGTCAGGTTTTGGTAACCAGGCTATTTTGCTTCAAGGCCTGCAGTCAAAACTGCTAAGAAACAGCTGATGCTTTGCTGAACATTTTTGGCCTAGGAGATTTAAATCCTAACAACAAACACCCTCATTTGTAAAAGTTTCTTGTTTTATTTTGACAAAAGTTTTGATCAACATTATTAAGTGTGGAAGAAAGTGTGAAATTAGAAATCACTCTGCAATTTGATGAAGAAGCCTGTGCAATTAGGCAGGTATTTTGGATAGGTGCTTGAAAAGAACAAATATTCACCAGGCACCTCCACCCTACTCCATATGTTTACATTTCTCTAATTTTGTTTCTGCTAAGGAGATCAGTTTATTTGCAGCAGAATATCAGAACCCAGAACCCAGCCTTGATTAAACTGTTTGCAATTGCTGCTCTCATTTGAAAACCATGAAGCCAAAATAACAGAAGGAAGGCTGAGTGAGGCTTACTGCATGAGCTGTTCACGGCTGCTCCTGTAACAAACTTCGACAAAGTTTGTGAAGGATGCCACAATACCTCCCCCCCCCCAAAAAAAAGGGGAAAAAATTAAAAGGAAAAAAACAAAATAAAAAAAGACCCTGAAATCAGACCTGCTAGTTTTTACTGACTATTTAGGAAGAGTTTAAAACGAGCAAATCAGCTGTTTACCAATAAGCCCTTTCATTATTCCACTCCAGTTAGCTCCCAACAGTTTGCCAAGGCAGATGTTTGTGGGAGAACATAGGTGAATATTCTGAGGAATGCAAACTCATTCTGCAAACTGGGAATGGGAACTTGAGTGTATCAGCTCTTGTGGGGCTGCAGGAGAGCTCTGTATCAACACAGTGTAAATGTGTACCTAACTCTCAGCACTTGAGTAAATTTGTCTGTGTTGAACAGCGTGCTTAAGTATGTGTTTAAATTAAGGTTAAGAATTGCTGCTGAAATTGGTAGGATTATTTGCATTTTTTAAAGCTGAGGTTAAATACTTTGCTGAATATTAATAGGAGGCACAGATCAGACCAATTTCCTTGTTTGGGATTCCAGCCTCCTCTTAACAGTTAAATGTTACAGTACAACAATGAGAAAATACAGAAATAATGCAGCTATATGAAATGGCAGAAAGATGAGATCTGAAAAACAAGATACAAAACATGTAGGGAAGAAGAGGAAAAAGAGGGATATTAAAAAAAAAAAAAAAAAAAAAAGAAAGACATTAAAACGGGAGAAGAGTCTTCAAGAGCATTGGCTGAAAGGAGTGATTCAAGCAGGAGACTTCCAGATGAGCAAGTGTCTACAGGTTTTGGACATATGCACACCACTGTAATTTCCATTGGTTTAGATTTACTGGGTACAAGCCAGGAATATGCAGACAATCCAAGGACGTGATCCTCACTCTGAAAATCCTCATTGGAGCAGTTCCTGCCATCCTCATCTTCGTAGGTTTACTTATACTTCTCTTCTACCCAATCACTGAAGAAAGTCGGAAGGAAACAAAGCTTGCACTTGAAGTGTTAAGGTAGGTTTGAACTAGCAAAAAATAGCAGTGACATCATTACAGCAGCTTTTAGTCATACTGGGGAGAAATTACTAGCTACCAGTGTGTATACATTTATATTCCTCAGAAGAAAACAGAACAACATTCTATCAGTTGAATTATTAACTGAATGATACCATTACATGCTCCAGTACCTTATTTTTGTAGTGTTGTACTGGCTGTTTAGTGGAACATTTCCCAGATATATATCAGCTGCTATATTTTAGATCTTTGGGGTGGCACACAGAGCACTGTTATTGCAGTGTTTCAGTGCACTCATGGAGAATCTTCTAGATACATTAAATTGCTGAAGAAAATGTGAATAGTTGCAATTTCCTTATATATAGAAGAAAATAGGATTATTGACAGCGTTCTTGGTGTTTATGGTGTATAAGAAACATCCAAATCATTTAGGGGAGCAGGCAGAAAAGACCATGGGAGAAAAAGAAAGGACAACTTTGAGCACTCTTTCCATTTTTCCTTGTCTCTGACCCTTCATCCTCTTCTTTCTTCTCTATTCCTCTATAAAGAAAATCTTGTGTAGCTCAAAATCATCCATCTCTGTTAAATGAAAGACTCGTATACTGAGGGCATGCATAAAAGCAGTCCATCCTACAAGACTGGTAGATTCAATTTCAAAATATTTCCATACCTAAAATGTCACTCTCCCTTCAGCATAGGCACGACAGTCACTGTCCATAACAAGCACATCTTGGTGGTGGTTCTATGTTGTATTAATTGTTTGAGACTGCCTACCACTGCTGTGGCCTGTCTAGATAACAATACAAACCATATCATTTGTCCTACTTTTAACAGAAGGAGCCATCAAAGCACAGAGAACCTGGATGACCACAAAGAGGACACCTCAGTCTGAAAGTTCTGAATACAAAGACTTCCTAAACTCACATCCTGCACACAAACTCTGTGAAAGTCTTCTGGGTCATGTCCATGCTCCCATATTGTCAGAAAGAATAAATAATGATTCCGAAAGTCGGTAATGAAATCAAGAGAGGGACAAAAAGTAGGTATAATTCCATGCACTGTTGTAAAAGAGACATTACAACCATTCAGGAATGCAAGCTACTGGAGATATGGGTTTTTTTGTTTCTTTGTTTTTCAATGATAACATAAAGCTGTGATCTTTTTGCAGCAGAATGGTCTATGAACTTGTAGGCCAAGGGAAAAGCATGTACATTTGGTGTACTACCCAAATTTTAACATCTGATATGTATCAGCCTCAGAGGCTGGGGTGGTTTCTGAACCTATAAACCTAATCTCTGCCTATAAATTGCACACCGGTGTGTTTAGGAAGCACTTTGGAATCCTGATGTGTCCTATAAACATTTCGGATTTTGTTAGTTTTTAAATGAAACAAATCACAGATGTAGACATGTTTTGAAGATTTTCTCACAAAGAGTAATTCTGGAAGAGGCTTTGATGCAATTTAACATTGTAGATTTCATTTGAAACAGAACATTCTCACATTGGAGTTCCTTGTTTCACACACCTTTGAACTGATCTTTGCCAGAGTGTGAGCGCTTTATTTTACAAACAACATCTCTGCTCGAGGTACCCCAAATCAGTTGTCTCTTCCAAAAATTAGAGTGTGCCATTCAACTTTATGTAACTTTGGCCTTTAAGCAATTGCTGTTTTTCATTTGGTATAGTTTCATCCATACAAAATTCCATGGCATCACTGCTAATCTCTGCTTGCACACAGCGTTTAAAATAACGAGGCTACGCCTGACTGGTGATCCTGTTCAGTTAGAGATCCCATCGTGCTTTAGATACATTATCAGAAACCTCATTTCTACTATAGATTCACTCGCTGAACACATTTTGTTGACACAAGGTGCAACTAATGGCTGGTGCTTTGGGGGGTAGTTAAGTTCAGGCCAAGTCATTTGGGGCTTGAGGAGTCGGTGAGAAACAGACACCTCCAATTCAGGCTAATACGACTGGATGTGAAGGAACATATCTAAATTGGAGGGCGATGAACCCAAGACCTGAAGGCTTGTTCTCATGAAGAAATTAGCACAGTGCAAGACAAGACACAAATTTACAGTTCACTTTCTTTGCTTATGCACATATGGGACGGTGCCTTAATTCTGTACTGGAAGTGCCTTTGGACAAGCAGCACACCATACTGGGAGGTGTCACTGGGGGCAGTGATCATAAGGAGTTTGCTCAGGGCCATCTGGGGAGGCAAATCATGGTGCCAGGCCTGAAAACTGGGAAAGACTCTGTGAAATAAACCCAGTGCATCCACAGAGTGTCTCATGAAGTTTAGTATGGAAACCTAAAGCTTTTCAGGCAAGTCTAAGGGCTAACTGTCCTAATTTGGTAAAGTACTTAATCACAAGTGAGTCTTTAAGGATGTATTTTCAGTGTGTGTAGGTAAGAGTGAATGATGTTGAAGACTTGTAGTGAACTGACATCTGGGGATGGGTTTTTTTTCAGGTTTCAGCTCCTGAACAAACCAAGATTTGTATTGCCTGGGGCATATGTGTTTACAACAATAAAAAACAAAGTCTGTTTTCAATTTTCAGTCGAATCGAATTTGAAATACAAGATATACTTCATTTTGATGTGGATGATGTACTATTATACATAGCTCCTAAACATCATAGAAAACAACCTGGGGGATTTGATTTATTCTGTAACATTTGTGTCTGTCTGAATGGTCTCCTTTAAAAGCATTCAGAAGTCCCAGTAAAGCCTATTAATTTTAATAGGTTTTGCTTTCAGCTGTTATGAATCTGTAGATACAAGGTAAAGATTCCACATCAGCATACTTGAACCAAAATCTTAGTCCAGTGATAAAGAGGTTGCAGAAACTCCTGGCTGATCAGAAAAACTTGAATATGGCCTCAGATACTATTGCTAGATCAGATGTGGAATTGCCTCTAAACTGTGTAGCACCACCATTTAATTTCTTGCACGGTAAGCTAGGTTGATTGACCATCAACTGTAAAGTTTGATCATAAACTGGTAAGTTTTTTGTAATTTTCTTTTTTTTAGAGCTTATTGTTGGTGCCATAAAACAAATGAACTTTGTACATTTTCTTCTGAGTTTTAAAAAATGTGTACTTTGTATGCATGCTCAGTACATGTGACCAGAAGAAGCAGATTCTCTTATTGACATCCATTCATACAAGAGTCAACTGAACATAAACCTTCTGCCTCTCCTGATCGTCAATAAGAAGGGCCAGGCCCCCTCCCCTGGGCTGTCATTCGAGTAATACCCAAAAAAATTTTAAGAACATGGGAGAGTGGATTAAGCTAGCTGGGGGTCTGAAGGACAGAATGCCCACCTTTGTACAAACTGTTCCAATAAATGGATTTACACAAATAGAGGGAGAAAAGGACAAGAGAATTAACTGTCCCTGGGTAGTCCTCTGTAATGTGGACTATGGCCATTCCCAGGTATTTATACAAACTGGGAGAAGATCTCCTTGATCTGTGGAGATCCCAAGCCCCATGGAGAAGGACTTGGGGGTCCTGGAGGACGAGAAGATGGACATCAGCCTGCAGAGTGTGCTTGCAGCCCAGAAGGCCAGCTGTGTTCTGGGCTGCATTAAAAGGGGTGGCCAGCAGGGAGAGGGAGGTGATCGTCCACCTCTACTCGGCCCTTGTGAGGCCCCATCTGCAGCACTGCGTCCAGGCCTGGGGCCCCCAGTACAGGAAGGACATGGAGCTCTTGGAGCGGGTCCAGAGGAGGCACTGAGATGATCAGAGGGCTGGAGCACCTCCCCTATGAGGAAAGGTTGAAGGAACTGGGCTTGTTCAGCTTGGAGAAGAGAAGGCTCCAGGGAGACCTCATTGTGGCCTTCCAGTACTTGAAGGGAGCGTAGAAACAGGAAGGGGAATGGCTGTTTACAAGGGTGGATAGTGATAGGACAAGGGGGAATGATTTTAAACTGAGACGGGAGGTTTAGGTTGGATCTTAGGAGGAGGTTTTTCCCCCAGAGGGTGGTGAGGCACTGGAACAGGTTGCCCAAGGAGGCTGTGGATGCCCCATCCCTGCAGGCATTCAAGGCCAGGCTGGATGTGGCTCTGGGCAGCCTGGTCTGCTGGTTGGTGACCTGCACACAGCAGGGGGTTGGAATTGGATGAGCACTGTGGGCCTTTGCAACCCAGGCCAGTCTATGATTCCATGATTCCATGATTCCTTGTCCTTGCGTGATGTGAGCTCATGGCCACCCAAATCTTCTAGACTGGCCTGGTTGCTGCTATAGTCAGTAGCAGAGCTTGTCACATGTCTAGTTTTATCCCCTTTGTAGTTTCTGCTCAAAAATAATGCTGAAAACTTCCAGCTGGAGCATTGCTGCTGGCAGTCAGTCACCTTACAGCTCGCAACTGAGTGTGCAGACAAGTTGCTGTTCCCTGTCACTGCAGGGGAGAGTTGCTGCTGGCAATGCCACCAGCCATTTTGTGCTGTCCTGTCTACCCCTGGGCTTGCAGGCTGTTGCAGCTTAGGGGGATTAGATCTCTTATGCTGAGTCCCCCGCTTCGATTGGTGACATCGGACATCTGTCCCTGGGCACCTCCTTAGGTTTCAGGTCACCAGGTTTTGAAGAGAGGCTCTGTAGATTTGAGAATTCAAATAATTCATAATTCCTTATGTCACTTCTGCAACTCAGCATAATCACTGCTGGAGTCAATCCCTGCTGCATCCTCTGATTTCTTCACCTTCTGTATTTCAAGTAAAATCCTCAAAAGTGGACAGAGCTAAACTCTGCTTTTTTGGGTCCACTGGTTGTTGCCAGATATAATTTGTTCGTCTTCTTTTCTACTTGCCTTTCTGGGACACAGAAAAAAAACCCTAAACTAAACCAGTCATCTCCTTCATCTCTTCCATCCATCCATCTTCCTGGATGCTTGGACTGGATGATCTCATAGGTCTTTTCCAACCTTGGTGCTTCTGTAATTCTGTGATTCAGAGGAGGAATTTCCTTGAGTCTGAGTTCTCTAAGACCTGGTATTTTTTGGCAAACTTTGAAAACAAGCAAAAAGAAGGCAAGGATGTTCCAAATCTCATGCAATAGGGCACAGCCAGTAGCTCTTCTGTGTACAGTAATCAGTCACATATCTTGTATGAATTTCATATCACTGCTTAAAAAATTGAGAAACAGCCTTGAAGATTTACAGTAGAAGCTTTCCCTTCAGAAAGCTGCTTGCCTCATTGATGGAAAGGTCACCTAGATTCACCCAACTGACAGGTGAGTGAGTTTCTGCTTGTTTGTAATTTCTTTCTGAGATCACAAGTTCCTTGCACTGCTTTGAGTGCTTCTTTTTTCCAACTTAACTCTCTGTAAGACCATGGTTCAGATACTAGCAAGAAAGCTGAGTAGCGTGGTTATAAAAATGAGTTTCTGTTATAGGTTTAAGAGATGAAATTAGATAGCTTTCACATCATTAAGCACCAAATCTGCTGCATAAACACATGCTAACTCACTGTGAGGCTTCATTTAAAAGACAGAGAAGTACATCTCAGTCCTTGAGGTGGAAGAGGAAACTTTTCTGGTTTGCACCTGACATCTCGCCGCCTTTGAAAACACAAATTGGTGAAACAGAGAGCCGAGCAGACAGCTGAGGGAGGATGACCCTGGAGCTACAGCACTCTGCAGGAAAGGTGGGTCCCTGAGTAATACCACAGGTGCTTACAGAGCAGTGTCTCTAACCACAGCTGGAGAGCAGCTGTGCTGTTGGATGGCAGGGAAACGTGTCTTTTCTAAATCAGAAGATTTGGGTCTTGATGAAGTTCTTCTCTGGCTTTCTCTCTTCAGTGTTGCTGCATTCTGCTACAGGTGGGGAGGACCCTGTGGGACTGACACTTGTTCAGCTTCACCTGATGGAGGTATGCCTTGGAGCCCCACGTCCATCCCCTGCCTGTTTGACTTTGCTGGTGCCTCTGCAATCGCTTACCTTCAGCAAGGGATCAATGGGATTTCCTTCACAGCTCTGTAGGCTCCATCATCTCTTTTTCCTAGAGCATTTTTTATACCTGGAGATTACCTTTTCACTCTAGTGTCCATTCAGGCCACCAGCTTGTCAGCTTGGTAACAGCACCACGCTTACAATGGCTGACCAGTTTCTTTTTTTCTTATCCTGCCCAAATGAGCTGCTGTCCATGAGGAAGAATTTCCCTTTCCAAAACAAACTCACCCTTTGTCCATCATCAGAGCCATTGAGAAGAATCTGCACGTTGCCACCAGCCTCAGCTGCAGCATTTCCACCAATGCAGGCTGACTTGTCAGATTCTCTTTGCAGCTTTTAGCTCTGTTGTACCTTTAATATCATATTTTGTAGGCAGATGATTTATGACAGTGGCTAAATTTCCAAATAGGCAACATAAAAGAGACTGTATTATTGCAGAGGCAGCAGCTCCAATTCCATAATCTCATCACTTGATTCCTTCTCACAGTTCAGTGTCACTGAAAGCCCGATAAACCTCTTAATGTGACCATGCTTTAATTTTACGGGTAGCAATCTTGGATTACTGTGTTTTTCTGGTGCTGCAATCCAGGCTACATAAACCTGTGCAGTTCTCTAAATGTCACTGTTTCTCACTACAAAGGCATTAGAACTCCAGCCTTTAAACTGGAGGCTCTCAGGGCAGCAGGTGATGGGCATCCTCTTTTGCCACTTTAGCACACAGATAGGCAATAAAAAGCTAGTATTTATATATTTGTATATTGAAGGCAACTTTGTTAATATAATAGTATTTCTTCAAAGGAAACAGTGAAATTTTCAATACTAAGACAAAGAAATCAATGAAAAGAATGAAAGTATTTGCTAGGAAGTTGTAAAATGAATCAAAAGCAGCTAATGTCGCTTTGCCTATGAAGATGGACTAAGTCTGGCTGCCCTGGAGGTAAGTTTTCTTTACGGCAGCCCACGTGGCTTTGTGCTTTGGATCTGTGACCACGCAGAGCTGCTGACACAGCAGTGCCTCACCTGTTGCTGAGCAGCATTCACACAGCATCAAGGCTTTCCTTTGTTCCTACTTTCTGCCCAGCAAGGAGGCTGGATCATCAAAGGAACATTCCATTCCACACAATGCCATGCTCAACAATAAAAGCTGGGGGAAAAGAATGAAGGGGGGTGAAAACATTTGGCATTATGGAGTTCCATTTCCCACGTACCCGTTATGCAGAATGATGCTCTGCTTGCCCCCAAAGCTGCTGGAGATCTGCCTGCTGATGGGAAGTACTGAATGAATTCATTGTTCTGCTTTGCTTGCACACACAGCAATTTGCTGCTAACCTTTTAAACTGTTTCTGTCTCAACTCATGAGCCTTTCCTCAATTTTGCCCTTCTGATTTTCTGCCAGTTTGGGTCAACTGACCACCCACACCTCCACACGTGACAGTCACTTCCCCACAGTCACACTGCCAAGTAAACATGGGCACAGGAGGGACAGAAGGTCTCACCTCCATGCACTAAGGACCTCTACATGACCCTACATTGGCTTAACTCCCTACACCTGAACCTTACAGCACCATCTGACACCTGGGTAAAACCAGATGCATTCTGCTGCACACAGCATCTCCCTGTTTCTGAATAAGAAGGCAATATTTCAGGATTTGGCAGAAGTGAGAAAATGAAGAAAAATGCTGTGTTTTCACAGATGTCTTTATTAAGCAAGTTTACTATTATCTAAAAACACCAATACATTAAAGAGTAGAATCATAGCTTCAGCTCTGCTGCTTTAAGACCTCCTATCTTCAATCACTGATACAAATACCTGGTATACATTGCAAGAGGCATATTAAAAAACACATCTCAGAATAAAATAAAAAGGCTAAGGTTTCCAAGGACCAAATAAATAACTTACAGCAATGGTGAACAAAGATGATAGAAATCCAAAAGAGGTTTGAGACAGACCTTCATTAGAGTTTGCAGTCCTAAACTGTAAGTTCAAAAGTCTCCTATGGTAAGACAGGCACTACGAAATCACTGTCCAAAGTTACATTTTACTGCTGGGCTGCTCAGAAGGACCGCTGCCATCCAAAGCCTTGGAGGAGCAGTCTCGGAGGACTTCCAAAGAGCTGGTGATATCCAGGCTTTCAGAAGCAGCATGTCTGCACCCTTCTGTGGAACTGATGATGTCTAAAGTTTTGGAGGATCGGGCACTGTAGCCTTTCATGCTGGCATCTCTTACAACCACCTCCTGCATGGATGTAAACGTCAACGGGACGAAGCCGTCGCCGTCTGCTGTGAGAACGATCCAAGATGAACCTGTGGAGACAGAGCAGCACCTGTTTATAAACATTCCTGTCATCAGGTATGTTGATGGTATACAAAACCTACTTCTCAAATGGAAAGTCAAACGCTTCTGTATGCTTATAGCTTTTGTAGCACTAAAAGGGATGGGGAGATGCAGGTTGTATAATCTCAGAAACAGAGGACTGATAGCAACCGTGCAGAACTCAGCTTCCTGAGCAGCTTTCCCACTCAGAGATGTGACTGTGAGAAATGCACGCTTAAATAAGTGGAAGAGGAATTAAATTCTGAATAGAATTCATAACCATCCAGACTTGGTTTTAATTAGGTGTTCATAGGCTGCTCTACAGTGGCTAAGCTATGCAGGCATTGTACAAACAGCCATTTATTAAACTATATGACAAATTTAATTTAAAAAAATTAGGAACAATTCTGCGACGTTCAATATAATTAATCCCAATAAACACGAGGAAGAAATACTGTGCTGTATTATGCAACCCCGTGCACCTGGCCATTTTGCTATTTGACTTCACACCATCATTACTTCCAAGTCAGAAGCGCTGACTTTTACCAGTTCTTCCAGAAGCTGTCATAACTGTATCCATTAAATCAATGAAGTAATGAGACAGAGATGGGGGCGCAGGGGAATTCAGGGAACCACTTCCAGCTGTTCATACAGTTACATCATGGAACTCCACGGCACAAGGTCAGGAGAGGATTGCAGCTTAAAAGCATACGGCCCTTTAATCTTGGCTTCATATCTCATTTGGAAACAAAACTTGACTATCAATCCAATTCAGGAATTCAAAACTAGCATTCTTGCTGTGCCCATTTACCTCCTAACACCAGATCAGATTCACAAACCTGCCTACCTTTCTCACTAGGTATACTGCACCCCTCTGGGCTGTGTCGCACCAGCAGTCACTGTGTGTCACTACAGGACCCCGCAGTATGACAAGCATTCAGCAAAAATAACAGCAGAAAGAACCTTTTAAAGATTCATCTGTTATTGACCTGTCCCTTCTATCTGTGTATTGGAACATCAAGCATTTTAACAACTGTTTATAGAAAAGTAGGACTTGCATAGTGGTAAGTACAGCAGCCTGAAGTCCTTTGGATAGCTGCAAGTGAGGAGACAGCAAACAGTGGTGAGCAGCTGCAATACAGTGCTGAGAATGTATGCAGTCGTGAGAGGTTGTATCCCAAAGGCAATCCACTTAGAGCTGACATGTATACAGGCACATCAACGTGCACGTGGGACCTTCGGGGTTATTTCTCCAGATCAGATTATGCACACTGCCACTGCCCACTGAAAATGTTACCCGTGTTTCAAGTGTTTATATGACTGGATAATTATATTACAACGTACCGTGCTGCATCTCTACAAGAGAGATGTTGAAGATCTGCTGGACGACACTTAGACGGAGTTTACCCTCACAAAGAATAACAGATCTCCTTTCGTCTGCATCATTTCTGGAAAGCTGCTTCTGCAAGTGCAAGAAAGACTCATTAGATACAGCAATCTATTTTTAAGCAGAAATATCAAGATAACAACCATCCAAACAGAATCAGAAGTTTGTAAAGCAGCAAGTTCTCTCCCCCCCCCTCCCAGATCCTTATCTTATGAACAGGTAAGAACTCCTGTCCACAAACCAGGACGAGGAACAGGCCAACAAATCAGCAGGGGTTGTCTGTCTCACCTCTGATCATCACTGCTCTAAGCCTTGGAAGCCAGCAAAGCATATCCTCCCACGGGGCAAAGCAAAGCAATTTTTAAAATGACAGAAACAAAGTGAATCCTGACTCCTCTTCCACACCATCCATGCACACTGCCACCCATCCACGAGAGATATGTTAAGAGTGAAGCTTGGAAATGGACCAATTTTGCATATGCTAAATATTTGCAAGGTAGTGTCACAGAATTGTGCATTACTGGCCAGCTGACTGTAAGTGAGCTTTCTGCTGTCACAGATTTTTTACCTACATCAGTAAACACCATCTCTGCAGTCCTTCCATGCTGCACAACCTCATTTCTAGAGGCCATACCAAGAAGATCCCTGCTCAGCCAAGTCAGCCTTCTGCTCTGCTTGCTTGACTTCCTACATTCTGTAAATGCCTGCTCCTGTGCTCTTAGGGTGGTACCTAAAAAGTTACCAGCACGATGCCTTCAAAACTAGATTCCCAGGGGACCATGGTAGCTGGTTTCCTGAGCAGCCTGAGGTATGCTCTCCCCATAAGCAGTGCCAAAGCTTTGCTGGCAGTTTTCCCCCTATCACTCGAATGCTTCATGTCACTGTGGCCAAGGTGGCCACCAAAAATCACTCTTCCCACAAGACCCTCTCTGTTCACAAGCAACAAATCTAGGATGGCACCTTTCTTAGTATCCGTATTCAGTTCCTGTACCAGGAAGTTATCAGCAAGGTGATTTAGGAATCTCCTGGACCTGTGTGATATTCCCACTTAATGTCAGACAAGTTGAAGCCACCTACAGAGATAAGGATGGCTGACCTAGACATCTCTCTTCTCTTCTTACAGATTAATTAATCAGTGTCAGTGTGGGAATCTACTACAGGCCACTCAGCCAGGAGGACAACACCAGCTGTGTTCACTGGGTGTCTCTTGGCCCTCACTCTGAGGCTCTCAACCACATCACTGTGATCTGCAAACCCCACAGAACCCAACCCCTCTGTTCCATAGTTACTCCTTGCCCATCCCTCCTGAGGAGCCTGTACCTACCAACTTCAACACACCTACACAGGCCTCCTCCCACCAGGCTCAGCTTCACACCAATGATGTCCTGTCCTTCTTGTGTATAATCCAACAGCAGCTTTAATCCTGTGCTTTACAAAGACCATATATCCATATACAGATGCTGTCATTCAAGCTTACAGTGCTAGAGTTACCTGATAGGTGATGTTAATAAAAGGGGGTTCCTGAGAAGAAGGGTACATTGAAAGATTTCTCTTCCCCGATTTTAGCAGCTCAGTTAATTCACAGACATGATGCTGTAGTTGAGTAAAGTTACCAGACAGTTTTTCTACATTTTTTGAAAAGTAGCTTGCTTCCTTTTCACTTAATAGGTTGTTTTTGTAAGAATTTGGTATTTTGGAAGCTGTCTCTATCTGTCTTTTTGGAGACGTTGGCTTGTTAGAAAATGCCAGTGATGTGGTGGACAGCGATGCAGACTGATTAAGTGCTTCAGCATTGAGAGACTCAACAGCTGGAGGAAAATTCAGGGAAACCTTTTTTTCTTTGAGGTCACTCATGTTCAACAAGCAGCTCTGTTCATAGCCAGGACTCTTAATTTCCTCAATAAGTTTTCTTCTGCTGGTGGGGGACTGGATGGCAGCGCGATCTGGTAGCAGGAGTCCACGACTAAGAGGGTGAACATCTGTAGAGACATTGTGAGGTAAGTTTGAAAGATTCAAACTCCCACTGACGGATGCACAGCTCCCATTAACCGACGCAGATGCTGAAGGAGCCGCTTCAAATATCAGCTCCTTTATCATCAACCTGATCATGTATTTGTCTGATCTTGAAGACGGAAGAAAAGCAGGATCAGTGAATTTCTGTTTCCCAACCAGTATCAGTAACAATTTATTGGTCAAGAAGCACAAACCCTTTGGTTTTTCATTTTTCTCTAGCTGAATTTGTTGAATATTTGGTAAATTGGACGAAGTCAGCGAATAGACTAAAATAATGTTACAGGTGTTGGAGGCGACCGATACGGTTTGAGTTTTGAGGTCAAAAGCCATTATATCAGGAACCAGAATGCCTGGGATGCTAACTTTTTTGGTAGAGGTCACCTTTTTTTCAAAAGTCACCAAAATGAGATGTGAAGAATCTTGGCCGCTTCCCGTTAGGTAATCCTTGGGCCTCAGATGAAGCAGAGGACTGGAGTCAGCACCCGGCTTGCCAGAGAGTATGTGGGTCAGATCCACGGGAGATGTGACTGCAGACATGGGCTTCTCAGCATCCAGCACCTTCTTCCCCCCGTCCATGGAATATTCTTCCTCACCACATAAGCTGGACTGCGAGGGAAAGGATTCCGTTTCAATGCTCGCTGGAACCTCAAAAGCCACCCCAGCGTTCAAGCCGCAGATCTTGTCTAGAGGA
Source organism: Centrocercus urophasianus (assembly GCF_019232065.1). Classification (NCBI taxonomy): domain Eukaryota; kingdom Metazoa; phylum Chordata; class Aves; order Galliformes; family Phasianidae; genus Centrocercus; species Centrocercus urophasianus. The sequence goes on along the minus strand of NW_024884142.1, from coordinate 904,888 downwards.
AGCTCAGTAGCGACAGCAATTTGAAAATTCCAAGTAGCTTCTACAGCACAGATGTAGCCTCCCACGTCAAAGATTGGGCAAAAAGTACAAGCACTGAGAGTCTTCTGAGCGTCATCCCAAATATAAGAATGAAGGGCACTGCCTACGCCGACCACTAAGCGATTGCCTTCCTTGGTCCAACAAGCACAATGGATGAGACCGCTGCCTTTAATATCGGCTTTAATTCTACAGTTGTTGAGATGAACGGAGTGCAAGACTGAGGCATCCCGCGTCGTCAGCACGGCCAAGATCTCCTTCTTTGGATGCCACACGCAGCCTTGGGGGAGCACTGGAAACGGCTCACTGATGTCACAGATCTGAGAAACCAAGAGCTTATTTCTGTCTGCAGCATTAAAGCAGAGCTGCCAAACAGTGATGTGCTTTTTGTGTTGAACAGCGAGCAGTGCTGGGGCATCAGGGGGACCTGGGCCCCAGTAGAGTCCATGGACGTGTTCAAACTGCCCAACAACGCTCGAGTCACCAAATTTTGGCTCTCCATTATGAAGATGTAAAGAAGTTAATATGACCTGTTTCCCATCAGTCCAGGCAATCCCGTGCACAGGGTGAATTGCTTGGTGTAAGGCATTAAGGCCCGTTCTCAGCAGCTTTGCCTTTCCTAGCTCCATGTCTTTTTGATACGAGACATCTGAACAAATTAAAGAATAGAAATTATTGTAGAGGACGGAGGTAAACATCTGTATGTATATTTAACTTATAACCCTCCCAGTGCTGGACTCTTCCTTTCAGTCAAGTCAAAGTACACAATACTCACCTACACTTAATCCACAACCCTACTTTTTTTTTATTATTATAATGTCTTCATAGTGAAATGTAATTTTAAAAGAAAGAAGCTGTGATGTTTACATAGGCCTAGGCTGCTGCACTTTCATCACAAAACCAGTTTGTTCATTCTATTTGACAGGATGCTGCTTTTCAGAATATTTCGTAACAACTTCTAGCATTCCAAATTTTCAAAATATTGCCTCCTCATTCTCAGCTTCATCGACCATTTGTGATCAGATAAAGTAATCCCTTACAAGTATAACAGAGCATTAATGTATTATTTGTAAATCTGATCCTGTATTAAGAGGGTAAGCAAGAAGCACTTGCTTGGTTATTCCCAAAACCTTCCTAAAAGAGCAAATGAAATTTTGAAGGAAGTTAATATCAGAGCAGATTATTCTGAGGAAATGTACAACGAAGAATTTAAAAGAACTTAGAACACAAATGGGGACACAACCATCGACCTGAGGCATGACTGTACTGTGATAACTTGATAATGAATGACTCACTAGCTTCAACACCATCTAATGCAGTCTCATCTAGCAATACAGATCACAAAGAGAATTATTCAATAATGTAAGAACACTGGAAAATAAGTCAGTACAATTTTAAGAGAGATGCCATACAGCCAGGAGGTAATTACCCCATTAGCCACGAGCAAGTGATATCTCCACTGGCATTTTGTGCCCAGTTCTGAGCTTCATGGTCCAATGACAATGAAAAGGTTTTGTAAGCTCCAGGACCAAAGAAACACAAAAAGTGGGTTCATTCAGTTTGGAGAAGACTGTGAGAGTAAACTTGCAAACACAAACCAGGTCATTGGTGAGAGAGCACTTATCAATTTTCTCCAAGTCCACTGTGCAAGGTAATAATCAGCTTAGTGTTAACAAAGGAGATTTAGGTCAGCTCTGAAGGAAAAATTAAAACAAAAAATGACAGCTCAGCACTGAAGCGGGTTACCTTGGAGAGAAGGTGCTCCGTGAATTCGATAATCCTGAAGAGCTACTAAGTGAATGTCTGTCAAGGACAAGTCTAAGTGGTCAAGTGGACAAGTCTGGTGGTGGGTGGATGGCTGGACTAGGTGATCTGACAAGTCTTTTCCACCCTTAATGATTCTAGGATTTTAAGTATGCTGGATGCTTCCTCACAGTAAAAGAACACTCGGAGGAGTTGGATGTACCTCATCACCCACCTGGTTGTCCTCTAAGCTCCAACCACCAGCCTCAATCACTGCAGAAACATCGAAGCATGAGTCCATCACTGTAAGCAACCTGAACGACAGCTCTCTGCACGGCAGTACTTACTTAGGGAAAGGAGGTGATAACTCCCCTCACAGGATACAGTGAGACACTGAGCTTTGTGGCCATCTGGGTGCCTTCCTCTGCCACAATAGAAGCTTCACGTTCCCCTCGGCAGACCTGGCAAGATAAAACCAGGCACAAGGGCTGGCGAGTTCATACAGCCCTGTGCCACAGCCCGCCCCTCAGCCCACCACACGGGCACGACCCTTGGCACGCCGATTAGGCCAGGTCTCCCCGCAGCCACCCGGCCCTCGCTTCACACCCCAGCAGCCTCCAGTCGCCCAAGATACCCGCGGGGACCGCAGTCGGGGTGCAAGGCGGGGCTGTGCAGCCTCGGCGAGAAAGAATGCCAAAACGCACCCGCCCGCCCGCACCTCTTCACTCCGCGCCGGGTGCCGCCCGCCCGAGCGTCCCAGCGCCCCGCCGCTCCCTGCTCGGGCCCGCCCGCACCGATCTCCCCCGCCTCCCTCAGCGGTCCGCTCGCCACGGCCGGCAGCCTCACCCGCCCGGCGTCTCAGACCGACTCCAGTGAAGCGCCACCAGCAGCGGAGCACGCCGCCCTGAGCGCCTTCCGCCCCCCGCCAGGTCCCGCCCTCCCGCGCGGCGCTCCTGCCGGCCACGCCCGGGCCCCGTGACGCAGCGGGCGGCGCCTCCACGGGGAGGGCGTCAGGACTACAGCGACCATCAGGCAGCGGGGCGGGCTGTGTGACGTCATCACAGCTCCACCAATCCGCGGGGGGCGCGGATGGTTTCTTCCGGGCGCCCGGACGGCCGTCGTGCCTGAAGGGGGAGTTTTGCTCCTGAGGTTCCATTTAAACTCAGTGAAGAAAGCGGCTTCGGGATCTCTGCGTTGTGAAAGCAAAACAATAAATAAATAAACAAAAACCTCAGGCTTGAGACAGTTATTTATAAATATGAGGTTACTTTTAGCTTAGAAAATAAAGCGGTGGAGCCAGATGCCAGCTTTCCTGTGTTGCTCCATAAATTAATCCTCCATAAATTAATCCTCTGGGACTTATGAGAATTCATCTCAGAGTGAAAGTGATTTTCATGATCTTTCCATTCCTTTTTCTTTGTTAGCAGCAGACACGGTGCAGAATGCTCGCCACTGCAAAGAGAGCAATCCAAAAACAGCGTGCAACTGGAAATCTGAAAAATCATCTACTTCCCATAGCAATGTTCTCACAGTCGCCGTGCACACGTATGTCCCCCATCCACTCTCAGATGTATGTTGCTTATATGCTACGACTCTCAGGTGAGCAGAGCTGAGCCTTGCCTGAGAGACAGCATTGACAATCATTGCATTTGCTGCTCCTCTTTTAGCTCTACGAGGGAAACTTTAGGTTGGATGGCAGTTCTTCGCAGAGAGAGTGGTGAGGTGCTGGAACAGCTGCCCAGAGAGGCTGTGGATGCCCCATCCATCCCTGGAGGTGTTCAAGGCCAGGTTGGATGGGGCCCTGGGCAGCCTGGGCTGGTATTAAATATGGAGGTTGGTGGCCCTGCATGTGGCAGGGGAGTTGGAACTTCCAACAAGCCATTCTCTGATTCTATGATTCTATGAAGTGTAAATGTAAGCACTGAACAGCACTGAGAATTTCTGCTCCCTCTTTCTCACCAACCCTCCCTCTGGGTTGGTGAGAAAGTGAAATTTTCCAGTTCATCTTCATTCTCTCTATAGGACTGTATGTGCTGGAACACTCAACACTGTGTTACATCAGTCATTGGCATTGGCACAGGATCACTGCAGTGCAGAGGACAAGAGAGCCGGTTGTCCTTTTGTTACAAATAAATAAGGGTGACCAAAATGTGCACCTTCTATAGCACTAATGACGTGCCCTATGAATTTGAAAGATTGAAGGTAATGCAGGAAAGAAAACTTTGGGGGACTCGTTTCAGTGCTGGGGTGGCCATATGGTGTTGTAAATCATGCCCGGCACCCAAGGGCTGCACTGTTCTCTCGTGCTTAAGGCAGAGCTGGGCCAGCAGAGGGCTATACCAGACAGATTGCTGCAGAGGAGCTGAACTCCTCAGTGCCGTTATACTCGCCAGACCTGATTTTTTTTCTCTTCCTGTATGAATGTATCAGGTGTCAGGAGGAAAGACCACGCTGAAAAATGCCTTGGAAGATATTTTTGCATTCATAGAATCATAGAATATCCCAATTTCAGAGGGACCCATAAGGATCATCGAATCCAGCTCCTGGCTCTACTGTCTTTGCCTAGAATTATACAATAAGGCATTTTTAAAAACTTATTTTCATCGTGTGAATTTTCTCATAAATGTACACTTAAATCTTAACCAAGTTCTACAAACAAGCCACAAACATTACAAACACATGTAGTCCTTTGTAAATCTGTCAAATATGGCCAGTTGTATAATCTTTTGATTGTAATCGAATTGTCTCAGCCTATCAGATGACTGATCAGCCTGGATGGTAAGAGGGTAGTTAGTATTACTCCTAGATTGGCTATTTCTATGGCCAATAGGGTATGTCTGGTTTGTGTAACCACAGGATGGTTGTTGGTATTGTAGAACAGCATGAAAGTGACCATGGGCTGCTTGGCCAGTGGCCACTAGGCATGGCTAGTTACACAGCTGTAGTGTAACTGTGCTTATTAGTAACTGTAACTGTGCTTATTAGTGGCTGTATGCAAGTAAACATCTGTTTTCTCTCTTCTATTTTCCCCCTAGATTCTTCAAGGCGTTTACTGCTGACATATATGCTGCCTCTGTTACTTCAGGGATGCAAAACCCTTAGGAGCTGTACGTGAAATAGAAAGTTGGACAGTGAAATTACGTAAAAGAAATTGTGTTTAAAAAGCTGAAATTGTAGACATAATTTCCTATGGTCATGCTTATTCAATGCATTTTAAAGTATATATGTTCTTGCACTGAGTCAGGTTTGTCCTTGAACACTGAGCTGTTCTACAAAACTGCAGTTCCTGCAATGAGCAACCTCCCCTGAGACAGGGCAGGTTTAGGTTGGATCTCAGGAGGAAGTTTTTCCCCCAGAGGGTGGTGAGGCACTGGAACAGGTTGCCCAAGGAGGCTGTGGATGCCCCAGCCCTGCAGGCATTCAAGGCCAGGCTGGTTGTGGCTCTGGGCAGCCTGGGCTGCTGGTTGGTGACCTGCACACAGCAGGGGGTTGGAACTGGATGAGCACTGTGGGCCTTTGCAACCCAGGCCATTCTATGATTCTATGAAGTAGAATGGATCTGTGTTCTCATAACTTACCTTGCAGCATCATTCTGGCATCTGCTTGTCAAGTTAGTTTGAAACACAATTTTAATAAAAATGTAGGACAGTCTGGGAAAGAATTATGAATACCTGTTGAAGAATGGCAGGGAAAGAAAATGAAATGGATGCAACGAAGAGACATGCTGTAGTATCATTATTTATGTGCTCCATAGAGTCTTCCTCTGCTTTTATTGAATATTTCCTCACACAAGGAACATAATATTGCAAGGGAACTGAATAATTTGAAGATACTTGCTGTTAACTTCATAAATATAACATTTTATGAGATCTGCTTAATCCAGGCATTGGACATCACTGAATAAGCGAGAAGATCTCATCATTATTTCTTAATGGAAAGCTCAGTGAGGCACTGCTGTGTAATTTGGACCCTTAAACTAGATGTGGTAAAAGCCTAAGATCAGTAATTAAAATGTACATGCATTTTAACTGCTTTTTGCTATTACAGTAAAGATGCTTTGGGTTTCTTCTTACTTTTGGGAAGCGATTAGTAATAAAGATAATAAAAGATGAGCAATTTTGCAGAAAATGACTAAGACCTGGATGAATATCATGCTGTTACAAGAAGGCAGACATCGCTGTGGGATGTGTGAACGGGATCATTGTGTGCACTGAGTGTATGTGAGTAACTTTGGCTGCGTGAAGCCAGAAGGGCTCACAGTATTTTGTAGGCAAAACCGAATGTTTCTGCTCTGTAGTGAAAGGACTCAGAGGGAATTCCCTGTGGCTCCAGTCGTTAGAAGAACAACCAGGATCAGCGAAAGTTTGGGGAGATTAAGACAGGGACAAAGTGAGACGGAATTGCTGCCTTTCTCTGCAGCAGTAGCTACCAGCCGTGTCTCTGCAGCAGCTTCTGCTCCACATCCCCATCCCCGTCCAGCCAAAAGGCAAAGCACGTAAACGGTGAATAGTCAAAAGCTCTGCTTTAGGACAGAAGGAATGGAGTAGGAAACCTTCCATCCACTGTCATGTGGCTTTGTGTGCAAGTGCTCAGAAGGAAGCTGTGTCTCCTGACTAGTCTCAGTTTGTTGTGTCCTGTCATAACATGTAAAACTAAAATAACTTTAAAAAGTGTATAAAAAGTGAGAGAGCCTTTTGATGAGAAACGTTCTGTTTTATAACTGATTTGGTTAAAACTATTATTTCTACATAATGATTTTTAATATGATAGCATTCCTTTGGAATAATCTTTCCAAGGGTATTTGTAGACAGACTTTTTCAGAACCAGCAATATATTTGCTTAAGTCAGGCGTGTCACTGATCTGTGAAAGCACTGTTTTCATCTCTGCTGTGTTGCAGATTAATCCTGCTTTTCAAGCACCCTCTCACCCTCTCTTGCATTTTTCTTTTATGTTGATTACAGGTCCAAGCCTTTTGAGATAACGGTGTATCAGTGCAGATCAGCATGCATCTATTTTGTGTCCATAACTGCGTATCTGTGCTGCTTTTGTCCCTTGTCTGCTAGGATAGCATGGTGCCTGCTGACAAGTGGGAGGAATCCTTGCCAAAGAACAGAGGTTGTCAAGTCCTAATGGTTTTAACTGGCAGGTCTGTGCAAATGTCACCTCCTGTGCAGGAAGTCTTCCTGTGCCAGTGTGGGCTTCTGCACCGCGTGCCTCCAGACATCTGATCACACCTGGTCGTTGACACACTCTTGTCAAATAACAGTGGAGGAAAGGTAAAGTTCAAGGACAGCACTGGCTCACTGCAGACAGAGGCTGAGCTGCAGCAAGCACTCTGGAAACTCAGCTGAGAGGTACCCAGATGCCATTAGTGGGGAGCTGGCAGCCCTCTGTTAGGTAACAGCACCAGCAGGGACCTGCTGAGCCTCCGCAAAGTGTGTTTGCATTTAACAGAGATGGTGAAACTGCCTCAATCTGGCAGAATGCTGAAGCAATAGTATTCACTAATTAACAAATCTAAACATATATAATAGGTAATGCTAATACATAAGTTCATTTCTGCAGCGTGGGACAATGGGAAATAAGTTCGTAACTTCAAGTGAGATACTGAATAACTTCTGGGATTCACTTGCCTGACTTCATGTGCTTTAAAGTTAAGTCACATGAGCCTGAAGGATTGAGCTGTTTCGTCTTAGCAATCTAGGACTGTATGGTGGGGTTTTTTTAAGATCAAATTAGTAAAACTATTAAGTGTTGTTTAGGAATAGGGAGTACTGTGTTGGGATTGAGAGGACTTCTGGTCTACACCTTAGAATCAGAGAATCAGAGAATCATTACAGTTGGAAAAGGCCTCTCAGATCCCGAAATCCAACCCCAGCCCAGCCCACCATGCCCACTGCCCACATCCCTCAGTGCCACATCCCCACAGTTCTGGAACTGTGACCCCACCACCTCCCTGGGCAGCTGTGCCATTGCAGCTCTGCTCTTTATGAGAAGAAATGTTTCCTAATGCCCAACCTGAACCTGCCCCAACTTAAGGCCACCTCCTCTTGTCCTAAGGAGTACTGGTCTGATGCTTGCAGTTTCATGTTAAGACAGGGTATACATTCATTGTCCAAGCTGGGAAAACAGATAAAAATCACAAATAGGGAAAAGGAAGTTAGGCTTGATTTATGCTGTCTAACCGACTGGAAGTGTGCTAAAAGGAAATTCATAACTGAGATTTTTAGCATGAGTACAGATAGTAATATTCTGGAGCTTTATTCAAGGGTACCCAGGTCTTTAGTAATAGCAGAGGAAGAAGGGGAACTAAACGGTTGAGGGTCATGCAGGGTTTCACTTCATACACCTGCAGTAAACGCTGACTTTTCAGTTGTTACGAAGAATACCAAGGAAATATTTCACTGTGCAAAGTCAGCACCACAGATTGGCCAACAGCCATGCAACTGACTTTCATTTTGTCGCATGACATTTTTCTATTGTTTATTATTGTTTTCACTATACTGTTTTCAAAATCAAAAGAGGGGGGAAAAAACCTCAACCACCTGTCATACAACACTCCTGCGCTTAGCAGCTCCCTCAAGGAGGCGGCAACAGAAGGAACCAGGAAGACTGAAACAGATGCCACATGTTTAACAGCAAAGTTATGGAGAACGTAAGGTAAGTTTCAGCTATAATTTGGAGCAGATTGTACTTGAAAGTAATGACATACTAGCACCTAAAATATATCAGGTTCTATATAAATGTGCCGGATAAAGATGCAGAGGAATTTAAATGGAACTCAAATTTTCTGGTATGCTCTTTATTCCCCACAAGGGAAGGAGGAGCTGGTATCCCATGAAGCGCTCCGAGTGCCACCAGTGTGACACACTGAGTGCAACTGTTAAGCTTTGGCTTCTAATTTAAGCCCCAAGGTTCCTTAGCTTTCCTTTGTCTAAATTATGAAAGAGACTTCCCCACAGGGTGACTCTAGGCAGGAGTCAGCACAGGTACTCCTCCTCATTGCCTTCCTGGAGGAGCCCAAGCTTTCTGCTGAGCCTGAAGAGGGGTTCAGCCCCTTCACAACGCAGAGGTCACCCAAACAACTCTTCCCTTTTTTCTGTTTTGGCCACCGGATATAAAATAGCCTTGCTGGAGGAAGGTGAATGCTTCCCAATCTGTGTTTTTCTCCTTTTCACAGCCTACGGTCTGCTCAGCTGAGCCCAGACTCGTTTTATCTTTCCACATGCCTTTTCATTGTTTGTGCAAAAATCTTCTGTACAGCTTGTGCTTAATAGAACAGTCTTCTATCTCTCTACTTCACTGATTCTCCATCTGTTCTCCATCCAAACCAAAGCTGAAAATTTATCCTCTGCTTTGCATAAATCCCTTCTGCGCTTCCTCCAGTGCTTTTATTACTTTCAATTTTAAATTTACAGCCCTGTGATAGACACTATATAAAATACTTCTGCACTGGATCCCTAAATCATTACCTGTAAACAAATATTTCTTCGCTTAGGAGTCATTTAGTTGTAATTGCATGCATATGATTTAAACATTTTCAAATTGATTTAGATGTGCGTGATGTGTGTTCAGAAGCATGGAAGGTGTTGCTGTTTTTTAATATATTAATTTGTCATTGATTGTAAAGAACGCTTCTCCTAAGCTGTCCTGTGCAATTCTCAGTGTCCTCAAATGAGAACTGGGGTCCCCATTTGCAACTAGACTAATTGTGCTGAGTAACAATAATGCCTTCAGACAGACTGGTTCCTACTTTGGTCCATGAATCATACAGCAAGGGAAAACAATGTCCCCGAATTACAACAATTTAAAAAAAGTTTGTTAAACATCACAGAATTAAGTTTTTGAACATAACAGTCAGCTATGCCCTGAAACTAATTGTTCTGTCATCTGAAAGTTTGTTGGCCTCCTTTTATCTCCAGTGAACCAAACCAAACTTTGATAGCCATTCTGGCACAGAAGCTCTTTTCATTCCTGTTCTCGACATTCAGATCGTTTCGTAGAAAAGCAGCACATACACAATTAAAATGGTAGCGTGGCAGGCTGACATTGAAATGTCTAGTGATAATTATAAGTTCGGAGGCAGCTTTGATGCACACACTTCCTGATCTTAATAGTTAAGATTTCCCCCCTTGGTTGCTGTGATGGCACTAAGGCATGAAGTTGACAAAAGGTGGAACACAAGTATTCCTCCAACAAGGAATCCTTTGGAATAATGCATATCACAAACTCAAAGAAACTATGGAGTGCAGATGGAAGTGCATTGGTGTGTAACCAACCTGGGAGGCTGAGCCCTGGTTTTGTTCAATTTTGTATGTTCATAGTGCGGATCTGCGCCATATAACACACATTTTGTGTTTCAATAGCCTTGTATAAGTGGACCAACCTGTGGGACTATCACCATTCCCTTTAGAAGGCAATACTTGTCCAAAAACATTCCCTTTAGTTCTTCCCTTAGTTTAGCCTAAATATTCTTATAAAATATATCCTTCCATCATTTCTAGTTAATTACAATTTAAGTTTACTTGGCCCCAGGCCTATATATTTTAAACACCAGATTCTGCTGTGAGACACGAGGATGTTGTTCAAATATATTTTGCTTCTTCAAAATACGTTACATCACTTAGAAATCTGGCAGTACAAATACACCCAGCTACATCTCACACCTGAGTTTGCAGGCTTGTTAGAATGATGATGTCTCAGTCTCTGGGAAGGCGTTTGCATGAGAAGGACATTACTTATTTCAATGAATTGAAACTGTTCTCAGAGTGAGGTTCATCTGAATAAATGTAAATGTCTGAATTCAGAGCAATCACAGCAGCTTGCTTTGCAGCCACTAGAAAGGAATAGGCACTTAATTACTTATTCAATAGGGATGGCTCACCATGACCACTATTAGAAACTATGGTAGGACACGAATAATCTGCTATAGGGGTGTTTTCCTTTATTTGTCTGATCATACAGGATGGCAAGTTCAGCACAGACCTCTGCATTTAGCCAAATGACATTTACACTCAATGTCTTTGATCTTTAATTTACCTGACAAGTTGTTTCTTTTTTTTTCCTTTCTCTTCAGTGTGCATGTATAAATCTCCATGCTGTGTGAGACTGTGACAGGACGCAGTGATGCAGCTGTATTTGTAGCTGAACGTTTTCATGTTAGAATTACGCATTTCTGAAAATGTTGCAGGTTTCCATGGGACCCATAGGAACTTCATATAGAGCCAAAAAGTGCTTTCCCTTCTCTTTTTGCAGTTTTCCTTGGTATAAATGCTCGTTAGTAGCACTTTCTCCAGCTTTTGTGTGGGCTGTACTCCCATATTGGTTAGGCTGGTTTTTACTGCATGATTTTCAGCATATTGTTGTTTCTCCCAGAACATCCTGACCACAACTGGAGTCTTGTCACTGCTCCAGTCCACTGGCAGTCATTAATAACAAAACGTTGTTAATAACAATTAATAACACTGGTAAACTCCATTCTAGGTCTGATCATTCTGAAGACATCATGAGGGTGCAGTCAACCCTAGGACTGAGCTATTGTGTGACCGTGCCCCAGATTTTAGTCCAAATATATTGAAAGTAGTGAAGACAACTTTCTAGTCATTCAGTGTCTGATGCCACAGAACATCTCTGTATTGCTTCAGCAAAAAAAAAAAGGGGGTCATTGGTGTTTTTTGGTGAGCTCTTATGTCACTCTGCTTGGTGGCTGCATTAAACTGCCCTTTTTGTAGGAGTGACGACCGCAGACTTCTGAACTGTCAGTTCCATCCCTTATGATGATGTCCTGTCTTGCTTTGAATATTAATGGCACAAAGCCGTCCTTGTCTGCAGTGAGCACGATCCAAGAAGAGCCTACAAAAGTTAAGCAAAAAAGAAAATGAGTGCACTGCTCTGGTTATATAAATGGCACAGTGATGCTTTAAAACAGTCATCTGGCACATGAGCAGAGTGGGCTTCCTTTTGCACTAAGCCTCATTACCTTCATGGCATTAAGACCTGGCAGTCCGTGCTAAACACACCTTTGTATAAATGCAAAGGGAGGCAAAATGAAAGCTCTTGAAAGTTTTAAGGCATTTTGTACCTTATCACAGAATCACAGAATGGCCAGGGTTGGAAGGGACCTCAAGGATGATGAAGCTCCAACCCCCTGCCACAAGCAGGGCCACCAACCTTCACATTTCATAGCAGCCCAGGCTGCCCAGGGCCCCATCCAACCTGGCCTTGAACACCTCCAGGGATGGACGGGGCATCCACAGCCTCTCTGGGCAGCTGTTCCAGCACCTCACCACTCTCATATCAAACCTTATTGAACTTAACTGGAAAAAAAAACACGTATCTTTGCCAGTTCTGATAAACAATGAATATCTCCATTTTCTGAAACCTCAGACAGCCTTTCCATGCCAACTTTGATCCACCCCTGCTTCTCCCATTTGTTCATCTGCTGTACCCAAACAATGAATCACAGAATTGCAGGGATTTGAAGTCTTTAGCCATTTCTACACACCACTGTAAAGAGCCTGGCCTCAAACAGCTGCCTCCCACACTTCAGATATTTATGACCACTGATCAGATCAATGTTCTCTTCAGATCCAGGCCTCCCAGCCTTTCCTCATACAGGATATGCTCCAGGCCCTTTATCATCCTTGTTGCCCTCCACTGGACTCCTTCTAGGAGTTGGTAAAGAAAAACTAGAGGAAAATAGGGGTTTTCTTCTCCTACACTAAGCCAGGGTTGTGCAGTATGCTTACAAATTCATATAGCAAATGGAAGTTACAGCTTGATGATTTACAGAATTGATACTATAAAATTTTTCATTCTTTAATTATTAATCAGAACTTTTTATAGAGAAGAGACTGAACAAAATTCAGATGATACTTTTCATGTGTTTGTTTTGTGTTTGGTTTTTTTTCCTGAAAAATAAGAGACAAGATTACATGAAAAAGACATCAAAATCATTCAGGTTCACTTTCTATATCGCAGAGAAACAGAAATTAAACTTAACCCTTCAATTTTACCTTCCTTTGAAAGTAAGTTTGGAAATGAAGCGATCTGTACTATTTTTTCTCCAATGATTCATCTGTTTCCTGATGGATGCTGCAGCTGTTACAGAAAATTCTGTCTTTTGTTCAGTTTGACATTTTGTGGAAAGGAAAAAAATGCAAACAAACTGTAGCAGCTGGTAAGCATTGCAGGAGCCTTGGTGTCACACACTGCTCTTGGAGGGTATGATCCTGTCGTGGCTGGGTGCTGCCATTGGCTGGGATTTGAGGTAAAGAAAGCCTTGTTACAGTTGCTGTTCAGATTTTTATTTTGGAGACATAAAACTGTTTTTAAAAAGAATGTGGAATAAGAAAATGTAGGGGATATAGGCTTAGGTTTTGTCATAGCAAACCATTTTACTGGACAAAGCAAATCTCCCCTCTTTATACCATTAAGAGAGCACCTTTCCAGGCTGCACTATTCCACGTTGTCATGTCACCTGTTACATCATAAGAAGATTGTCATTCCAAACCACGAATCTTTAATCTTCTGCTCTTAATACTTTCTTATTCTGGACAGTCTTCAGATTCTGAAAACAATGGGCCTAGAAGTGGAAATTCTGCCATCCAAACTGATAGTTACATTGGTGGTCAAATTAATAAAGCATATTCTTTTTGTCGTACTCTTAGGACTTTTTATTTTCACCTGTTGAAACATTTGAAGTTCTCTGTGTAATTGCTAACAGTTGCTTTGAAGCATAACCCACATAATATATATATTGAAGGTAGGAAAACCTTATGTTGAATGCATTTTCCTTTTGTTATGCCAGGTTCTTACCATGATAACCTTCAGAAAAGAGTGACTTTTAATGTAGTGTGCTAATACCAGGGCTCTGTGTGGCAGGTTATATTTAGCACAGGTAATGTTATTATAGTTCTGGACTTAACGTACACATGATGAGGCCAAGCTCATTGCTCTTATAACTGTTATGATCTTCATAGCTTCGCCGTGGGTATGAATTTGGTCTGCAGTTATCAGCTTCTATATTTCAATATATTCAAGTTTAAGCGTATATTCATAGCTAAAAAAATGCAGGACTGCCACTGCAGTATAAGCATGCTCTTGATTACATCTCTTTTAATTGTAAAATGTTAAAGAATGGGAGTGACATTTTTAAACGCCAAATTTAATATTCAAGCATAGTGGCGAAGGAAAGGTTTAGGAATTTATACCTCTACTGATCGTAAGTGAATGAAGCGATACATAACAACCTCTGCCCAGAACCTGGTAGTTCTTCAGGATTATGGGGAGTTTCAGAGTGATTCTTGATTCAGTCTTTCTTTCTGCTGGCAACAGATCTGATTTCTGAAACGCCAAGCAGCGCAGTGAAGAGGCAGAGGGGCAGAGGGACACGTTAGGGTTCTGAAGTCTGACTCAGGAAATCGTCGAGTTCTACTAACTGAATATTCAGTCGTCTCATTGAGCTGAAAATAGGCATTCTCCATCCCATCACTTATCATTTTCATACTGAATAATGGGCCATGAAAACCTGGTTTCATTATGGGCATTTCCTTCCAAAATCAAGAAGTGGAAATACAAGCCAAAAATTACATTCTTCTTGCCCTGCAAAAGATAGCATTATCTACATTGCATTATCACAGAAGCCTGCTGAGAAATAGTTCAGGCCTTTGCAGCAAGTGAAGGTTTTTTATCACGGAATCACAGAATGGCCTGGGTTGAAAAGGACCACAATGATCATTCAGTTTCAAGCCCCTGCTGTGTGCAGGGTCACCAACCACCAGACCAGGCTGCCCTGATCTTTTCATATCGGCCTTCACTGCATGTGCAGTGTTAAGAGAGACTGCTTTCAAAAATACAGAAGCTGCATATCCTTATATTCTGGAGCAACTCTCAGAAAGCCAGGGAAAAACTGAAATATCCCAGTATGCCTAGGTGAAAGGCACTTCCCTGATCTGTAGTATGTATGTAGCCTTCTTATCAATTAGCCTATTACACGCCAGTCATTTGGAAAATCAGAGTGTTATTACTGGCCTTTTCATTGTGCTTTCACCAAGAGTCAAATTCAGTTCTGGCTGTACTGATTGAGCCGACGGGTCTCAGCCTGCAGGGGCTGAGGGCCAAGACAGTGAGTTACTTGTGGATCTCTCCGTGGGGAAACAGTGCAAGCAGATCATAATTACAGCCAATACTTTGTACCTCAAGATCTTGATCTGTCTAGGCTGAGATGAGAAAAGCCTTTAGAAGTATCATAGAGCAATGGCTAAGAAAAATAATCTGTATATTGCTGAGAAAGTAGCATGCATGAACAGACAGGGACAAGGTAATTCAGTGACCAGTCTGGGGCTGGGTTTCCCCTAGTAGTGTCTGCATTTATAAGTTAATTGATGGTGGTGGTAAATGTGTGGTGGGAAAATTAGAGCCCTGAGCTTTGCTGTTTGTCTTAGAGTCAAAGAATCCCAAATGCTACACGACACACATCTGTTGCGTTCCGAGAGTGAATTTTCCTCCAGCCTATTCCTTATTGTCAGGTGTGAGACATGTTGTGCAGACAGAAAAGGCAGAATACCAAAAGGTCTCATAAGGAAGAAATTCTGTTTCCATATAATGCAGCGGGCTGACTATTTTCTCAGTCTTCCTCTGCAGAGGCATCCAACATATCACTCCGGTAATAGGTAGCTCTGCAATTAGCATTCAAGTGAATTTAGCTATCACCATTTTCTACAGTACGGGATAATTACCACAAGTGCCTCATTTACACTAAAAATCTCAGTTGAAACCAGATACTTGAAATAGAAAGAACGTACCGTGTTTCATTTCAATAATGGTCAGGTCAAACAGCTGCTGGACTAAATTCAAATGGATCTTGCCATCACAGAGGAGAACATCTTTTGTTTCTTCAGTAACTGCTCCATTTGAAAAATTTTTCTTCAAACACATATATGCAAAAGAAAAGATCTCGTTAAAGGCTTAGATATTTTACCAGAGTTCTTCTAACCATTCCTCTACTCATAGTCCTTTCAGTTCTTGAATAATTTTGCTCTTTTTTTCTCTGTTATTGCTACAGTTTATCAATGCCACAACCTCATAGTCCCACGTGAAGAAGCGTTTGCCTCTGGTTTTTGCTTTTTGTGCTTACGCAGCTCAAAACTGCTTGGTCTGTGATATGTAATGTATTAGACCACACGTACTTGTGTCCATTGGGCCCTTCTGCCTTAATGGTAAATTCAATGAAAGGGAATATATGGTAACGAGTAGAAAGTAGCTTATATCTTACACTGCCAAAGCCAGTGCTCTGCTCGCTATCAGTGCTACATGTGGGTGTTCATTATAATCATCATTCAGCTATTCCACCCCAGTAAAATCCCCCATTTCTGGCACAGAGCAAATTTCATGGAGACAATCTCTTTGAAAAGCTGTCATAACAATCTACCTTGGAAACTGTATGGCTTTTTTTTTTTTTTTTTTTTTTTTTTTTAAATAGAGAGAATACATGGACTCACTTCCCTGGAAGCTGCTCTAACATTCACAAAAAATACACTTTAAAGGTAAAGCTGGCATAGTTGAGGTGGCATTTGTGAAGTTTATCTGGTCTTGAGAATTGACAACATTATGTTCTGTCATTCAGATTACTACAAAGTGCAAGGACCACAGAATAGCTGAGTTAATATTAGTATGGGATGAATATATATTTGCATTTACAACTTCCTGCTATCCTTTGAAAGTCAGTCTTAACATTAAAACTTTTCCAGTGACTTAATGCCATTATTAAAATATTTGAGTCAGCCATTTGCTTCTAAACAACCTTGCTCTACTTTTGTTCTGCCGATTTCATTTGGATCTTTCCTCTCCACACTTTCCACCAATATAACAGAACTTTGTCGTTTTTAGGTCTCTTCAAATTATGTGGCATTATATTCTATCGAACCTAAATACAATTGAAACTCAATGGACTGGATTTTCAGCACAAGCACATGCATTGCATTTGCACTCCAAAGATGCTATTTGCCTGTACAGGTATTTTATTGGTACAGAGCTTTTCATTGCTGCATAAAGTGGATCAGTATATCTAACAACTACTTCATTTTCCCAATCTCAGGATAAAATACCAGCGTTTATTCAGACTTGTACCTCAATTAATGAATTATAAAAAGAGGTGGGCTTCAACTGAGACAAGTACCCAAGTGATTTTTTTCATTAGATATGCATCAGCTCAAAAATAATCAGCAAATAATCTAGCTGTGCCTCTGTTGACTTGCAAGCAGTTGAATGGATGTGGATGACTTTGTTCTAGAATGATTTCTACTTATCCATGCAAGGTTACTTTAATGGCCTTTAGAAATGGAAGACTTTTTTGCATACACAAAACCACACAATATTTCGTTTTTATCCTTTCCTATGGTTCTACAGTTTTTCAAGTACAGACATCAAAGCTTACATTTCAGAGGTGCTTGTCTTTCATCTCTTTGGGGCCTTCATATCGATTCTTCTGTCTTTGTCACACACTCCTGCTCATCACGTTAAACGTGATCACAGTTACATTTTATTTTTGTCTGCTGACAAATTCTCTCTGCTCAAGATTTTTTCTTTTTCTCTCTTCTGTTTGTTAGTTTCTTTTGTTTAACGTTTGCTTTAAGTGATGATAACATTTCTCTTTGAGGAGTATGTTCACACACGTGTGCTTTCTTGAGAGCTGTGTAACTGCTTTTATTCTCTTTTTATAGAAGATCAAACCATTACACCAGAAGATTAAGAGATTTACTCAAGGTCATGCAGGTAATTTGTGACAAAGTTAGAAGCACAAATGAAATCTCACTTTAGTACTTGCCATTTTCATGCCTTAACCCAACAACAATTTTCTGGTCAAATCTCAATTTAATTGTCCACTTCCTAAAATATGTATCTGTTTTGCAGTGCTGCTGTTAATCTCCAGCAGAAGCAGACGAGGACTTGAAGATTTCATATTTAAAGCCCTTACTGTTGGTTGTTTCATTCTAAATCAAAGTTTATTGATGTACTTAGCACACATTAACCACAGAATAAACAAATATATTTCCACATACTCGAGCGGATACTTTCAGATAAAATTTCTGTAGCCAAATTCCTGTAGTCTCTCAGGTCCAACCCTCCCTCAACAAAAATCCAACAGAAACAAACCATCAATTCAACAACTGCTTTCCTTCATCTGTGTCAGCCTGCCCCTCGATCATTTTTTATAGCCTACAAAGGATCTTCTGGGCTGCAGCCAGCCGGTCACAGTGTTGCCAATCTGTCTTTCAAAATTCTTGTTTTGGAATACAAATATATATGGGAAGAAAATAATTTATTAAGGCAAAAAAAAAAAAACCAAACAAACCCAAAAAGGTTCCTGGATTAGGTGCTGTACACTCTATGACTGCATAATAAATAGCCTTCTTTTATAGCTTTGTTTGCATCCCACTGAGCAGCCAGCCAATTCTGCCCCCAGGGCCTTCTGTCTACGTATCTTTTATTTTCTAACTCACAGCCTACAATTACCTGGATGCAAAGATCATCTTTGTGAACTTAAATTCAATGACTGATGAAACTGTGATATTCTTCATGATACTACCAACCAAAAATGTTTTGTACTAACATTGGGTTAGTAACTGCATGCAGTTTGAATGTGTTTTTCTTGCGCATGGATGTCTAGAAATGCAAACTCCAGATGAAGCCTCACACTGCGTTTCTTTCTGCGTATACCTCCCCAGTGCATTAAAAAACTGCCTTTATTCTTTTCATAAACTTATCATCTTCCTGATTGACACTTGTCTTGCATTCACTTAACACATGCAAGCCTTTCTCTTTCTCAGCTGCTTCCAGACAGTGTGATTATCCAGTTTACAGCATCAATTTTTGCTCTCAATACTGGTATTTCCACTATGCACTTCAAACCAGTTCATTTCAATCCATTTTTATTATTCTAAATGTTAAGGACATCAAATTATAGGTGTGATATCTTGATCCTCTATTGAAAATATTACCAACATTAGGCCATAAAGAGATTCTAATAGCTTATCACAAAAGTGGTTGGTGACCCTGCATGTAGCAGGGGGTTGAAACTAGATGATCATTGTGGTCCTTTTCAACCCAGGTTATTCTATGATTCTATGAAACTTTTAGATTAGCCTGAAGATCGATCATAGGCAAATCCATAAGTAAATTTATTCCATTTTCTTTTATATTATTACAATCATGTCCTATACAGTTCCCAGCCAATTTTTAACTACAGAACCACAGAATCATAGGGGTTGGAAGAGACCTCGAGAGATCAGAGTCCAAACCCCTTGCTAAAGCAGGTAACCATCTTACACTTCTTCTATTAATCCCAATTCTCTGCTGTCAAACCAATAATTTTCCCTACGGCACAATTTTGAGTGCTGTGTTGAACCACAGATATTTTAAATGTTCTTCATATCTTCTGTGTTCATAATCTGTTCTTTTATAGAGGAGAAGTATCAGGTTAGTCAGTCCTATCTATGCACTGTTAGATGAAGAAGGGCTGTAGTTGCCTAGAACTCTGTTTTCTTTTTCTTACACCCTCGATTTCAGCTCTTTGGTTTGTGTTTCATTGCAACTTCAGTTGTGATGCCTTAGTACCTATTAGTCAGCTCGCTCTTGCTTTGCCCCCGCACTCATTGTGTGGGATGCAAGACAGCTGTCAAATCGTATAAACATGAGAGATCCGACCAAGAAGACAATGAAAGATAATTGAATGGCTGAGGAAGAGCACTGAAGAGGAATAAGAATTGTGATTTCTGATACTCAAGGCACTGCCTGTCTGGAAGCTTTGTGCAGCATTGCTACAGGTACCAGTCCAGACTGCCTGGGCTGCTTCCATTTCCATGAGTTCTGCTTTTGGCAGATCCTGATTTTATTTTGGTGGAGTTCTCAGTATCCCCACAAGCCCTTAAGTGAGACATTCCAACTGCGACCCTATAAAATGTGAGAGAAGTATAAGCCAGTCAAATGTTTAGAAGAGATTTGAGGTGCTCAGGGATGCTCAAATCCCAGTGCAGTTTGCATTTATAGCACACAGAAGGACTTCAGCTCTTCCGATGATACAACGCTAGGACTTCTCTGCTCTTGGCTCCCTGCTGATAGTTCTACAATTAATGTTTTGGTGCCTCGTTATCTAAGATGCACCTTATTCCCTCATTCATGTGCTTCCTGATCTTCGAGAGCTATTCTTAAAGAAAAAAAAGAAAAAACTTGAACCTTAACTTTCTTTCAGTACAAAAACTTGGCTACGGTTTTGACATTACATATTCCTTTCTCTTTTGCGTCTGTGTATCTGACAACCAAATGATCTGGCCTAATAAAAGGTGTCACATCTCCTGTGCAGACCCCGCTTGTCTGCTATTGATCACTTTCACAGCAGCGTCATCAGAATTTGTTCTTAACAGATCCTCCAATCTTTGCTCAAAATGTTGTCCAGGCATTAATCACACCTCGTCTTGGCTACTGCAGGTCTTTTATGGTCCTCCTAAATCTCTCCCTTCTAAACTTCGAGATGACTAGTTCTTACTCTGGGGAGCAGTCAGAACACCTTCCTCTTCCATCATTTTCATGACTTTCTTTCTATTGCTCAACTCAAGCCAAAATTGCCTTTTGGTTTTTCAGGAGGTTCATGCTCTTCTTATAACTGATCATTCAAGTTTCTCCTTATGTCTTTGCCTACTTTCCTGTCACCATTGTGCAGTCCTCCTCCTTTATCTCTACTCTATTTATTTGTATTAAAAAGAAAATAAAAAATTAGTGGGATGTGTTTGGACCCCTTCTATTCATCTCCCAGCTCTGCATAAAAACTTTTATTTCACAGCTGACCTTGTCGATAAAATTTCCTATAGTGATTTATAGAAAGATATCAGAGAAGGACAAACTGATTTATATACAATTGTTGGCCAAGGTTAAGAAAGGGAAATCCTGGTGATTGCTGAAAAGAAGTTTATTTCCAGTTTAATCATGAAATACATGCTTTCAGCAATACAGATTTTTGACACAGTGCTGCTTGTGAGCAAAATGTAGGAGTTGTACGATACTCCTCAGATAAGAAAGAATCTGACTCCTTCTGGAGAGGTTTGCCTCGATGCCATTATTTTCAAATCCAGATTGGCTTTATTTCCACTGTAATTAGCTTTTGAATGAGGCTAGTTTAAATATTCTGCAGCTGTTTCTTTTCTGGGAGATGGATGAGAAAATGGATAAGAAAAGTATCTTTTTTTTGCAAAATGAAACAGAAATAAATTCCCTCACTTCTTTTTTTCTTGTTAAATAGTATCTTCTTATTGCATCTGTCTGTCTGCCCTCCCACGCGAGCCTGAATCACAAGTCTGTATGTGATGAAAGAGCAATAATATTTGCTTTTCAGGGTTGAATGATCAAATCACCTCTGGTGGCTGAATGCTATTACACAAGTGATAGTGCGGTGACATTTCCGAAGTGTGAGTGATCATGTTTTTCTTTTATGGCCGTGAGCTACAAAGCATATAAATTCTGGTAGCGCTGCATGGACGTGACTTCAGAGAAATTATGGGCAGGCTGACAGTAACAGGATAAACAAAGGTTTTGAAGACTATTTAGTAAGCAGATATTATGAATTATTAAGTAACATACATTCTGGTTTATGTTAGGGTTTTCTAAGCAGAACTGGAATCTTTCTGGATGTCAATACTGCTTCTGCACAGCAGTGTTCATAACTGACCGTTAATTACAGCTGCTTTTTTTTTTTTCCATAATGTTTTAAACTTTTACATTTGTAATGTGTAAATGTGGTTAAGTAGTATCGATCATTATACTTAATAGAACAAAGGATTTCTCAATCAAGATTGGGCCTCTGCTGTGCTGGGGATTATGCAAACACTTAAGAAGACACAGACTTGGCACCAAAAATTGACAGATAGTGGCCATATTATGGACTGGACTGCAGTGTTCCTGAAGTTTAGAATGTTTTCCACTGGCTGATATTTATATCATAAGGCAATAAAGCTATTTCCTGACTCTGCACTGTGAACAGTGCCTGGCTGGAACCCACAGCCCAGCTGCTCTCTGAGCTCCTGGAGCGCTAATCAACTCCTGGAGGAGAATCAAGGTTCAGATGTCTCAATGCAAACTAATCAAAACAACTTTTTTCTGAAAAAAATTATTAGCTGCCTACAAAGCAAATATTTCCTTCTCTGCCTGGAGACCTTTTTGCCGTCAGTCTATTTTTCATTATCTTTTGGCATCATTTTGTGATCCTGTTAGACTTCAGAAGAGAAGCGGAGCTATTAAGTGAGGCTCAAACAGAAAAGCTATGTATTTTGGAAAGCCATGAAGTGGCACTTTTTCTGAGTCATTATAATGTAGTACTAGAGGGGCTTTCTTCTGGCTCAATGCAAAATTAACCTGCTTAGAGAAATAAGAGACTGCTTTTCTAAATGTAGTTAGTCTGGCAGTATCTTAGGCCTGCTGGTTTTATTGTCTTATTCCCAAAGAGATAAACTGGAAAATTATTTCTTACTGCATGTGTAAGTCAACACGTGCACAGTGAATTCAGATCTTAGATTAATGCTAGGTGTCACAACCAGAACTTTTCTTTGGAAAGGTTAATCCTATCGAATCCAAGAGATAGAGCTGCTTGTAAAATAAATAAATTGATTTGTATTAAGAAAACAGTATTAATTTGAACATGCTGGAGAACAGAAGAGCATGTTTCTTGGCAAACAAAATCCTAAATTATTTTCAAAAGGCATCTTGTTTTTTTCACCAGAATTCATATAATATATCAAAGTTATGGTGCTAATTCAGATCAAAAGCTTTGCTTTTATCCAGTCTACTTAGCATACAAGAATCTGCTAAAATGCCACGTGAACAATTGCTAAGAACTAATGAATATTTTTGAATGGAGTCACGGTTCCCTTAATGAGTGTTTATGGAGGGATATTTAGATGTCTGTATTATCCTTCCAAGTGAAAGGAGGCTGTATAGCTGTGAGTCAAATCTGTTCAAGAAACAGGTACTTTGGCATCGTCACTGTGAAACAAATGTATTACTTGGCATAATTCTGCTCATCTTGTAATAGATAAGAATCCATTTGAAATTGGCATCAACATCCTGTAAGGAATCCCAGTTTTAGCAGCAACACAATGAGTATTAGCACAACCAAAACTATTATCAGTATAATATCGGTATTACTGCTAATAATGCTAAGAATTATAGCAAGAAATTATTGCTATGTTCCCAAGTTGAAATTCTTATTGAAGCCAGTAGGAATTTTGCCAAAACAAGGGTGGGGTAGGAATTTGATTTGACATTCAGATCTTTATTTAATGAAATGATAATTACATACTGGCAGATTTTTTTCTGAAAATTTGAAGTGATAAAACTTGCAAATTGATTATGTCCAGCTGTGTGAAGACTAGCAGTAAGACAAGTAGAAATAAGCCAACTTTGTATCATCTGCATCTGAATTGTCCATAAATTGAGATTCACTACTTTGCTTCAGCCTTCATGAGAGTCCAGTTACGTTCAAATTTTGGATTTGAGCTTAGGTTTGAATCGATCAGGTTTCTAGCAGGGATGTCTAATTATGGCTACTTGTAGGCTCATCTCTACACTAAGCTAGCACATAAATATTTTTTGTACAACATTAACTGCATAGCTGTTCTCTTATTTCATAGCTGCACCCAGAATCAGCGACTGTGCAAGACTTTTGCTACGAAGTTGTGGAAAGAAGACACAGACCTCCCGTGTGAAATATCCTCTAAGTCACTCACAACATCCTTAGTTACTGTTTCAATAATAAATCATAATACCATTTAAAACTAAGCTTGATGCCAAACTCAGTTTACATTTCTCATGAGTTGACAAGAATCAAACTGCATCCTCTTGCTTTTAAGTGATACAAATAAAAGATAGTGTAAAACATCAGTGCCCCATCACAGTGTTTTTAAATTGAAGAAAAGTTTACCTGGTAAGTGATATGAATGACCGGTGGCTCTTGTGAACTTGGGTAGGCTAAAGATACCCTTCTCCCATTTTTAGCAAAGTCTGTTATTTCAGAAAGACTCAGTTGTAAGTCATTGAAACTGCCACAGAGTCTCTCTAAATTTCTAGATATGTGACTCATGCCTCTTTCACCTGGCAAATTGTTGTTTTTAGGAGAACTCGATGTTTCTTCAATTACGTTGAACTGCACTTTAGGGGCAGCTGGTCTGCTGGAAAGCCTGGTAGCTGTTCCAAAACCAAGAAGAGCCATTGAACGATTGATAGGTTCAGCATCCAAAGTTTCTAAGGCAACAGAGGGGTCACCTGGGAGCTTTTTCTCATCCAAGTCACTAACACTTGATGAAGAGCTCTGCTCATAACTAGGGCTCTTCACTTCTTCGATGAGTCTTCTCCTGCCGCTGGGAGACTGAATAACTGTACTTCTTGGTATTAACAGGTCTCTGCTTTGATGTTGGTCTTCTGTGGCAAGGTTTTCAAAGAACTTTCTTTTTCCAGGTATGTTCACAGACGATACAAAGTTATAAAGCATATGCTGCTTCGTGTCTGGCAGCGTTGAAGCATCTTCTTCCAGCATCAGTTCTTTGATCATCAAGCGCATTACATACCTGTCTGAATTTGAAGATGGAATAAGACTCAGCTCAGGGAATTTCTGCTTCCCAATTAATATCAATAGGAGTTTATCTGACAAAAAGCATAAGCCTTTTGGTCTTTCATTTTTTTCCAGCTGGATTTGTTGAATATGGGGCATGCAGGAAGAGGTTACTGAATACACCAAAACAATGTTAGAAGTATTAGAGGCTACTGCCACGATCTGAGCTCTGAGGTCAAAAGCCATTATATCAGGAACCAGAATACCTGGGATGTTGACTTTTCTGGTGGTGGTTACCTTCCTTTCAAAAGTCACCAAGATCAGGTAAGAAGAATCTTGACCATTCATTGCTGCAGAATCTTTGCGTTTCAGAGTAATGAGAGGACTGGGATCAGACCGACGGTGATTTGCAAGGATGTGGGTTAAATCCAAAGGACCTGATGAAGAAGAAGCTACTGAATCAACAGTGCCTGATCTGTCAGAGTCTGTGGACTTTCTTCGCAGGTCCATGGAGTACTCTTCATCACCAAGTGCTGTAGTAGACTGCGAGGTTAAAGAACTAGTTTCAGCACCAGATGGCATATCAAATGCAATGCCTGCGTTCAAACCACAGATATTATCTAAAGGAAGCTCAGTAGCTACAGCAATTTGGAAATCCAGCGTGGCTTCTATAGCACAGATATAGCCTCCCACATCAAAGACTGGGCAAAAGGAGCAGGCATTTAGAGTTTTTTGAGCATCATCCCATATATAGGAATGCAGGGTGCTGCCTATAGCAACTACTAAGCGGTTACCATCCTTAGTCCAGCAAGCACAGTGAATAAGCCCACTGCTTTTGATATCTGCCTTAACTCTGGTATTGTCCGTTCGAACAGTATGCAAGACTGAAGCATCTCTTTTTGTAAGGACAGCCAAGACCTCCTTTTTTGGATGCCACACACAGCCCTGGGAAAGCAATGGGAACGGCTCACCGATTTCACAAGTCTGAGAAATCAAGGGTTTGTTTTTCTCCGCAGTGCTGTGGCCCAGCCGCCAAACGCTAACATGCTTTTTATGCTGAACAGCAAGCAGAGCTGGGGTCTCTGTAGAGCAGCATGGGCCCCAGTAAAGCCCATGCACGTGTTCAAACTGACCAACAACACTTGAGTCTCCAAACTTCAGCTCTCCATTATGGTAGTATAAAGCAGTCAGTATCACTTGCTTCCCATCTGTCCAGGCAATTCCGTGCACAGGATGGATGGCTTGGTATAAAGCATTGAGGCCGGTTCTCAGCAGTTTCGCCTTTCCCAGCTCCATATTTTTAGGCTCTCTGTCTATTGGTGATTGTTCCAAAGACGAGAATCCATGGAATTCATTTGCAGATCATGATGAGAAAAAAAATGCCTTCTATTTCCTTCCCTTCCTTTGCGGAATGAAGCTTTGTTTTTTTCCTTTTCTGCTAGTTGTTGAAGAGTCTGTCTTGTGAACTCCTTCCCAGTAAGCCTGCAGCTGCTCTTCTAAGTATAAATCCATGTCAAAGCTGCTTTTGCTATGTCTTTTCCTGGGAGGAGTTATCATCTTCATGTGATGCCTAACAAGGTTTAACCAATTACTGGACGTTTTTGTAGGAGTCTATTTTTAACTCTTTACTGCTGGGTGTATCTTTAAAAATAGCATTCTAATACCTTGACCTTCACTGAATGAAGGTCTTTGGTGAACAGTGGAGAGAGATCATATACTGTTAAACCTGAGCATTAAGCTACCGCCTGAAATAATGACCTAACACTTCTTTCAACCAGCCTTTGAAGGGTAAAAAGATTTAAATATATCCGAGAGCTACACAAAGCAGATTGCAATCTCCAGTGGACAGTACATTTCAGATATCTAAGACCTCAGTGGCTATGAAATGAAGGTAGAAAAAACGAAATTACATTCTGCTCTGCTAGTAATTATAGGAAGATGAAGAAAGGTGAAATAATAAAAAAAAAAAAAGACAAATGTTCTCGAAGAAGACATCTGATTAATGTTCATTTTAATGTTCATTTTACTGGATCAGATTTTGCAGCTGCAAAGAAACACTGATTTTGACTAATGTGAATAAATTATACCTGAGCAAAGAAGGTTTTCAGCTGATGGATGTAATAACTACAGCCAAAGGTTTAAGGCAACTATATGCATTCTGTATCTTTGGCTGAACTCTAGAATCACTGAATCCTTAAGGTTGGAAAAGACCTCTCAGATCATCTAATCCAACCATCTACCTACCACCAATAGTGCCCACAAATACTTTATATATTTTATAATACTTTATATATATACCTTAGGTATCTTTATATACCACCAATCAAAAGGAGATTTCTTGTTGGATCGCTGCTGGAAAATTTGTTGTAACGCCCTTTTTCAAAGTGTTGTTACTGAAGATGGTGAGTACCACTAGGGAACTCCCAAATTTATGTACAGTAATCATGCTGTATTGTCATTTACAGCCATTTCATTTTGTAGATGATTTCATGAGCATTTCATTCAAAATCAGAATATTTTATCTTCATCAAGGACAAGCCAGCAGTGATGACTGGAATAGGTAAAAATTATCCTGTTTCCTACCATAGAACATCTTTATATCCTGAACTAGAACTTTTCTGGAAAGTCTGAAGTCAATCAGTAGAAGGGCTTAGGAGACATGGAGTTACACTGTTCATTTGCAGCAAAGGCAATTCAGAGATCTGTGCCTACAGAGAACCTTTGTAACACAAATACAGTGAATTCAAGACAAGGCCAGCGGGAGCCAGGCTATGGGGACACAGAACCTTTGAAGAGTTTGCTCTGGCCTTTTGGTAAATTTCTAAGGCTTTGTGTTTCCTTGAGAGCTGCAGGGTTTGGGCATACCATGAGGCTTGTTCTCTAGCAATTGAGTTTGAACACTCGGCTCCATTGGCATAGCATTTGAGGATCCCAAGGAAAATTTCCTCCCCTGGTTCATTCTGTGGGTTTTTGAGTGGGAGAGAATAATGAGCAAAGAGAATCATTGAGTACCTCCACAAATGCAACACACAAGGAAAGTAATTTGAGATACGATGACATTTCAGAGTTCATCATTAAATAATTTTCTAAATAACAGAAGACTTGTAAAATATACAAAGGGAAAAAACTGGAGTGATACCACGGGGACAGAACTGAAATAGTGTACTCTGGATCGAATCAAGTTCCAGATGCAGACAGAAGACGAATGAAAGAGGAAAGAGATTTTGTTTGACACATTCCCATTTCAGATACAACTGGTAAGGGGGACGTTCCTTTCATTCCATCCATCTATTTCTCTGGAAATGGGTAAAACATTTTAATAATATTCCTGTGTCACCTTGGCACGCATAGATCTATATAATGTATGAAATAAAGTCTGGCAATTGAAAGCTGCCCTGGCAATACTTTAGTTTTCCTTTGAGACTCAAGAAAGCAGCAAGAAGAGTAATTTATTAGTAATCTGAGTCGTTCATTGAGCAGTCACAGCCTCTACACTGATACTGAGCTAGATTCTGATCCTATTCATGTAACTGTGCCTCTGATTAGCTTTGCTTTAACTAAGGTGTTCCAGCTGGTGGCACCTTTGAGTCTACGTCAGTGGTTGTTAGAAGTACCACACAAAGTCTAAGACTGAACGCAGTCCACTGATGGTGAGTTCATTAACAGTTATGTTAACAGCACAGAGCTGTTGAAGAGCAGGGTTAAGTTCCCATAGTTCACAATGAGTGTTGGAAAACCAAAACCAGCCCTCATAGTTGCAAAGGTTGTGATACTCTTTTTACAATTGTGATTTTATAGTGCTGTTTTCTCACACTGCTGTACCCATTATTCACCTCTCTCTCCTGGGAAACTCTGAATACCTTTTGTATTCAATATGAATCAGCTAATGAGATGCAGGCTCTTAAATATACTTCCTTGCCTATTTCCAGTCTAGGGCAAGATAGGTATCTAAGTATCTCTGTGGATCAGAGTTCAGTGCCTTGCTGGAAATGCTGAGACTTCAGACTTCATTTTCTCCTTTATTCATAGTAAAACAACTCCTTCTGGGCTAAATCTTGCTTCGAGTTAATTAAATTGATGTTAATATTCCTGGTGACTTCAAAGGAAGACAGATCCAGCTCAATATGTAATGAAAACATAACAGTAATAATTTTTCTAATAGTAATTTAACTCAAACGTATAAAATATCTAATGCTTTGTGATATTTCTACTTCAAAAACATTTCTATTTAAAGCTACCCACCATGATTTCACCAATTTAAGTTGATGTGTCATTGACTTCAATACTTTCAAGAAGCTTGAGTAATGTATTTATTTTTCCACATTGACATTTCTTTTCCTCGAGTTCTGATTCTAAAAAACAGTTATCTGTCACAAGCTGACTGGAACAGAATGTGAAAATGATGTGCAGTTAATAAAGATACAAAATACGTAATCCATCAGAGCAGATCTACTGATCACACGATGTAAATCAGCATCCTTCTGACAGAGCTATGCCTGGGTGCTGTTACTGCTCTCCAAATAGGATTTCAGCTGCTCTTTTTTTGCTAGCAAGGTACGTGTCAGGTAAAGTGGGAAAGAGTCAATGAGCTCTTTGTTATTTAAATAAATTTGTTCAAGCAAACTGTTCGTAAGCCTCCTTAATTTCAAAACATTATGTAAATTATTATTTAAAGTAAAGCCTTGAGCTTTTCTATGCAGGCTATATTCAACTAAGGAGAATCCAGGCATGGATGTTGCAGCTTCTTGTGTCTCAAGGTGAAGCTTTTGATCCATGGGGCTCGGGGAGGAGAACAAGAGCATTCTGGAAGGACACTTCATTCTAGCTCCTACCCAGACTGTTGGGCTCAACTTTTTTGTGCCTTTCACAATGCTAAAGCAAAATAGGTGAGGAATTAGGAAGGAAGGCACGTAGAGGGTACTTGTGCAAACACAATCACAGAGAATGAGATTCAGCTCACTTTTAATTGTGGGGATGGGATTCATCTCCCAAATTAATATGCTGAAGTTGAGGTATGTACATATAGCTGCCTACAGGAAGAACCCAAGCTCCCATGGGGCAAATGAGCTGGGCCTCACCTTTCTGACACAACTACTGGCATAAACAGCATGGTTGTCTAAGTCTGACCCTCTGCTTACTGACTCATTTAAAAATTATTAGTGAGAAATCGACCTTTTTAGGGCATGATTCATTCCACTCTAAGGTAACTAAAACAGACAAATGATTCTTGCTTTATCAGTCCAGCTGATGTACTTAGATAGGACGTGGTTATGGGCAGATGAATGCCAGGTAGGCATTACGTGCATGTCTGTTACAGCTAGCAAACTTATAAATGATCAGCCCACTGACAGCTCTTTCTAGAGCTGCATGCTTCCTACCCACACCTCGCCCAGTGCTGAATGCCCCTCTGCCTCACACCACTATCTGTATATGCCAGTCTCTTGTGCTTGCTGTACAAAGCAGCTACGAGTTTTTCCAAGGTGTTCTCAAAAATGAATATTTCTGAACTTAAGCAACGTTTATGTGGAATAGAATCTCAAGGAAAGTGATAGAAACTCCAGCACTTATGTTATTAAAATTAGAGTAGGAAGAAGAGTATGAAATGTTCTTTAGAAAACATTCCTGTCTTGGCAAAGAGAGGAAGGAATGATCTAATAGGTCTTTCCATCTGTAAGTCGGCATTCAGCTTCCAAATAGTGCCAGTCTTCTTCTTTCACAAGCATTACATTTATTTATTCTTAAGGAAATATCTATTAATATTTTCCATTGCACACAATGAAGCAAACAGAAGGTATATACTGGTCCTAGATGGATAATTTGCAAAGGCCACTTAGAATGTGTACTGGGAAAGCAATTTATGGTTGTATACCGTAGGATAGTACCCAGGACAGTAGGACTCTGATATAACCCTGTATCAAAACTGGTTCATTGACACTGCAGACCAAGTCAAACTCTTGGCAACATCTGCTTTGAAAAGTGCACTAGGAAGCAAATTTAATAAAGTGTATCAAAATTGGCTGCTTCTGAGTCAAATGGATTCCAGTATTTTTTCAAGCAGTTAAGCAGTGGTTGAGAATATTGATTGAGGGGGATCACCAGGTCTCTCTCAGAATCTCATTCTGCTTCAAGTATGCCATGCGTATGAAAATAACGCTTCCGATGGAATGTAACGTGAACAGCTTCACTGCTGCCTTCACTGGTAGAAGTGTTCTGCTTTACGGATGATGAAAGCCCATTTTCAGAAGGATGTGAACAAAGCTGCCTCCCAGCTGTATTTGGAAACCCTTGTAACAAATCACCTTTGGCTTGGTCTTCCCTAGAAAAGTTCCTGCTAGTTCTTCCTAGGACTCCCCTGTTTCTCCCCACCAATACAGACAAATAGGTCTGTGAGTGTTGTCGAATACAAGCATAATAACTAAAGAGTGCTAACATCCTGCTGCTGTCCATCTGTGCTGTTTGGACACAGGTCTATGGTAGATCTGGTGGGTCTACCTTTCTGCCTCCGGGTCTTTTCTTTATAACTTCAAATCACTTTGGTCTGGAGGTTCTAGAAACTCATTAAACAGCGTTATAATTTCACATGCAGAATGAAGGAAAACAAATAGAGCCTTAATTTTCTGAATCCATTATTCATCTCCCTTGATTCATTTATCTGGAGGACTGAGAATGCCAGTTAATTTCTTTTCCTCAGTTGTATTTTCCAGAATCATCAGAAGACTAATCAGGAGCTTGTAGCTAATATTTGCGGTCTGCTTGGTTTTCTCCTGTTGTTTGAACTGTTTCCAACACGTCTAGCCAGTGACATTTCCTCACAATGCAGAATAAATACCAAAACTATAGAGAAAAGAGTTTTACTGGGAGATAGCAGTAAATGTATTGCGTTGTAAATACAAAGATTCTCAGAGTGATCCCTCTGTCACTTCCATGGCGAGGAAATGACAGAGCTGGAATAATTGGCGTACTGTTTATAGATAGGATTCCAGTTCTGTTTTGTTCAGCGTGAAAGACAGACTTACATTTCTTTTTATCCCTTTTTATTTTTGTTATGAAAGATTGGATGAAAGAGAAATGTTAATCCCCCTGAGCTGTCTGCATGTGATATTGTTAATATGAGAAGTTTTATCTGTGAGAGCACACCGCATGACCCTGGGTTTAGTCTTTGGGCCCCAAGCCGTTACATTTATTTATTATAAAAGAGGACCTCTGCTCTTCAACTGTTTGCAATCTAAACAGACGAGGCAGAATTATCATCCTCATTACATAGGGGTAATACCATGGCACAGAGCAATTTGGAGTAGAACTTCAGTTCAGCAAGCTGGCTTCCAAATGGCAGGCAGTGAAGCACATCCATGCAACAATCTACATAGTGCTAATTGGCCGGATGGATGCTGCTGTTTCA
This sequence comes from Centrocercus urophasianus, assembly GCF_019232065.1. Classification (NCBI taxonomy): domain Eukaryota; kingdom Metazoa; phylum Chordata; class Aves; order Galliformes; family Phasianidae; genus Centrocercus; species Centrocercus urophasianus. Next base: position 873,115 of record NW_024884142.1, on the reverse strand, counting down.
GATTTATATGGCATGTGAAATGCCCACTACTTTTTACACGTACCATTGTACATTGCCCAGTAGGCATATTAGCCAGTTTGGAGTATTATGCATTGCAAACATAAGCAAAGTGATTTAGTGATGCACTCAGTCTGTTCCAGAGCTGTGAGTTGTAATTGCATTTCTTCAGCCTAAGATTAACACTGTGCAGTTCACCTCACTACCATTGCTCTTCTTCCTTCTCTTCCTCATTCTATGGGAAGAATATTACAGGCTCATAGGGCAGTTGAAGGGAAGGGAGGCCATATGGTGCAACTGCTTGGTGCACCAGCTATTCCCAAGGTTTGGTCAGGTTCCCCAAAGCTTTGTATGGTAACTCACCTTGTGACGAGTTCCCTTGTGTTGGAACTTCCCTTGTGACTTATGTCCATTGCCTCTCGCACTTCTGCTATGCACCTCCACCCCTATGAGGGAACTGCAGACAGCAGTGGAGGTCCTTCCCTAGCTTTGTCTTATGCAGAACAACCCCAGATCCTCATCCCCTCTACATCCTCCAGCCCTATCCATGCTGGGAACCCTTTTCTGAACTGGCTCTACCATGTCAGGGTGTTTTACTGGGGAGACAGTAGCTTGGGAAAGAGTGAGTTCAGTTCCAGACATTCATTTAACCCAACATTTTTTGGAAGTGGTAAATTACATTAATCTCTTCTCTCTCTTAAGTCCTGAGTTGTGGAATATTTGCCTCCATTTCTAAGCACAAACCATCAAATTCATCGCTCTAGAAACCAATGTGTCTAGCTTTTAGTGGTGTGAATCCTGATGAGCCGCAGCTCTTCCCTGTGCATAGCCAAGGTGACTTCACCTCGGCCTTTGAAGATCAAGACAAGACCATGACTGCCATGAAAGCACCGTGAGATCTTCTCCAAGGATGCTGGTGTTTGTTGTCTGTTTGTTGTTTCTTTTGCTTGTGACATCTATGAATTTGTATGCTTGCAGGATTTACGCTTTCCATTTACGGGCAATTTAGTGCTTTGGCCCTCTGTGCGCATATGGAATCGATCACCCATGATTTGTAGAGCCTTTGTAGATTTTAAAAACAGTGAAGAATGGGATTTTACAATATAGACACGATGAAGTAAACGATGGGTGAAACTAAAACACTCTGAAATTCTAAAAACTGATTGTTTTCCTAGAAGTGGAAATGCAGTTTCTAACAGACAAGCTGCAGGGGTTTAAGATAAAGAAAATGAAATATTCTGCTGTTAAACTCTGAGATTTGGAGTTTCTGAAAAAAACCTCACAATGACTGTGACCACTTTGTGACCACTGAGGAAGGTTAGAAGTTGGAGTCACATGGTTCCATCATCATATCTGGGAAGGAGCTTTCCTAGGCTTTTCCAGGCTGCTGTTTTTGTTGCCAGGATAGAAAGATGCATCGTGAGAATGCGAACTCTACAGAAGGTGAGCTCTGCAGAACCTCGAAAGCTGAAACTAGTGGACTTTATACTTGAGGCACAAAGCTCCTAACAGAGGAGGAGGCGGGCGTCATGCAGTAGCTTTGAAAGAGTGTTCTTTAAAACATTAATCTCCTACTTCTCCAATTTGGTTTTAGTCATTCTCTTGGTCATTCAAAGACTTTCCCTTTTGGCCCTGTTGTTTATTTTACCTCTCCTCCAATCCTCTGCCAATCCTAAACCATTTTCCCTTGTATTTCAGAGGCTTTCCTGAAGATATGGGACATTCCTTGCTTCAGCTTTCTCTTCAAAGGTCTTCATCTTCTGTGCAGTTGTTAACACCAGTATCTTTGAGGACCTCAACATCACTGGTGAGTACAATAAGGTGAGAAACAACAACACTGTCTGTTGTTCAATATCTGTGATAATGAATATTTTAAAATATATGCTTAGAATCATAGAATGACAGACGATGGAAGGAACCTTAAAGTCCATCAAGTTCCAGTGCTTTGCCATGGGATGGCTGCCATCCACCAGCGCAGGATGTCCAGGGCCCCATCCAACCTGGCCTTTGTTTACTCAAAGCAGACAGGACTGCAAACAGAACTATTTATTTTGAGTGCGTGGGAACTGCAAGGTTCACATACACAATAGTTTACCAGGAAACAGTCTTTTCCATTTACCTCAAGTACATCTAACAAAGCTGTGAGGGGTCTGGAGCACAAGTCTTATGGGGAGCAGCTGAGGGAACTGGAATTGTTCAGTCTGGAGCAGAGGAGGCTCAGGAGAGACCTCACTGCTCTCTAAAACAACTGAAAGGAGGTTGTGGCAAGGTGGGGGTTGGCCCCTGTTCCTGGGTAACAGCGATAGGCCTCAAGTTGCGCTGGAGGAGGTTCAGTTTAGATATAAGGAAACATTTATTCTCAAATTGGTGAGATATTGGAGTGGGCTGCTCAGGGAGGTCGTGGATCACCGTCCCTGGAGGTGTTCAAGAACAACGGAGATGTGGCAGTGCAGGCAGCCCCAGGCCCAGGATGATGGTTGGACTAGATGACCTTGGTGGTCCGTCCAACCTTAATGATTCTACGATTCTCCAATCCACCAGAAGCAGCTGCAGCCTCTTGCACAGGCAAATGTACTTGCGATCTCACATCATGGGAGCACCTACGGAACACACACACACATTTTCTTCTTTAAAGCTGAGGGCGGTGCCTGAGGGCGGGGGTGCCGCTGCCCTCCCCGCGCTGAACAGCACAGCACAGCACAGCATAGCACAGCACAGCACAGCACAGCACAGCACAGCATAGCACAGCATAGCACAGCATAGCACAGCACAGCACAGCACAGCATAGCACAGCACAGCACAGCATAGCACAGCACAGTATAGCATAGCATAGCACAGCATAGCATTGCACCTCGCCGCACTGCACAGCAGCCCCGCGCCCCCCGGGATCTGCGGGTGGGGGCGGGCGGCCCCCCTCCCCTCCCCTGCCTCCCCGCCCCTGCCCTGCATTGGCTGCGGGCGGCTGACGGGCAGCAGGGGAGGCCCCAGTCAGCCGGCCGCGGAGGGGCATGCCTGCACTGGGGGTCCGGCTGTGCCGAACCGAGCCGTGCCCAGGGCTGCCGAGCGGAGCTCAGCGCCGAGATGGGAGTGGAGATCGAGACCATCTCTCCGGGAGACGGTACGTGCCGCAACGGGGAACGGGCGGAGGGCAGACCTGCGGGGCGGGGGGCGGCGGTGCCCGGCTGTGGGGGCTCCCGTCGGGCGGAGCTCCGGCACCGGGAGGCAGCCGTGCCCGGAGCGCCGGGTTGCGGGGGGGGGGGGGGGGGCGGCGAGGGGATTTTCTTCTGGCATCCGCCGACAGCTGCACGATGCCGAGCTGTGGCGGTAACTGGGGCTCGTGAGGCCGGCACCGCCCCGCCTCAAACTTTGCCCGGCGCTCTGCCGGCTCTCCCGGGGGCGGGCGGCCATTTGGGGCAGCATCCATCCCTCCTCCGGAGCCGGTACCCGGCTGGGAGCGGCATCGCCCTTGCAGAGCCGCGCTCAGGCTGCTCTGTCGTTTCCTAGCTCTGCTTTTTGTTATTTCTACGAGACCGCAGCCCCTAAGGTGCCACCATCCCCATCCGTCTCAAGCCCACATTCACCCTCGGCTCGACGCAATTCGCTGAAGTCCGTCCCGGTGTAACTTTCTCGGCCCGTTCTCGCTGCTTCCTCCATGTGTGCCTTTAAACTGCCCTCTCATTCCGTGCTCTTATCTCTGGATGGGCGCACAGGTGTGAGATCTGAACGCCGTGTGGGCACCGTGGGGCTCCGAGTGCAGCACTACGTGTGAGCTCTTACATCTTTGGAAACCGGCTGCTATCCCAAATAAGGAGATATTGAACATTTCTCTCGGTTGTCTGTTGCACTACAGCTGGAGGGGCTGCAGATGCATGCAGGCTGCTGCTCAGGGTGTTCGATGATGCTCGGGAGCACCATCTTCTCCACTGCGTGATACGGCTCTCTGCGTTGGCCTGTTCCCCTGCTACTTGCTTAGTGGTTTGGGCACACGAGTCCTGAATGCACAGCTTGTGTTGTTAGCTGATGTACACAATATTTTGCATAACTTGCTCTCATGTTAAGACAGACTGAGGAGGCCAAAGAACCAAGTAAGATACGAACAAGCCTTAGTTTCTATTTGAATCCCTATTTTCTAGCTTTATGACAATGTTCATTAATCATTTGTCTCATTTATACTTCCTAAGTTCTTGAGTCTCCCCTTGCTGGCCCTCCCCTGGCCAGCACTGCTTTTGAGATTAAGGTTAGCTGAGCCAGTGTGCAGACAGCACCTCTATGAGCCCAGCAGTTCTTCCCCCAGCCTGCAGTACTTGGAGCAGGTAACATGAAAACAGTAATTCCATTTTTCATTAAGGAAATGAGGCAAACCTTCTTTTCCTTTTGGGATGAATGTTTTAGGGGGAGCTGCCAGGCTCACATAAGGATTCAGCATCTCCCTGCTCTACCATAGCGCAATACTACAACATTAACATTAGCGACTGAAGGAGCTGGGGCTGTTCAGTCTGGGGAAAAGGAGGCTGAGGGGAGACCTGATTGCTCTCTTCCAATATCTGAAAGGTGCTTACAGCAGAGCAGGGCTGGTCTCTTCTCACTGGTGACAGGATGAGGGGAAATGGCCTCAAGTTGTGCCAGGGTCAGTTTAGGTTGGATATCAGGAAGCACTTCTTTACAGAAAGGGCTGTTAAGCACTGCAATAGGCTGCCCAGGGAATACAGATGGATTTTTTTTTTAAATTTATTTTATTTTATTTTTTTTTACAATGTCAAACTAAGGCTTTATTTGAAAAAATAATGACAAAGACATTCTGAGAATTTTCAAGTTGCAATCCACGAAGTTTTGACAGTCTTTTTGCATGTTGGGAATGTAAATGCATACTATGCGCACACAGATACAGGGAAAGTTAACTTAGTGTGAGTAAAACAAGATTTGGTCTAACAGCTTAGCCAAGCTGGAACGTTCTGCCCATACCCTACCAGTTCCTGCCCCTTGTATCAGTGGTTTGGTAAGACACAAATCTCACTCCGGCATTTTCTTCTTGAAATACACACCTGTGTAGTTACAGGGATCAAAGATAAAATGTACAATAACCTGTTATCACTTTAACAGGACGGACGTTCCCAAAGAAGGGGCAGACATGTGTGGTGCACTACACAGGTAAGGCATGTTCTGGTTTTTGTGTCCGTGCCAGCTGAGTTATGCCCAGGAGCGTTGGATCAGTTCAGTCGTGGCTGTTGGATTCTTTGCTTTGTGCTGCCATTCATAATCGATTTAATTGTGTTGTGATGGATTTCCTGAAGGTTTGACTTGTAGTTCAGGCTGCAATATCTAGATAGTGTGCTAGTGAATTTGTCAGGAGTGGTGTTTAGTGGGGACAAGTTGACAGATGAATCTGCAGACCCGATTCTTTAAGTCATTCCACCAGCAAATGAAATCAAGCATGAAGCAGTGCAAATGCCAGCTTTGTATTTTTTCCAGTCTCTGATCTTGATACAGACAATTAACGATTGTTTATATCTTAAAAGAATCTGTGTATTGGCAGTGGAACTCATTGCAGTCTGAAGAGATCAATTCAAGGGCTGGTTAACACCTGCTTTATGGGCACGTGTGGATCTTAAGCGGTGAGTTAGCTGATGGAGCTGCTTATGCTGCACCTTTGCACAGAGGAAAAATGTCCTTTAAATCAGTTTGCAATGTTGTCTTTATGTCAATTATGTCAATGTTTTTAGTTACGTAAATCGTCCAAAAAAGACTTCTGCAGCCTGAGCCCTGAGTTGTGGTGTTCACATCGAGAGCTGCCATTTCATGAGGTCTTTTCCTTGGAATGCAAAACATCGCTATTTTCACTGGATATAATTAATGAAGTTATGTATATTTATATATAAATATACAACGTTTATATTTCCGAGACGCTTTTTAACATAGTTTCAATAATCTCTCTCCTCAGAGTGAGCACAGTTAGCACACCAGCTTAGGATATGAGGAGTCAGGGTTTGCTCTTGTATGCACTTATATATTCAGAGTAATTTTATGTAGGGTTTCTAATGTGAATTAGAATAGTGGGGAAGTTGAACACATGGATCTCCCATGCCAGTCTCAGCTCTTGCAGACATTTCCCTGCACTTTAGATCTGAGAATAGGTGTTTTGAAACTATTTTTGTGAAGGTGCTGAAAGATACGTTTCTGTTCCAGCCCCAAATTCAGAAGTTTTCCTGAAACAAAATTGTCACCTCCCACCTCCAGTTGGATTTAGACATGTGAATGTCAGAGGTGAAAGAGGCAAAGAATGCAGAGGTGGCAGTGTGTAGAGGTGGTGGCAATGGTCTCTGGCAGCCACAGAGTGCAGTTCTGCTGGGTAACTTCAGAGGGAGTGCAAGCAATGAATGTGGGAAGAGAACAAGGTGCTGCATGCTGCTCATGGCGTTAGACAGATGTTTTAGTTGAGGCTTTCAGAAGTTGGCTTTTGACACAGAAGACTTTATGAAAACTCATTAAATCAATCCCCAGACTAAACTGTGCTTCCTCCAAGTATGTTGCTCTTGGTGCTGTGCTCTCTAACTCCCAGATTAGAACAATGTCAGATGAAACTCACAGTCTCACTTTCAATGCTGTAATGCTGTTCAAGCTGTCTTTGGTAGCAGTATCTTTAAAGGGAACCCGTAAATAATGTATAAGGTGCTTCCTTCCAATGGACTGCAAAATATTAGGCCTCTTCTTGGATGTAACTAGAGATAGGATGAGAGACGATGGCCTCAAGTTGTGCCAGGGGAGGTTCATGTTGGATGTTAGGAAAAATTTGTTCTCATGAAGAGTGGTGATGCAGTGGCACAGCTGCACAGGAGGTAGTGGGGTCACCAAACCTGGAGGCGGTCCAGAACTGTGGGGATGTGGCACTGAGGGACACAGTGGGCACGGTGGGGTGGGTTGGGGTTGGACTTGAGGATCTTAGAGGTCTTTTCCAGCCTTCGTGATTCTCTGATTCCATGTGGGAAAATATGAAATATAAATGTTAAGTTTTAATTAAAATGACTTTATCTGAATGCGACGTGACTTTGTACAGTTGTCCAGGTATGTCTGGGATTCATCTTGAAATGATCTGTCTTATTTGTGTGATCTCATTAGGCACCCTGGTCCTTCATGTTTATCCTCAGCACATTCGTAGCAGTTCTGTTTTTTTACCAGGCAGGTAGCAAAGTTCCAGAGCAAAGTTCTGGAGAGATATCCAGAAAAACAGCAGCAAAGGGGCACAGGAGCCATGGGCAAGAGGGTGACAGACTGGTTCAGGCACTTGTGAGAGAGCTGGAGGAGTTGTACTGCATTCCATAGGATTCGTTCTGTACTTCTTTTAGCCCTTGATTTTCCCACAGAGTGGTGCATCATTTTGACAACTTGGTTGGTCACATATCTTCTTGCTTTGCCCCTCACCGTTCCCATACCAGTGCATATATTACAGTGATGCAGCTCCTTGGCATGCAGTTGGTTCCTTGCTTCCCTGAAAGGTTATTTTATTTTGAGCAGACTTAAGAAAGAACATTGTCTGTTTGCTAGTTATTCATGCTTTGAGAATTCCCAGCAAGGAGACCAAGAGGGGGCTTAAGTTATGAATTTCCAATGAGAAATGCTCCCTTCCTTGAAGCATTCCAGGCCAGGCTGGATGGGGCTGCGAGCGAATTGGTCTAGACGGAGGTGACCCTGCCTACAGCAGGGGCTTGGAAGGAGATGGTCTTAAAGGTCCCTTCCAACCCAAACCATTCTGTGATTCTATGAGAGTCGAATAAGAAAGTGGGCTGTGGGCTCTATTTTGCCTTACTTCCTCATCTTGCCTTCCCTCGAGTCCCATAGATGCCCGTTTCCCATGGCATGAGGAGTGTTGGCAGAGAGAGCGTGGGCAGGAGCAGACTACTGCTGCAAGAGTGAAAGGCCTGTGGGTTGATTCCAAAACACATCTGGGATAAAGGGTTTTAGGAGCAAGCTGTCTCTGTGAGTTTTCCTGACAATCCATCTGCAGCAGGTGAGAGGCTGAGCATCCCAGTGCTTTGCAGCAAATGTCCAGAGAGGACCACAGTCTGCTATCCTCCATTTTGGCAGAGCTTCAGAGTCCTGGCTGGTCACCTTCTGTATTGTTTGATTCGTGCACCTTCAAGGTAGAGATTCAACAAGGGAGATTCTAGTCTGACAGCCTGAGAAGGAGGAAGTGAGAACTGGAATCTCCTCCAGATGAGGGAGAACTATGAGTTTTTACACTTCTGCCAGCGCTTCAGCTATCAGGCTGTTACATGCAGCAGCTTTGCCTCTTTCTCTCCTTTTCCAATTAGATGCATAACCCCAGAAGCAGGCATTGTGCTCTGACTCACATTCTGATGCCTCAATGAACAAGACTAAGTTCCAGTGGCAGCAGGAGGTAAGGTGCGACTTCATTAGGGAAGAGATTAGGGAACATCTCTTCTAATATTTAAGCAAATATTTTTTTTTCTTCCTCCCCTAGGAGTAACTCCTGGCTGTGTTCAATTAGAGCAGGATTTTTGGATTACCCTTCAGGAGTACCTAATTGCCCTTCCATAAGGCGCCTTACAGCCTAACTTGGTACTGTAAATCACCAGCTAATTTTTCAGCTTGGCACAGCCTTAGTTAAGAACACAAATAGATTATTAGATAGGAAGACTGAGAGAGCATATGAAACCTGGTCCTGATCTTTTTCCGTGACAAGAATATGATCAGATCCCCATATCTTTGTTAAGAAATATAGTTAACAGAACCACTTTTTCTGATCATCCAGCATCAACGTTGTCTGAAAAGCAACCTGACACAGCAAAGTAATGAGATTAGTGGATATGGCAGTGAGTTGGCACCGAAATGCACTTCCAGCAGCGATGGTTTATGTCATGCTTTTGTCATAGATTTCCTTGAGCAAGCTTCTGAAAGCTTTTGGCAGTCTGCTCACTCCTTCTGTTTTCTGTCTTCAAAGTGATGGCCATACTTTGTCTGCCTTGTGCAGATAGATTGCCAGCAATTTGGGGTATGGGCTGCCTCCATCCCCGTGCCTAATGTAATGGCCTCCTAATCTTGATTGGGTCTTCGGGTTATGTTGCGGCAGTGATAGCACTGCCAGTAAACAAATTACAGTATCATTAGTCCTGGAGTGTATCAACAGAGCCGAGCCATTTGCTGTAGTTTTCTTTCCTGTTATTTTTAAATTTGTTGACTCTGGGAGGAGGAATCAGCAGTGCTGAATTTTCGAAGGTTGGTGAAGATGATGCAGCCTGTGGCTTTTGCTGAGAAACAGCCCTGAAAGTGACAGAATCTTTGCTGAGCTGCTGAGTGCTCTGACTATGTGGTCAAACCTTCATCCTGGGAAGGTGATTTCTGGCCTTCCTGTTCTTGGTGGTATCCCCTCAAATAAGATTTGTGTGCATAGCTCCTCACCTGCAACTTTTCAATCATTATTCATAGAATCATAGACTGGCCTGGGTTGCAAAGGCCCACAGTGCTCATCCAGTTCCAACCCCCTGCTGTGTGCAGGTCACCAACCAGCAGACCAGGCTGCCCAGAGCCACATCCAGCCTGGCCTTGAATGCCTGCAGGGATGGGGCATCCACAGCCTCCTTGGGCAACCTGTTCCAGTGCCTCACCACCCTCTGGGGGAAAAACTTCCTTCTAATATCTAACCTAAACCTCCCTTGTCTCAGTTTGAAAACATTCCCCCTTGTCCTATCACCATCCACCCTCATAAACAGCTGTTCTCCTTCCTGAGCTGACATTCTCTGGTAGTCTGTAGTAAAGGTGAATTCATGACCTTGTCATTGTCCTCCTAGCCCACATGTACCTCTGTGGTAATACAATTACCCTCTTAAAGAAGAAACTGGATGTTCAGCATCTGTAGTGTGCTGCAACAGATTTCGTGGAGTAAGACCATCAAGGCATATTAAATCCTTAATTATTAAACCAAACTTCTATAAAAGAAGGTTTTCCTTGGACTTCTTAGGTCCAGGCAATGACCACAAAATTACATAAATACTAAGAAATTGATTTATGTTATTCTCTATTCGAGTGTTAGAATACTACTTCGTTTATTTCAGATATGCTGTACAGATGGATTCTGTCTTAGGAAGCAGAACAAAAGATGACTTGTTCTTTTCCTAACCATCTGGGGACAGACTCGGATCATCTTCTTTTTTCCATGTGTTACCAAATTGCTTTGTGTTATTTATTTTTGTTTCTTCAGCTTTGCCAGTGCTGCGATGCTGTGTTATGCTTGCATCCGTGTAGTAGAAAGCCTTTTCTTTTTAATACCTTTTTTAATAACAAAAGCAGACTACATAGATTTATAGAACATGCCTGATTTACTGTGATGTGAAATGCATCTTCATTTAACTCGGTACAAACATAATGCAATTCCTTTGCAATAACACTTGCCAAAAAGAAAAAAGATCTGCCTATATTTCCTGGATCGAAATCAACCCAGTGTAAAGCGTATGCAGTAATAGCCAGACATTTGCCAAAATGCTCTCCAAGAGACTGATGTAAATCCAGAATAACACCACAGAGTGTCATATACTTGTCTATGCACCTAAGTATCTGTATGGCTGGTGTACACCAGCTTAGTGTGGGAGTGCTTTGTGCCAGGTGAGCACAGGGCTGTGCATGGTCCCATGTTCTGAAAAATCCCTGCGACTTCCATGAGACCCAGAGAGATCTGTGAGGAAATGACAGAAGAAATTCAATCAAAATTATGTGCCTCCAGAAAAACTGGCTTGGTGATTTTGGAAGAGAATAATGAACAACAAAGATAGCAATTAGAGCTATTATTAAGAATAACTGTATTTTAACAGACATTATCATTGAGTCTTGAATTAGAGCCAGCTAAATCTTGCTTACCTAGAAAGAACGTAATTGTTTTATCGAGCACGTTCACAAGATGCATTCTTCCTGGAGAGTGAGATGTCTGTCCATCCTTTGGGGCCTGCCAGTGCCTGGAATTTTTTGACTTGAAGCAATCTCTCCAAATTGCCCTGGTTTAAAAGATGAAAGCCTTTCACGTCTTTAAAGATCTTTGTGACAGCTGAGCACTTAAAAACATGTTGCTTTTTTTTCTTCAGTGAATCATAACTGCAAGAAGTAGGTTTGACTCTTCAGGAAAGAACACGTTCTTTTGAAGTCCCGCAGACATGATTTGCAAGTCTTAAAGCTATTGATAAAAGGAGTAAAATGTTCATCTTTGCTTATTTATTGCAGATTGGTTACCTTTGGAAATACTTCAGTGGCACATTCAGGCGATCGGTGTCCTGAAGCAGGAGTTGGAGGAGGGCAGATTTCTCTGGAGCATTTTGCTGCCAGCCTTGTGGCTGCTCCCAGACGTATTACTTGCACCTTCAGTTTTGCAATTTGCCAGGGAAAGGGCCCTGCCTCCCAGTATGGTCTTGAAATTAATGCTTGCGAGTGCTGTGAGGTTGTCTATAAGAAGAGAATATTGATGTGAAAAAATGGTTTGATGGAGGAGGGGAAAAAAAAAAAAAAGATTCCACCATTTATGAGAAGAATGTGGTAGCTTCAGCAGTTAAACTGGTGGGTTTAAACTGATCATATCGGATTGTTGCATGGCAGAAAAGGATTGGCATAGTAACCATAGCCTCATGCTTCCCGGTCCCTCCTCTGCTCTGAACATGTACTGTGCCCATTGGTTTCAAGGAAATTCCTTGCACTATTGGATGCTATTTAATATGGGTTCATAAACAGCTTGGAATTATCCACTGCATTCTTGCAGGCAACCTCAGCAGCACAGCTATGTTTTCATAGAATCATAGGATGGCGTGGGTTGGAAGGGACCTTAAAGATCATTGTGCTCCAACATTCCTGCCTTAGGTTGGTTGCTCTCCAGAAGCTCAGGCTGCTCAGCCTGGCCCTGAGCACCTCCAGGGATGGGGCATCCACAGCTTCTTTGGGCAGCAGTGCCAGGGCCTCACTGCCCTCTGAGTAAGATTTTTTTTTCCTAACATCTGATCTAAATCTGCCCTTTTATGGCTTAAAACCATTCCCCCTTGCCCTATCACTATGAGACCATGTGAAAAGTCCCTCTTTTTACAAGTTTCTCTCAAGTTCTGGAAGGCTGCAATGAGTTTTCCCTGGAGCCATCTCTTCTCCAAGCTAAACAAGCCCAACTCCCTCAACCTTTCCTCAAAGCACAGGTGCCCCAGCCATTTATTCATCTTAGTGGCCGTCCTCTGGGCCAAATCCAACAGCTTTGCATCCTTGTTGTATGGCGGGGAGAGACCTGAACGCAGTATTCCAGATGGGGCCTCTCAAAGACATAATAGAGGGGGGCAATCACCTCCCTGCCCCTCTGCCACCCCTCTGTTGTTACAGCCCAGGGTTCTGTTGGTTGCAGAGTACAGGCTGTAAAGAGACTTGTTCAAGAGACCATGCACAGGTGCTTTCCTCCCTGACAGGCACTCTTCTATCACTATGAGAGAAGCTGAATAACTTTGAGACTGCTGGTTTCTGTGTTGGAGCACACACCAAACTCTATAGGATTTCTCTTCATGGACGCACTGTAATATGCTCTGTTCCTGCTGTGCACAGAAATGAAATTGCTAGCAAATCAGATTGCATAGTGTAACAAAACTAGTACTGCAGAGCATCAAGTTCTTAAACTCACAGTACTTGTAAACAATTCTGTCTTTAAAAAAAATTGCTATTTTCAAACAAAATATTTTTGCCCCATCCTCTTCATGTGAAGACGACGCAGAGATGTAGGAAATCTTGGGAGGGGAAATGAGTAAATGCATACAATTAATGCAGTTGGTGCTGGTTGACCCAGCTTGAGCTGTTCATGGTTCTTTCTAAAAATGGGAAAATGCAATGCCTAATTCAGTGGAAACAGCAGGACTGCACCGTTTGGTCAGGCATTGGAACAGGCTGCTCAGGGAGGTGGTGAGATCACAGTGCCTGGAGGTGTTCAGGGACCGTGGAGATGTGGCACTGATGGGCATGGTCAGTGGAATGGTGGGGTGGGTTGGGGTTGGACTGGATGATCGTAGAAGTCTTTTCCAACCTAAATGTTTCAATGATTCGTGCTTATTTTCAGTGATCCCAGTGTACAATGCTGCCTTACAGCTCATGTATATATCCAATGACCAGGGCCTGAAAAGTTTGCATCAGCTCTTGATAATTAGAATTCCAGATCCTCACAAGGCTGAGATTGAAATTATTTTGCACAATTTATTAGAAAACAAAGAATTCTTCAAAAAATTGTTGGATAGTGGACTAAATAGTTGGTTCCTGTAAATGGACAAATGGTTACAGCGTAATTAAATGAGAAACTCTATCAGCTGGCAACATTGATAGGCTTGTCTCCCTTTATTGACAAAATAGACCTGACATCACCGTATTTACCTAATTAAGAAGTCTAAATTGAGAGCTTAGTTACCTTATGCTACCTAAATATTTAGCCTTTGGACGTGCCTCTCTCTGTCTCAATTAGATAAAGAGCTTAATCAGGTTCCTAAGCCAGACAGCTCAGCCAGGCAGGGCTTATGGAAGGGGTGGTAATTTTAATTAGACAACATGCAGTGTCATCGCTGAGTGGGGGGCAAACAGCACCCACACTTTGGGTGGCACACACTGGGCTGCCGCATGGCCAAAGCCATGTGCAGGTTGCTGATGATCTGAGCTGTACAGGCTGCAGTCTGATGGAGGATCACTGCCCAGGAGCTCGTGGGGTGCGATGGATCAGGAGGCCAGAGAGGAGCCCCACGCCACTGCAGGAAGCAGCAATTGGGTGTTGGCATGAGTTCTGCTGAGCCTCACTGAACCAACGCCAGGGCCCTGCCAAGCGGGCTCAGTATTGAAAGCAGCATCTCACAATGGAGATATATTGTTTAGGTTCACTTACTCCAGGGCACTGTAAATCTTACTTAATCTTCTTCACGAGCCTGCTGGCTGCAGAAGTTTGTACTCCCTCCAGTGCAGATGACATGGCCACAACGGTGGGTCCTTGTCAGTGGGGCAGCAATAGGTCCAGGCGGTCAGTGGAGTCCTCCAGCTCCTATCCGACATCCCAGGGCTCCTAAAACTCAGTGTTGCAGCGCTGACTTGTAACTCTCCCTTTGTTCCTGTGCATGGTATTCCAAGTCTGGTTTCCTCCAGACCTTTCCTGGTAATCCTGTGTAGTTTCTGGCTCTCGCCAATGTCTTGCTGCTCTAAATCCCTTAGCCAATGTGGCTACATTGATTTACCAAGATTGACCTCTTCTACATGAAGAATTCTTCTAATTGAAGAATTTTGTTTTGGAAAGGGTGAATTCTTCTTGGAAAGAGACTAACCTAATGCTTTATTCCGATCCTGTGGCTGCTGTATGCAGTGTTATAGGGACACATTGGTTGTCTGCTTTTAAATGACCAAAGTGATAATGCTATTTCTGCTACATTAATCACAGAATCATAGAATGGCCTGAGTTGCAAAGGCCCACAGTGCTCATCCAGTTCCAACCCCCTGCTGTGTGCAGGGTCACCAACCAGCAGACCAGGCTGCCCAGAGCCACATCCAGCCTGGCCTTGAATACCTGCAGGGATGGGGCATCCACAGCCTCCTTGGGCAACCTGTCCCAGTGCCTCACCACCCTCTGGCTTTCTTTTTTAACTTTAGGAAACTCACAAAACAATAACAAAGGTGATCATTCAGAAAATAGGCTGTGCTGCTACATAGGGATTGTAGTTACAGTAATTTAGATTTTCATTCTTCTCCATGAGTAAGTTTCTCCTTATGCTACAGGCAGGATTTCCAATAGAAGGGGAAGGTTTGGCACTTTGGGAGGTGAAATTTACCAATATCTGGGACACATGAAAGAAAACAGAAGGTGAGTCACACAGTTCCTGAGACGTTCCTGAAGCATCACCATGATGTATTGCCATTTCCAGACTGGGATGCATAATTTTCAGCCTGAAGAATTGGAGAGATTTTTTGTTGCTGTTGCTGCAAAAGCTGTAATTTTGGTTGAAAAAGCTTTTCCCACAAGTTTTATTTTGAAGGTTGACTATCTGAGACTAAAATTCATAGGCTAACTGCCAAGTCTATATTGGTTTGAGCTGAAGTGTTGGATATTAACAGAAGTATGTGGCAGAATTTAAAGCTGTGGAGCTGAATTTTACAGCTCAGACTCCAATTCAGATCACAACTAAACATGTCTCAATGGGTTCTTCCTATTTTCACTGTAGGATAAGAATATTTTTTCTTATTAAGGGGTTATTCTGTCTGACCCTACTGTAACCCTTCTCTGTCTTTCTTGCTTGAAAGTTATACTGCATGATGGTCAGGTTCCTACTGTCATGCACCATGTTATGAGCATCAATCCATGGCGTTTGCAGGTATGGTAACTGACTGCTATGCAATCATGCTTTAATTACAGAGTAAAAGCAGAATTACATGCAGTGTTTTTGCAGTATGAAACTGTTCTCCCTTTTAATGGAAGAGAGTAGAACGGTGATCACAATGACTTTAACCCTTGGGAGTCTTCCTATTCCATGTTATGGATGGAGAAGAGCAGGCTTTTCCACAGGGCTTGGCAGCCTGACCTTGGCTTCAGCTTGAGGTCCCTGTTTGGCAGTGTCTCTCCACTGACAAGGACAGGAGATGCTCCTCTGTCACACTGCTCTGTGACTTGCTCTCCCAGCCCCTCTGTGCCCAACTGTGGCTAGCTGGCAACAACTCTATAACAGCACTGACTGCATCTGTCCCACCCTCCAAGGGAAATTTCTGAGTGCCCAGCCAGCCCCATCAGATAGCTTTCTGCTTATGCTTTGCTTTCCATTTTCTTCTGCTGTCATTTGCACCTTGTCTTCAGCCAAATAAATAGCAAGGGCAGCTTCACAGCTCCTGCCCTGTTCCTTAAGTCACTCAGCAGCGCTTCTGCACAGCACAGCTGAGAGCTATCATCTCGCTGGGGCTGAGCCCCTTTTGCAGTGTCCTGCCTTTTCCTGGCTTCCACTCAGAAGTCATGGCCTTGTATCCAAACCCTGAGGACTTCTGAGGCTGTAACTGCAAGAAGAGATGTTGTAAGGGCAGTGAATCAGATTGGAAATGCTTTGTTCAAAAATTACACTTTTGCTGTTAAGACTTATTCCATGTGAAGCCTTTTATGCAGCTTACCTCCTTTTCAACACTGATTCAGATTCCTGGCTGGGAACGTAGGAGTGTTAGACACTTCCAAGTCAAATGCAAATTCATGCTTGATACCATCATAAAGAACTGCCGTTATTAAACCCCTGTGGACGATTTTTAAAGTTGAATCTGATCAAAATTCTATACCCTTCACTCATAAATCGCTTTGGAAAGGGAAAAGTATTGTTTACTCCTCTGTAAAAGACAGGAAAATTCAGGAGGGAAATGATTTATCCGGGGAACACACCAAGCCTTTGATAACAGGGGACAGAAATTTATTTCAAGTCCTTATCTGTTATGTTTTCCACTAGGCTGTATCGACTCTGGAAGAACTGTTTTTCTCCAGACCTAAAACTTGCTTAACTTTTGAGAACAAACTATAGATAAATGTTAGAAAATCACAAAGTACTGTGGTTTTTTATTAGATTCTCTGTCTTTCTCTAACCAATGCTCATTTCATTGGTTTTATAAGCATTGTAAACAGATAAAGGGCTCAACCCTTTCTTGCTGTACAGAATAATAGGGGATGTGATGCTAACATTATTCTTTTTTTTTTTTTTTCCCCAGTAAAGAAACTAAAGCTTGCCATACATTGATTTGATAAAACTGTAGAGCCATTTTGAAGGGGTTTCATAAGGAGAGCACCTCTCCTGTGAAGAAAGGTTGAGGGAACTGGGCTTGTTTAGCTTGGAGAAGAGAAAGCTTCGGGGAGACTTCATTGTGGCCTTCCAGTACTTGATGGGAGGGCTGGAGGAGGGGGAACGGCTGTTTGTGAGGATGGATGGTGATGGACAAGGGGGAATGGTTTTAAACTGAGACAGGGGAGGTTTAGGTTGGATCTTAGGAGGAAGTTTTTCCCCCAGAGGGTGATGAGGCACTGGAACAGGTTGCCCAAGGAGGCTGTGGATGCCCCATCCCTGCAGGCATTCAAGGCCAGGCTGGATGTGGCTCTGGGCAGCCTGGGCTGCTGGTTGGTGACCTGCACACAGCAGGGGGTTGGAACTGGATGAGCATTGTGCTCCTTTTCAACCTACCCCATTCTGTGATTCTGTGATTTGCTATCATGGCACATTCAAAACTGTTCTTCAGATGCACAAGTTTATATAAAGTGTTTGGGAAAACAGCATCAAACAAAGAAGGTGGGACCCAAGAGAGCTGAAAATTCAGATGTCAGAGGGAACAGAGAACTGAGAAATGCTTTGCTGTGCTGGAAGTATGCATTTAAATGAATACACAATGAAATGTTGAGTCCTGAGAATGCAGGATTCTTCCCTGCAGGAATATGGGCAGAAAGATTGACTGAGTGCAAAATTCCTCCGTACAGCAATGGAGTCATAAGACCTGTAATCTTCCTGTTATTTAGTCCATCCCTGTAGGACTCTTCCTGTTATTTAGTCCCACCCTTGTAGGACTCCATGTGTAGAGCACGTAGCATTTAAATGATGACAGCTGTATTAGGGAGTACTGCACATAGTTATCCCACTGTGTTAATAAAGGAGCAAGATAAGAATAACTACCAGTCTTCAGTGTTTCCCACGTTTATTTTAGTTCTCAGACACCTCTGTACATTTTGTGGACAAGTAGCTGAGTTGAAAAAAGTGGGGAGACCACGACAATGGTTATCTTAGCTCTTGTTTTCCTTTGAGAAACTGATGTACAACACAGACCGAGAGGGTGTCAGCTGATAAAAGCCAGGCTGATGTGAAGTGTTCTTTGGATTTGATGTCATGTCAAGGAGCCCAGAGAAACTAGATGGTGTCTGGAAGCACAAGGAATGAGTGAATGAATGAATGAATGAATGAATGAATGTCCCCTTTCCACTGCACCCTCCTGCTGGCCTGGGCTCTTATTATACACAGGAGCCCTTATTTTTCCTCAACATATTGAGGTTATAATAGACTCTTACAAAAAAAAGTTAGCTTACTGCACAGTTAGATATAATTTTACCTTCATGTTTCATTGAATTACTTTACATATCTTTGGAATTTTTAACTTAATATTCATAGAACTGTAAAGTCCCAGAAGGGTTTGAGTTGGATGGGACCTTAAAGCCCATCCTTTTCCACCCTCCTGCCATCTGCAGGGGTTCCTCCCACCTAAAACAGGTTGCCCAAAGCTGCATCCATCCTAGCCTTGGGCACTGCCAGTGATGGGGCATCCACAAGTTATCTGGGCTGCGTGTCCTGGGGTTTGTCTTCTGTCTGTGTGAAGAATTTCTTCCTAATATCTAATGTAAACTGCCTTCATAAAACAGGTGCTCCAGCCCTCTGATCATGCTTGTTGCACTTCGTGCTTTGTTCAGTACTATGCAAGTTCTAATATAGATTTCAGTGTTAACTGTGAAGCTTCTTAGCACGTTCAAGCAGTACATCAAGGGCTGGAGCACCTCTCCTACAAAGACAGGCTGAAGGAACTGGGCTTGTTCAGCCTGGAAGAGAGATGGCTGTGGGGACATCACATTTTGACCTTCCAGTATTTAAAGGGAGTTTATAAACATGAGAGAAATCAACTTTTTACACAGGTAGATAGAGGACAGAGGGGAATGGTTGTAAACTAATGGAATGGAGATCTAAATTAGATGTCGGGGATGTTCTTTACTTAGAGAGTGGTGAGGTGCTGGAACAGATTGCCCAAAGAGGTTGTGGATGCCCCATCCCAGGAGGTGTGGAAGGCCAGGTTGGACGGGCCCCTGGGCAATCTGATCTAGCACTTGGTCTAGTGGTTGGCAACCCTGCCTGTGACAGGGGCACTGGGACTTGATGATCCTTCAGGTCCCTTCCAACCCAAGCCCATTCTGTGATTCTATGATCATGCAATGGGACTGCTGCTTGTTTTCTCATTGCCTCTTCAGAGGGAGAGGTGTGTGCTATGAAGTGTTTTTAATCCATGCAAAGTGTTAATCTAAACCGAATTTCAGACTGGGTTCCTTAATGCAGACCAAACTTCACTCTTAAAAACTTAACAGCCCTGCATTTCCAAGAAGTTCTTATCTGCATCTCAGTTCTGTAGCTTATTTGTAATTAGCCAGAAATGAAGTAAAGTGGGAGGAAAAGGGGACTGGAAGACATGAGTGTCTCAAGCAGTGCCCTAGGAATGTGCTACACTCATCTTGCCACTGCTCCCCCTCAGGTAAATCACCTGGCTGTCCTTCCTTGTTTGGAGTATCACAGAATCAGCAATCACAGAAACAGGAACTTGACACAGGAAGAAGAGGTTGGATGCAGGGCAATCAGTTTCACAAGTATTTTGTGCAAGTAAATTGAAAACTGTGTAAGCTCCGCAAGGCTTTGTGTTAGTAAATTAAAAACTATGTAAACTTTGTAAGGCTTGGGGCAATAAAGAATGAGGTCATTGAGTAAGAGCAAAGCTTAGAAGAAGAATCACCAGGCTGGCAATTACAAACAGCAGTCTTTCTGCCCTCCACATTCCTCAACTCACGCACCCCTGCTCCCATGAGGCTGTTTTGACTTTGGGGCAGAACTGTCCTACCTGAATTAACAGAGAAACAAAGTAGGAGAAAGTTTGACAATGTGTAGTACCGCATTTCTTCTTTTAATTCAGCCCTTCCAACGGAATTAGAGACCTAATTTTAGGTAGTATCGAGGTAAATGTCAAGTCAGAGAGGACAGCCTATTCTTCTGCTGTCACTGGAGTCAGGGGGCATCAGTGAGAGCGTGTTACGCTTCTACTTAAAAAAACAACCAAGAAACCCCATGAGTGCACTCTGCATTTGCAGATGCTGCTTGTAGTATAGCACGACGGACTCCCAATAGGTTCCAGGGATGCTGGGATAAAGATATTTAGTTAATGTGAGGCTAAAACAGGGCTGGCCAGAGCCATCTCTTGTGCTTTTGCACTGCTCTTTTCTGTGCACAGACACTTAGGGGGCTGCAACATGAGCTGGGCTAAGGATCTGACACGACATCTGGGACAGAATTATTGTTACTAATGTATTTATTAACACTGCATACATTGCTTTTTTTGGAGGACATAGTGCTGCCCTTCTACTGAGCGACTGCAAATTTAAAGCTTTATAATTAGCTTATTACCAGAAAATAAATCAATGTCACTAGCTGAGGATGCTTCTGAACATGACTTGCATAAACCTATCACTGAGGTGGATCCACCAGTTCTTGATCAAAGAACAGCGGCAGAATGAACGTGACAAGTCCTACCAGGGTGAAGGATTTAAAGATAAAGACCCTGAAATGCTGATCTTGCAGCCTAGGAGCTGCTGGTAAAATACTGGAACAGGTTGCCCAAGGAGGCTGTGGATCCCTGGAGGCATTCAAGGCCAGGCTGGATGTGGCTCTGGGCAGCCTGGTCTGCTGGTTGGTGACCCTGCACATAGCAGGGGTTGGAACTGGATGAGCATTGTGGGCCTTTTCAACTCAGCCCATTCTGTGATTCTGTAATTCTATGAAATGTTTAAGCTGAGTAAGAACTGACTCCATGACTACCCATGTGTATGAGGAAGAGACCTGGGGCCTTCTTACCATGAGAAGACACAATTCATACATGGTCTTCTACTGCTGCTTGCCAAAGTGGGAGAGAAACATCTCAGAGCAAGTTTTGGGTCTATGGATAGCAGTTGTTGTCAAGCTGGCTTTCCAAGATCAGGTATATGGACAACCAGACAATATCTACAGAGATATAAAGTTTTCCATCATGCTCTGCATGGGACTTGCAAAGTTTTCCATCATGCTCTGCATGGGACTTGCAATGCTTTGAGTAAGACATTGAAAAGGTAGAAAATAGATATGCCAGTGGATGTAACATTGGCTCTCTGAATAGGAGGCTTTCTGTTGGGTATTAAAATGGACTATAAGTGACATTGTAATAGTGGAAAAAGATATTAAAAAGGCCACAGATGATAAGAAGAAGTAAATGTTTCCTAAATAAGGGATCTCATCCAGTAGGCCATTGACACACAATAATAGGGATTACTACCTAAAATGGTCACAAGCAAATAATATACTTATTTCAGTTTCTGTGAAACCTTTTGCTCTTACACATAGGACATTATAAAGAATGTAGTCTGCACATATAGATAAGAGGATTTTGTCACAGAAGCAGCAACACTGAAAATATCCTGGAGAGTGGTAGCTGATTGTCAACTGAATACAAACTCCAAAGCAACTCTTATGCCAAAAAGTTGACTACAATCCGTGAACATATATGAACAGGAGCATGAGGAAAAGAGAGGAGGTTCAGGGCATCACACTGCTATGACTGTACTGAAAACAGGGGGTTCAGTTTTGTAATCCACAATTCAGGAAAGTAACCAGGGAAACTGCCTGACTATAAAATGCTCAGTTTGTTCAGAGGAGGTGAAGGGGTGTTACGGGGAACATGGGGAACAAAAGATTCATAGGATGATTAAATTGTTCTGTTAGTTCACCAAGGTATATTAAAATATCATGGCTGGAAAGTGATATTTTACAAGTTCACCTTAAAATAAGGCATTTGTTTGAACTGGAAATAATGGTTTATAATTGAGCATCAGTCAAGAACTGCAGTCAGTTCACCACCCCAAAACATACTTAAATCAGCACTAGTTCAAGCAGGAATTCTTTAGTGAAAATCCTACAGCTTACACTAAAGTAGGAAACCAAATGAAGAGATTGCAAGGATCGCTTCTAGTGTATAAGTGCAATAATTGATAGTTTTGTCATGTGTTTTGGAAGCATTGGTTGCACGGTCTTTTAATGCTCTTTGTCATATGTAGGTCATTCCTAAAAGTTTCAGACTGTTCCTGGATGCATGGCTTTTAGGGATGGGCTGACAATTAGTCTGACTTCTCCAATAATGCTAACATTGGAGCTTGAACTCATTTGCTTCCCGAGGCTTAATCAAGTCAATTATTTTTCCTTTATTGCATTTCATTTTTTTTGCTTCTCCAGAGAATTGATGTACTTTTCTGTATAGCGATGGAAGTAAACCACAAAATGGAGTTGATAAACGTTATTTGCTTTTTCAGCTTCTCCTTGGCTTTTAAAATGGTCAGAAAAACACATTGGTGAAATTTACTGGCAGCAGAGGACAGTCAGCACTTTGTGGGGGATGCTCTGTATCATGAACAATGAGCTGGTGCATAGCTCTAGAGCTATTTGCATTCTCGTGTATTCTGGTTACCAGCCTGCACCAAGCATCCTTAGAATTGGTCACTTCCCTAAAAAGAACTCAGAGAACATTGAAAAGTGATTCTGGACATTAGGAAGTAGCTGGACATTAAGAAGTATTACTTTTCAGAAAGGGTGGTCAGGCACTGGAATGGCTGCCCAGGGAGGTGGTGGAGTCACCGAGCCTGGGGGTGTTCAAGGAAAGGCTGGATGTTGTGTTGAGGGACGTGGTTTAGTGGGAGCTATTGGGAATAGGTGAACGGTTGGACTGGGTGATCTTTTAGGTCTTTTCCAACCTTGGTGATTCTATGATTGACAAAATGGTTAATCAATTCTAGGACATTGTATTACAAAATGGAAGCCATTTTATGTACACAGCCGGAGGGCTTAATTAAGTTTTTACCCCGCTTTGGGTGATATGATTTTTATTAGATATTTCTTCATGTGCATAAAAACCAAAATGATTGCATTGAAACAGATAGGTACATCATGTCAAGGTCCTTCTTCAGTGCAGAGATCACTCGGCAGAAACCTCTGCGCTGTAGATGTGGCCAAATCGTTCCGTTGGTAAGAACTGGTGAGCATTAGAAACCCCCAGTGTAAGACTGCAGCCACCACAGGAGGGGAGGCTCTGTGTCACCATCTGCAACGCACAGAAATATTTGCAGTTCAGAAGACTGACAAGCCAGCATGCTGCTCGGGGTAAAGAAAGCCATTTGCACAAATCCCCTTGCGGCGATCACGTCTCATTTAATTGACATCCCACCAGCTTGTTGTTTTGGGTTGGTTTTTGTTTTTTTTTTCCTACCTTTAAAACTTCATTTGGCTGAGCTTGCTGAAAAACCCTGTATTACCAAATTCTAACACTTCTGCTGTTTTTGGGGAGCTAATTTTAGCCTGGTGAAGCATTGTCCTGCCTTCAGTCCTGCCCTGTGCGTCACTGCATGCCCAGCCATGGGCTCCCGTGTGCTGTGGGCTGTATCACATTACCAGAAAACCCTGCGTTGGCAAACAGCTTTCACAGCTTATGCTGGTAAGCATACCTCAAGGACATCTGTGTATGTTAAAAATAACAGCCACAGGGCAGCAGGGCTATGGAGAGGTGCAGCAGAGACAAACGGAGCCACGATGTGATCGGGTGCATGGTTGTGCGGCTGGCAATGTTGAGTAGGAGAGGTGCAGGCCATGTAAGCCCGTGGAAATGCTAAACGTCTGCACGTCTTCCCCAGCATAGGCCTGCAGAATGAACAGTACAAAAAGTGTATTTCTTCCTTGTATTGAATCCCAAAGTATCTTTAGAACTATTGAAATATTGAGTTCTACTTTGGGGTGAGCACGAATATCTTAAAGTCCAGTCATAAAATGCAGCCTTGGGTATCAGTTTGGGTATCAGATTGTTCAATTGTTGTATTTTAAGTTGAAAATAATGCCTTTCTTGTATATTTTTAGAGGGAGGGGGCTAGCGATCAAACTAAATGTGCAACAATGTGTCTATGTGAAAGATCAGAGAATCATAGAATTGAGATGGAAAGGATCTTTGGAGGCCACGTGGTCCAATTCCCTGCAATGAGCAGCGACACCACAGCTCCATCAGTGCTCAGAGCCCATCCAGCCTGACCTTGAGTGTTTGTAGGGACATCCACCACCACTCTGGGCAACCTGTGCTAATGCTTCTCCACTCGTATTGTAAAAACCTTCCAGATATCCTATCTAAATCTCCCCTCCTTTAGATTGAAGCCATTCCCCCCTGTCCTGTTACAACAGACCCTCTTCCCTTTCTTCTTACATCCCCCTTTCAGGTACTGAAGGCTGCTCTCAGGGTTCCCTGCAGCCTTCTCTTCTCCAGGCTGAACAGCCCCAGCTCTCAGCCTGTCCCTGTAGGGGAGGAGTTCTATCTTGTGGATCAATTTTGTGTCTCTTATCTATAATGTCACGCATCGATAACTCTCAAATGCAAATCACAGAATCATAAGCATGAACCCACCAGTAAGCCCTGATTTTGCTGCTCACCAGTCATGTTTTGACTTCAGTGATTTTATTCTTCAAGTACATATTTGTCATTATTTTCAACACAATGCGACCATCCTTTATTTGTGTTACAGTAACCCCTAGAGTTCCCAGTGGAAGGTTTCATCATGCTACGTACAACTGACATAATAAGGGTCGTTTTATTTAGTGTCTGTGGTTCTCTGTACCCCAGTGCTCATGATTCATCATTTCTTTTGTCAGTGAATAGTGAGATAGTGAGCTAACAGGCTGACAAGGGCAGAAATAAATTTAGATTTACAATAACTGATGTGCCTTGTGAGCAGGTTCAGCTAAGGAGGACCTCCATCTGTTCGATGGGCATTGCTAGGTCAAAGCTGACTCAGAATTAGTATTTATGAATACTCTTTCAAAATGTAAGCATAAATAACGATAAATGTCTTACTAATACACACATTAACTGAAGGTTTCCACTTACCAGTATTTTTTTAAATCTCTATACGCTGGCATTGATAAGAATAATACTTTAAATATCATTGGCTCAGAATTATGGCGGCCTCTTGCGATGCAGTGTATTCTTCATCTGAGACAGTAAAATTCTGTGTTATGCACATGATAAGATTTGCGATGTTCCTGCCTGGTCCATTTCCTCATTTTTAAGAATTGGGTTTTAAGTGATAAATGTCTTGTAGGTTTCCACATGCTATTGCAGCTTAGGATGTTGACCTTTCTTAATGAAGTGTATGAATTTGTGATGGTTATGCTTTATATCTGGCGAAAGCTGAAGAAAGTGCTTGGAGTTGAACTGTTTTTAGAATGGTTTAGTTGAAATCAAAGAAATTAAATGCTCAGGTGCATTTGAAATTCCTGCAGTATGACCACTCTGTCTTTAGACACCTAAGTACCTTCAAATATCTGCATTTTATGCCGTGCTTACATGCAAAAAATGATGCTGTTTGTAGTTAGTGTTGTGATTTCTGGCATGAGCATCTTAATACATATTATGTGATTATTCACAGAATCATAGAATGGCCTGGGTTGAAAAGGACCACAGTAATCATGTAGTTTCAAGCTTTGTGCAGGGTCGTCAACCACCAGACCACTGGGCCATTATTGCAGACCTGTCAAGAGGAACTTCTGTACTCAACCAGCGTTTTCGTATGATAGGAAGTGTATGTGAGACCAGGTATTGAGTTCTCCTATACTAGCATTTTTAATCTAGTTAATGCATGTGGATCCTGTATACATTTGTGTAGAAAAGAAGGTTTGTTGCTGCTGTATTGCAGTGTTTCTCAGCTTTTACTGGGCATTCAATGCTATGAGTCATGGAGACATGGGAGTATTAAGCATTTCTGGCTACATTAAATGAACATTGCTCCCACTTGGCTTGCAACTCGAAGTACTTATTAGTTTATTTAATCAAAGGCCTTTATTATGCCTAAGCGTGCGAATTGCAGGCTTAGGACACATGGCACGTTCAGCCTCCAGCTTGAGAGGATCCACAGAGCAGCAGACAAGCACATTGCAGCTCCTGAACAACACCCAGGGCCGTGTCTGCATTTCAGCTGAGGAGCCCAGGAGGGGCTGGGAGCAGAACTGCTGCGTGAGCCACCGCTTCTGATCACAGCTTTGCCCTGCAGGCAGTCTGCAGACGGCCTGGCCGGGTGCACTGAGGTGCCTGGCAGAATATTAACCTGCCAGACAGATTCAGACATAGAGTCCCTCGGGTTGCGCCAGGGGTTGCACTTGTAGCTTCACCATCTGAATATAGAGTAAGCCTGATCCGGAGGGCAGCCTTTGGATGACCCCGGAGTGCGATGTGGAAATACCCATGGTCTCAGAGCTCATACAGCTCTCTAAGCTGGAAAGTCAGGTCGAAGATACATTGCTGTGAAGGAGAGAGAGAGAGCAAGCCATTTCAGCTGGGGAAACATCCATGACCTCTATACGCCCCAGCTACGATTCTGTAGCCCGCCACTGGTGATAATCCATGTTGGCTCAGACCCCAGCTGGGATCAGACAGGTCAGCTCCTGCTTCAAGGCTTCTGACTGGGGAACAGTAACACAGCTCGGAGTGCAAGGAAACGAATGAAAAGCTTTAGAATGATGGTGATGTGTGGCTTGGCAGCAGGAGTGCCACACACACACACAGTTTGAGAGCAGCTTCCTGACCACACCACCTATATTAGTGCAGCAGAGTCCAGGCTGTGTACCAGAGCGTTTGCAAATCTCCACTTGGCTCTAGAGCCAGCCACAGAGCTTGCTACTGGCCTCACAGGGCAAATTATAGTTTCTTTTATTTGCTCTTACGTGGGGCATAGTGAGAGCCTGATGACAAGAATGTCCAGGGCATGATTTAGCTTCTGCAGATGGTCAGGACGTGCCAGTCTAACTTCTTGCACGTAGGCGCCAAGGGGAGAGAAAGCAAGGAATTTAGTGGGCACTGTGGAGCAGTTGCAAGGAACGCCCTGCTGGGCACAACGTAATGTGAGAGCTGCACAAGGCAAGTGTTGCTTTATCTATGAGGACACCGGGTTGTGTTTGCGTTGTGGATCTCCTCAGGCCAATGTAGCAAGAATATTCCTGTGCCTTTTGAAGGCTGAGCATTGCTGCAGTTTGGGAGGATTGTGGGTTACGCTGTTGATTTTATTTTTTTAGGAGAAACGAATATGGAAATGGATGTGTAGGAAGAAGGGGCCATTTTGAAATGGTTACAAATAATGCAATTAAATCCCTGTACCAAGCTACAAGATGTGACCATTCATTTCAAGGTCCTTTTTGCTGTCCTTCTGCTGCCATCAACCAGAGGCAGTTCTTGGGCTTTTCTCATACATGTTAGGGCAGGGACATCAGGATGGATCTTTTGAGTTAATTTATCCTCTGACAATATAATAAAATATAATATATCCTCTGATAGTGCTCAGAATGTGAGGAACGAGGTAGCTGTTTGTCGATGTCAGCACAAATGACAACAGTTTTAAAGATCCTTTCTTTGCTTTCATGATGAGTGCTATTAAGGCCAAGTTCTGCTCTCAGATATACCCCCACACTGTAGATATTCCCACTTTTTTTTTTCTTTTCTGATAGCATCATTGTTTCCGGGAACAGAGAAAAGAGAATTTGATTATATTGGTATCATAGCATCATTCAAGAGCTCCATTGTGCTTAACTCTGCACAAACAGATTAAGACAAACTGTTATTCCCAGACAGTTGAGGAAGGTGAAAGGCAAAGAAGAGGAATAAGGCATGCAGTCAGAGACATGCATATGTATTATATTTACTGCCTATTTCAAAGGTACATAAGGTAGGGGGCCAAGTCAGCTCCTTGTATCTCTTTTCTCTTTGATGTTAGGACACATTTGAGTGTTGAGGGAGATGCTCAGACGGAGGTGGCCTCAGAGAGATGCTCAGAGA
Organism: Centrocercus urophasianus; assembly: GCF_019232065.1. NCBI lineage: Eukaryota > Metazoa > Chordata > Aves > Galliformes > Phasianidae > Centrocercus > Centrocercus urophasianus. The sequence continues at coordinate 845,452 of NW_024884142.1, read as the reverse complement.
GAAAGAGAACATTCAGGGCATGGATCGCAAGTCAACCCCTTCTGCAAGGTCTCTAAGATCATCTTGTTTATTCTGAAAGCATTTTAGCCCACAGGCAGCCTCACCTTTGCTAGCTTCAGAGGGAGATGGTTACACTGGAGTGTGTACAGTATGAACCACTGCTATTAATACACCCCTGGGGAGAGGGAGGGCTGCCCACTAGAGTATGTGTGAAAAGACATCTTGTGCCGGCAGCAGCACCGTTGAGTCATCCCAGCCCGTCTGCAGGGAGCACTGAGGGCTGTAAAACAACCACCATAATCATTATTAGAAGCACTTCAGGCACGGCTTGCTCCCCCCCTTCAAGTCTCCCTCCACTTCGGGTGTGTAAATATTTGTGCTGTCCGCATCCATTGCTGGCACAGAGGCATAAGAAGAAAGTTCTCCTCAGCCTTTGCTTGCATATTTGGCTTCAGGCCAGCGCAAGTTAAACCCTCAGTCTCTTGCTGCCCCTGCTCGTTATTATTATTTTTTTTTTCAGTAGTAAACGATGACTCTCTTGAAGATAGGCCGGCATTTCCTGAGGGTGGGCTGGCACTCCCCCAAGGCTCGTTTCATAGCATGTGCCAGAACAAGTAAACAGCGGGACAGAAGGGTTTTTCTTCCTTTTGTTCACACCATCCAATTTGTTCCTTGGCAACTTCCCCACTCCCAGGGAAGGATGGCTGTCTCTCTATGCAAGCCATGGTTGTATTTTTCTTATCTTCCTGTAGCTATCTGCAGCAGGCACGCATTTCCAAAAAGGAAGGTGTTGATACAAGTATCTCTTACTGCCCCTGTCAGGACATTTACGCCACTGTTATTTGCACGCTCCCCAAAATGAGAAGAGCAATTTGAATGAGTCAGGAGATCACTCACATTGACGTGGGAGCGTCTCAGGATCATATATATTTCTATTAATATAGGGTCAAACTTGAGTAGGGAGCTCTGGTTTGATTTGCCTATTTTTAGCAAAGGCACAGCAATGCAGCAAAACCAGCCAAATTCAACGTAGCTGCAGTTTCACTTTGGTGAATCAAAGGGACATGAGTTAGTGGGCATGGTGGTGATGAGTGAGTGGTTGGACTAAAAGATTGTAGAGGTCTTTTCCAACCTTAGTGAGACTACGATTCTATAAAATAAATTAAAATAAGTCAACAGAGTCCTTAAGATATGGAAGCATTCTGCTCTCACGTAATGGCTGTGGTGGGGAGTTTTGTACAAAGCCCTCCTTCCTCCTTGCAGCCCCTGACTGATGTGACCATCCAGCACCAGACGTGCTGCTTTTGCAGTGACAGGTGCTGAAACAGAATTCTTTTTTCCTTCACAAACCACAGATCTCTCTGCTGATCTCTTCTCCTTCAAAAGTGTTCATGCAAGGGTGCCGAGAGAGGTTAAATCTTTCCTCTTTCCTTCCCCTTCAGAAGGCACTTGACGCAAGGACAGATGAAGAAAGAGTTTGGATCCAGATGTGCTGTCTGTTAAGAAGTAGTTTTGGGTGCAAAGACTCACTCTGTCTTTTATGGTGCTATCAAGGTTTATGAGTCCTGAATCCAGCAGAATAATGTGGCTGCCTGTTAGAGAAAGTGGATGGTGCAAGGATTAGAACGTGTTAATTTTCTTGCTTTCAAGGAGGCAAATCTTCAAATACAGCAAGTAAGGAGAACAAAACAGCAAGAAATTTAAATACAAAATCTGGAAAGCTGAGGAAATTCTGTTTAGGAGATAGAAAATGGTTACAGGAACTTGTGTGGTGGGAAAATACCTGTATCTGGAAACTCCTATCTCTGGAATGGCTCGCTGAGAATTCCTCCTTGGCTGGGGCAGATTGCAGTGCTCTTTTGACCTTCCCAGGGTTCAGCTGATTTACTCCAGCTTAAAATCTGCCCTTTTGTGTCCAGATAGCAAGGTGACGCAGAACTGGAAGAGATCAGAGCAACACTTCCTAATCTCCACAAAGGCTTCTGAAGCAGATAAAAGGGTAATAATCCTGCTTTGCATTCTTCAACACTTCAGCAGAGCAAGAGGGATGTTGAAGTTGCTCTGAATGAACAATGATTAGAAAATCTTATTGCCCTAAAACTGCAGGTGATGCTGATTTGTGGAAGGAGCCAAACTGAGATGTTGCCCGTTGTTCTTAGTCTGGTAGCACTGCAAAGATCATATGTAATGGGGTTCTATGGACTGCTGAACACATTCTGGGTCAGGTACGGTGTTCTGCTGGCCACTGGAACGAAGCTGTCTGCCTCAGAGTAAAAGCATAGCTGGGAAGGCTCCCTGCAAACTTCTTAGTGTGTGTGGAAATCCATATCGTTTTTAGGGCTGTGTAAAGCATTAGTTCACCTGAAAAAAAAATGACAAAAATCTGTAGATTGAATTGGCCTCCCCTCTTTATTAGGCAACATCAAGAGTCAGCACAGCTCTTGGAGCTCACCCAGAGGATGCTTGCTATTTGATTTGAACATGCATAGCGCATCTCTGAAATTCAAACTTGACATGGAGGCCAAGACAAATCCATTCAGACAGACAGCCTGAACCTGCAGTCTGTGTTACATGACAGCCTGATGTCCTGCTTTTAGCCTGTGCAGCATTTGTAGCGCAGCATTCGGAGCAGCCATCATCCTTGCAGCATCACAAGCAAGAGCTTTCTGTTGATTTTTAATGCTAGGGCTTCATCTGCAGCAAGTGTTAGATTATTTGATAAAGAACCTGGCACAGAGCTCGAGCTAATGCGAGGAAATACAACTGTGTGTATCTGCACAGGCAGCAGTTCTGAAGAATTGGTATTGCTCATGTGTTTATTGGAGATAGTTACGATTCACCTTTATGCTGCACTACAGCAGTGTGTGCATCACTGCCTTTCCTATGGCCATCGGTGATCTTCCTTGCTGATAAAGTCCTGTAATTTCCTGTCCCTTCTCATTCTTCTAGTTTCATTTGCCACATCAAGATTTAAGTACAAAAATGGGATCATTTGATTCCTGCTCAACAATATCCTGGGAGAGCAGCTTGGGCTGCGCCACTGAAGAAGTTGCTACAAGATGATGCCATGTGGCAGGAGGCCCCAAAACGAGGCATAGTATTGCAGCAGCTAAACATGGCAGTGTGCGCTGCACCAGTATTTCAGTGTTGTGGTCCTGCAGAGCAGTTTCATTCAAACAGATGCAACCGAATGCTTGGCTTCTAGCAGGATGCGTGGTGCCTGCATTATGCACATCATTGTTGGCTGTGGGCCTTGCTCCAAAAATGGCTTCTCTGCCTAAAGCAGTGTTGCAGTCCAAACAAAGCAGGTTTATAAAGCACTTGACCCTACTTTCTTTTAAACCTCTGAGGAAGCCCTGATGAAAGCCATGTTTCTGAGATTCATCAGCAAAACTTTAATTTCAGATTTGCTGTGCGGGCTCTGGTGTGGGAATCTACAGAGTCAAGAGTTCAGATTTTTGCAGAAGAGGCTGTTTACATTCAGGAAGCTACCTTTGTGCTAAGTACAGCTCCCAGGGGGGTTAGCTGATTCATTTGCAAGCTGTGCAAAAGTTTAGATGTAGATTTTGCCTGGAGAATTGGCTCCCAAATACCAACCAGATTGGTCTTGGGAACATGTGACCTCTCTAAGAAGACCATGAGAAATGAGTTCTGCAGGGGCGAGTAGATTTCTACTGGGAGAAGTTAAACACTGGGGCACAAGCAAGACAGAGGATGCTTTGACTTATAATGGCAGAGTGTGCAAACATTGAAGAAAGATGCATGGTTCTTGTCGGTGTCATCTGTCTTCTGGGCAGATTATTAAGGTGAAAGCAAAGCAGTGATTCCAGAAGCAGTGAGTAGATTGGGTGAGCAGTGATGTTTCTTGTACTAGTTGGACACTTACAAGAGTATATGGTGCACCGTGTCTCTAAGATACTGCCTGAGCCCACAGGATGCAGGGCATGCCTTCATGTGGTTTATTCCTTTTAAAAGAGAGTTATGGCTTAAGTGTGCCCAGCTGTGTACTTGGATCTTTGGACAGGTGAGCAGGTAGAAGCCCATAGATGTTCAGCTGTGTTAGAGAACATGGATTACATGTGCCAAGGACATGTAATCTCTTCTTTCTTGAAAAACAAACACGCAAAAACCCTACAAATAAACCTGTTTTCCCAGGAGAGAGATTTGCACCTGTGTCTGTTTGGGGTCAAATCAGCAGTAGTTTTATAATCATTTAAAAATCAGATAAATAATCATATCCATTTTATTTCCTTTCTTTCCTGGCAGCTCTTTGCTAACACAAAATGCTTAAGAGTTCTGATGAATGACTTCCAAAGACTGGGCAGTCTGGGTGATCACTGCTCCTGTGAGCTGGATGACTCCCAGCTGCCTGCGCAGGCAGCCAGTAAATCTGCAGATTTGTCTTTAAGCATTGAAATGATACACAAAACTAAGATAGATTAACTCCCACAATCCCTTTTATTTGCTCTGCAAAGCAGGAAAATGGGAACAGTAGCGTAAAGTAATGGAGCTTTGCTATCACAGAATAGAGTCATAGAATATCCCAAGTTGGAAGGAACCCATGAGGATCATCGAGTCCAACTCCTGGCTCCACACAGGACCACCCAAAAATCAGACCATCTGCCTGACAGCACTGTCCAGATGCTTCTTGAACTCTGGCAAAGTTGGGGCCACAACCACTGCCCTGGGGAAGCTGCTCAGGGCCCAGCCTTTCTCTTGGTGAAGAACCTTTTCCTGATATCCAAGCTGTGAGTTGGCTGTGTTCCATAATGTTGTTATGGATTCAGCACGCTCCTCGTGGACTTTTTTTCTTTTATTTTTTTTTCTCCTTAAGAGCTCTGGTATCTTGTAGATTGGATGTGGCTAAACAATGTGTCACATTAAGTAATTGGAAAGGAGATGTTGTTCAAGAACTCCCCAGACCTCATAGAAGTTGAATTTAAATAGTTCATAAGAGTAATCTGAAAACAAAACAGTGTATTCTCAGTGGAAGGAAATATTTCAGATAAACAGAAGGCACTTTTTTCATTTTTGAAAGCACAGTATTTCACTTTTTCATTCCATTCAAGCCTGAATTGTATTTTCTTCAGAGTTTTGCATAAAATTGAACAAGACAACCCCTTATTTTACTGTAGAAAAACACCTTTTATGACTGTGGTCATGGTGTGTGTATTTTGGCTATTGGATTGTTAGGAACAGATATTTATGTACTTCATACACTAAGGTACTCATATAGGATGCTATTTTTTCAGTTCTGTTTACTAGGATGATGAAAGATGGCATGGCTTGTAACAGAAAGCTGTTTGGTCTATAACAATTGCTGTGAGTTGTGCTATATATTTAGCAACTCTGTTTTTGGTTTCACAGATGATAATATTGCATGTTTCACCGTAGAGTCTGAAATCATTGCTGCTGTGATAATATATTTGTTTATGTAATGGTTCACAGTTAGGTACTCTCTCAACTTGTCTTGCTTTCCATTCTTGTGCTGTTGAGGTATTCTTGCCAGTGTTTGCTTTTGTTATTTGTGTCTATGGACTGTCTACTATTTTTATTCATGGCATCTAACCGGGTTTCATTTACAGTGTCTTTTGTTTGCAGCAGTCCTAAGCATGAAAATGCTTTTTGGGAAAATATTACAGCCTGTGCAGTCCATTGTCACACTCCTACTGAAGTCAAGAGCTTTAGGTAAACAATGCAAGGACAGACTCTGCACAGGATTGCTACAGTCGTGCTGACAAAGTCCTGGCAGCCAGGATCCAGGTCTTTGCTTTTCCCACATATCTCCCTACTTATTACTTCCTTACTTTTCTCCTGACTTCATCATTCTCTCTGCCCTGCCAATGTATGGGTTCAAGTGAAGGCACAGAGAGTGACCCTGTTGAGTGGTTGATCAGCTGATGATGGGAATACCATCAGAGGAGGTGAAGAACTTGAGTTTATATTCAGACCTGAAGTGGAGTTGAATTTGTGGTGCCCTTGGAAGGCACTTCGGGTGGAAAAGTTGGGCAGAAATATGCTTTCTACCTACCACCCTTTAAGAATAATGAACCCTTCTCAACTTTGTCCTTAACACTGGATTTAAAACTCCACCTCCAAATTAGATGGTGATGCTAAATGCTATGAAGAACAGAAAGTTGAGACGCTCCCTTGTCCTTATCTTGCCCTATTGGCTGACTGTAAGCACTCAGCGCACAGGCTTTCTGTATCTCACCTGCAAGCGTGTGTTTGTCTCCACTGCTTCTGTAGCAACCTTATGGTTATTTGTCATTTCTGTTAAACTCCAGGGGGGTCTCACAAATAGGCAATACTTGTCTGATTCTGACCTTATTCTCTGAGATGGTTCCCTGAAGACATTTAGTGTGCGTTCTCTTCGCTTCTTCCCTTCGCTAGTCCAAGACTCGAGTGGCTTGTCAAGTAGATGGAAATAGATACAGGCACTTGGAAATTCCTATTGTTCTCCAGAGAGACGACTGTCTAATGTCCAGTGGAGCAATGGAGCAATGTCTGAGACCCATCTGTCAGGACAGCAGCTGTCACTTTTTCCATGGTTTGTTTGTAAGATCGTAGGGATCAAAACTTACAGATGGAAAAGACCTATTTATAATAACAAACCCTGCTGTTAATAGCTCCTTTCCACTGCAGCTCTGAAGATATTTTAAAGGCTTGCTGAATGAAGCCTTTCAAGATTCCTAAGGCAAAGTATATTAATTAATAATATTATTCTTGGATATGCCAGTGACTGTCTGACATTTGGGAAACCACAGTCATCATTTCATAGGGAGTAAAATCAATCTAAGTTATATTTCTGTAGCTGCCCAGTGGTTGAACCTATTCTTTTTGACTTAGAGCTGTTTGTGCTGATCACAAATCAACACCACTCTGTTTCCACCCATGCTTCTGCTCTGGAGAGCAGTTCCAAGTGCATCATTCAACTTAGTTTTAAATTAATGTGATCCAGGTCTTAACCTGCTATATATATTTTTGTATTTTCATTAACATCGGGACTACTGTGCCAACTTAACACGAGTGAGGATCAGCAGCAATGGAAAGGATGAGCAAAATCAGTAAACTGACACATGGCAAAAGAAGAATTTTGTAGCTAATGTTATTGTAGAACATTCTGAGAGTTTACAACCAGAGGCATATTTTGACGCTGCTATGGTCTGCCTTGGAGCCCACAAAACTATTTACACTGAAAACAGTACTATAAAAATGATATTTTTGTGAAAGCAGGTACATATTAGTGAGAAGAGCAAACTATATAAACTTCTACGGACAGCTCTGTTCCTTTGATGAGTGTTGCTCATAAACCTTTCGACAAGAAAGCCTGGAAAAATAAGTGTCTGAATAAGATGTTCTTCACTGGAGTGGTGCAGCAAATGATAACGGCTGTTTGCCAAAATGCTGTTTTTATCTGATCTTAATTGTAGGCTGCATTCTGACAACATAAGGAGGGTTACTGAACGCATAACTTGTTAATAAGTCCTTTTCTGTGTTCACTTACCAGAAGACCAGAAGTGACTTCTATCTCCTAATATTTATACAGCATGTTTACTATATATGTTACTATACAGTAAGAGACTTTAGGTAGATCTGCAGTCACTGAGTCTAATGGACTGTGGGCATCGGAATCCATGGGAAGGACTTGGGTGTGCAAAGCAAAACCAATTTGGGTTCAGACTGCATTTTCTCACTTATTTTGACTGTGATTGAGTCATTTTGGGTGGAATCCACACCAGCTGCCTTTTGCTTCCTAAATCCATGATCTCTCCACACCAGTAGAGGGCAAGCAGCATGTAGATAGCTGTCCTTGCCCACTCTTGACCAAGGTTTGCTGGGTGAAACAGCTGTATGTTTCACCTGACCACCCTGCAAAATGCCCCTGGTGTAGTGAGTCCCTTTGAGCCCTGTTATCAAATTGGTGCCGGTGAAGTCATGTCTCATTTTCCCACGTGGAATCACAGTTGGGAGGAGACGATTCCTCAGGACTTCTCTGAACACTTGTGAAGGGAAAGGCCATTACATAATGCCAGCTAGGAATGTCACACCACACCTCTAAAATGAGACACATTACAGAAACGTCTGGCCAGTCTGGATCAAAAAGTCGCATGCCTCGGATAAAAGCCATTTGACTTTGGCATTATGTATGTTTTGTGCACACGAGATGGGAATAGAACTGCACCGTCTGCCTCTGACTTATTTGGAGTAAATGCAATCTTGGCATATTGACCACCCCTTCTTATACAGCTTAGTCAGCACCCACTTCAATAAACTATGTTTTCTCCTCTGTTTGTATGTTTTTCTCCTTCTTATTTAAGAACACACTAGTTCCTAAGCCCTTCACAAGATGTTAAGCAATCAGTGTGTTTTTCAAGGTAAATTTCAGTTGAAAACTCCCCTGTGAAGGAGATATAACCATGCCATGTGTGGTAAAAGTTAAATGTGACGAAGAACCTTGTAAACAGGAGCCTGTGGGAAAGAAAGTCTATTCATTCACAAGGAATCTGGGGAGGAGTGTTGTGTTCCAATTCCAGATACCCCAAAGGCCAATGTCTTGGTGTTAGGTGGTAAAACATTATGAATATACTTTGTCATGTTCAAATTTGCTGTTTCAGGGTGTGCAGAGCTTCTTAATCCCGTGCCCTACCAGAGATGGGCAGATATGTTACTAGGATGCTACTGCCTTTAGCCAAGGAAACCCAGAATCACAGTTGTCCCAAGTTGGAAGGCACCATGTGGACTCCTGGCTCCACACAGGACCACCCAAAAATCAGAATTCTCGGTGTTTATCAGTGTTGCACTGATAAATTAGGATTTCAGAGCTGATTTTATTCAGAATGAAATAGAGGCACATGCTGGAAATCTAAATAGTTGAAAATCAAAGGGTGTCCAGTCTGGGAACAGTGGGCCATGAAATCCTCTGCTGGTGGAGCATTGTTAGTGGTCTGTGCCAGAGTGGTTGGCAGGGTGGTCCCGAGGGGGGAATTAACCCCATATGGAACGTGGTCATTTGTTCTCAGCTTCCTTCAGCAAGCACTTAACCCAAAATGGTTCTGTTGTGTGATCTCAGAATTGTGTTCAGAGCTTTCCCAATCAGTGTCTGGTGATCCCTTTTTGCTTTCTGTGGAGTTTTTCATGTGCTCCTTGCATGAAGACAAAAAAGCTTTGGTGATCCAGCTTGGGCTGTTCCTTTGCATTACACTGAGAGACAGGTGGCTGTTGTGTTCAGGTATGTCAGTGAAGTTTAACTCCTACTGAGTGTGCAACTTCCCACTGCAAGGCTACCTGTACATTCAGATATGTGCTGCAGGCTAAAATATCAAATCAACACAACTACCTCATGGGCAATCAAACGCTAATTAAGGGGAGAGGAAGTACAGATGAGCATTATGTTATGAGGGGAGACAGAATGAAACCAAAGAAAAAGGAGATGAACTTCTCCTGGGTAGCTAGTGGTAGGACCAGAGGAATGGCCTCAAGTTGTTCCAAGGGGAGATTCAGGTTGGATATTAGGAAAAATTTCTTCTCCAAAAGAGCAGTCAGGTGTTGGAACAGGCTGCCCAGGGAGGTGGTGAAGTCGCCATCCTTGGAGGTGTTCAAGGAATGCTTGGACATTGTGCTGAGGGACATGGTTTAGTGAGAGCTACTGGTGATGGGTGGATGGTTGGACTGGGTGATGTGGGTCTTCTCCAACCTTGGTGATTCTGTGATTGTATGTGGTAAGGGACGTGGTTCAGTGGGCAGTGTTGGTGGTAGGTGGATGGTTGGACTAGAGGATCTTGGAGGTCTTTTCCAATGTTAAATTGGAATCCATGATTCTGGGATTCTGGGATTCTGGGATTCCACTTTATTAATTTTACTATCCTATAGATTGCCATAATATTTTTACCATGCTCTACTTCATGTGTTTGGGTGGAAAAATATCTTTTTATTTCAGTCATGCTCTTGATTTGTTGTTTGTGCTTCTTGACTGGTGCCATGGGGCAGAGACAGAAAGACCTAGTCTGGCCAGGAGCAGTCCCTGTCCCTCCAGAGCCTGTGTTTCAGGATGTGGTGCTGAGGGGCACAGATGCAGGAGGGCTCAAGGATTTCTGTAGTAACATGTTCTTTCCAAAACACTGTTTTAGACATCAACTGTCTCAGTCATTAGCATTGCCAGACTGGCCTGATTCTGCTATGCCTATTCAAATGAAATTTGCCTTATGCTGCAGAGCATGTATATCTTACAGCTCAATTCTATAATGGTAACAGAATCAGAGCCAAAAATGAAATGTATGCATTAAAGCAACAGGGTACCAGAGGAATTATTTTCGTCTCCTTACAATTCATGTAGAATATGCTTATTGAACCTTATAGCTGCCTTGAGGGCAAGTCTACTTTTCTCTTTTAAAAATATGCAAATCCATAAAGCCATTAGGACAGAATGATGCCTTTCAGTAGAGTGAACTAGACAATTGGATGCAACTTTGCTTGGCTGTGAAGTCAAGCTAAGTGCAAGGCTCAGTCATACTGTCTTGTACTTGCACGCAGCGCTGACATATGGTGCATGGTAATGCATTATTGAGTAGTTGTCTGTTGTGTCTTCATTGCATGGTGTCAGCTGTGTAATAAATAATTGATAACATTGCTCTTACTCCACATTAAAGATATATGAGTATATAATACATGAAGAAAATGCAGCAGCAAGGCAACCTGTGCTGAGAAGATCAACCTTTCCCAAGTACTCTGCGGCAGCAGGAAGCACAAAGTGACCACTGCCACCATTTCCCATTTCTATACTTCGAGTCTCTGATTGTTTGTCATGGCAACAAATGGCACACTCAAACCATTGCTGTTGCTTTTTAAGCAGAAGAAAAATTGTGGTAAAGAGCTGATGTGCTGCAGAGCTGCACACCCAGGTATCTCCAGTTATTATCCTTGTAGACTGAAAATTCCCTTAGGAAGATGCTTTTTCTTCTTAAGTGGATGTTAAGTGGCAGAAAAAATACAGTCTAAGCAAATCCTTTTTCCTCATAAGACCATTTTTGTGTTAAGTATAGGAAAAGTTAAGGGGGGAAAAGTTGCATTTGTATTCACAGAGGTATTAAATCTCTGTTGTTGAACTGCTCCCCTGGAAAGCCACGCTCTCTTCATTAACTCAATGCCAAGGTCCTGTACAGGACACAGTAAGATGTCTGGCTGTGCAGAGAAGCAGAAGCTTTCTTCAGCTCTTTCATTTCCATTACAAGAATAATCCTTTCTGATGACATTATTTTTTTATCAGTAAAACTGTTGAGACAGCAGATTTGTTCAGGAAAGATGAGTTTGCAAGTCAGATCAAGGAGATCAAAAAGGAATGGGCTGTGTGGTTGTTTGGAAGGAGGCACACGGCCAAGAAAAAAATACAAGTTACTGGAAGCTGTTATTATGACAGAAAGGTGTAAAACTGTGTACTGCCTGTTGAGGTAATACCAAAATAACAAATGGAGATGCAGGAGGTGTGAGATACCCAGCCTGCACCCTGAATTCTGATGGAATGATCTGAGGAGACAAAGGCACGTTAGCTCCTCCAGGCATGTCCCTGGGGAGGAAAACAACAAGGCACCAACTGTTTTGACCTAGACAAAAAATTGCCCAGATCTTTTCCTTTAACACTGAGGCCCTGAGACAGAGAAACTGATGGAAAACTGCAGATTTTCCCAATGCATTAGACCTGAGCTCCGACCGCAAGGTAGGGGAAAAAGCCACTGGCCTGCTTTACTGCAGTATGTCAGAACAGAATAGTAAAGAAAGCTGATCTATTTTAATGTGGAATGTGAGTATCACCAGTAAAATCAGTGGAGTTCTGCTGGTGTAATCCAAGCTGGGATGTGATTTGTGCCTTCATGTGGATTATAGGTTTGTGCTGAGCTCCTCTGCTTTGCTAAGCTGCATGAACCTCTACACACTGTGAAGTCTGTATGCATGTAACACTACATATGTTGATTCAAAGGTTTTTGTGCAGCTTCAAAAACATCCCAGTAAATAACATCTTTCAGGCTAAAAGTTTATATTGGTAATATTGACAGGCTATAAATGGGAAAAATCAGAATTTCCAGCCTGTGTGAAATTATCCTGACAGCTTACTGAAGTGTTTTGACATTAGAAACAATATATTTCAGGCAAAAAGAAATAAACTCGAGATTATAAATTCTTAGCCCACAGCAATACTAACTACAGGAAACTCTGCTTCTGAGAGTCCCAATTGCTCAAGTGTTGGTAATCAAACTGAAGGACACATTTATAATGGCACAGATTTATCACCAGGCATAATTGGAAAGGTGATTGCATTTAAGACCATCAGAATATAGTCCCTATCCTGAAGAAAACCTACATAAAAGGAGACAAGTTAGCATCCTAGAAACACCTTCTGAATATCTGCCCCGCCTTCTGATACCAACAAATATACAGAAAATTACTGTCTTCAAGTACGTGCATTGAGTTTACTTTCTGTATTGGTAATTATAGAAAAACAAGGGAATTCATTCCATCTATTTTTTGGAAGTCACTTGTTCAGTTCATGCCCTTAATACTATTGTCAGGTAAGTGAATCCCATTGTAGACACATAGTAAAATCAAGGGATTTGTCCTGGATTAGAATCTCTGATTCCCAGAACATGACAACAGTTTAAAGACAAGCAACTCAGCAAACACTGGAGCTGGGGAAGCCTGGGATGCAGTTCAGTCTGCTTTGTGTAGATGGATGTGTGATTTAATGCTTGGTCTGGTGGTTGGCGACCCTGCACGTAGCAGGGGGTTCAAACTAGATGATCACTGTGGTCCTTTTCAACCCAGGTCATTCTATGATTCTATAGCACGCTTTCTCCCCTGACTGTAGAAGTAGCCCAGGTGGCAGGGCTGAGACACAGCTTCTGTCTCTGAGGTGGCTAATGTAAGCTGTAGAATTCACTGTGCCTCAGTTACACGTCTGTTAACTGGCTTCAGGCACTAGATTTGACATGGTATGACGTAGAGCTTTCTGTCCTCTCTCTCTCCATCTGTCTAATTTGTAGATAACAGTCTGAGCATGGCTTTGGGCATGGTTTTGTTGGAACCATAGTTATAAATCAGTATAGTAGCTGGGTTCCTTAAGCTGAGAACGGTTCATCTGGAAATTCAACCAGCCACACAACCAGAACCCCCAGTAAAAAGAAACTTAGACTGCAGGATGGCTATGACATTCCTATTTCTCTTAAGCTCCACTTCATAATATAGGTTCTCTGGTAACAAAGATGAGCCCCTGTCTTTGCAGAAGCTTCCTAGCCAGATTTCTTTCCATGAAATACAAAGGTCATTAGGAACCCCACTCCTCTGCCAGATTTGGTCGAAACTGGCTAAAAAATTGAAAACTTACATTTTCATTAGCCCTCTCTCCTTAGGGAACAGACTTACACAGCGTGGTCTTAGCTGAGGTTGAGTGACCTCAGGTGGGTAAAGCACATTGAAAGAGTAGTACAGGCATGTGTATCCCTGGTCATTTTCCTTAACATCAGTCGTCAACTCTCTGATCTTCTTCAGTTTCAATGAGGTTTTCTGCAGCCACCTGAGTTTTAACACTGATTTGTTGATTAGGACGCCCTGTAGGTAAGAACGTTTCCAAATCCAGATGATATCCTGATAAATGAGTTTCTATAATTAATTATTCTTGTACAGTAGTTTTTACCTTTCAGAATCAAATGTGAGGTAATTGTAACAAGCATATAAGCTTCTTGGTGTCCTTGCTCAGTGCAACCTCTCATTGATTGCCAAGGGAGTTTTGACTTTGCAAAGCAACGCCGTTGTTCATTCCAGACTGTGGGTTTTTTTGCCTCCCTGTTGTTAGCTAGATAAATAAAGGTGCTTGCAGGCTGAAGATGGGCATCCGTCTTTGCTGAAGAATATTAACCAAATCAATTTTTTCACAGAAAGAAAATCAATTGATATATTAGCAAGAGAGAAAACAAAACATTTTGCTGTTTTAGCTCCCAGGAGGCCAAAGAGCCAGTTCTTAACTTTCAGAAATAGAGAGATAAAAAAGATAGGCTTCAAAGTTCAGATCTAAATTCAGATCAGAACTTCTCCAGGGCACATGGGGACTCTGACTCATTTCTAATCTCGATGTACATTTAAAGGGCAGTCATATAAAAATTGACCCTCTTGTATTCAGCAAATACAGACACACCTGACTACTAGAATCCCAACTTGTCCTCTAGAAGCAAAGAGGTGGGGTTGATGGCAGGGGAGGTTGCATGTTTTGATTCATTGCTTGATGAACTTTTATCCATTGCTGACCATAGGATGTTGCTGTAAAGAAGCTTGTTTCCCTCTAAACCTTTGATCTTTGATACGCTTTTGATGGGGAAACAAGTCAGGTTTGGTATGATATATATTAAACTAGCAAGCTCTCCAGAGAGTTCATTCTAGTTCAGTTTGATGTGTGGTATACAGTAAAGCATCAGACCTTTAAGCTAAGTATTCTAATAGGATGTTGTTACAAAAGACAGTGAAAACATACCAAAGTTTTGTGGAACTTTACATGTGAGCTGAACTGTCAGAGTAAGGCTATTTTATATTATCTTCTTCTACCTTCTTGGGCTGCTGGGAAGAATAATTAATGTTTGCATACTACTTTGAACTCGCAGGATGTAATGACAGTACTAAGATATAATATTAAAACTGTTAAATATTGAAATTCTCCAGTAGTCTCCTTCCATTTCATAGAAACAAAAGATTTTCAGATGCATTTTAAAAATAAAATTACCGTAAGAAAGGACCATTATTAAATACAAGATCAAATAGTTCAAAAAGGATTATATTATATGCCCCAGAGTTCTCCCCGAGCTGCTTCTTCCTGCCTGTCCTTCTCCCTGTGCATGGTATATTTCTACCACACAAATGAACTTGTGTTTGTTTGTAACTCCATTGCTTGCAGTTCTACTGTTAATAAAACTTCAGGAATGTGACAAATGTGAAATGTGCCTTATGGGCAGGTTATTCCATAATTACCTGCTAAGGCCTTATACTGAAACTCACACACTTCTCTGAAGTGCAGAATTAGGCATGCTGGACCTGATGAACAGTTAATTAGCCTTAATATGTCATTTGTACATGACATCCAGCCATAGGACCCCACTTGAACAACCAAATACTGTGTGCTTGTTACTGCAAATCTAGAATGCCACCACTTGTGGTTTAACTGCTAACAAGTTTGGAGACATCTGTGTCTGAGCTAGTTGGTTGGACTTCCTTTATATTCATTGCAAAGAAACAGGCACAGCTATGATGCAATTCCTTGTGTCCTGTTGTAGATCCCACAATTTGATTGGATGAATTGCCTCCCAGAGTACTTTCTCTTCTGACTTAGTTATAGAGGGAAGCAGAGTAATTAGCTCAAAAACAGCAGGCCACATCTCAGCAGAAGAAAGATGGGTAAGATGAATCCTACCCTTTAGGTCTTTGGTTTTGATTCTGGCACGTCTTTATATTTACATTCTTTAAATAAGACACGTGCCTTTTGTTGTTGTTTGAAGAATAACGAATGATTTTCACTAAGAAAAAAAGCTGCATCAAGCTGTTCTATTAATATAACAGCTTTAATGAAAAGAAACCAGAAAGACTGTATATTTTCATATTGAGTCATGAGGGCAGTATTTCTCAGCATTTTCTGTCAAAGCTGTGCTTTATAAAATTGTTTGCAACTGGAAACCATCTCAAATATAAGCTTATTCACAAGCATTTCTTTTTACAGCAACTTGAACAGTAGAGTCATGGTATGTGTCCAAAAAACTCTGGCATTACAACATTACAAAGAAAGTATTTATTTTCGTATGGAAATATCCACCCAACCTTGCAATATTCAGAATGTAATTGGAAAAAGCAATTCTCAGTTACTCTTAAGGTTAAAATTATAATAAAATCCCTTGTTTGAAACAATAATGAGAATATCTCAGGGTATAGAGTATAGAAGCTTATCCATCTGCTGTAGAACCTGTGCATGCATACATATGTTGAAACACTGTTGTGTTCATCAGCATGTAAGGTATTCCTGTGACTGCCTTGAAGGACAAGGGATGGAAATACCACTTCTAATGACTCCTGTTGGCAGAGAGTTGGTTTAACAACCACTGGACAATAACTTGTGGTGGTGATGGTCCTGCACATCAGCCCTCACCCCACACAGATGTTTTCTCTCTGTTCCCTTTCACCATTTTAAAGTGAAAATGGAAATAAACAGTTGATGTAACCAAGACATTAATTTTTCACTTCTTTCTCCCATACTTCCCAGCACTTAAATTTAGATGTAGCTTGGATTGAAACTGTGTCTCTTCTTTTGGCAGGAATGCTACAGAATGGAAAGAAGTTTGATTCCTCCAGAGACAGAAACAAGCCTTTCAGGTTCAAGATTGGCAGGCAAGAAGTCATTAAAGGATTTGAAGAAGGTGTTATACAGGTACAAAGACATGATTCTGGCTGAATTTCCAACTGGGTGAAAGATGTGTCAGGGCTTAGTGTTCAGTGCAGTGTTAACAAGACCAAGTGGAAATCACAGTGTCAAATCCTAAGTGGTTTTCTTAATGGTACTATGTTGCTCCAGGGAAAGTTTAGATTGGATACTAGGAAAAATGCATTCATGAAAAAGAAGGTCAAGAATTGGAACAGGCTGCCCACTGCAGTGGTGGAGTCCTCATCCCAGGAAATATTTAAGAGATGCGGACATGGCACTAAAGGGACATGATTCAGTGATGGGGCTCAGTAGGTGGGGTTGATGGTTGGAGTTGATCTTGAAGGTCTTCTCTAACCTGGATAATTCTGTTATTCTGTTCTGTGAAAGCATGGTCTGTTCAAGAGCAGTATTTCCTGTAGTCCTCCATGAGCTGACTAAGACACCTCCTGCTCACAAGGCTTTACATGAAGTGTGCATTTGAGAAAGGAGAGGCAAGATCCTCTTGCCAGGTGTCAACGTGTATAAGTCTTGCTTCTTCCAGGGCTAACTACCTCACATAAACCACAGTGGCCTCTAAACTGATCCAGGTGGCAGTATTTTATGAAGTGGCCTCTATTCAGCTACTCAATAAAAGGCCAAGCTGTCGTTTTTGACAACATCTACGACTGTGCTGCAGATTTTGACCCCTACTGAGTAGGGCACCATACTGCACTGTTAAACTTTTATGACTTCAGTACTCCCAGCTACAAAACTTAACATTCAGCAAGCAGCCATAAGACATGAAAAAAGAAACTGCCCTCCATTAATTACAGCTTGAGTGCCAGCACAGTAAAACTCTGAAAGAGCCACACAGAGCAACTCCATGCTGTCTCTGCAGTGTTTTGTCTGCAGTGCTTCTGAGGGCCTACAGTGTGAGGAGTGCAGTCAGGGTGCTGAAGTGCGAAAGTTACTCCATTTCTGATTTCTGGAGCTCATAATAAGAGGAAATTGCTCAAATGTTATTGACAGGAACAAATTCTTACACTTAAATACAGAGAGGGAAAGAATGCAAAATGAGAAGCAATCCAGTGATGAATGATTGCAGCCAGGCTCGTTTGAGAGGAAAGGAAAAGAACGTGGTTTCCAGCTCCACGAGAAAGCAACACAAGCACATCCTTCTCTCCAAGCTGAGAAGGAACAGGTCCATCTGAGGAATCCTAGAGTCTGAAAAATATCCACCTTCTGCTCTAACATCTAGGGGGCACTCTTTATTATTTGCTTTGCCTAAGGAGAGCTCATGGCCCCCATGTGCTTGAAATGCAGAATTGGCGGTCTGCATAGAGAAGAACAACGAAATGGTTTCAATAGAGCCAGCAGCAGGACTCTTTGCAAATATTTCCATGATTTTTCATCCACCTGTTGTCATATGACAAGGAGCCCTACAAAGAGAAGGAACCCAAAAGTGCATTTAAGTTCAGTTGGGATTGCTTTTATCCTAGTCAGAAACCAGTGCAGGAAAAGCTCTGGAAACAAGCTCTGGGTGAATCGGTTTTATCTCTGCCTTGAACACACTCACCAACCCGTCTGTTAATTACTGTGGCCTAACTCCATTCCAGCAGTGTGACCACACGCTGCCCTCCTGCTCCTCCTAGTGGATCGCTACGTTAGACTTGTGGCTGTTTCCTTCCACCTCAGAGTTTTTGAGGGTCTGGGGAGTGTGATTGACACAAGGCACGTGGAAAAAGGCAATTCACTACATCGAGCATTTCAATTTTCCAGACCTTGGTTTAATGCCTGTGAGATGGCAGCAGCATCTGCTTTTCTGTGCTCAATTTCTGACAGCTCGAGGTTGCCCCATGCCTAAGATCCATGGATGATGTACCAGCTATCTTACTGGCAGGGACCCACCAGAGCACCAGAGACAAGTGTCAAACCTTGCAGAGACCAAGGAATTTATTTGCTCTCACACCTTCATCTGCATTCTACGAATGCACCCTGAGTGTTGGGGAGGTTGGTGGCCCTGTCTGTGCACTGGGGTTGGAGCTTCGTGATCCTTGGGATCCCTTCCAACCCAAGACATTCTGTGATTCTGTGAATGTGGGAAAGTTACATTCCCATTTTTCTTCTACCTAGAATGACTGAAGCTCTAGCTTTAGCATATTTCATAGAAACAGAAAACGAAATTCAACAGGAGAAACTGGGTAATATATAGTTTGGTCCAATCCTGGGAAAAACATCTGAATTAACCTCACTGCATAAAGTCAGGGATTGTTTCTTGGCCAGTGAATAGCTGGTCACCAGTATAGTGTACAAAAGTCACAGCTGTACCCCAGAGCAGAACAGAATTTTCAATCTTGATGCTGCAAATCTTGGTGAGAACTTTCACCTCTAAAGTTAATCTGGTGTGAGAGAGCTCAGCACTTCTGTCTGTCCCAGGGATGAGACAGAACAAGCTGTGCATGTGCATCTGTCCTTGGGCTTCAGTCTAGAGAAACCTTTCTTAATTAGGACTGCATCAGTCCAGCAGCAGAAAGTTGGGTGCCTCTTAACATTTGTGTTTGGTCAGTAGCTTTGAAGTCATCGATGACAGTGACTGAAGAAGCAAAAAACACTGCTGGACATTTTTAAGAATCTGAATCAAATGGTATCTCTGTGCTGATCTATCATGAACACAAAGCTCTGATCCTACCTGTTACTAAGTCTTTTCCATAACTCCTGCTGATGGTGTTTTATGTATCCTGCACTCCACAGAACTCACACCTCATGCAACTGACTCCAGGGTAAGCAGTATAGATCACAGTGTGCCTTGGAAAGACTTCCGTTGCTCCCAAGCTGGCTCTAGCAATTTAAAGAGAAGCCAGAGGAGCTAGGCAATGAATGTGAGCTGTTTGTAGCAGCTTCAGCTTTCGTGAAGAGCAAAAAGATGAATTTGACCATCGTGAATATCCTCGGTTCTGTAAATCTGCCATGTAGTGCTCTGTTCTGTCTTCCTGCTAATACTGTGTTTTATCTTGTCTTTTTCCTTTTCCACCATCCAAAAACCAGATGAGCTTAGGACAAAGAGCAAAGCTGACTTGCACACCTGAGATGGCCTACGGAGCCACGGGCCACCCCGGGGTCATCCCTCCCAATGCCACGCTCCTCTTTGACGTGGAGCTTCTCAGGTTGGAGTGAGTCTTCTTGGGGGAGCTGGCTGGAGGCACCTCTCCATAACATCCCTTCTTTCTCACCCTCCCAGCAGCGGGGGAAATCTTCACTGGAATCCTAATCTTCCTGCTCAAGCTGTCGTATCAGTAGCATTTGCCGTTAGGTTTCTTAAGCCTTTCTTTCTCCTTTCTTCTTAGACTTTGTGGTGTCCATATTTGCCTTTCATTGGAAGCTTTGCTTTGGGAAAAATGTCTACCGTTGTAACATTCTCAAGTTGTACATTTTATTTAGTCTGCATGTGATGAGAATTCACAGTGACGATTGAAAATATATATAAATATAAATATATATATATATTCCTTATTGAAAAACCACTGCCTTACTGTACACTTAAACCAAGAAAATTAAAAAAAAACAAAACACAAAAGGTGCTCAAAAACTCCAGTGTACGCCTTGTACATGAAAGGGCATTAGCCAAACAGAGTTACCTGCGCTGCCACTTTTCTCAACTTGTACGTTCTGCTTGCTGCTGTTTTAAAGAATACTGTTTCATTTAAGAATTAAGTATATATGTAAACAATAAAACCTTGATACTTTACAGTTTGTGTTTTCTTTTTTTCCTGCTTTCCATTGGCCACTGCAATTCTTTTTAGTGAATGAGAAGTTCTTCAGACAGACATGAAGGTTGAGGGAACTGGGCTTGTTTAGCTTGGAGAAGAGAAGGCTACAGGGAGAACTCATTGTGGCCTTCCTGTACTTGAAGGGAGCATATAAACAGGAAGGAACGGCTGTTTGTGAGGGTGGATGGTGATAGGACAAGGGGGAATGTACAGGGAGACAGGGGAGGCTTAGGTTAGATATTAGGAGGAAGTTTTTCCCCCAGAGGGTGGTGAGGCACTGGAACAGGTTGCCCAAGGAGGCTGTGGATGCCCCATCCCTGCAGGCATTCAAGGCCAGGCTGGATGTGGCTCTGGGCAGCCTGGTCTGCTGGTTGGTGACCTGCACACAGCAGGGGGTTGGAACTAGGTGATCATTGTGGGCCTTTGCAACTCAGCCCATTCTGTGAATCTATGAAACGCTCACCTGTTTTCTTGATAATTATTTATCTTCCTACACAAAATACGCATAATTCCATGTATTGCTTCTCTTATAGATTGCACAGGGAAAGATGTCCAGGAGCACACACACAGGTGCTGCTGAGGCAGGGGTTTCCTGACTCCCCATGTGCCCTGCACTGCTGGTGGCCCCTGACTTCTGGGCCAAATTTGGCTGTTGAAGAGAAGGAAATTGATGTTTCTCAGAGTCACAGTGCTGATCCCATGCTATGCTTTACAACAGTAAAACTAGCATACAAATTTCTGCTGGAGCTCAGGCTAAACAAGAGCAGAATTGTGTGCATCCAGCTCACAAAGCCAATCTGAACCTGGGGCTACCAGTACAGGAGAGATCTAAAGCTGTTGGGGCACATCCAGAGGAGGGCCACTGAGATGATCAGAGGGCTGAAGCACCTCTCCTGTGAAGAAGGGCTGAAGGAGTTGGGCTTGTTTAACTTGGAGAAGGCTCTAGGGAGACCTCATTGCGGCCTTCCAGTACTTGAAAGAAGCTTGTAAACTATTTGCATCATTTTCAACTACAGGATTTTTTGAGGTGAGTATCTGAAACAGTTGCTCTGTTTTCTTGTGTGAGTTTCTGTAAGGAAAACAGCTCTCGTGGGAAGATGGACTGCAAAGCCACATAGTGAGGGCACTCCTGGAGATGAGAGGACAGAATCACACACAGAATCACAGAATCACCCGGGTTGGAAGGGACCTCAAGGATCATGTAGTTCCAACCCCCCTGCCTAGCAGGGCCACCAAACACACACATTCAGATCAGGTTGCCCAGGACCCTGTCCAACCTGGCCTTAAACACATCCAAGGACGGGGCATCCACAACCTCCCTGGGCAGCCCGTTCCAGGGCCTAACCACTCTCCTTGTAAAGAACTTCCCCCTAACATCCAACCTAAATCTTCCCTCCTTCAACTTCGATCCATTTCCCCTCGTCCTGCTGTTGTCAGCCCTTTTGAAGAGTTTACTCCCCTCCTGGGTGTAGGTTCCCTTCAGGTATTGATAGGCTGCAATGAGGTCACCCCGCAGCCTTCTCTTCTCCAGGCTGAACAAGCCCAACTCCCTCAGCCTGTCCTCATAGGGGAGGTGCTCCAGCCCCCTGATCATCTTAGTCGCCCTCCTCTGGACCCTTTCCAAAATCTCAATGTCTTTCTTGTACTGAGGGCTCCACACCTGGACGCAGTACTCCAGATGGGGCCTCACAAGAGCCGAGTAGAGAGGGACAATCACCTCCCTGTCTCTGCTGACCACCCCTCTCCTGATGGAGCCCAGGATCCCATTTGCCTTTCGAGCTGCCAGAGCGCACTGCTGGCTCATGTTCAGTCTCTCGTCCATCAGGACCCCCAGGTCCTTCTCTGCCGAGCTGCTCTCAAGGACCACTCCTCCCAGCCTGTACGGGTGCCTGGGGTTCTTCCGGCCCAAATGCAAAACCTTGCACTTTGCCGTGTTGAACCTCATTAGGTTCACCCGAGCCCAGCCCTCCAGCCTGTCGAGGTCCCTCTGAATGGCATCCCTTCCTTCCACCGTATCAACCGCACCACTCAGCTTGGTGTCGTCAGCAAACTTGCTGAGGGTGCACTCAATTCCCTCATCGATGTCATTAATAAAGATGTTAAAGAGCACCGGTCCCAAGACAGACCCTTGGGGGACACCACTTGTTACCGGCCTCCACCTGGACATAGAGCCATTGACCACCACCCTCTGTCTGCGGCCTTTCAACCAATTGCTTATCCATCGGGTCGTCCACCCATCAAATCCACTTCCCTCCAATTTGGAGATGAGGATGTGGTGGGGGACCATGTCAAAGGCCTTGCTCAGGTCCAGGTGAATGACATCGGTCGCCTTCCCTTCGTCCACCAATGCCGTCACTCCATCATAGAAGGCCACAAGATTAGTTAGGCATGACCTTCCTTTGGTGAAGCAATGCTGGCTGTCTCAGATCACATGCTCATTCTTTATGTGATCAAGCATGTTGTCCAGGAGGAACAGTCAGCAAGACCTTAGATACCCAGATCTTTCTGAGTGTTTGTGTGAATGATGTGGCTCACCCCAAAGCCACTGAGAACAAAAGCTGCGGCTGTTCAGCGTTTTTTAAAGGAGAGATAGATAGGCAGAGTGTTAGTGGTAAGGCTTGATTTTTGGTACTTTGATTCAGAGCTGCAGAGGGTAAGTGCTGGGCTAAAAGGAGCTCCAGAGGAGCACACGTTTCCCCATCCCCACGTGCGGTGTTCACTTCAGCTTGTGTCAGTCCTTTCCTGTTCCTCTCTGGTGGATAAATACGGGCTCAGCACACACTGTGATCTCATCTGCTAGAGAAAAGGTGCTGCTGCTTCATTGCATTGGAGCTGCTGCAGGGCTGTGTTTCTCCAGGTGAGCAGCCTTGGAGCCTGGCCTTACGAGGAACACAACAAACCCATCTTTCCCTCAAGAGGAGGAGCTGTTAATGTATAGACACAAAAGTTACTGAGTTGAAGGCAGAGGCTGCAGTCTAGCAGAAAGGGCTCCTGCTGCTTTAAAATTGCTGTTCATGACAGTAGCAAGTTGTGTCAGTAAGGTACCTTGTGTTATTACTCACATGCACTGCAGTGTAATGAGTAAAATTTTTAAAGGAAATAATCCCCACAACCTTTGTCCAGTATTCGAAACAGCAATGGTTTTAGTTTTTAAAAGCATTGAAAGGGATCTGCCACTTTCAATAAAGGACAAAAGCAGGACAGCCTGTCTGACCAGCAGGGACCACAGATCTCTTTTCTTTCTCTCAGCGGTCGTCCCAACCACAAAGCTGCCTTTTAGTTTGTTAATTCAAAAGCAGATAACCCCCTCCCTCTTGCAGGTTATTATTCACTGAAAATTGGTAAACTTTTTTCTTGCTCCTCTCT
Organism: Centrocercus urophasianus; assembly: GCF_019232065.1. Classification (NCBI taxonomy): domain Eukaryota; kingdom Metazoa; phylum Chordata; class Aves; order Galliformes; family Phasianidae; genus Centrocercus; species Centrocercus urophasianus. The sequence continues at coordinate 821,896 of NW_024884142.1, read as the reverse complement.
GCTTCTAGCAAACAAAGGAGAAAGCCCTTTTTCAGTGGAAATTCAGGGTCTCTGCAGCAGCTGGGTTACAGATCCATGTTTCACTGAGAGGTTTCAGTTAGGATATTCATTTAGGATACAGGCCTTTCTCAAATGCCTCAAAAGCATACAGTGACAAGAAGAATTAATTGGTCCAACCAATACTGCAGTTTGCACGAGAGCTGGGGCATCACTCTGCACTTCTGCTGGGTTTCTGACCATGAGCGCTGCATCCCTGCTGGGCTGTAAGAGCTGATCACAGCCCTGTCATCTCCATCCAAAGAGCTGCTGTGCACTTACCTTTCCCATTGCCCTCAGCTGTGCAAGCCTGCCATTAGGAGTCTGTAAAACCCTTATTACAGCTGCTTGATGAAGCTCTCTCCCTCATCACTCTCTCCCTTCAGAGACCTTTGTTGGAAGCAGAGATTATTACATCTTTCATGCCAAATTCATTTAAAAAAATGTGAAAGGAAAACTAATTGTGCTTTGTGATACTTAGGGAAATTAAGTCTTCAAGGAAATGTAATCTCTAGCTCTTCATTTGACTGCAAATGTGTTAATTTATTTAATTGTATCATCGATCAACACAGTACATATAATTATTGCCACTATATAATGGATTAGAAAAAAATTTGCTGTTGCCGCCTGTGTAATCAGATCTGCTCTTGTTACTGATTTCTAAACAGTATAGCTGGGAAAAAAAATGACCTTCCAGGCTTAATTTCATGCCCTACTTCCTGAAAAATTAAATGGAAAGTGAGCACACACAAAAATCAGCACAGATGCAGACTGCAAGGCTGGTAACATCTGCCTTATTTGCTGCCCCTTCTGCCATTCATATAACTGAACTCATTTCCTCGTCCTTTGATAGTACATTTCAAACAAAATCTTGAGCAGACCTCATCAAAACAATCCTCTGGGCATTCGGTTTCCATTCTCTCTGTCTTACAGGTACAAATTATTATTTCATTTTCCACGTATAGGGACATTGAAAGCCCCAAACAGACTCTAGAAGGAAAAGTATGAAATGGAATATTTAATGAAAGGCAGCAGCTGAGCACTTGGAGATATCAAAAGCTGCTGATGTTGAGGATTCATTGAAGGAATTTTTATTAATCTTATTACCCTCTAGAATTGCTTTTTATATGTATTTTTCAAACAGCACCAAGTCCTCATCAAAACAGACACTACAGAGCAGGCAACATGCTGTCTGCTATTGACAGATGGAATGCAGTATTTGCACATGATTTTAAACGAGGCAGACAGAACACGGCTCCATTATTAGCACTTCAGTGGGTTGTTACCAGCGTTTATCATTATTTATTAAAGCATCAATCCAGTTCTTGTTACAGCCAAGAGCCATCTGAACACCCAACAACTTGTGTAAAGAGCATGTTCATGTGCCTCCCTCCAGCCTTTACAGAGCTGTGGCAGGTCACTTAGAAGTCTCCCATGAGATTTCATTCATTCAAACATTTTAAGGCAAGCTGGTTTTGCCTGAACAACTTACACTTGTGTTAACCTCACGGGCTGGACCTCTTCACCAGGTTGACACAGGAGAAGTAACCAATTGTGCAAGCATGAAGCAGATGAAACAGATCACTGCCCCTGTGCATTTGAACATGCACGTCGATGGGAGAAGCAGGAGAGGGCTGAGCAAGTCAGAAAGCCACCCACACTGGCAGCAGGGATTTAGAATGAATCTCAGGCTGGCTTGGGTTGGCAGATTGGCAGGGACCTGAAAGCCCATCCAGTAGCAGGGCCCCCTCCAATGAATGCTGATACTTTGAGAAATAATTAAAAATCAGATTTTTTTTTTCCTCTACTGGCTACTGCAAGTTTTCCACTCAGCATGAACTTCATTACAGTCACAGTTCAGGTATCTAAAATTACTGCCAGCATCTATTGCCTTGCTTTGGTCCTGTGTTCTCTACATAATATTGAAGACATTAGCTTCATTCCTGTTGCTTCAGTTCAGTGCAAATCTGGTACACTTCCAAATCTCTTCCAGCATCCTCAGCCGTACAGCAGTGAGAGCTGTCAGGAGGAGCTCTTAGCACTGGGCATGAGGTATCTTGACAGAAATCACCTAAACAGTTGAATTACTTCACATGGCCCCTCATTTTCTATTTGTAGAGGAATCTCCATTATAAATATAGCTTTGTTTCCAGCAAACAGCAGCCGAATAGGTTAAACCTCCTTGTTTTGGTTTCAGCTGGAACACAAGTGATCTCTCCACAGTGTCTGGTATGATGCTGTGTTTTTGTTCTAGGAGAAAAACAACACTGATAACATGCTGATGTTTACAGTCACTGTTAAGCAGCGTTGTACAGAGCCAAAGCCCTTCTCAGTGAAGGGCCTGAGGAGCTGGCAGGGAACAGAGCAAGGACAACTAACTGAAACCAGCCACAGGGATATTCCATAGCCTGGAACATCATACAGATAGAGTTCTGAAGGGGGTGGGAGTTTGTCTTGCTCTCTGCTGCTGTTCAGAAGGTTAGCTGGGCCTTGGTTGGCAGGTGGTGGACAACTGCTTGTGGATCACTTGTTATATACACGTATATGCATATATTTGTCATAACTATCACCCTTATGTGCAGCTTAGCATGTAGTTTTATCTCAATCCATGAGTTCTACTTTCTTTTTTTCCTTTTTCATTCTCTCTGTCATTCACTGGGAAGCAGGGGGTGAGGAAACAACTGGTGCTCAGCCACCTGCTGGGTTAAACCACAACACTCCATCAAATATTTCCAGGAAGAAAAAGAAACAATGAGTTGTATACAGTATGTAAGAATGAAGAAGAATCAAACCACAAGCAAAAAAGCAGGGAGGGTCCTGTTTACTTGCATTTAATCAATTTTTGGAAGCAGCAAGTGAAATTCAGAGATAGTTCATAGAGCCCTTGAAACTCTTCTGCATCATCAGCTGGCTACCATGTTTAAAGTCAGCTCTGGAGGCTGGGGAGCAGCAGGCCAGAACTGCTCCACTTATGTGGTCCCATCTTCCGAAGGTCTGCCCCAAACAGGACTGTGGTTACACAGCACTTACCCATCCAAGCCCTTACAACACAGGAAGTCGTGTCCCTTCAGGGGATTTTACCTTAAAACAGATATTCTGATGTTTCACATCTATTCAGTTGATCTAAAGATTCAAATTACAGCCTGCTAAAAACAGTAAGTTATACTTCAGTGGGAATCCTTGCTTAGATTCAAAACACAGCGGCAGATCTGGAGAACAGTTTTTAAAACACATCAGTTTATTTTGGTGGGTCTGTATTTATTCCATATTTTTCTTTGAGCAGCTTAAGCTGTTCCTCTTTCTTCTTTGTGTCCATCTTTTGGAATGCCTGTAATTAAGGGAAATAATACGCATGAGAAGAAAAACTGCATCTTAAGGTATGTTATTTCCAATAAACTGCAACTAACTTCTCATTGTGAATGACATCGACATCACATGCAAACAGCACTGCTTAATTCTCAACCTCAGAGAACTCCACCAGACTCTGGGCCTCATCAGGCAGAACATCAAGGATTTACAGACTTTTTCCTGTTAAGCAAATCTCAAAGCCCTCTGTCACAGTTTGGCCCCTTCTACCTCTTCTCACCAGAAACACAACTTCCACATCCCTAGTCCAAAGGCTGTGATTTATGCACATGAATCACACTGAAGATGAAATCCTAGCCGTTTATCCAATCCAATTCCAATTCTCTCTATCAATTTGGAATTATTTCTTAAAAGCATCCAACCATTTTCTCAAACTGATATTTTTTTTTTATGCTGAACATCTTCAAAGGTAACAATAAGAAAACCGAGAGCACTTACCCTGTTTGCATTGTAGTACAAAACGACAAGGTATCTGTTGCACACATTGAATCCTGACAGATGATCACAAGCATTTTTGGCATCAAAGATGTCTTCATAAACCACATAGGCTGTTCCTCTTGTTTCTGGAGTGTTTCCACTGCAGAGCAAATGTTAACAAGCATTAATATCAAACTCGATGCACAAGACTCTATTAATTAATATTCAGCACTGAGACAGAATACTGTTCTCAGCACAACACAACTACACTGATGCATGCTGCTTCAGCTGCACGACCATCACTCATCAGATCATCAATTCAATTTCCTTTGCCTGAGGAGCAGGAGACACGTCTGGGCACATCACTCTAACCAGCTCTGAGCTTACACAGAGCTTATTACAGAGCTTACACAGCCACGAGATCTCAGCTAAAAGCCAACTTAGGAATCACAACAACCCTTTCTTAGGAGCTGACTTATAAATAAACTCCAATAAACAACATGACACACGTCCATGTCATGGTGCGTATGCAAACAAAAAGGATAAAATTGCACAGAGAAGGAGAAGAATTACAAAGGGAGTTTCACAAAGGGAGCTCAGACCAATGCTGGGGAAGAAAGGATTGAGCGCAGCCCTGCTGAAAAAGACCTGGGGGTACAGGTGGATGGCAGCTGGCCATGAGCCAGCACTGTGCCCTCACAATCCAGAAAGCCAACTGCACCCTGGGCTGCACCAAAAGCAGCGTGGCCAGCATGGCGTGGGAGGTGATCCTGCCCCTCTGCTCTGTGCTGTGAGGCCTCAGCTGGAGCACTGCATCCAAATGTGGCGTGTCTAACCTACTCTTCTTCAATTAATTCTCTTCTGTCAGCGTATGTCAATGAGTGAAAATCCCAGCTATTTAGCCAAGCAATAGGATTATGTTCTCTCTCGTTCTTTTAACCCTTGCCCAGTCCCTTTTGTTGTTCTTCTCTGTATTAATAAGACCCCACCAGCTGCACGTTTCAACACAGCATGCAGGAGCACACCCCACTACTCCCCTCTGTTCATGTTTACTGGGAGTAACTCTACACAGAAAACTCACTTTGTTCTTTGCACTGAGCCATCGCTTTTTTTCACTACAGCACTGGCCAAAACAAGCACTTGGATCTGGGGTGGAGTTTGATCTTTTTAGCTGTTATCATATCTATGCCCCACAGAATTGAAGTGATGAACATTACGGGTTCATTACCCACCCCAATCTAAGAGCACAGGGAAACAGAGCAACAAAAACAGCAAGGACACATTCAGCTGTCAGCCAGTCACCAACCTGTGAATTCAGAGATGCCACAAGTTATTTTGCCAACATCTGGATAAGGGCAGTGTGAAGAAAACCATATTGTATCTACCCTACATTTAACTTCTTTTCAAGTATTAAAAGATGAGCACCAAATCTTATTGCTCCTCCCTTCCAAAATATTTCTCTCAACTTGAAAAAAAAAAAGATCATCTTGTATGAATGCCAATACTCCAGCCAATCTTACTGCAGTTCTCAACAGCTAATCCTAAGTCCTCAGTCAACTCTTTCTGCCTGAAACTTAGAACATGGCATTAACCAGATGAAATTACAGTTAGATCCATGGCACGACACTCAAGACAACAAGGAACATCAGAGCTCAGGTCATCAATATTTGAAAGAACTAAAGGGAAGAGGCTAGGATTTGGCACAGACAAGTACAGCCTCAGCTGAGCTGCACAGCAAGGTGTGCAGTATTTTCTGCACCCATCAGTGGTACCATACCTGTTTCATCATTAGTTCTTTATCTAATACTCATTGAGCAGAAGTGATTGCCCTCAAACCTTGCTTTTCATATTTTTACCTTTACTTAAAATAAAAGGTTAGTTCATTTAAGGTTTAAGTCCTTATTTTTCCCCACTTACCTACATTCAGACCAGGCTTAAGCCACTCCAACATTCCTACCAGCACCGTTCTGCTTACCAACAAACTGACACACAAGAGAAACACAATCACATGCTCCTTTAGCACACAGGGATGCTGCTAAAGCACACTCAGCTTTTTCAGCTATTAAAACCAGTTGTTCCCCCTGTAATAGGCATACTGACACGACAGCCATCCCAAAGCCTTGGGATAAGTTAAGTCCTCCTCAAAGAAAACTGAAATTACTTACACCCTGATTTGCCGAATAGGTCCGTATTTCCCAAAAATATCATACATCTCCTCCGCGGTGATTTTATAAGGCAAGTTCCTGATGTATAGGATCCGATTGACCTCCGGTGGCAGCCGAATCTAAAGCAGAAACAACAGACGTTGTGTTACACACATAACTCACTTCAAACCTTGAATGCTACAGCCTACCTACTACATCTCAGGCCTACTGCCCATCAGCTATAGAATTTACGTGGTTTTACCAAGCTAGAACCCGGTAAGAGCACTCACGTTGGCTCGTTTGGCCGCTTGCATCGCCATGGCGCTGGGATAACGGAGGGGCCTCGGGCCTGGGAGAGAAACGGCAGCAGGCAGCGGTCCTCCAGCAGCGGTCCTCCGACGCCGCCGCTCTCCTTACCGGAAGACCCGGATGCTATCCCAGGTTGCACCGCGCGCGCTCACCGGAAGTGCTGCCGCGCTACCTCGCGTAATTGCGTGCCTCTAGCCCCGCCCACCGCCCTGCCTCCCTTCCCGCCTCCCGTGGGCTGTGGGAAGCGGTGCTGGCAGCCATTTTGTTCAGGTGGGGCTTGGCTGGGGCCTGCTGAGGTGTAGGAATTGTGCGGCTTGGAAAGCTGTGGGAAAACAAATGAACCCAAAAGTTTGAGTGGAGATAAACGTGTGGTGGTTTTCACAGAATCACAGAATGGCCAGGGTTGGTAGGAGGGACCACAAGGATCATGAATCTCCAACCCCCCCATCACAGTCAGGGCCACCAACCTCCACATTTCATAGCAGCCCAGGCTGCCCAGGGCCCCATCCAACTTGGCCTTGAACACCTCCAGGGATGGACAGGGCATCCACAGCCCCTCTGGGCAGCTGTTCCAGCACCTCACCACTCTCATAGGAAAGAACTTCCCCCGGACATCCAGCCTAAATCTTCCCTCCTTCAACTTAAAACCATTTCCCCTTGTCCTGCTGTTATCTGTTTTCCTGTGTAAAGATGTCATACGCTGTATCTGCAGTGTGAATTGCTTTTTTTATTCACATATCCTGTAAGGCTTTGCTTTGGCCCTCATTTTTTTGCGTCTTCCACAATAAATCATTTCCAGTTTGGAAGCAGAAATAGCAGAAACTCAGCTTTTAAGGCATCCATAGTGCTCCTACCCGTAAAGCAACTACAGCAGAGGGCCTTTCTTTAGGGTGATTTCAGTGGCATTTCAATAACAATTTTGCCAATGTTCTTGTTTTCTTCCATTTTCCTGTGTGCTTCCACAATCTCATGCAGAGGGTAAACGCTGTCAACAAGTGGCTGGAGATGCGGAGAGGCTCCTTCAGAGAAATAGGGCAGCACATTTTCTATGAAGGCTTTCACCAGCTGCTCCTTATACTGCAGAAAAATAAAGCATTTTTGAAATCATTTTCTAGTCATTCACATTCACTGAACAGTCTCTGAAGACAGCATACAAAATGTATACAATTCTCAGACATTTCTCAGGTTGACTCATGGGCAACATGTATCCTGAAGTGCCTTTTATAGTCATAACTGAATTTCCCACATAAAGTGATTTTCTTTTGGTAATTTCTGGACTTGAAATTAACTTGGTCTCTGCTTTGAGGAGTGTGGCTGCAGATGACCTGATGGAGGTTCTTCTCTTTCTCTCCCCCAGACTTGATCAAGTCATCTGATTATCTATGATACAAATCTTTTAGAATTATGGTAGTCATTAAGAATGTTAAAAAGTCCTGAGTATTCCCAATGCATTCCTCTGGTGTACTGGTTACTGGAAGGATGCACTTCATAGAGGTAGAAAAAGGAAACTAACGTAATTTTGCAGTGTTTTCTAAAGTCTGTACTAACAATTCAACCTGGTACTCTTTTTTTTCTGCTTTAGAGCTGATATCAAAAGAAAACTTTCAAAACTGTCACAAATTTAAGATTAAACTATATAGTGTTGATAGTCATTACTTGCCTCCTTGTCTCGTGATCTTAATAGACTTGTGTGGATGCTCCCTCTTTTGGAAAGCAGCCTTGCAAGCAAATCTCCATGAACTTCACCTCCACTCAATAGTCCATAAATAACCCACCGGCCATCAGTTCTCAAGCAGCTGACATTCTTTTCCCAGTAAGAGCCACCAACACAATCTAAAATAATATCTACTCCAGAACCTCAAGTAGAAACAGAAAGAAAAAAAAAAAGAAACAGCAATACCATTGAGCTGTATTAAAGGCAGAATAATCTCAAGCAAGCAAAAGTAAAACATTATTCTCTTTAAGTACAGAATTATTCTTGCAGGTATTACTTAAATCCTGGGAAATGAACTGGCACAAAGATTTGTAAAGAATCCTAGCATGAGGCACAAAACCAAATCATTACAGATACACACACGTGTCAGAAAGTGTCTCAAATGCTTTTAAAAACCCTAATTTTTCCTAACTGTAAGAGAACAAAGTTTTGTGCACATATTCAAACAAGTGCAAGGATTTGCTCCTACATTTCACTGTAGGAGCGACAATAATGTTGGCACCATTTTTATACTGCCAATGAACATAAAGCCAAAGGGACCCATGTGCAAAACAGCCCAGATAAACTAAGGAAAGATACATTCTTGGCCTGAACAGGATGTTATGCTACCTGTAGTAACTCAGGAATAGTAAAGCAGATTTAATACCACTGGATTCCCAACCTCTATAGCACCAAAGGGAGCATGGAAGATTTGCATGCTTCTTTTTGAAAAGATGGTGGAAACTCGCAGTTGAAATTGAGCGTATGTGCATATGGTTTAGAAGATACACACTTTTTCTTAACTGTGTCTTTCACTCACAGGTTCTTACCTTGAGTGAAGGCCAAGACCTTTTCGCTAAAGTCTTCATTCTTGTAGTTGAACCCTGCAGCTGCTCCAGCGTTTGTTGTTGCTTCCAGTTTCTCCTGAGTTCCTGCTGTCACGATGGGAATAGCATTTTCCAGTCTCACCAGCTGAATGGCTGCCATACCAACCCCGCTAGCTCCAGCGTGGATCAACACTGTTTCCCCTTTCTGTATTTTACCTGAAGGAGGATGTAAAGGAAACGATTACCCTTTGGGGATTATCTGGGAAGTAAAACATGATCAAAGTGGCAAAAACGGAACAGATAAAAATAGTGAAATCTTAAAGAGATACCCTTATTCACCGAGTCCTATTTACAACTTCATGTCCTTTATTAAAGCAACAAATCCAGAATGAACACAACTCCTGGTGTACTAACAGGACTCCATTCTACTGACTTCAGTGAACTGCTGCCAACAGAAAACTCACTGAATGTGAATATTGAGCAGTGGAGAAATTCCTCAAGTTTTGGGTAACATTAAGGATTGGTTCTCCTGAAGTCAGCAGAGGATGTTGTGACTGGACAGATGTGGTCAGGATTTCAGAATGTGAGTTCATACCTTATTCTGACCAGATAGGTAAGATGTGAATGGTGTGACAGAGAAAACAGTTTGAAGGCAGACAGCATTCAGATGGAGGCAACAATCAGAGGATTTAACAGCAGAAATGAAGGTGAACTGTTTTGACAGGATAGAGTCGCAAGTACAGCTCACCTACAAAATGCAGCAGCTGAAAAGCTGTTAACCAAGCCTCAGGAATGGCTGCAGCCTGAACAAATGTAATGTCTTTGGGAACTGGCATCAGATGGCCTTCAGGTACTGTAACATATTCAGCCTGGCCGCCTCCAGAGAGCAGAGCCATCACTGCATCGCCAATCTTCCACCGCCCAGTGCAGCCAGGTCCGAGCCCAGCCACACTCCCAGCTGCTTCTAAGCCTAAAATATCACTTGCTCCCTTGGGGGGAGGGTACTTCCCTCTCCTCTAAAACAAAACAAAAGAGAGGGTAGGGAAGGAAAAGCCATACATCAGTGTAACAACCTGTGGTATTTTATTTGCATACCTCCTATCTGCACGCCTTTTTATTTTATCCTGATTTTGGACTGTGCAAAGGTTTCAGTAATTTAAGGACCTTCCATCCTTTGGCAACACTCCCTTTTCCCTAGTAAGTATATTTGATTCTTAAAACTGTGCAAGTATCATTTGCTGCAAGCTCCCTACCTCCACACCAATCCATACTGGGAATGGCTTTCAGTTCCTGATCATCGTTTTCTGCTCAAATTAGGGAATGGTCTAAGCATCCAGAAAGACTGGAGCTCTCATTTTACATCTTTTTTTGAAAGACAGCTGCTTTTCCATGTCTCCATGTATTGCAGGGACCAAAATAAAAGCATTCACCTACTCAGTCAACACCTCTTCTTTCAGCCCTATGAGCATTTCCTTAGAAGACTCCCATCCACACGCTCACCAAGGCCAATCTCTCTTAACTCTTCTGATTTGTCAGGACTACAAATGGAGACTTGAAAAGTTGGTGTTTTCAGGTGCATAAACCCACTTAACATACACGTACCTGGAGTAAATCAGCCCTATTCAGAGCACTGGCAGAGACTTTCACAAGAACTTCTCCTTCTCTTGGATGTGGTTTCATCACTTCTTTCACGTAGAGATTTTCTGGGCCTCCTGGGCAATCAAAGTGGGCTGCCAGCATCTTCCCTAAAAACCAATCATGTCAAAGTCAGCATGAATGCAGGCATACTGCATAGGTGGAACATCTCTGCGATCTCTGCGATTAGTACAGCTAAACTACACCTCTGGAAGGCAGAGACACGGGCTGAAGTGCAGATGGACAACACAGACTGTGAAGCAGTTTGAAGGCGAAAGAGCTGCCTGAGAAACGGTGAGTTAGCATGACTGAAGGGTAAGAGATGCTTTGAAAACCTTCCTTGCCTCCCTTAGCAGGTGATTCCTGACTGCTGGGTGCTGGAGTCACTCCTGTAAAGGGTCCCACTATTGCAGAACCTTTCAGGTAACTCTTCAAAGCTTCTGGTTTTGCCACCAGCAGTGTTGAGATGGGCTGAGATGTCAAGCCTGTTTCCACCTGGAAAATCAAACTGGAGTAATCATCCTTCTGGGTACTGAGTGGAAGCACAAGAGGAAAGAATGGGAAAATCTCTGTTATTTCCTGTACTTTGCAGCATATAAATGCAATACAGATTTGCTGCACAAATGTGTGTGCAGGATGCACTGCAAGGTTGACCTCTTCGGGTAAGCAGAGCTGCGTGATAGAGCTGCATGCCCTCTGCAAAGTCAATTGCTTTACATGATCTGCACAAAATGTTTAAGTGCGTACTTAAACATTTGTTGTAAGGCTGGAAATGTGGAACGATAAAAACACCTCAAAGCCCAGGAATGTAATTCCCCACAGGGTGGTGCTCTGTGGCTGCTTTATGGTGAGTTGAAAACTGCTACTAATTATTGGCATAAAGTGTAACTTTAAGGCTTCTTGTTCTGAGACTGGCTGGTTTTTTGGTTTTTTTTCTCTCAGCTAAACCAGTCAATCCAGTCTGTCAACATTCGTCTTGTCAGCACAGAAATGTAGTGGGAAGCCCACTGGATAGCACCCTATACACATTTCTCCCCTCTAACCCTGTTCCACTACAAACAATTAAAAATCAGATGGTAAAGAAGTTTTCAATCCCTCTTCTGAAAGTCCACCAAACCCATTTTTATGAACGCTGTGTTGCTGGAAGCAACACCAAAATATGCATGTATATAGGTTTTAAAAAGTGTTAGCAATGATATGAATACCCACGTTGCTTTCAAATGCTTACAAGTGGAGAAGCAAGTTTCCAAGCACAGTACCTTCAAAAGATCAGATGTGCCAGCGGTGGCCTGAAGCAGCAGTTTGAGGGTGCGTGGTTCCCGGCCGTGTCTTGTGAGCCACCTTTTCCTCCAAGGAAGAGAAGTTGCGCAATGGGAACTGTCAGTGGGAGCAGTCAGGTCTGCTTCCCTCCTCCCAGGCTCTGCCTTTGCAGTCAGCTGTTCCCCAGCAAGACAAGGGGTGCGTTCAGAAGAGGTCGTGTTTTACATGGAGGGAAAGACCTGAACTCAGTCAGAAATCAGCACATCTCACTGCTATTTCTTCTCATAGACACGCTTTGTTCCATGGATCGAGGCAGAAATCTGCTTTTCCCTTTGACATCGACCTTGAGATTTCACGCACACCCCCAGCGTGCAGGGAGGTTTGGTTTGGTGCCTTTACCCGGCTGCCCTTCATTGATTGGCTGGTTGTGTGCGTTCGGAGCTTCCTGAGCGAAGCATTTAAACGCGCTTTGGATTTCTGAACTCTGAATAACACAGACTGGATTTACTCACACTGTGTTAAAGGTGCATGAGCTGTGACCGCCCTTAATGCTAATTAGATCTGTCGCTGCTTCCTATGAGACTGCAGCACTCAGAGCTCGCTGGCTCGTGTCCATCCACCCACTGCATTTCTCCCTGCTGGTTCAGCCACTTTATCTCACCCCTTTGGTGAGCTTTGCCATTTCCCACAGTGGGAGGTGCCTCAGGTTATGCCTTTATCCACATCCCACCTGCCAGCTCCTGATTACGTGGGAGTTGTCAGGAAATAAAACTGCCATTTCAGAGTATTTAGATACGGTATCCATTTTCATATGTCTGTCTGTGTGTGGGGTTCTTTTGTGAGTTTCTTTTTGTACTGATTTTAATATTTTGGGATTTGGACACTTTGAAAGTAAAAAAATTTAGAAACAAATATAGCAAAAAATTCTTTGAATCATAGAATCATAGAATGGCCTGGGTTGAAAAGGACCACAGTGCTCATCCACTTCCAACCCCCTGCTGTGTGCAGGTCACCAGCAGCCCAGGCTGCCCAGAGCCACATCCAGCCTGGCCTTGAATGCCTGCAGGGATGGGGCATCCACAGCCTCCTTGGACAACCTGTTCCAGTGCCTCACCACCCTCTGGGGGAAAAACTTCCTCCTATGATCCAACCTAACCCCCCCATCTCAGTTTAAAACCATTCCCCCTTGTCCTATCACTACCTACATGTGTTTATTTTCACATGACTCCAAGAGCTATAGATTATTTGCTTCTGCAGATGAGAAGATCATGGGACCTGGTTTTCTTGAGCCTGTTCTTCACCTGGTGGTAAGGCAGAGCCTCAGTTGTCTTCTGTACAGTTCAGGAACTGTGGAGATGTGGCATTGAGGGACATGGTGGGACAGGTTGCAGTTGGACTAGATGATCTTAGCGTCCTTTCCCACCTGAACGATTCTTCAATTCAATGGTTCTAGCCTGGTAGCAATGTTGTCCCTCCTCCTGAGTCTTCACAGAACTTCACAATCCACTGTAGATTAAAGTATTTCTATAGCAGTCAGTGACAGTGCAAACAGACATGTGAAAAATGTGTTTTAATATTCAAAGGTGTACAGAGCAATCTGAAAATCTGTTAATGCGGCAATTTCCTCAGCCTCCTAGGTCAGTGGTGCCATAGAGAAACGCTATGAGTTATTTTGCACAGGAAAATTCATCACCTTGTTATCTGAGAACAAACTAAAAGACAACATATAAAAGCCTAAGGAAAGCATCTTAAACCAAATCCCGTGGGCATCACTCTAAATTCTATTCAGAAACTTGGATGATACATGCAGAGGGTACTCCTCTTGGGAGCTGTGAACTGTCAGGAGTTCTTGAAAGAAAAACAGAAGGAAAGAGCCTTCACTCTGCACTGGAATGCAATAAAACAGCAGGTGCTTGCTGGAATTGGATAATATGTCAGAGTTCTGTATTGTTTTGCTGGTGAACAGTCCTTCTGAACTTGACGGAGTCCGAGTTTTCTGCTGATTCAGCTACCCTTCTCTCTTAAGTAATCCGCTATAAAAACACAAAGAAATAAATTTATTTAAAAAAAAATCAACAATGATGAAAATCACACACAAAACTGCTGTAATCGAGATGCTTTTTTCAAGTTCAAGTCCACCTCAGGCTTTAATTGAAAGGACAGCAGTCTTCCTAATTGCACAGCCAAAATCCTAATGCCTATATTCGTATGGTATTATCTGTTCCACAAAATAAACACTCATCACTTCATACCTAAATCATTTGCAAAAATAAGATGCAAGTAAAAGCTAATGCCACTTTGTTTTCACAAAGAAATCATCCTGAAGGGAAAAAATAAACTCACATTGTCAAAACTGCAGGAAATCTGGCTCTGGAAACATGTAGTGGAAGTTTGAAGAATTTATTGCTGTCAGTCTTACAGCTCATTTCAGACTAAACAGCTTAGGCCCCAGAACACAGATTAATTCCACTTACATGTAGGCACCTAGACAAGGAACAACGCTGAGCACACTAGATCTGGAATTTCATTCCTACACAGTAAAATGGGCATACTCATAGGTATAGAAATATCTCTTTCCATGGTGAAAACCAGGGCTACTCTGGAATCTGCTCTTTGGCATTCAATCCATCTGGATGATGTGATAAAATGATTTTATCCCCAATAGTCAGCCGCACACTACAGCAATAGGATGTGTATCTGTTATTTGTCTCCCTGGCATAATCCTTGCCAGCACCTCCACGCACTGAGAAAACTACATCTGAGATGAGCACAGCTTGTCTGCAGAGGGCTACGTTTTGCTTTATTCTCAAACGGGGAACAAAGCGTGAGATTTTAACCCTAAGTCTTTGAAACACCAAACCTCAGAGAGAGGAACTTAAGAGGAGTCCCACAAAGGGAACTTTGGCAGAAGAAGGAAGGAAATGGGCACTTCTGTGAGAGAAGAGGTGCTTTGTAACTGTGAAACAACACTTGAGAGGAAGCAGCTTAATGATGTTTTCAGATTCATGTAGGCATAGAAGGAAAGTTTGAAACACCTGGGGAAGCTCATGGGTTTTTGAAGAAATGGAATGTGAATCAGAGTATCGAAGATGATGCTCATATGATGTGTGTTAAGACACGGGCTCAGCATTAGTTGTATGAGGTCAAGGAAACGTGACTGTTGGGTTCCACTGTGTTTAAGGGTAACAAACAAAAAACTCGTGCCACAAAGGCCAATGCAAGAGACAGTTCTGCAACCTGTTGATACCCATGGAAGCTTTGGATCATGGTGGGATGTCTGGAGAGCAGTAACTCATGGCTGTATTCAGGCTGCCAAGATTTTCAAATTTTGATAGTATGTCAGATACATTTTTGAAGTTGTTTCAAGAGCAGAGCCAGTCAGTGAACCACTGACATGCAGGCACACAGGTACATGTGTTTGTCTTACCGAGTTTCTCCACAGCTTCCACACACACACTGGGATACATGCCCACTCTGTACGTAGCAATCAGGATGAAAGCTTTTGTCTTCACTGCTATGAGGCCTCCATCTGCCTAGATAATACAAGTGGGACAAAGTTAGATGCATATACATACATATTGCCTTACAATTTAGGTTACTCACATTCCCTTTGCCAGTATACTTGAGGAAAAGACGAATACTCTCAAATCCTAAGAAAGGATGTAGACAGAGCAGTAGCTGTGCATGTTTTGAAGACTGCTGCTTATTAAAGTCACTCAGAACCCTTACTGCATTGCCCATTGTTGCTTATGACTAATCACAGAATGATAGAATCATAGAATCACTCAGGTTGGATAAGACCTTAAAGATCATCGAGTCCAGCCACAACCCAACCATACTACCCAACTCCAACAACCCTCCGCTCCATCACGTCCCTGAGCACCACATCCAAATGGACTTCAAACACATCCAGGGATGTGACTCAACCACCTCCCTGGGCAGCCTATTGCAGTGCTTAACAGCCCTTTCTGTAAAGAAGTGTGTCCTGATATCCAACCTAAACTGACCCTGGCACAACTTGAGGCCATTTCCCCTCATCCTGTCACCAGTGAGAAGAGAACTGCCCTGCTCTGCACCTTTAATGTATTATTGCACAGCAGTGTGAATAAGTTTCCCCAACCTGCTGGGAAAGCAATACCAAGAGAAAGAAGGAAAGAAACACATGAAAACATTCATCCTAAGGCAACCAGACAGTAAAAGAAGGAAGTAGGAGGCTTCCAAACTTCTCAGGACTACCACAGCTGTCAACATACATTTTTAAGGTAGATGGAATGCTCATCTGCTCGAACACACTTATAGTGCTTCTGCTTGAAGTACAGTCCTTCCTTTCTAACTTGCAGCAAGTTCTTGTAGAAGGCATAGATGAGGTTTATGGCATTCTCTGGTGGCACCTGTGTGCATACAGCACAGTGTTATGGACTGAAAATGTACGTCTTCACAATGACGAGCTGCTCTTTACTCATGGTTTACTCACCCACTTTCTTTGACAGTTCACTTAAAATTACGTTACCTCAACCCCTAGGGCTCTGTTAGCAAGTCTTCTGAACGCGTTCCCCTGAGCATCCCAATGGGAGCTGTGCGTACCCTTGTCAAAACCGTTTGGTGGTGGTGTCACAGGGATTAGGAAAGCACGTCTCAATGCCAGAGGATGCACAGACACACACGTGCTCACAAAGCACAGCGCAGCTCCCCGCCCGCACCGCCACTCTGAGCTCCTCCCGCCGCCGTCGCCCCGCAGCTCCCATTTCTTACATAGAAGCCAGAGGTGGAAGCGCAAACTTCCCTTTCATTTATGCCGATCGCAGCTGCGTTCTCCACGTGCTTTGTTCTGATGAGGCTTTCCTTCAGCAAAGCCTGAAGTTGGATCATTTGTTCTGTGAGAAGGAACAGATGTGTAAATGTTTAAACGTTCGTCCTCTCTTAAGCCGCAAACCAATTCTGGGAATTTAGGAGTTTCGACAATTAACGCTAACCCTCAAAGTAAGACACCAAAAATCCCAAACCTAAGAGAGCGGCAGAATAGACCGGCAGTCGAACGGTCCCCTTTGCCAAAAAGGCTGTAAAACCCCTCCAAAAGTTAACTTTTATAACATTTCTCGGTTCTGTTTTTCATAGCCGCAGGAGCCGCCCCGTGCCCGCAACCGCAGCCCCGCGACGCGTCGCCAGGGCAACTGCGCCCCCAGCGCCGCCTGCGCTGCCCACAGCGCTCCCACTCGAGAGACGGGCCGTGCTCGGCTCCCGATTGGCTCACTCGGCAAGGCGCTCCCATTCTGATTGGTGGAAAGGTCTGCCCTGTGACTCCGGACCGGGCGTTCGCGTTGCTATGGGCTGCCGGAGCGCTGGCGGCGGGCGCGGAGAGATCTGGCCGCTCTTCTTCCCGCCCCGTCCCCTTGAGCCCGGGCGGCCACCGCTGGGTGCCCGCCCTGCGGACAGGGAGCCGAGTCGCTGCCCTGGGGGTTCCCTCCTCTTCCGAGAGGCTGGAGGTAGTGGGGAGGGACTATTTTCTCAGGCGGAAGGACATACGGAATGGGTGGTGTGATGCGATCTGGGGCGGCGCCATTTTTGCCGCCCTGGCTCTACTCGGCTGTGGCGGTGGCGAGGTGTCCGAGTCAGGGGCTGCCTCGGAGCGGCCATCGTTGGGTCCTTCGATAGGTTTGGGAGGAAAGCCTTTCTGAGAACTTCACAGGGTTTGAAAGTCCTCATTCCGGTGTGTTTTAATACGTAAAAGTTTTAGTATAGCAGTATAAAGTATTTCTCTTCTGAGGGGAAAAAGAGGAGAGGAAACCATGAACGTGCAAATCCTCCAGTGGTCTGGTTCCACAAGAGCCGCTTCCATTACAACTATGTAGGATTGAACCTGTATGTATACCTATTTGAAGAGTGCTCTCACGGTTAAAATCATTGCTCTAGCTTGGGATATCCCTATCTCCAGTGCTTCCGTTTCGTGTGTGTGAAATGTTTTCTCCTGAAGTACTGCAGAGAACTGCTACAGTGAAAAAAGTGCTAAAGGTTTGTTGTAAATCCAAAGTCCTGTACACACAAACAAATAATCTTACTTTACCACATTCAAGAGGAATAAAAAGCAATTGTGTGTCAGGCAGTAATTTGAATTCTTAATTCTCTGCATTCCTTTACACAGTCAGCAGATTTCAGTGCATTGCTAACAAGTGTATGTATGGTTTTTATAACATGGATATCCAATGTGTTGTGACTGGAGTTGATCTTGAGGGTTTAGTTCCAACCTAGATCGTTCCATGACTGTGAGCCTGCAGGGCAGCTTCTCCTAAAGGCTTTTGTCAGAATGGGCTTTTGAGAGGACAGAGCCTCCCCTGTAAGGGAATTTACTTTCTGCCACAGAAATGATTCATCTGCCTTCTCAGTGTTTCTGCAAAACCATGCTTGGGGAGTGTATGGGAACTGCTGAGTCCCGGCCTGAACCCCTGATTGATCACCTGAGGCAAGCAATGAGTCAGCCAGAGGAGCACAGGTGAAAGCAATTCACCTGTGCTGCCGGATGGGGTGGAGCCAGGCTCCACTCCTCCTAGCCCTATTTAAGAGCTGGCTGCCAGTGGGGAAGGATCTCTTTTGGAAATCAGCTCTGCTGGAGTTTTGTAAGTGAGCCCAGGATAGGGGTAAGCTTTCTATCCAGTCTCTTTTTGTTATCATTATCTGCTTTGCCAAACTCTATTGTTTATTTTGTAATTATAACATCTTAATATTTGTTGATTATGCAGGGGAGCTGCTGTGTATTTTAGCAGAGGGAAGAACGCTCTGCTCTACTGAACAGCACTTCTGAAGCAAGAGGAAATTTATTATCTTAGTGGAAAATGTTAGTGATAAGTGGGTGGTTGGACTGGATGATCTTAGAGGTCTTTTCCAACCTTGGTGATACTATGATTCTATGAAACATACTAGTGCACATATAATGGAGGAGATGGTATTTCCTGTCTTGATCTCAGTGTTGGTGCTTTAGCGTAAGCTTCATTTCTTAGAACTGGCTTTTAAAACCACTGAAATGCAGCTATCCCTATTGTGGAACGTAGTGGTTACTTGAAGGTAACTTTTATGTAATTGAGAAAGGCACAAAGGAAAGAAGTAAAAGTCACAAGGCAGAACCTGGTGACTCTGAAATGTTTTCAAAGCTGGAAGCATTCTGGAGTAATTTGTGGTTCACTTTGTTCTTTAAAACAAAATTTACCATCCATACATTAGGAAGATGAGAACAGACAGGTAGTGCCAGACTATCTGCCTCTAAACGTGATACTTTGTCTCCCTGCTTTTCACTTACAGTGATACAAAATGACGGTTGGTATGTTTGGCAATTAGAATTCCTACGGAGCTTTGTTGCGTGTTTGTCTGGCATTGTAGGACAACTAGCTTTTTGGTGTTTATGGAACAGTTTCATATGGTTTGGAATGTTTTAATGCTTCTTGCAGCCTCCCCCTGCAATGCATACTGCGCGTAGCTCAGAGACTGCTCCCCAGGCTACAGGTCCACAACCTGCAGCAGAACTCTGTCAGCATAAGCTGTACCAGGTGAGCAGCTCTGCATTCCTTCAGCTGTGAATTCTGATGCAAAGAGTGGAAATGAAACATGAAACTTGTGTATAGCTGAGAACCTAGGGCATTTGGCTATATCTGTGTTTCCTTCTTGGCACTGGCAGCTGGTACCCACAGACCTGCCTTCCCTGACCAGCACATGAGTTCATCAGGCATCCCAGTGAGCAGGGACATCCCTGTGGTTTTGTCTCCACCCTATGAATGCTCAGGGATGTGTATCACAGAATAGCCAGGGTCGGAAGGGACCTTAGGGATCATGAATCTGCAACCCTTGTGCCACATGCAGGGCCACCAACCTCCACATTTAATACTGGATCAGGCTGTCCAGGGCCCCATCCAATCTGACCTTGAATGACCTCTCTGGGCAGCTGTTCCAGCGCCTCACCACTCTCTCTGTAAAGAACTTCCCCTGACATCCAACCTAAAGCTTCCCTCCCTCAACTTCAAACCATTTCCCCTTGTCCTGCTGTTATCTACACTTTCGAAGAGTCGATTCCCCTCCTGTTTGTAGGCTCCCTTTAGGTACTGAAAGGCTGCAATGAGGTCACCCCACAGCTGCCTTTTCTCCAGGCTGAACAACTCAGCCTGTCCTCATAGGGGAGGTGCTCCAGTCCCCCAATCATCTTTGTCACTTTTCCCTGCACCCTCTCCAACAGCTCCCTGTCTTTCTTGTACTAAGGGCTCCAGACCTGCACACAGTACTCCAGATGGGGCCTCACAAGAGCAGAGTAGAGGGGGACAATCACCTCCCTGTCCCTGCTGGCCACCCCTCTTCTGATGGAGTATATGTGTATTATGGGAAGATTCATGTGCTCTGCCTTTCCTGTGCATTTACTGTAGGTCGGGCTGTCTAGAATCCAAGTACTGTGCAAATCTTCCAGAGAAACCCCAAACGTTAGTGCTGGTGGAAGCATCAGTAAATGCAGTGCTGCAGTGATGTTGCAGCCTGTCTGATGCATGCATGAAAAGGTTGCTGACCCAGTAAGCAGTGGTCTGGTTCCACAAGAGCCGCTTGCATTACAGCTATGTAGGATTGAACCTGTATGTAAATCTATTCAAAGAGTGCTCTTGCCGTTAAAATCATTGCCCTAGCTTGGGATATCCCTATCTCCAGTGCTTCCATTTTGTGTGTGTGAAATGTTTTCTCCTGAAGTACTGCAGAGAACTGCTACAGTGAAAAAAGTGCTAAAGGTTTGTTGTAAATCCTGCCCTGGGAGAATGAGGTTTGCAAGGCAGCATGGTATGAGGATCTTAGGTGAACTTCTTGTATCCCAGTCTGTAGTCTGCCTGTGGAACCTAGATGAGAGCCTGATCTTTATAAAGCAGGTAGACGTTTTTCATGCAGACTTTTTCCTTTTTTTTTTTTTTTTTTTTTTAATTTATCCAGAGGTGCTCCACAGCACCAGCAAGGAGCAACGCAGCAAATACATTTGATTGCAGTAGATTCTCTGGGAAGACAAATACTAGCAGATACTGCCTGATACAGAAGGACTTCTATCGCGCAAAGGTACGAGTGGAGGAGTGGAATAGAATGAAAGGGATGAAGGGAGGAATAAAAGATGGTTGTTTGCAAAGTTCTGGAGGTCTGAGTTATGTTTGTCGTTGGAGAACAAACAACTGAAAATATTAACCTGGTGGGTTTTATTGAGCACTTTGAGGTACCTTTGTTGAGTTCTGTGACATTCAGAAAGTTTTTGCATGAAACCTAAATGTTGGGGTTTATTTGGTTTTGGTTTTTTGTTTTGGACACACTTGAGCAAGTGGCCTGGATCAAGTGGTGGCACAGCCCCAGTGAGGAGCATCCAAGGAGGTGCCTGGGTTGATCACAATGAACGTGAACGCTTTCGTTCTTCCAAAACATTGAGTTTAATCTGTCTATTCAGAGTAAGGCTCACAGAGCTCTGTGCTGTTCTGCCAGCTGTGTTAGGGTGTAACATGCCTTAAATCCCAGCTCAAGTAACTATTCTGATCTAAGGTAATTCTGACAGCTGCTGTAACTCCCTGTTTTTATTTCACGTCTTTTCTTGCTGTTTTGCCAGGTGGCTCCTGATGAGAGCAGAGACATCATTGCTTCTGTTCAGTCCATCTTAGACAGAGAAAATTACTTTGTGAGAGTAAGAAATTACCTCTTTTTCTCTTGCTTACTGTTAGTTTTCTGTATGTAAAAGTCTTTATTTCCATTGATGAATTATGATAAAACATCAGTTGTCTATATTCCTGGAAAACTAAATTCAGAAATACATCCTTCTGACTTCCTGAGGACAGGACTGAACTGACAGCCCTAAATGTGAGTTTCACAGTTTTCCCTCTTCAGTGGCTGAGTGCCCGTTTGCACCTAACTTTTCTTCTGTGGATGAAATGGATGGCGGTGAGACTGTGAATAATGGACAGCAGGGCTGACCCAATCCAGCAGGCTGCCACTGCTAGAGGAAAAAAAATCCTTTTCCCAATAACCTGGGGGGGGGGGAGGGGGGAGGGAATGCAAAGAAGGGCTTGGAGCCAACAGGAGAGAGGGAGCAGCAGAAGGGAGGGCTGGCAGGGAGGGCAGCGCTGCCCAGTCGGATCAGGTCAGCCGTGCTGCATAGCTTCATCTGTGGACTCATTAAGATGATTGCTTGGCTGACGTGTTGTGTGCTTGTTTTTCCATTTGTCACACAGGAGGTGGACAGGTATTTGAGGCACCAGGATTTCTTAAATCTGAGAAAGAAGGAGATCCTATACAAGAAATGGCTTGAGGATGTTTCAGAGCCGCTGCTGTGGAAAATTGAGGACAAAATGGATAGCCAGTCGAGGGAAGAAATACGGAAGAGGAGGGAAGAACAACTGTCTCTCTATTTAAACTACTGTAAAAAGAAGGTATCAAGATACAAATTTCTGCCAAGGAAAGAGTTGTGGATGAGACTGGGGTCTTGGCTGCTATTTGCTGTTAGTTGACCAGCCTTGTGTTCCAATGTGCCTTATTTAAAACTTACTCTTCCTGAGGACCTCTGATTGTGGCATACATCATTCCAGCCAGTTGTTTAAATTTGCCATCAGAAAAAAGCAATTGCTTTGCTCACTGCACTGAGCACACACTGGGTTCTGAGAATGGTCAAACAGTGGATTTCATTTGTGAGTTCCATCAACAGAGCTCCATCAGGTGAAAGCAAAGGCCAGCAGTCACTGTAGGAAATGCTTCTTGTTGTTGCTCTGAATTTCATATAATTCTTTAAGAGATTCCACGACTCAACTTTCTGCACCTCTGACTTGGATATCAAGAGCAATAAGGGCAATCAGATCACCTGCCATAAATAGCACAGTATTTTATACAGGGCAGGCTGTTGTTGTCAGTGGAAACCACTGCACAGTGGATTTATGAGACTGTAAACAAGCTTCCTATCCAGAAATGAGAACACTGTGGGAGCTGTGGCGCTGAAATGAGAACAAACAATCTATTCTTCAAAAGTCTGATGTGAAAGATCCATGCATTTAAACTGCACTTAGTGATGAAAAGCTGAATCAGTCCTTCAGCCCAGATCCTGGCATTTGGATCTGTGAGATGTACTGTGCACATCTGGGTCTGCAAACCCCTGTGTTGGGTCAGGATTTTGCTGGGTGACCTTTGAACACAGTGGCTGTTGCACTGGAGTGTTCTTCACCCCAAACAAGTGCACCATCAATGACCAACCCCCACCTTTTCTCCCTGCCTCAGTGGGCTGCAGCCCTCCAGAATAACAGCATCGTTATTTGCATATGTTTGCATTAATTATGGCAGCATATGACACATTTTGCAGAACTTAAGACACTTCTACAGATTGGCTCACATCCCAAATTCTGGCTGTGCAATTTTTTCTTCCCTCCCTTCTCTTTGCCCATTTTCTCTTGCACCTCTCCTTGCTTTGTAGACTTTTTGTTTTGTACCCCAGATCTCGCTTTTTTGTTTCTCTTTCATCAGTCTATTCTCTCTATGTAAATTCGTCCAGTTTCTCTTCTCTCTTTTTTTTCCTGTCCAAGGCCATACGTGCTGAGTTGGAGTTTGTGGCACAGCACCCAGCACTGAGGCTTCAGCCACTACTGTAATAGGATGACATACAGTGATTAACCAACGGGTGGCACTAAAACTTTGCAAATCAAGGCATGTTAGTTCTTAAAGTTTTGCAGAAGGTGAGAAGCTGCTATGTGGCCTGCCTGAGCAGTCTTTGCTTTCAGCAGCAGCTCGGGTTCTGTAGGGCTGCCCAGATGCTCTGTGAGAGTCTGGAGCAGCAGGCCCGATGGCCTGATTCACTTGCCCACTGCAGGGCCTTCAATACAGTGATATCTTACACTTACTGTAGATCCCAGGGCTTTGGTTTGGTTGGTTTGGCCTCACGTTGCAGCCCTACTGACTGTTCCAAGCATGATGTTTCCAGTTCTCATTTGCTGATCTCCAAAAAGAATTATACAGGGCAGAGAGCCAAAAGCTGCATCCCTTCCTTGCTGTGACCCCTGGTGAACTGTGCCCACAGGAAAGCTGAAAATCTTCATTTAAAGGAAAAAATGAGGCCAGTGGGGCTTAGGTGCTTTTTTTCTTTTCCTTCTTCGGTCAAAACCTGTTCCCTTGAACAGAATTTTCACTACCTGAACTGCCCTAGTAATAATTAACCTTTCACTCTGGATGTCTGATGCTTCATGAAAGTACTTGCAATGTATATATCTTGCATTCAATTAAAATGGCTGGAGGTATTTGCCTGTTATACTACAACATAACCTACTTCTCCTACAGGGCTATGTGGCTTTGGAAGCTTATGACCCATCAGAGTATGACCCACTGTTCCTGAAGACGTGCACAGACTGCTGGAAGGTGGGTGGTGTGTGCTGTAGAGATCATATCAAATGCACCAAAGCTTCGTGTAGCGGGTGGGAGAGGCAGGTAGGAAGGACTCAGGCACAGATCCACAAAATGCAATTCTCTAAATCCTTCCTGGGTGCTGTGAGCCCTCGGGACCATCTGTGTCTCATCGTTTGTGACAGTGTTGAAGGAGGAGCTGCAATGCTCAGCATTTCTACGAACTGGGGCCACTTAGGTCTGCCCCTCATCTTTTTGCTCATAAAAACTGAGGTTGATATTTCTCCCTGCTAACCAACTGTTTCTTGAAGTTTACATTTGTCTGACTTCGGTCTTTGAGACACTCTCATAAAATCCTTGTCTATGTGCTTACGCTTGAAATTATTGTCTCTGTCACAGGTTTCAATACCAGCTTTACAGGATCCTCTGTTAAAAGCTGTTCAGAAAAAGTTTATTGAGACAGGCATCGTCAAACGGTGTGAGACAGGTAGGATAAATCATCAGTGTCCTTTAGAAACTTTTCATGCTGGGGGAAGCTCCCCCTTCCTTGGCAAGCATCTGTTTCCTTCCCTCAGGAAGACCATGCTCTAGCAGAGAGCTGCAGGAACTGCCCCTGCTTCCCCTGGGCCGGCAGCGCATGGATGCGATCGAGTGGCTGAAGGTTCCACACGCCTACATTGCTAGTGAGCTCCACAGAACAAGGAGGTAAGAGCTGCTGTGTTTCTTGAGAGAGCAGTTACACCAGGTAAAGCCTCTCGTTTGGCTGCATTGTAAAGTATTTGATAAAACACTCCCAGTGATTCACCTCTTTTTGAAAGCTCCCCGGCCTGCTGGTGCAGTGCACAACAGTTAAAGGAAGTTCTGTTCCACAGTGACAAGAGCATCAAAGCTCAGCTGGGAGCTGGATGTCCTTGAAGCCGGCCCACTCTCTCCCCTGAGCCCATGTACTGGAGCTTTATGCCTCTTGCTGGCCCAAGCCTTTGTCCAGCATAACTGTTAGAGCAATTATGGGCTAACAGCAAGTTCTAGAAGGGAAACTGGTCACAAAGACAAGCATTTCCTGGAGTAACTCAGTGTGGGAAAGAGCCAGTGCAGGAAGCCGTGCTGGGCGATGGCAGCCTTGCTCTTGGGTTGGCTGACAATAGTTTTTATTTCTGTTTGAAGGCTGAGAGTTGTAGACCACCACAAAGACAGTGAGAGCAGATGATGTCACCTCCAGCTCACTGCAGTGGCAAGCACAGCCATCAGAAGGTACTGTCTGCAAAACATGTTAGGTCTTCTGCTAAAGCAAGTGACAGTGGGCCAGGTCTTCTGGAAAACTGCAATAAACTCGTTGTCTTAAAGTAGTGCTCCTGCAGTACTGTTACCCAGCAGTCAAAGAAATGTTTGAAATACTGCTGCTATTACTTCCAGCAGTGGATAGGGGAATGACAAAGTTTGCATTTAGCTTCAGGTGTTGCAATACTGCATGGAGCTGCTGGTGCCCTAGCGATGCGCACACAGTTTTGCTGTTGTCCCCACCTCCCCACTGCTGTAACTGCACAGAAGCTCTGATGTCGAAACCTGAGAACAGCAGCAGCTCTCTCGCTCTCTCACAGCACAAACGTGATCTCTCAAGCGTTGCCAAGATTTAGTTTTATTTAGGATTAGAAATACTGAACCACAGAAAACTGTTAAAAGTAACAGAGGTTGACTCAGCTCTGTAACAGGAGGGTACACAGATGGCAGTCAAGTGTGGAACTGTCAGACACCGGGAGGAATTGCGGCACCCACAGAAAACAAGGGCACCTGCTGTTCCGAATTGCATGCTGTGCTTTTTCAACAAAGCAGCTGAAGGAGGCAGTACGATGGTTACCATGTATCAAACCCTTTACAACAATCTTCCTTAGATCAGCCCTACTTTTGGTGCCCCGAAGAAGGGTTTTGCTTGCAGCCAGTCTCATCTTGCAGATGAATGCTGTGCTAGCGCTTCCTCTCAGCAAACATCTTAAACTTTTAACAAACTTCTTTTGAATTTAATTCCATAAGTAAGTTTTTCTCATTAATTCACATTCTCTTGTACAATAAAATATACTTTTTAAAAGTCACTATGCATCAATAGACATCTGTAGACAAATTACATTAATAAACTTATATTTTACTCTCTATATACAATGTTGGCAATGTCAAAGCTTCAAGATTCACATGGAGGTCTGCAAAACCAAGGAACTGTACACAAATAACTTAGATTTAGGAAAACCAAAAGCTGGAAAGTATTTTTCCACATTATTGTGAGTCACAGTATTTAAAACATTGTTTCTAGTTCTTTTTTTACAATGACATTGTCTCAGCAGAGAACGATTCATCCAACTGAAGCAAAAAGAAAAATCAAGTTGCAGTTACTGATTTCAGTGCAGAACTATGTCAAGTGAAGAACTACACTTGATTCTTAAAGAATATACAAGAGATTGGAGAACTCTCCAGTGCTAAGGCTTCTTCAGCATTTAATCTTTAAAACTATCATCCTGAGACAGGAGGATTCCAGTGGATATCACTTTTCAGATTTCAAACAGAATGATTCTAGTGCGATACTAAACCATTCCTCAGTCTGCTCATTAGACTATGTGGTAAAATACACATATGTTTTGATGCCACGTTTCTACCTAATACTTTTTATGGCCCTGAAAATGAAAACATTGGCATCCAAACCCAACATATTCCAATGTAATAAGAAGGCACTGAGCTATAGTACTGTACACACAGTAACATCTGTGTTTGCATAGATGAACGACAGCTTCGAACGCAGCAAGGAACTAAATGCAACCAGTGACTGAGGGAACGGGAAAGCAGCAGGTATATTGCTTAATGAGGAGCTTAGGGCAAGGAATCTTATCCCAAAGTTCAATCTGTCAGTTTCATTTGTCCTTCATCAATTAAAGAAGTGCTCTCAGAGGAGTGTTTTCTGGTCAAAGAGCTGCAGGTCAAAACGGACCCAGACCTCGCCGGTCGGCACTTCATGCAGCAGTAAGTGCTTGGTTGTGGGGCCTTTGCTCTCCTGCTCTGTTCGGATTTTTGCTACCGGAATTTCAGTGCGACCCAAAAAATCTGTTGTACAAAAACAAGCATGAGATGTCATTAAGCAGACATGAAGCTCAGCAAATCTGAAAGCGTGACGTTAATCAGCAGTGCTACGTGCTGCGCAGGGAAGCACCGTGCGGACCTGAAGGGGAAGCTGTTCCCTGTCAGACAGGGGAGCTCAGGGCTGCGCAGCAGTTTTTCAGCATCACGCAGTTTCCTTACCACACAGACTTTGATTTCAGGCACTACTTTTGCTTATTCAGTTGTTACTTCCAGCATTAATGATTCTGTACTATCACACTTGAAATGTTCTGTCTGCGACATCTAAAATTTATGACAAGTGACAGTCTCAAGGTCAGAACTAAGCGATGGCACCCGTTTACATGTCAGCTGCACTGCTACAAAGATCATAAAAAAATTAAGTACTTTGGCTCAGACAACTTTGATTTAGGCTTCTGTATCACTTCACCTTTTAAAGACTACCAGCAGCAGACTGCAAAAAAGTGTTTGGTCTCCAAGCAAAAGAAAGCTCATCAAGTAACTGCTGTGTAAACGTAACCTAGTACTTTATTCTCAGGCACTGCCTACAATGACAGACAAAAACTCCTTTCAGCTCCCAGCTCTACAAAAAATAGTTCTGTTCCTAATAGAAAAGCCTGAGTGGGATCAAATCTGACTGTTGGCTCTGGGCAGCTATTCAGCCTCTTCAGTATGGAAGCACTGCTTTTTACACAACATTTTGCAGAAAGCAATTGTACCTACAGACTGTTGGTGAAAATCCATGCATCCCAAGTCACAAGAACACTTTATTTTCCTAAAACAAATGTTCACGCACTTACCGTCAGGAGAGAATTGATCCCTGTCAAACATGGTGATACAGAGGACATCCTGATACAGATCCTTAATGAAGAACTGGCAGTTAAAGTTCCACTTGGGGTTCAAGGTGTCCTGCATGGTCCTCGTTGTGTAGCTCTGAGAGCCCATGCTGATTTCACAGTACGGGTTGCTCTTCCCTAAGCAGAGAAGCAGCAGTGAGACACCCCAGAAGTGACAAAACCTCCCTGTCTGTCTACAGGCTGCTTGGACACACATCTACGCTGCTGTGCAGATGATGTGGGGTTACATATCCACAGATCTTATAGCAGCACAGAGCTGTTTCTCCATCCACTCCTCTGAAGCTAAATAATGGCTGTTATGTCCAGGAGCTGCAGCTGTAACCACATTTCCCAAATTGCCAGATTGCTCTTAATGAGCCTTTCCAAACCCCGCAGGAATGTGAGACTATTTCCATCACTTACCATTGGGTTTACAGGCCTTCAGCTCTGTTGCTTCAATCACGTGCACCATCAAACGTCCTATTCCCGAGGTCTTCTGTGAGCGAGCTGGAAACGAAGAAGTCAGAAATTGGCTGCAACCACAAAAACTGGCCGTTTTTGAAGAGAGATTCCCCCCAGAGATGTGCAGCGTCCTTCAGAACACAGTGGGGGTCTGGGTGGGTGAGGGAAGAAGACAGAACTCAGTACCTTGATATGCTTTTTCACGTTTCTTCTTCTCGGTTTCAATGTACTGCTCGGATGCTGCTTTGATTTTCTGGACCCAGGCAGTGCTGCAAAGAGCAATCCCAACATAAGAGTTGTACCATAGGCAGGAAATCCCTCATTAACAGCGACTCTGCCCCATCCTCTTTTGCCATTTTTTATTTACTGGATTTCAGAGGCATCACAAGTCAAGTTCGCTTAGGGACCAAAGCTGCAGAGGGTTCACATTAATTCTTATGGCACGCTTCCATATGAGCCTAAATAAATGAAATTGAAATGTCTGTTTTATTACAAATTGCAGGGTCACATGGAAGACTGACCAGCACTGAGGAAGAATCCTACGGGATGCAGGACTTGGCAGACCTAAACTACTCTTCTATGCAACTACAACATCTGGGAGCAGTAGATGCAATGCTGGCTTTCAAGAGCTGCCCTACAAGCAGAACAAAGTGACAGAAAGCTTGTAATTCATACAAGAGTCAGAGGAGTTCATGTCCTGATGGGGAAGCTAAGCCTTGTCCTGCTCACCAGGAACACAGCCCCCAGCCACATTCAGAAAGGTTAACCTCAAATTCGCATTTGCTCTACTCACCGCTCATTGATGTTGTCAGTTTTAAGTGTGTAAACTCTGTCAATGTGTGATATGTGGAAAACTGGCTCATCACTTGAAGGATCCGTGGGCAATTTCACCAGGACTTCATTAAGGAAAACAGGCTGAAAGAAAAGCAAACATTGCTGTGGCGTCATCACCCCGACATTAAGCTGAAACTCTACAAGGATATTTCAGTACATGTTTTTTTCTGCAGGGTGTTTGAAAGTTGAAGGATACAAGAAGAACAATCAGATCACCGTGTAAAGGAGGCAACAAAGGACTGAAAGAAAAACTACTCCGAATCAACAGGACCATGGGGCACCTCCTGCACTCACCATTTTGTACATTTTGAACTGGGAGTTGGACTTGGGGCTGAACAGTTTATCAGAGCCAGAAGAGACAAACTGTTTGACCATGTAGGTAAGCAGCAGGAAGTCGTTGAACAGGAAGCCATACAGCTCCTTGCTGCTCTTCGCCTTGTACAGCTTGCCGCTGTGCAGGAGCTTCCGTGGTCCCAAGCAGTTTGTGAGGGAATTGAACACGGGTTGCTAGGAGAGACAAAAACCCATGAGCAGCAGCAAGCGAATGCAGGCATTAGTTCCTCTTCACAACAGCAATTGCTCAAACTGCTCAAAATCCTATTTTGCTTACTGAATATGGAGTTAGCAGTGAAGAGGAGGGAAGCTGTCTCACGGTCTGTCATGGTGTCAGCACTATTCCCAGCTGTAAGCAAGTTAAATCTGCTTACAAACAATAAATGCTCAGGTCTGGAGCAGCCTTCACCTCATGGTCACTTTTCTGCTGTCCAGAAGTTGTGTTTAAGAAGAGTCCTTGAAGTCTGCAGTCAGGTAACCTCTTACGAATGCACAGCAAAACAATGGCACCAGGACAGGCACGCTGGGCTCTGTTCTCTGTCCAACCCTGGCTACCAGTGAAAACTGGTACCACACTTCATTTTGAAAACTGTCCCAAAGTGTACGCCTGATTTAGTTCAAAGGCAGCACGAGCAGAACTTCAGGACTGGGAGTTACTTCTGTTTGTTTAACTGTTTGAATGGTATTAATTATACACTGGTAAACGGAGATTCCCCACTGCCAAAATAATGGTTGAACAATGAGGGCTCTTCATACTGTGGCTGTGAGCAACATCTCTGCCAAGAGATCAGCAGTGGATCACATTCCCAGTAGGGGATGTGGGCAAGCTCTCTCATTTCCCTGAATCACAGAACTGTAGCGGTTGGAAGGGACCTCTGGAGCTCCTCTAGTCCAACCCCATGCTAAAGCAGCTTCCCTGCCGCAGGGTACGCAAGAAGGGATCCAGGCAGGTCCTAGGTATCTCCAGAGGAGACTCCCCTGCTCTGGCCTTCCCAAAACAAACTGACACAGCCTCTGCCAGAGAGCACTGCAGTGCAGCTACCTCAGCAAGGCCTTCGCACTGCACGTGGGACTGTATCCATTCCAGCCGGTCCGAGTTCTCTTTCTCACGCACCCCTTCGTTAACCTGAGAACACAGCTCTTCTGCACGCTCCAAGGCAAGCCTGAGGTTACTGTGATCTGGGTGATTTTCTGGAGTATTCTCTAGAATCTGGTGCAAAACAAAATGAGGAGAAACCAAGACACAAACGGAGGTAAGCATGGGAGATAGTTCTCCACACTCTTCCAGAAATCCCCATGAAGAGATAAGGTTTTCTTTCTTTTGCTATAGAGAATAAAATCAAAGCATTTTCGTGCAAGACTTCACTCAGGATACTCACACTCTTTATAAGCAGAGGGTAGCGCGTTATTCTTTGCATGGGTTTCAGGAGGAAACTGGAGAGGGGCATTCCTTTGCAGCGAGGATCCAGAGCGAGTTTCTACAGTGCAATCCAGAGACATCGTATTACTCATCAAGAAACAGCTGCTTCACTGCACTGAAAAGGGTCTGATCACATTTAATTTTTTCAGGCTTTCCAAGAAATCTCAGACTTTTAGGCTAGCAAACAATACAGTCCACTTGTATCTAGAACAAACAGGAAAGTCAGCGCTGTCATTGTGCCCAGACGCTTCGCCAGCACAGCGCTGTAGCATCATTGCCCATGCAGAGTCAGAACATACAAAACCATTCCAGCTTTTATTCTGACATAATATGCTCCACTCAGGTTGAAAAAAACAAAACAAAACAGAACAATGAATGAAGCAAATGCCTGATGTCAACAGTTCTGGCATTTCTCCTTTCACGGCTTCAAAGGCACAGCATCAGCTGCAATACAGCAGCGATCCCTTACTTCTTTCTGCAGCTGCCTGTGATTCTCACTGTGCGCAACCGAAGGCCCAGCCCCTGCTGCTACTCCATGCCCCATCGGTTTGCACACTGCACAGCACATTCAGCACTACAGCTTTCTTATTTTAACTCCACAGACTTCACCCCCTTTAGACCACGTGGATTTAGGGAAGGTGCAGACACTGGCTCTGTGGCTTCCTAAGGTTAACCACTACACCAAGGTAATGAGGAACAGAATGGGAAATGGTGTAAAGTACTTGCTGAAGAAGCATATAAACCTCCACTCCTTGGAATTCTCTCATCCTATTTTTCAAGATTTACTCCTCTGGGTTATTCCGATCTGGTTGATGCTGGTCAGAAAGGCTCCTGTCAGTGAGGAAAGCTGAAGGTACAAAGGCTGCTGAACAAGATACCTTTAAGTAGTCCTTGAAATCAGCTTCTTCATCAGTTTTCTGCTGCAGCAATGAAGCCCCGTTAAGCTGGCAGCTGCAGAACCGAATGTAGGCCTGCATGTGTGACAGCTCTGCTGCCAAGATGTCCCCAATCATCTGTACTGGCATTTTTTCTCCTCCCGTTTTCTTACGCACTCGCAAGGCTCTAAAGAGAAAATAAATTACCCTCCTGCCTTGCATTCAGCTGTTCTGAATGCACACATTGCATACACAGCACATACACAAAAACATGAGACAAAAACATGAGACAAAAACACAAGTACTCACTTCAGTAACTTAGTATTTGACATGATGAGTTCCTTCCAGTTAATAAAGATCAGCCCCATTTCCCCTTCTGTGAGACAACCCGAATCAGCCATTGGCTTCTGGAAAACCTGCAATCAAGAAGATCAGAAAGGTGAGCAGCTCTTTGGAGAAAAAAGCATTTGCTCTCCCTTTAGTTGGGTCAGCACTGATTTTGCTTTGTTTTTTATATGATTTTTTAGGTTGCTGGTCAACCACAAAACCTAACATTTCACACAGAGGGTGGTGAGGCACTGGAACAGGTTGCCCAAGGAGGCTGTGGATGCCCCATCCCTGCAGGCATTCAAGGCCAGGCTGGATGTGGCTCTGGGCAGCCTGGTCTGCTGGTTGGTGACCCTGCACACAGCAGTGGGGTTGAAACTAGATGAGCATTGTGGGCCTTTTCAACCCAGGCCAGTCTATGATTCATGAGGTAAGGGAGGTGCTCACACAACCTCCTGCCTTCCCCTGGCATTTCACAATTTTTAAGCATCTCTTCACTGCTATTATTCTTAAGGACAATGGTGGTGTTTTTCCAAAGACTTCCACATGAAAGCATCTCACCTCCAGGACAAGCTGAAGATCATCCATATATCTTTCTTCTGTCTGAATGAGTTCATGGATGTAGCCCTGCCTCTTCCTTTCCATCGGCTGCATGGTATCGAGGCTTTGGAGATCAGCACACCCTACAAGAAGCAAGCCAGTAGTTCAGATACCACTCAAGCCTTCAGATGTGATGAATTCACAAAGTTACATCAACATATGCCAATCCAAGGGTCATACTATACATGAGCACTTTCTTTTAAAGCCCCTGTCCACAGCAGCACTGGGTTTCAACTGACTGTGGTTTGCACCCTGCTCTCTTTATAGCAGTTTTGAGTCTGCCACCTTTTCACTCCTTTGAGCATCCCTTCTTCCCATGCTGTGATGCAGAATAAGGATTCCTGACTTCCTGTAACTTCCTATGTCTCTTCTTTTCTGCAACGCTTTCAAAGCCGTGTTTTCCTCTTACCTTACACAATGTCTGCTGTGAGACAAAGTCATCTAGAACGTGTCTGGTGCTGATTTACAGCACGGCACCTTTAATCTTGACCCAGCTTCTCAAGTAATCTGCCTCGGCTATTAATTTATTATACAAACCACCAGGATATATTTGCAAAGTTGTGATGCATAGTTTTAAGTAAGTTGTTTTCTAGTTTAGAAACCAAATGAGCCAGAGATACATTGAGTTATTCTGATGCACTGAGTACAAATAATCCAAACCATGCACGAGGACACAGAGAACATTCAATGACACAAATCCAGTTCTCTAAGGGAACATGCAGACTCTACAGTTTCACACTTTTTCTCCTCATTATCTGTGTTAGTAAACATGACCAGCAGTGTTTGAGGTTTAGTAACCAAACAAAAAGTGGCAAAAACAAGCAGTAAATATGTTTAGATGGGTCAAGGAGGGTACATAAAGTGCAACTCTGATCCACCTGTTGGCCATCACGTGCTAGCAGAGCACTGCAAGGGAGCAAGGAAGAAAGAAGAAACAATTACAGTTTATTTAAGAGTATACATCGATCACTTGATGCAGCTGCATCCAATTTTGATAAAATCTACACCAGAAAAGACAACAGCCAGACGTAAAATGAGGGCTTTTCAGTTCTGCTGCGTGCATCCAGAAGGATCTTGAACTTTAAGCTTTCTAACAAGAATAAATATTGCTTCATACAAAGAGCTCTGGGTTTGCAGCTCTTCCAGCTGCAAAGAATGCTGCTTCGAGCCTTAGTTGCTTCCAAAGTTATATGAGGATAAAATTAGAAGAAAAAAAGGAGTGAAATTTTAGCCTGGTGTGATTCCTATGAAGTCTGTATTGCATAATCCATCAAGATTGACTTTGGTCAGTGTGTGCTGCTTCTGTTCTAGTGACATTCATGTACATAGCTGGATTTAAGCCCAGCTGGTTTCTGACACACTGGATTCTGGGACAGTACAGTGCAGTACAAAGTACAGTAACTGTACTTTGCCCACACTTAGACCTCAGATCTCAGCTTTGACAAAGTGCTTCTTTTTTCTATTGCAACGTGCAGCCCTCCAACAAGGGACAGCAAAGTACTGAAGCTCCTGTCGCTGTCTGCTTGCATCATAACTGTTAGAAACACACGTACTCTTGCATTTGTGTCTGTCTTGTTCCATATATGTCAAGTTGAAACAAACTCTGGGAGGCAAACACACATTTCATACACACCAAGGATAGGTATGATTTATAAAGCTTATTGCCAGACACAAAACAGCAGCTGACTCAGATGGCTGTGCAGTAACCCTGCACTTGGACTGTCATGGCTTTTGGGATCAGTGGATGAGTACTAGTTTACATTTTAATCATCACTGCTCAAAAAGGTCTGAGTTGGGATGGGTCTGATGATACCACCATGAAAACATAGTGTGGAATCCATTTGTCTGACTTTAGAAGGCCTGCATAGGCTCTGGTATCTGAAGGGAAGAAAAGCAAAGGGAGAACAGATCACCTTAACATACTTGCCAGTGTTTTCTACAGCAGCCACAATAACCTGCTGGCTCCCTGGCACAGAATGGTGAACCTGCATCTCGGCCCATTCTCCTCCCACATTCCCGCTGCCCCTCTCCCTGCGCCAGCTCTGGCACTCAGCTTACCTCCAGCTCACAACCCTGCCAGGAAATGAACTGGGACTTTCCTGCTAGTTTAACAGCCAGGAGCCCTTGCCTGGCAGCAGAGAGCTGTTGCTTTGGTTTCTGGCTTGCAACAGCAAAGCAACGCCAGGCTGTCCGAGAAACAAGGTTTGCCTTGCTCCCTCCTGAGCACGATATCTACAGAGCTGCTGTGAGCCTGGCACCTTTGAGTCACAGGCCCTAACCACACAGCAGTGCACTACTGACATATTTAGGACTTGAGATAAATTCTAGGGGAACGAGGACACTTTTTGAAGGAAATCTGCTCAGGCACTACATGCTTTGCCTAATTCCCATGGACTTCCCCATACAGCCAACAACATAAACACCCATTTAGAAAGTGACAACTCTGGAAAGACACCTCAAGCCGCACGCAGTGCTCCAGCACTTTCCCCAAAGGATCAAGCTAGATCTAAGCAAGCCCAACACTGAAGACCACCTAGTGGCAGAGGTGGTCTATGCATAAACTGCACATGTAAGAAGTTTGGTCTGTTTAGGGCTGTAGGTTTGTTTGGGTTTGGGGTGTGCTGAGTAGTGTGCTCTGTTGGTTGGTTTGTCCTTTCTGTGTGTGTCTATATTATCTTCTTCTCCTGGGCTACCACAGAAAAACACACCTTGTCACAAGTGCCACGGACCAGCATTAAGCAGTTCCTTCATTCCATGCTGAGCGCAGACGGATGGTGTTGAACAGCACCCACCCCTGCTGGCACACCACAGCAGTGTCCTCCTGCCATGCCTGCGGGGTCAGACGCCTCCGTGCCTCCTGCAGCCCATGAAAAGGTCAGTTTTCATCAGGCTCTGGAAAACACCATCAGAATTTTGCCCAGGCTCCCCTAAATGCTGAGTGCAGTCTGCGTTTCCACCACAACAGCAGCAATTTGTGATTCAGCTTGCAAGAGGTGAAAAGCAAGACTCAGTCACTGCATCCCATACCCAGGCAGCATAACACATGTACCCAGCTGTTCAAATTGGAAAAGATGTCCCCAGGTGAACAAAAAACCACAACAGACAAGCTGGGTCCTTTTATGTGTCCCTTTAATAAAGTACATTTGCATAGTTATCTTACAACTGCGTTTCAACCCAAAGATGAACAATTGCCTCATGCTAAGCACAGCCTGCATTTGCATGTCCAGTCATCCTCATACGTTAATACTCCAGTTCAAAGAGAACAACAGAAGATATTTTAAGGCAGCACACACCGTTCAGCAGCAGTTTATTGGTTCATTACATGGAAGCAGCATTGCCCCACAGCAGCTCCCAACGTCACTGCAGGGCACAGTTTGCCAGCGTTCCTACGAGCAGATCTATGCACAGGTGATGAGCCCCACTCAGAAACATCACAAAGGGATACAATCTGACAAAGCGTTGGGATGGAATAAATATTGGCTGTAGGACACCCAGTTACACAGCAGCCCCCATTTTCATAGAAAACAGTACTAAGCAAGTACTGCGCTATAGGCAATGCCACCTTCTGCCCTCTTGGATGGCTTCAGATTTAACTGTTAATGCCTCGTTGCTCTGAGAAGCATTTGGACTCTCAGGGCCAGAGAGGGGATCGGCAGTTCAGCAGGTATCCCTTGTTTTCACCCTGTCCTCACCTGCTCCAAGACCAACGTTCTTCTCCCAGATTAATACAGCTTCTACAGCTACACCTTGTTTTAAAATCTGCCCTTTAATACACCCTTGGCACAGCCTTTCTTACTGATAACCTTGTATATGTGTACAGCTCTTTCTGTGCCAGCACGTGACAGGAGAACAGAGAGAGGTGACTGTGCCTGATGTGCACAAGGGCAGGGGCTGAGGTTTTTCCAATCAGCATTGTAAATCATACCGTTATCAATATTATTAGTTAGAAGATCTGTACTCAGGTAATACTGAAACGTCAGGAGAAGCTGTGAAAGCCCCCAGTGCTTCATCACAATACCCATCAGTTTAAGCAGAGGGGCAGCTGTTTCAATGGTTATTATCACCTACACATCCAAACGTAGGGCTGTTTGTGTGAGATGGTCCTCATACACCCCAACTGCACCACCCAAGGACAGGTGCAAGGCCAGCTGCTTTTGCCCAATGCTATAATGCTACTTTTCCTGCATCACTCCAGATGGGATGTAAGGTTATTTTCCTTCCCCCCATCCCGAATTAGCAGCAGTTTGGCCCTTAAGGAAATCACTGAACGTCAGGAAGTCAGCTGAGCTCCGATCCCACAGGCGAGCACTGCCTTGTGGACATGGGGCAATTCCTAAGATCACCTGATTTTTAGACCACAGGGAGGGACTGCTTGATACCACTCAGCATCTTCTAGCAGAAATACTGAAAAACGTAGCTTCAAAAGGAAATCAAGTCAGGCAGAACACTGGAGAAATTACTGAGCACGTCATCTGCCTACAGCAACATGATCTCGTTCCATAGCAAAATACTGGTTGAGACAAAATACATCCAGAGTAAAAATCCATTTGTAGGTTTCTGTAGGCACATTGCTGTGGTCAATATTGCACAAAAGAAATACCTCTGACCTAAAGGGCACATCCATACTATTGGATAAAGCATATTGAATGCATTACATAACACTCTTTCTACAGAGGTGCTGCAGAAAGGCTGTTACATCTCTGCAGTCTGACCAACCTTTTCCTGATCGTACCTTCACAACATTCACAGACGTGCAGTAAACACAGGGTGGCTTGTAAACATCTCTGATTGCATAAGTGACCTTTGCTGTTTCGTTACCGAGTTCAGAAACCAACTAAATTAAATAGATTAATTAAATTACCTACATCTCTCCTGCTCCTACGGGATCACACTAGTGATGTAGTGTGAACTAGTCCTCAGACAAGCAGCCTGCTGCTGCTGACTCCTTTCATCCAGAGGGGCATCAAGGTTACAGCCTTCTATTCTGCTCCTTCCCTCATTGACAGCAGTAGCACAGTGTAACTGTGCCCTCTGCCTTAAACCCAGATTCTCTGCCTTCAGCTCCAGGTGTCTTTTAGTGTTCCTTTTCCACCAGCACCTCTTTGCCAGGGCTGCCTTTGTGTTAGGCAGGAGGGGGCTGGTAGCACAGAGGCTGTTTAAGCACTTACTGACCGCTACAATTTGCTGTTGGCCAAAACTGAAAGTGAGCTGTCAGAATAAAACACTTCAAGGACGTTGGTTATGGATAGGGCACATCGAGCCAAAACAACCTGAATTCCTGCCACAGAGCTACTGTGAAAGAAGAAGACAAATACAGATCTTCCATTCGATGCTTAGTATCTTTTTCCTCGATAAAAAGGTGATTTGGAGGCACGACTGCCCCAGACCCAACAGACCTCAGCCTCGGACTGTGCGGCATATTTGTAATCACAGTGACCACCAGCAGCTGAAACAGGAAGGGTTTGTTTTCTGGGTGAGCCCTACAGGCTGTCAATTTCAAAAGCTCAATACGTAGGAGATTAAATCAAGTAAATTAAAACAGCAATCAGCAAACATTTTAATTCTGCAAAGTATGTACATTACAACATCAAAAGAACACAACTCCCCATTCGAAACAGCGCAGATAAACTGTGCAAATAGTGGGTCTTTGTGTGCCTGCAATCCCACCATGCAAACGATAACTGGATATGCATGCTAATGATCGAGGATTATCAACGCCAAAGAAAAATGCTAAAGGAAACGAGAATGAGCAGCAGTGAAAGCCACACAAAGACCCACTATCCTTTCTTTTACAAATCAACGGTAACTGTAGATAAGAAAACCCAGGATAACCTAATTTCTTGACTGGATCTAGCATTCAAGCGGAGCAAAAGGATTGTTTCAGAGATACGTGAGCAGGGCTGGCCACCCTGCCTCCACGCTACAGTCAAACTCGGATAGTGGGTCTCTGGGGTGCTTTCACACTGGAAGACAACATTGGGTCCTAAAAAAAAACAAACAAACAAAAAAAGAAGGATAAAATGAACATAAATTCGAAGAGTGAAACATATGAGTTCTACGGACAGACAGAACAACACCAAAAAGGTTGGAAAGGAACGACCAACACAGCTTTCTGCAAACAGACATCATGCACTTCTACTCTGTAAAGCTGCAAGTTATGAGCACACACAGCACTGAGCAGCTGTGGCAGTCATCGCTGACTCAGAGACACGCTGCAGTGACTCAACTGGAGAAAGTTTCTTCCCAAGGAAGCCTTCTGTTACACAGACTTTAACGCACCAAGTCAAGCCCCAGGCTCCTTGTAAAAGGCAAAATTCCCTGAGACTTCAACAAAGCCAGGATTCCTCCCCCAAAAAAAACCTTGTGATGAGACATTAAGTAAGCAGAGTGTAGACTTGTAATGAAAAACTTCACTGCAATTGATTCCTACTGGCACACACAAATCAACCTGCTCTACTCTGTTCCAAGGCTGAAATGACAAAATCATGTCTTTGGTATTTATCCACATCATTCAATATTCCCATCAGAAACCCAAGGCTGTGAGATCTAGAGCAGGCACTGCTATGTCAGGGTAAAGGCAGATGTATGCCCTGGATTTATGGGCTCTCCTCCACCCACAGCCCAGATATGGAAGCTTGATAAGACCTGACTGAGATTCACCACGTCTTTTTAGACACACAGAGTGACAACGTGCCAATGGGGACTGATTTCACATTTGCTTCCAGGTAAAGGGGGAAAATATTCAGTCCAACAAAACCTCAGAATGTCTTGGAATCTT
The DNA here is from genome assembly GCF_019232065.1 of Centrocercus urophasianus. Classification (NCBI taxonomy): domain Eukaryota; kingdom Metazoa; phylum Chordata; class Aves; order Galliformes; family Phasianidae; genus Centrocercus; species Centrocercus urophasianus. The sequence goes on along the minus strand of NW_024884142.1, from coordinate 782,285 downwards.
CACACGTTAGAAAGCGCACTCACATCTGTGGCATGCAATGCTTCAAAGCCACTGATTCCGTGAGCTCTTACTGCCTAACCAAAATGAGAAGTTCCTTGGCAGTAACTGAGTGTTTTGATGTGTGCTGTCCACACACAGGCACTGAAATGCACCCACCCCAAGCACGTCAGTGCAGAACTTAGCTCTATGAACATCCTTGAGAATGGGTCAGCTTCACTGATCAGATGATGGTGCACAGGAATTAGGAACTTTCACGCACAGAGAAACTTCTGGAAAGGCAGCTCCTATTGAAAGGACAGGACTCAGCTCATCTCTCCAATATGTCACGTGTAGAAGTAGGGTTCTGGGGAAGGGGGGAAACTGGGTTGATCCAGTAGTGGTCCTAAAAATATCCAGGAAATTCACACTGCTGCCCTATGCATGCCAGAACACGTGGCAGGCCTGCACCATGGAGATACCAGCCGTGCCACAAGATCTCACCCTGGATGGATGGGGGAGCACTCAGAGAACAGAAGGTAACACACATCCCTTTAGGTAAATATACAGCTCTTTATGCTTTAAAGCCTCCTGCACATCTTCTTTATGTGGATGATTTGGGACAGACACGAGAACAAGGGCTAATCAAACATTATTTAAACATGAGCAACTCTCACAAACACCAAGATCACTGAGAGCATGACTCAGTATTTTCTGTTCTGCAGTGACCAAGGTCTGGGTTGCAGTAAGAGCTGCTGGCAGAGCTATGGCACCCTGAATTGTTCTTTTCCTTGCAGAGCCCTATGGCAGAATGCATGCCAACAAGAAGTCATCCTTGTCAGCACAGCTTCTTCTGTGCAGAGAGCTGCTGACACAGCTCAAGAGGTGAACCAAGGGAACCTTGTTAGGGAGGTCTGCACCACAGGATAACCAGTAAGCCCCAGGAAAGACTGGGTACAAAGGTGTTCTGTATAACAGAGCTTAAATTTGAGTGGAAAGCAGAATTATCACAAGCCTCAAACCTCTGTGAGTAAACCCAATTTGTTCCCATTCAAATACATTCAACTGGCCAGGAGAGATAGTGGGAGAAACTCGTGTCTGTAAACAGATGCACTGCAATATTCACTCTGCCCAAGTAGGGATGACACCTGCTCTCTGCTGACTGCTGCTGGCTGGCGCTGCCAGTGCCATCTCAAAGGACAACTCTCTTCACACAGCCACAATCCAAAGGCTGAATCAAGACAGCTTAATCATCTACCAGCAAACAATGAAAAAGATTATCACATCAAACGGTACCTATCAAATGTTTCCAATTGCAGTTTGATCTCAGGATTGCTTTTGTTGAAAATTCATGTTATATGTAACCATCCTGCACTCATCACATCCAGCTACACAAGTCACCAGTGTGATAAGCTAAGATCTTTCTCATTTTTGAAAAATTCAGGAGTGTTTAATCATAGGATGGCCTGGGTTAAAAAGGAGCACAGTGCTCATCCACTTCCAACCCCCTGCTGTGTGCAGGTCACCAACCAGCAGCCCAGGCTGCCCAGAGCCACATCCAGCCTGGCCTTGAATGCCTGCAGGGATGGGGCATCCACAGCCTCCTTGGGCAACCTGTTCCAGTGCCTCACCACCCTCTGGGGGAAAACCTCAGCCAGAACCTCAATTTCATGGCCTGTACTCTATGCTATTTTGTCCAAACTGTATGCAAACAGAATATTTCCAAAGGAAATATCAACCTTTTAGATAAGCTCAATCAAAAGTAGTTTCAATCTAAACACAGCAGTTGTTGACACCAAAGTCACAGTCAGTGCATAAAATAAAAATGTGTTACCTGCAACGTTAGCACAGATGTGATTTAACTACACATGGGGCACTTCGGCCAGATACGAAGCTTCTGAGTGGACAAGCCAAGCTTTCCAACCCAAGCTGGACCTCTGTCACCACATTTGGGAATTCTAACAACCAAACTAAGTTCATCAAATCTCAAGTGCAAGCTGCTCCCACAGAGCCACAGGCTTTTCAGGATATACATCAACCACAATTCCAGATGTATGCCTTTGTACTGCAAAAAATACAAATGATGCCTGGCGAAAAAACAGCAAGTGAAGGGATGTGACTTGCTAAGTGAAAGGGCCAACTTTCCCATCAACTACCCAAACCCTAACGGGCTCCCAAAGCCACAAATGCCATGGGCTGATGAAAGGTTGATTTAAATCAAGTGCCAAGAATGAAAAGCTGAAGGAGGAGTAAGAGCAGTGGTAATTTTCTCTGAGGAAAGCTGACAAAAGAAACGGTAACTAAAAAACCAAGAGGAGGGGGAGAGGGGGGGGACCAGAAACATTTCCTATATTTATGTGCAAAAAAAAAAAACCCAACAAAACAACCAGGAAAACACCTGACCTTCAGACAGGCGAATATCCTGGCATTCAGGTCTCAGGCTGCTGCTGCTGATTTTCAGCTTAACGTTGCTTTGATACATACACCTCATTTATCAGAGCTGGACAGGAGCAGTTGTGAGCCAGGACTGACACATCTACCACAGATTACTTCACTTGTTAATGCTAGAATTTTCTTTTTTCTTAAATCCTTTGTGATTACTTTTACTGAATTGACAAACTGTTAAATTTAAGTTAAAGAAGACTACAGCAGACACTTTTTTCATGGTTTATGAAACTTGTGGAAGCCCTGCAATGAAGCATAATGCTCTTGTACTGGCTTCCAGTCAGCACCACCTATCAAACACCAGATATCTGTACGCCAGCCTCTCTTTTAGGTGGACACCCCCCAGATGTATTGCCCTAGCTCACCCTCACACTCTCACTACTGCACTTTGGCTGTTGGTGATCTGATGGTTAGCTGCAGGTTAAATAGAGAAGTATTTCAAGTACAGAGTTCCAAAGAAAAGTATTTAAAGAAAGGAGTATTTAAAATCCCAATAACTTCAGTTGACGCTTGGAACTCAAAATTCCAAGTTCAAAGCAAAAGAACAATAATGCACTTTTGAAAGAAAGAAACAAAATGGTTTTTAATAAAATTGTTGCTTACACTGCTGACTTGGGTCAGAATCTGTGGTCATCTTCACGTAGTTGGAAGGGAAGAGACCTGTCACACCACTGAGTTCTCCTTGCCACCAGTCAGCATCATCTTTGCTCAGCACGTTAATAAGCTGCCCTTTGGAGAAGCTGAGCTCGTCTTCATTGTTTGCCATGTAATCATACATTGCTATTACTTGACACACTATGAAGAAAAAGCAAAGTTAGCAGGATGCTGTGACACAAAACAGTAAGGCAGTTTTTCAGTATTTTGCACAGACACAGGAAAGAAACAACAATTTCACATGAACTGCTACAGAAGAAAAACACCAGACAGGATCACAGCTTGCTAAGGAATCAAGTTTACTTCTGTCTTCCCTTGGCTCAGCACAGAAAGTGAGTTTGGTCACCTTGCAGATTCTACTTGTAAGAAAAATGCAGCAAAGGAAGCGTGCACTGCTCATCATGTGCTGCAAGTTCCAGCAAAGGGAAGACTTGTCCAGACGACCAGGTACAACCAAAGCATGGCTGTGGGGAGCTCCACACAACCAGAAAAGCTACTCTTCTGTGAAATCATCTCATTTTGTACTCAGGTATCGAAATGAAAAATACACTGTGGGATGTGCAGCTCAGATTCCTTCTTAGAAAGAGCACTGCATGGAATTCCAAGGTGCCTGCCAATGACTGCTTGTTTTCTGTAGGGTTTTTGCTAGTTTGGCAAGAAGGAGTTTACAAATGAACTGAGTTTGGTTCTGCAATGCAGGCAGGAAAATTAAAGAGCCTTACAAATAGTATAGGCTGGGGCAGGGACCCCATGCAGGATCGCTGTAAACACATGGGAGATTTTCCCTTTCGTGGACAGAGATTAAATCTGAAGGACACATATGCCAAAAGACTCAGATTCCGACTAGGACTTCACCTTCTACAGCAAAGCACAGCAAGATAAAGCCATTAAACACAGCGTTAATTCAAATTAGTATGTGAACAATCCAAGCAGTTCAACAACAGAAATGAAATGAAATACAAATAAAACCATTTTTTCACCTGAGGGGGCAGCAGATGTGGTTCGCTCACTGCTCGGACCCAGTAACTTCACATGGCTGGCAGGGAACCATCCTTTCTGCCTCTTTTTCCCTCTTGCCTGTAGAAATGGTTATTACACAGTCAAGAAACGAAACAGCATAAGGATTGGAAAAACACAACAGATGCATCACACAGCTCTGCCTATGGAAAACAAAGTTGGTCTTTCAACAGCAATTAAGCACTAAGCATCTCAGAAGCTAAGATCTGGCTAAAGGATGAAACAACCAAACTCAAATAAAGCTGCATCTTAATATGCTCTCACAAATCTGTACATTGAAAGGTTTTAAGTACAGCTAATTATTTCAGTGCACCATTTCACAGTAGGGTTATATATCTGCTCTAAGAAAATTCCACTTACACATCAATTAAAGAGTCTCAAATGAGGTACTGCCACTTTCCAACCAGCTTTCAGAGCGCTCTACTCAGTGTCTCATCTCAAATTGAACCAAACAACCCCTCACTGCTGCTCATCAAGCCACAATGACTGTTCCTCCAATCACTCACCTGCAGCTCTCCTTGCCACCATCCACTAGCATTTTTCTTCAGGATAAGTATGAGCTGCCCAGGCGCAAGACTAAGCTGTTCACTTCCTGATGCAGCATAAGCAGTAGTCACCTGAGCAATTTCTGAAAAGAAAGCATATGAATTGTCTTTGTTATACTTTCACTACGATAAGGGCTACTTCCAAAGAAAGAAGCTGCTATTTCTCTTGTAAGCAAGCACACTGGCAGACCTTAGAACACTGCTATGAACACACATGCCTTATTAATCACTTAAAACACAGTCCAAAATGGTGAAAAGTTGTAACACACTCACCAGGTTTCTTATTTATTGTTCCAGTTTTGCCAGCATTACTAGAACCCTGTAACAAAGACACAACAATATTCTTTTCATGTTTAATAAATCCAGTGGAGTTTATTTACGCTCTTTTTAAGCATGTGCCACGTAGATGGAGGTTTCAACTCTGAGCCCTAATTTAACAAAACACCAAGATCCTGCTGTGAGAGCAGCAATGGGACACTGTGGTTAGAGCAATCTGGGACTCCAGTCCCCTAGGATCCTCTTCCCTGTCAGGCAATTTAATCTCTGCTTAACATCAGCGTATCAGTAACAGGTATCAAGAACAGAAATACACTAAAACAGAAAAAAGCATCACGAGTTACACAAGACTTGAAGTAAGAACTCACTTCTTGATCCTTTGGTCTGACATAATTGGAGGGGAAGATCCCAGTTCTGTCATCAATGCTCCCTGTCCACCATTCCCCTTCTTTCTGGGTCACCAGGATTTCCTCACCTTCAGTGAAAGTCAAGTCTCCAGGCTCAGAGCTTGAATAGGAATACAGTGCAACGTACTCTGCACAAACAGCACATAGAGGTGGAGAGAACAGTTTCAGATACGAGGATAAAAGTCCATCAGACACAAACATCTTGGATGTCAGCACCCTTCGTGGTGTCCATAGTGTGGATCACATCACAGAACCATAGAATGGCCTGGGTTGCAAAGGCCCACAGTGCTCATCCAGTTCCAACCCGCTGCTGTGTGCAGGTCACCAACCAGCAGCCCAGGCTGCCCAGAGCCACATCCAGCCTGGCCTTGAATGCCTGCAGGGATGGGGCATCCACAGCCTCCTTGGGCAACCTGTTCCAGTGCCTCACCACCCTCTGGGGGAAAAACTTCCTCCTAAGATCCAACCTAAACCTGCCCTGAATGTCCTAGCAAGCCTGTGAAGCAAACCCTACCTTACAGACTGCTATCACAGCTTGCCTTGTGCTCACACCTCTGACTTAAGGATACACAACGTTTTACAGATATGAATTTGGCAGTGAGTTACCACACTTGGAACAGACTGCAGATAAGCAGAAGCCTGGGGAACTTACACCCAATTGTAGGAAGCAAAAAAAACCAAACAACACAAGCAATCAAACAAAATCAAACCCAACCAAACAAAACCAAGATGGCTACGCTCAACCTGAATTAATTACAAATATTACTGAAGTTCTCATTTTTGGATTCTCCTAACAATAGCTCAGCATTTGCACTGTATTTTCTGGACAAGCACTACAGGAATGGCTCAGACATGTCTCACATATTTCAGCTCCAGCACACACTGTTATTCACTCCTACCTTCTCCCGCTGGGTAGAGCTGTGCACTGGACTTCTTCTTTACTGCTGCATAAACAGCTTCTGGTCTGCAGAAATTAAAAAGGACGTTTGAATAATCAAAATGCTGACCAACACATCTCTCTATTAGGATGAGCCTAAGCTCGCTTGAGTGTCTCCAAGTTGCTATTTTTCATTACAAAAGTTCCCTCCACTTTTAAAAAGGTGACAGATATCACTGGTTTTAAGACCTGAGCAGCAACCAAGAGCACACCACACTCCAAAGATCGATGTCATACTATAAAACTAGAAAGTATTATTTACCAATTGTTCACATCCATAAAGATTTTTGCCCAAATTCTCTCATTCTGAAGTATTTCTAAGAACTTTCATCATAACACGATGAGAACAATTCACACACAATGGTGCAGCCACCCCAGCATTAACAAGACTTCAGTAAATACCCTGATGAATCATCAGCCGCCGCTGACTTTTCACAGCACTCACCTTGTAAGGCTGTTTATTTACACAGCAGTGAGCCCAACATGAATTGGCTTCCAAGAATGAAATAATAAAAGTGTAAATCAGTGTAATCAAAGAGCATTCAGGATCTGCACTGCAATCATTTTGCACCCTGGAACACCTCTCTCTGCAAACTGCCAAATAAAATACTAGCCAAAGTTACACTTACTCCTCCTTCTTCTCACTTCCAGGTAAGAGCTTGACATAAGACTTGGGAAACCAACCCCTTCCTCCATGCACCTCTCCAAACCACCAGTTTTCCTGCTGCTCCAGGACAGAAATGATATCATTTTTGGAGAAGTTCAAGTGGTTATCTTTTTTTGCAGTCCAAGAGCAAAGTGCTTGTGCTTTCAAGTTCTCGACGGGCTGCCCCTGGTAAGACAGAAGCAGAGATGTGTTCGCACTCACCCTCACTGGTGTGGGTGTTAAACGTGCACTGCTGCATCAGTTATTGCAGTCCAAGCAAGTTCATTCCTAACTGTGGTGTTTTTTGTTTGTCTGGTCAATGTTTTACAGAGGTGACTAAGAAATCATCTCCACTGTTCCCTATCTCACAAACATCTTGTGTGTTTAACTACAGGTGAAACTATCCTAATTCAGAAACGCACGGCACGTGTCCTCTTGGTCCCCACTCGGTGGATGGGTGGAATTATGTCACAACACACAACGTACCTGTCCATGAATGGGTGACACAGATCCAGGGGACACAGTGCGGGTAAAAGCTGACTTCTGTTGCCACGCTGCATTAACGTTCAGGCTGGAGAAATGTACGTTCTGGTAATCTGACTCTTCTACAGATCTGCTTGGTGAAAGTGGTCTGCAGATTGAAGACAGACGTAATAAACACACAGCACTTTTGATTTTTAAAGCACTTCACGTAGAATCACTTCTTTTTTTTTAAACATAGATACAAACAAGTAATACTACAGTTGTGGATGCCCCATCCCTGCAGGCATTCAAGGCCAGGCTGGATGTGGCTCTGGGCAGCCTGGTCTGCTGGTTGGCAACCCTGCATGTGGCAGGGGTTGGAACCAGATGAGCATTGTGCTCCTTTGCAACCCAGGCCGTTCCATATTCTACACAATGAAAAAAAAGCCTATCAAATACTTAAAATATGCAAGCTGTGACTTTCCAATAGGTTTTTCAGTAAGTTCTCTTCTTTTAAAATATCACTGACTGACACCACGCAGCACATTGTCCTAACTCTGAACAAGCAATCTGAACACAAATATAACAAAACTCACTCTGAAGTAGCTGAGGTAGTAGATAAAGATACTGTAGGAGGAAGTAAGGCCTTCTTTGGAGACAAAGCTTTTTCTCCTTCTGGTATTCTTTCCACATAATTGCACGGAAACCAACCAATACGTCCTTGGAAGCTCCCATAAAGCCAGCCAGGCTCTCCAACATTTTTTTCATCAACCTACGGACAGGAGGATAAAAATACAAAGAAAACATAATTTGCAGTGTGAAACAACAGGGTATCTATCATATGTCAGCTCCCACTGGTAAACCAAACAGCACGAGCAGCGCTCGCAGGGGCAGCATTTGCAATTCTGTCTCCTCCCAGAGTTGAGCTGATTACACGCCGGCAGTGATGCAGCTGTGCTGTGTCTCCAGCAGCTCCCCAGGTAACAGACCAACTCAGTGACTCGTGGAGGTAAGCAGGGACAGCCTCAGGTGTTGCCTTCAAATGGGGCCCAAAGCCACACAACACTGAGGTTCCACAGACGACACCAGGAGCAATTCTGGCTTGCCAATGTTATGCTGTGTTGTGTTGCAATTTCGACTGCATGGCCAAGAATCAGTGGCTGGCCAGCCAAGCAGCACATGAAAACTGGTGCAGTTTTAAGAGTTGTGCTGCTCTTAAATGAGGAAGCCCAAATATTTCTCAGTGATCTTAATTTTTTAATAAAAGACAAAAATGTGCTGAGCCTCCAATAACTTCATTCACAAGGCAGCCAAAAATTTTCTTGTATACTGTAATGATTAAGCGTGGAGCATTTGTGCTACACACCCATGTCAGTATGGAGGTCTCCATCGTGCTGCCTATCATCAAAGGCAGAGGAAGAAAAAACAGGCTAAAATTAGCAGCTAATCAAATCCCAGCAGCCAGTCAGCTTAGTTGAGGTTGGCGGTAGAAGAGGAGGTGGTGGCTGCTGGTGTATTTCTAAAATAAGACACCTGCAGTTCAACAGCTAATTGTGTCTGAAAAGGAAGCCAAAACAACACAAACCACTTTTGTTTCCTCTGAGGGTCAGAAGAGAACTGTTTTGTGAAGAGTTAAGTACAAATGGCAAATCTCACCTGAATTATATCTCCAGTATTAAAGCTCATCTCATCATGATTCCTCGCCTCAAACGGATACAAAGCTCTGTAATTCACAAAGGCAACAGAATTCCTGGATTCTGAAGCACTGATGGCGTTGCCTGAAATGATAAGAAAACTCATCATCATTCAAGGCCAGGCTGGATGTGGCTCTGGGCAGCCTGGTCTGCTGGTTGGTGACCCTGCACATAGCAGGGAGGTTGAAACTAATGATCACTGCAGTCCTTTTCAACCCAGGCCATTCTATGATTCTATCTTTCAGCACCCCAGTTGGTTCTCGCTTAACTCAGTTAATTAAACTGGCTAATGAGAACTGGCAAGAACTAAAGAAAGCTGAGTTGCAGTAAAGTCACCTTCTGGGAAAATATTGTTAAACAAGGATTTCTGAATATCTACAGAGAAAGTCAGGTTGACTTCAGTTCTTTTTTTGTTACTCGGAGGCACTGAGTGGTGCAAAAAGCAGCAGATTTCAGTGTTAACAAATCACTGAGGTTTACCTGTGCATCCACTCATCGCCTGACAAAGCTCCATGTTAGCCTTCTGCTTTAATGACAGAGAGATCAGGCCTCACAAAAAAGCTACAGTACTTCTGCTTCCAACAACACCTACACTTTGTTAGCCACAATCATTGGAAGATTTGCCATTGGGGCCATTGGTGGCAAAAACAGAGCAAATCATAGAATCACAAGGTTGGAAACGATCACCCAGTCCAACCATCTTCTCATTACCACTGAGAAACTGATGAAGACAAACTGGATCAATAGGATGATTTACAGCTAACTAAAGACATGGAACATTGTGTTTTGCTTATAGCACGAGGCAGTAAGTCTGCCACGGTGTCACAGTAATGCACCTAAAGAATGAAAAATGACTTAGGAAAACAAGAACCACCAAGGCAACAATCTAACTAAGATTACCTTCATTGGTCCAGGGTGGCTTAAGACTTTTACCCTCTGTTGGTTTCAACAGATCTCCAAACTTCTCACTTATGTTTAATTTAGCAGCACATTTCTCTGCCTCGTGAGAAGTGGTGGCTTCTTTTATCTTTTTTATTTCTTCATTCTGCTTACGCCTCTCCTCAGCTTCTTTTGCAATTTGTTCTTGCCTTCTTTTCTCTTCCTCCAGTTGTCTCTGCCGTTGCTCTGTTTCTCTCAAGATCCCAGCTTGCTTATTTTTCTCCTCCTCTTCATGAAGCTTTTCCTGAACCTTTTCCTGCATTCTCTCCTCCTCTAATCGCTTCTTCTTCTCCTCTTCTTCCCTTCGGATATTTTCCTGCCACCGGTTCTCCTTCTCCCTTTTTGCTTTCCTTAAAAAAGGAAATGAGAAAGAAGTAGGAGAACATTCATCTAGAATTGAAAGAGATTCTATTCACAGAATAATCAAGTGGACTTGTAAACAAATCTGAATCTATGATATCAGTCACTTTTCTCACTGGACAATCAGCTCTTCCACAGGAGACTGCTTTATCTACACAAGAGTGCCAGGATATCCCACATGTAAGTAATAAATGGATTTGAATTCTTAGTACAGGGAGACTGCCACACAGATACCTGCCTCCTCGTACACTTCTGCTCGCCTACACACAAGCAAGACAGGAGTGCATTCATTTAATAAGGGTGGCTTGAAGCTGCCCACCATGGCAACAAGCTTCCAAGCCCCATGACTGAAAAGTAACATTTCCAAATAGATGAGTAGTAAAATTACGTTCTGTTATAACCATAGGAATAGTCTTTGCATGCTATCTTTGTTGCTTTAGCTCTCTGTTTTCAGCACCTACTCAGTGTTTATTGCACCACTGCTGCCACACTCTTCAGCTACTAAGGATAAAATGGGTAGCAGAGAGTCAGGAGAGGAGAAAAACAGTGGCATCTCAGGACAGCAAGTTTAAAAGCCCAAAAACTACTGTTTCTTAGTCAGCAACACAAGAGAAACTACACTTATTGGGAATGAAAAAGCAAGAGGCAACAACTGAAAAGCTTGATTTCTCAGTACAAGCTGAGCAGCGCAAAACCAGCACTTCGTACATGAACCAGGGCTGCTGAAATGATTTGCTCAAAGACCTTTTTTAACATCCTGGTCCTCTTCCTAAAACAGAAATCAAACTTACAGTTAAAAATGTAAGTTATTGAGCTCCCAAGATTAACACAGGCAGTGGCAGATGCACAGGGAGGTGGTGGGGTCATCGTCCCTGGAGGCGTTCCAGAGATGTGGGGATGTGGCACAGAGGGACGTGGGCAGTGGGCTTGGTGGGGTGGGTTGGGGTTGGATTTGGGATCTGAGGTCTTTTCCAACCTGAATGATTTGATGAATTAAGAAGTCAATGTCCTTCCTACTGTGTAAGTACCATCTCACAATAGAATGAATATACACAACAAAGAACTAGCAACTACTCAAGAAGAAGTGCTTTTAAGGAAATATTTAAGAACTTTCCAAAGGTAACAAAACAAGGAGAAAACATGAGGAATTGCAGATGTGTGAGAATTATCTATCTGCAGGACTACAACCAGGCCTGGGGCCTGCAGGACATGAAGGACATGGAGCTCTTGGAGCAGGTCCAGAGGAGGGCACTAAGATGATCAGAGGGCTGGAGCAGCTCTCCTATGAGGAAAGGCTGAGGAAACTGGGCTTGTTTAGCTTGGAGAAGAGAAGACTAAGGGAGACCTCATAGTGATCTTCAAGTACTTAAAGGAGCATATGAACAGGAGGAGAACGGCTGTTTAAAGGATGAACAGTGATAGGACAAGGGGGAATGGTTTTAAACTGAGACAAGGGAGGTTTAGGTTGGATATCAGGAGGAATTTTTTCCCCCAGAGGGTGGTGAGGCACTGGAACAGGTTGCCCAAGGAGGCTGTGGATGCCCCATCCCTGCAGGCATTCAAGGCCAGGCTGGATGTGGCTCTGGGCAGCCTGGGCTGCTGGTTGGTGACCTGCACACAGCAGGGGGTTGGAACTGGATGAGCACTGTGGGCCTTTGCAACCCAGGCCATTCTATGATTCTATGACAAAAGAAGCTAAAATCTTAATAGAAAAAGTGTTGCTTGGTTTATTTGCCCTTCACACCTGAGTTTCTAAATTCCACGAAAAGATAAAAATAGATCAGAAAAAGGAAATGCAGAACGCCTTGTATTGGTGGTACTCCATTTAAACTGCTTTTCTCAAGGCAACAAACCAGGATGTATTTTTGCCAGTTATACTTCCTGTGTATTAAAATCAGTATCTGAAAGACACCCTGGCACTCCTTTGCTCTAAAAACTGCTATGCTGACACACTTTAAGACATGGTACCTTGCAGCTTCATCTTCCAGCCGCTTTTTCTGCGCAAGTTCGGCTCTTCTTTTCTCTACCTCTCTTATTTTGCTCTGTTTGATCTTATGGAGCTGCTCCAAGGCTAATTGCTGTGTGCTGTAGCTTTCTCTCAGGTCCTAATAAGGAAACACAATAAAGTACATCATAAGAAACGAAACCAATCTTTTAGGAAGCACCCGAGCACCGTAACGCTTCGTGAACCAAACTATTATTTTATCCATACAAATGAACAACGTAACACTGAGTTCTTAACAGTCCTTGAAGGTCACTGCAGAGTCAAACAAACTGAAGTATGAAAACAGCTGGCAGGTTTGCAAGTCCTTTCATAGAACTCAGGCTTTCAAAGCGCCCTTCAGACAAACACCTGCTGGAAACAGCAAATGTGACAGGAAACAGGGAGAAGCGTCACGTTTCCATACAACACTGTGTAAGGACAAAGACGACAGCGAAGCACGCTCTCAACAACCACAAAACACACTGCTGGAGAGGCAGGCTTCAATTGAAAGCCAACACAATGCCATAAAGCTGAGAATACACCCCCAGCATCCCCCCCCTTTGCAACGTTTCTGGTCTTTCTCTCCGTTCCCAATTGTAAAACACAATGACAAATTGCTGCATGCAAATGGAAGACTGAAATTATTTGAGCAGAATAGGAGGGATCAGTTCCATAACTCAATCAAAAAGCTTAAGAACATCCTCAGTAGGCTTACCACTGCAGGCAGCTACAGCCTAACGCTCACACTGCCTTCTTCCTCTATGAACTTCTACTTTTGGGGGCACATTCTTCAGTTCCTATTTCACCTCCCTCTGATAATGGACATTTTCACAGAACACAGAGCGTGAATCTTTGGGATAATTACATTTACAGGAAAGAAAACCAGCAATAATTTGAGTACCTCAAGAACTTATTTTGTCACAGTACAAAGCTAGACGTCACACTACCATGAGGAATCCTACTGACACACACTGAGCTACAGGTGCACTCTGCCTTTCTGTATCTGATGTGAAATGCAAATAAAGCAGTTATCAGTGACCTGTTCCCACCACAGTAAGCACTGCCAACCACAATCACAGTGCCTGAGAAACACTGTGCAATTCCTATGAACAAGATTTCTGTGTCAGTGAAAGTCTCAAACACATCTACTTGCTACTGCTTTTTTCCCAAATGTATTCAGTTGAAAATATTTCCTCATGCTACACAGAAACTGAGGATTGCTATGGAAACAAACTCTCATATCTTTGATTTAAGAAGGAAAAAACCCAAGCCAGATGTTTTACACCAGCAGACAAAAGCAGCATGAGGAAAAACAGGAAGCAAGTTTTAGTGCAGGGTTAATCTGGAGGTTTAAAAGCATGGCCGTTGCTGTGGCATGTCATCACCTGGGCACTGACACCACTTCAGTCTCAAACTCAGGATTCACATGCCTTGACATGTCCATACACATGACTTGAGGGCCAGAGCACCTCCCCTGTGAGGACAGGCTGAGGGAGCTGGGCTTGTTCAGCCTGGAGAAAAGAAGGCTGTGGGTGACCTCATTGCAGCCTGGCAGTATCTAAAGGGAGCCTACAAACAGGAGGGGAATCAACTCTTTGAAAGGGTTGATAACTGCAGGACAAGGGGAAATGGTTTGAAGTTGAGGGAGGGAAGATTGAGGTTGGAAGTCAGGGGAAGTTCTTTACAGAGAGTGGTGAGGTGCTGGAACAGCTGCCCAGAGAGGCTGTGGATGCCCCGTCCATCCCTGGAGGTGTTCAAGGCCAGGTTGGATGGGGCCCTGGGCAGCCTGGGCTGCTATGAAATGGGGAGGTTGGTGGCCCTGCACGTGGCAGGGGGTTGGAGCTTCATGATCTTTGAGGTCCCTTCCAATCCAACCATTCTATGATTTTGTGATTCCCAGCTTCAGGTGCATGAACTAGACATGGTGAGACACAGAGAGAGCAACAGATGGAAAGCAAGGAGAAGACACTGCTTCCATCTTAGACAGTGCTCTTTTTGTTGATGTTACCTTAACTAAAAAGAAACAGTTGAGTAAAACAACTTAAACACAGTCCATTAAGAAATAAAACAGCTATCATCACTTTGCAGTTTGGCTTTCTAAGCAAGTAAACAAAATTGTACCTTCATGAGGATTTAAAAGCTAGCAGAAAGAACAAAACTACTGATTTTCTTTTAGGAAAATTTCTTTAACATAAGTTACATATCCAAACAGAAAGGGTAAGCAGAGAAAAAAATGCGAAATAATTAAAAAGCAAAAGAGCCAAAGATTAGAAAATAACCTTAAGTAAGAGGAAGAGGTTGTTGAGACAGCTTAGCAGAGACAAAAGGCACTGAAGAACAGAATCATCCATACTGTCACACTGTAAGATAAGGCAGATAAAAAGCTAATTAATCTTTGCACTGTATTTTGGAAAACATTTTTTAGGGAAGACTAAACAGTGGATGCAGCCACTGAACACAGCAAGCCATGCAAGCATACAAGGAACTCAAAATGCACGTCACTGATGTTTCATGCAGCCTGTTCTTCCAAGAAAAGAAACTCTTAGCAATGCTTACAAATTCAATCCCTGTTCTTTTCGATGGCGAGTGCAGAGCCCTCGCGTTGGCCCAGCATAAATGCACTGCGTAGGAATACAGTTCACATCCCTGCCACTGAGAGTGAGCCAGGAAATAAAGTTAAGTGGATGCATGCCTGAGCACTGGGTGCGTTTTTAGGTACATCAAGAGTTGCTGCTGAAACAAAAATAGTTTTAGGGCCAGCAGCCAACATTTACCACCTTATCCTCAAAGCAGCAGCCTATGCTGACTTACAGAACAGCACCTAAGTCTGCTACTGGGTCCTGGGCAGTGTGCTGTGAAACCCCGCGCTCCTTTCAACACGAATTAAAACTCCACGATTCAAAGATTGTAGCCCATAAGAACACTGTATAACCCCATAAAAAAGAACCTTCCAGAGCCTCAGAAACCTCAATTCCAAAGCAAAGGTTGAGAGTGAGCAACAGTCGATTCATGCAAAGCAATGATCAGCTAGATGTTGATATTTTAGTACATCAGGATAGCTTTAAATGAATTTCTCTTGTGCTACAAGACTTCTGGTCATTCTTTTGTGACACTGAAAGTTGGGAAGACCTTTTGGAAGCGCCAGCAATCTTTCCACATGGATGAAGAAATACTCACTGTACGCAGTCAGAGAACACACGTACCTTCAGCTGGCTGTTAAACGCATCCATTTCAGCAAGCTTAGCAGCAGTTTCTTTCTCAAGGGCATCTAACTGTTCCTTAAGTCTTTGGCATAATTCTTCCTTTTCTAGAGACTTCTTCTGCACTGAAGCAATTCCTGCATCTGCATTAGAAGATAAACAACCTTCTGTTCTCATCAAGTTATTTTCTCCCCAGCATACATACATACATTCCCAAATTCCTTCCTTACAAAAATCCTTTGACTTACCCTCCTGTTTGCATACAGCACCAAGAAGGGGGCCAACATCCACCTGACACATACAGGCATTACGTGTAGCATGGAATGCTTTACAAATGGTTTTTTGTATCATGTTGGATCAGTTCATAGCAAGCTTCTGAAGGCAGGAATTTGCAGCGTGCTTTGATACAAAGATCAGTGTAAACTTTTAATGAACCCCCCTGACTTAATGCTACCAAAAACACACTGTGTAACAAGGATCATTGTATCTGAGGATGGCACAGTCTGCAGAAAGGAAGTTTTAAGCAAACTCTGTTTCTCACAAAAATGTGCTTGTTTGCTTCTTATTCACAACACAGTAGAAGCAAAGGAACACAGATGCAACAATTCTTAGGTGGCTCTCACTGAAAAGATATTAAAACAAAGGCAGGATTGACCCCACTGTATCCTACAGCTTATTTTTTTAATCAGCATGACATGAAATGACAAAAACCCAGCAATGTGAACCAGGACTCATCTGCAGGCACTTACTTTGAGTGCTGTCGAGTTGAACGTTTTTAATTCTCTCACTTAACAACTGCTTTTCAGGAACTAAATAAGTCAGCTTATTCTGATACTCCTGTAGATATTGAAGAGAACAAAACACATTTTTAATACTGTGTATATATTCACGTGCAAAAATTTTCAAACAGAACCCCAAGGCACTTTAATGAAACATGGATGCGAGTTAGCACTACAGGGAGGAGGAAAAACTACTTCTATACTCCCTGTGTGAACAACATTAACACCAAATAACTTCTTAATCTTTAACTCTTATCACAGTTGGAAAAGAAGTTAACAGATTTATTAAAAGTGGAAACTATCATGAGAACAGAGCTGCAAGCTTCTTAGAAGGAACAGGACAGGGGTGGGGGAGTTGCCCTCTAAGTTAAGAAGAGAGACTGCAAAGAGCTGCCTCTGAGAAACTGATCATCAAGTTGAGTGGGTTAAAATCAAGGACCAGACCAATGAAGGACATCTGGTGGTCAGGGTCCACTACAGGCTGCCTAAACAAGGGGATTCTGTGCATGAGGCCTTCTTGCTTCAACTGCAGGGAATGCTGTGCTGGCAGATTCTCATCTTGATGAAGACTTCAACCACCCAGATGTCTGCTGGGAAAGCAACAGCAAGCAATCCAGGGGACTCCTGGAGTTTGCTGAGGATAAATTCCTGGTCCAATACTGGACAGGTCAACCGGAGGTGAAGAGTTGCTGGATCTGATGCTCACCAGCGCAGAGATCATGAAAGAGGTTAAGGCTGGGGGCAGCCTGGGCTGCAGTGAACATGGCCTGGCTGAGTTCATGATCTCGAGGAATACAGGCCTAGCAAAGAACAGAGACAGGACCCTGAACTTTGGGAGTAAGAATTTCTGGCTGTCTGATGAAGAGCCAAAAGGTCTAGGCAGGGCACGAGGGAGCAAAACCCCCTTCCCCTCACTGTAAGAGCAGAACAAGTCCAAAACCTTCTCATGAGGCTGAATGCATACAAGTCTACGGGGCTGAACAATATGCATCCCAGGGTCCTGGAAGAACTGGCTGCTGTGGGTGCCAAGCTGCTCCCCAGCATATCTGAAAAGTTGTGACTGTCAGGCAAAGTCCCCAGTGAGTTCATAAAAGAAAACATCTCTCCTGCTTTCAAGAAAGGGAGAAAAGAAGACCTAGGAAACTACATGTTGGTGAGCCTCCCTTCTGTGCATGGGAAGATCTTGGAGCAGATTCTCCTGCAAGGCATGTTAAGGCACACATGAGATGAGGTGATCTGAAACAGCCAGCAGGGCTTCACCAAGGTCACATCGTCCCTGACCCACCTGGTGGCCTTCTGTTATGGAGTGATGGCACTGGTGGACAAAGCAAGGGCAACTGCTGACGTATGCAAGGCCTCTGACATGGTCCTGCACTACATCCTTATCTCTAATTGGAGAAATATGGATTTGAGAGCTGGATATTAGTGGATAAAGACTGGAAGGTTGCAACCAGAGAGTTGCTGTCAATGGTTGTTTGTCCAGGTGGAGGCCAGTGACAAGTGGTGACCCCAGGGGTCCATCATGGGACCAGTGCTCTTCAACATCTTTGTCAACAACAAAGACAGTGAGATAGAGTGCACCCTCAGCAAATGTGCGATGACACCAAGCTGAGTGGAGCAGCTGACACAACAGAAGGAAGGGATGGCATCCAGAGAGACCTGAACAGCCTCAAAAAACAGGCCCACAAGAACCTAATGATGTTCAACAAGGCCAAGTGCAAGGTGTTGAACTTTAGCTGGGTCAATCCTGGATATGAGTACAGAGACCAACTTTTTACAGAGTTTGATAGTAGTAGGTCGAAGGGAAATGGCTTTACACTAAAAAAGGTGAGATTTAGGTTAAATGTTAAAAAGAAATTATTTGGTCAGAGAGTGGTGAGGCATTGGCACAGGCTGCCCAGAGAATTTGTGGTTGTTCCATCCCTGGAGACGTTCAAGGCCAGGCTGGATGGTGCACTGAGCAGCCTGAGCTGATGGGTGGCAACCCTGCCTACAGCAGAGGGGTGAAAGTTGATGGGCTTTAAGGTTCCTTCCAATCTAAGCCGTTCTATTGACTGCCTCAAGCCTAACACAGAAATCCTCACCAAAAACTGAGGCTGGAACCATGAAAGTAACAAAAAGAAGTCACTATTATCAGTTCAAAAAAGTTTTGACTACTGTCTCCATTCAACTATCAGCTTGTTGTAGCATGCAATCAATTTAGCACCACAGATGAACCTAAAAACCTCTGCAATGTGGATGGCCTTGCAGATTCAAACTGATACACTGTTCCTCCTTGCTGGAGCACACAAAATTACCCAAACACAAAACAGGAAATAAAGGAGAATTAAAAGCTTAACAGAAAGCGATGTACCTGAAGTTGCTGTTGTAGTTGCTTGACTTCCATAATTCCTTGGTCACATTTTCTATCTAAAGCCTCCAGCTCAGTCCTCCGAATCTGCTTCTTGCTTCGAACATCCTGCAATCTGCCTGAGATTTGCTGATGTTTGTCCGTCTAGAAAGATATCAGAGAAATGACACTACAGACAGCAACAAAACCCTTCTCCATACATCCGTGGAGGAAGTGTTTGATTACAACACAGTCAATTCCTTAACAGAACTCAAAAATACCCGGTTTAGATTGCTCATCCAAAGCAGAGTAAAACTCCCAGCAAACCATTAAGTCTACGTGCTAAGATTTGCACATTTCAAAATATTGCATTTCATTTCAAGTTGGGCAGTGAAACGTATGCCTTACCAGAGCTTCTAATTCAAGATTAAGGCTCTTCTTCTTAGAGGTCAACTTGATAATTTCTTCTTGTTCTCTGTTACGCTGATTAAGAAGTTCTTGGCGACGAATTCTCTCCCATTCCAAACGCCGCTGGCGCTCCAGTTCTTGCTTTGCTGCCTATAGAGAAGTTACACTGCTTTAAATCACCACGCAGGTACAGAGCCCTGAGATCATGCTTTAATACAATGTGCTCAACTTGTAGACAGTGTAACAGTAACACAATGTATTGTTTTCCTCAAAATGTCTTTATAAACATCAGCGTCAAAGAATGGCGGAAGTGATCCGCCAGGGTTCTTCATGCCACGCTCCTATCCCTGGTAAAGGAAAGCAATCTGATGAAAGATGCATAATTCAGAGAGGAAAAAAAATCTACTTAGCTTAGAAAACTGACCACAAATGAGCACGCTGAGATATTATTCCTAACCTCTTTTGAGTATTTCACAGATCTACCTAAAACATGAAAGCCTTATGCACACACTGAGACACCAGGCAGAAGCAAATCTGCCTGAAGTTCAAACAGCAAAATATTATCAGCTGTCAATTCAGTAGTCTTGTTTGGAATACAGATATATGTATTTTTTAATTAAAGCTAAGAAATCTATCCAACAAGTCTCATCTGTCCTTCGAAGAATCCGAAAGTCTTGGATTCAAACACCACTTTGTTCATTTGTAACACACTATTTTCAGACAGAAATGCCATTCTCTCTCCAGGAGAGCCTGCCATTGGCCACTCAACGAGAATGAGTCGAGGTCAGTGCCCAAATCCTGAGCGCTCCATCAAGT
Source organism: Centrocercus urophasianus (assembly GCF_019232065.1). Classification (NCBI taxonomy): domain Eukaryota; kingdom Metazoa; phylum Chordata; class Aves; order Galliformes; family Phasianidae; genus Centrocercus; species Centrocercus urophasianus. Next base: position 762,411 of record NW_024884142.1, on the reverse strand, counting down.
GAACACCACATGCACACACACATTCCTTACAGCATTACAAAAACAACGTCAAGAAAACAACCTCCCGCCTTTCTATTTCTTTCCTCCTTTCTTCTTCCCTTTGTCTTTCCAGCTCTCGTTGTCTCTCCAGCTGCCTTTCCAATTCAAGCTGTTTTTTCCGTTCCTGCTCCTGACGTTCCCTCTCTCTTCGTTCTTGTTCTTCTCTTTCTTTCTGAGCCTTACGTTCTGCCTCTCTCTGCTGCTGTTCCAACAGGACCTGACGGCGTTTTTCCAGCTCCACGTTTCCTCTCTCATAGTTTGCTTTTCTTTTGTCCTCAAATGTCACTAAAACAAGGAGAAGTAGTTATTTCTGTCCTGTGCAAAACACTGCTCTCCAACAAGTGCCTCAGTTACGCCACTAAAGATAGGTATTCTCTTTTTGGCAAGTTCAGGTAGTCAGGTCACGACGATGGAAGCACTTGGCATTTTTTCTAGTACTATTTTTCTTCTCAAAAATACCTTGAAACTTTCCTAAGTCTATTCCAATTGCAAAAACATTGCATTTAAAACTGACCAAGAAAATGGTTTTAATTTTAAAGGAAACACAAAGGAGCAGCTTTTACAAGCTGAGAGAAGTCAATATTTTGTTACAGAGGTTTTCCACTGAGCAAGAAATGTTAACACACAGAGTGAGCCTTAAAGGGCGTTCCCTGTAAGATCTCCTGGAGTTAAAAACAGCAGAAAACAAAACAGGATTAAGCTGAACTACAGCAGGATAAAAGGAGACTGAAAGGAGGGACTGAGGCTCCCAGCAGCCACTCTTAAAAAGGGAGGCACGCTGAGTCCCACACTGCACACACAACAGACCGTTGCCATCAGGCAGCCAACAGCAGAATTGACTTTTGTGTGCAACTCACATCTTGTCTTTAGATAATTAAACAACATTGGGATCTCTTGTTTTCAGAATGTCCAGAACAAAGTACAGCCAGTAACACTCAACAGCAAAAAAATTTTGCAGTAGCACTGCAGTGGTTGAAAATGAAAGATTTATTTTCCAAAATACATTATTAATCAGCACACTTTTCCATTCCTACAGCTAATAATAGCACCCATCTCTGCCTTCTCCTTTTTATTAGATGTAATAGGCTGACTACAGCCACTTAACAACCCTCCTACCGTCCAAGTTAAAAGGGATCTAGCTCCTGAAATGAAACCCCCCAGGGATTTGGTTACGTCTTCCACTTTCTAAGTGTTCCAGTGTCCTTCAAAGACAGCCTTATTTATCAACAATGAGACCATGAACTTTGTTTTACCTGGCTGTTTTTTCTGTGGCTCCTCCTCTTGCACAGGCTGGTAAGACGGCAGAGTTCCATTGATATTTTCAGAGTATTTTCCACTCCTGGAGATGGCAAAAAAAAAAAACAACCAAAAAACAACAACAACAAACACAAAACCCCATCAGACAAATAACACAGTTACCTTGTTTGCATAAAAAGCTTCTGTTGAAGACATAGTATGTTTGACTGCCTTCAGCAATTTACCTGAAGGAAGGTGGTACCAGCTCCAGAGGCAGAGTTAGTGGCAGAGGTTGCCCAGCTTTGGCCATATCAGTTAGGTGCATGGCTAACACAAACTCATCTGCTTTCAGCTGTCCATCTCCATCAATATCAGCCAATGACCTGCACAGTTTTAATAGCAATAATAATTAGAACTAAACATCACCACCATTCACAAGTGACAGCCGAAGATTTTCACACCTGGAACTGTGAAATAACAAACAGAAAACTCCTCTGAAAGGTGGCAAAATTAAAATTAGTAATAAGAACTGTGGATGGAAGGAGTGGCTGGAAGGAGACATTATTCTCAAAGAACCATCGATTCAGATATGAACTGTGTCCTTAGACTCAGACTGGCCTTATGTGAGATGCTCAATACCTGTCTGTGCTGTATTTTGTACTCAGAGTTGGACACACAAAAATGAGCCATTGAAAAAAGAATCAAGAAGGAAGCAAACAAAAAATCCACCACCCACTCACACGCCACAGGGAAAAAACAAAAGGAGGAGATGATGAAATGAGTTTTTTATTGTGCTGACAGACCAACACTATTCACACAGTACTGTTATTTATTATTACATTGTTAGTGCTATATTACAGTAATTAAGACCACAATGCCAGTAGAAGTATCAGTAATCCCTTACTTTGGGCAAAACTGTAAGTTGGTCTGGTAATCTACACGTGCACAGAGACATCCCTGCACTGGCTACTGATGCATCCAGACCAGGCACCCAGGAGGAAAGCAGTAGCTGTGTCCCTGCTTTATTTCCCCACACTCCTACATGGATGAACACAACCACAAACTCCATTTTTACCCTCACAGTGCACAATCAAATAGGAATCATGTTTCAGGTCGCTGTTGATACAAACAAATGACTGCCCCCAAGATAAAGACAACAATGGAACCTCAGTGTTCCTCTGGAACAGTGAAGTTCACACGTGAAATCCAAGTTATAACTGAAAGCAAAATCCAAACTATCTTATCTAGCAGGTTAAAGGCAAATTATTCAAGCCTTCAGACAACTGTAACAATTTCCACCACCACAGCAAAGACAAATCTTAAAAGCTGTTTGATTTGCAAGTACCCTGATGTACCTTGACTCCTTCTTCTATAAGCTCTCCATATTTTAAAACTAACAAGATCATAGAATCATCTCAATCACAGAATGACTTGGGTTGGAAGGGACCTCAAGGATCATGAAGCTCCAACCCTCTTGTCGCATGCAGGGCCACCAACCTCCACCTTTAATACCAGCCCAGGCTGCCCAGGGCCCCATCCAACCTGGCCTTGAACACCTCCAGGGATCCACAACCTTTCTGGGCAGCCTGTTCCAAGATGAGATCACAGAACTGTAGGGGTTGATCTTTTGCTTTACAATTCTGCTTTTCAAACAAACAAATCCTCGCCTCACCTCACCTTAAGTATCCCACCACTGAGATGGAAGTTGAAATGAACATCTGTGCTACTCTATGGAATTCAAAAAACAAAGTGTGAATAGAATAGAATCATAAAATCCTTAGAGTTGGAAGAGAGCCCTGTGGGCCATCTAGTCCAAAAAGTGAAAAGTTTAATACATTAAAGTTGAAGCGTCTTGAAAAATCAATCACCAAATGAGTTTAAGAAGCAGCTTTGTTTCTGCTTACAGTGCCAGATCTACGGCGTCCTTTCATCATTTCTTATTAAATAAAAACTTCCTCTCTTTTAACACCATAAATGTATTGAATGCACATTCAGCAACTCAACTTACCAAATAGTAGCCAGCTGAGTCTGCGAGAGGTTTGATTGCAGAAGGGCATTCCTTGCTTGAAATCCTTCATGCAAAAACACAAAAGAGATTAATAAATACTTGGAACAAAGATTCACATGTAGCAAAAATGGGTCATGAACTGGGGCATGTTTATTTTTAATGTTAATCTGATCCATTTTCATTAATCGCTGACAGTTGGCATTACTTCCAGGCTGAACAAAAGGCATTACAATCTGAACACAATGAAGATGTAAGTATTCTGGTGTAATTCTCTTTTCATTCAAAGGTCAAAACTGAAAAACTGACATAAAAAAGGGGTATTTATGGTAATCCCCACAGCTGTTACAAGAGCACAGCTGACTGCCTGCTGGAAGTTTGAGCTGGTAAGGTGGAAAACTGCCAGTTTTCCTTGGTCAGCAGAGAGCCATCCGCCTTTCTCAGGCAAGTCAACAAAACCTTCAGCCCCAAAATCAACCAAACAAGATAAAAATACATAGAGTCCCTTTCAGGGAAGAGACAATTGTCCTTTTTTGTGTACTAAAAAACTGAGGCAGAGGGTTGGCAAGTAGTCAGTCAAAATGAGAAATCTGCTCAGCTACAGGCATACGTTCTGACTCCAAATCTATCTCCACTCACCAGATCACCATTAATAATCCAGTTTTACAAGCACTTCCATTCATTTCTAATTCTGCTCTTGTGCTAACTTTGTGCAAAGTCTTTCCAAGTCACCACAATGCTGTGGCACAACACAGACATCACTGGAAGTCAACGAGGAATTACACCCTTAAATTCCATTCCAGAAGTTACAATCCATGCCTGCACGACTGCCACATCTTTCCTCAGCTGCGTTCTTTGAAAAGAAGACAAAGCCCAAATATCTAAGCAGTTACTGATGGATACACGCAGAAATGGAGACCTGGCACAAAAGCAATTGTGTAGATGTGCCTCATTTTCACAGAAAGCACTGCTCCACTGCTTTTTCCCCATGTGTACCAAGTGCCATACTCACCTGATAAATATCCACTCATACTTTTATCAAGACTGTTAAATTTCTGTCTGTATTTTAATCTGGAAGCCTGAGGAACTGCCCAGTCTGAAGGTGCAATCTTTGGTGAATTCCCAGCTAGCGAAGCACTAGAGGAAGAATTTGAACTGCAACACAGTTTCAAATAAGAAAAAAAGAAAGAAGATCTCTAAGTTAGTTACTCAGCTTAACAAACAGGCATTGGTACAGAAGATATGCAGCATTATTTGTTGCCCAGATGAGAAGCCCAAAGTTGGACATGCATTCATCCTACATCTTGTGCCAGCAGCAAAAAAGTCCAAGCATTTCTGAACCACCTTCTGGAACTGAGAAGCCCCTGCACTCTTTTGGGAGTTGCCCCTTTGAAGCCCAACTGTACAGATAAAGCCAAACCCTTTCTTCTGCCTGTGACAAAGCTCTAAAATCAGCAAACAGAGCAGTGATGACAAAGATTGATGATCATCTATTATTCACGACACAAATTCACAGATAAATATTTATAACACTGTTCTTATGTGCCTGTTGGTGCTATCTATAATGAATGACCACATCAATCCATAAGCACTGCTTTTACAACCACTTGTCTTACTTTTATTTGCTAATGCTGTGCATTACCTTCCTTTTGGCACTGCTTTTACTTGTCTGAACTTTCTCTTCTACTTCAGAAAGTTTTGATAGAGTTATTGAAAATATTAATTTGCCTAGATCAAAACAATCTACTTTCAGATTTGGCAGGCCATTATCAATGAATAATACCTAAAAAACAGAAGTGCTTTGTGTTTTTTAGGAGGCGTACTATTCGAGTACAAGATACAGCCATTGTAAACTAAACTTTCATACCTGCTAGATCCTAAATCAATTAGTGACTGTGCCTTCTGCATGTTAGATCCACCAAACCCTCCTGCCATGGGACCTAAGGAACCGGTATGAGGCTGCACTGAAACAGACAAAACCAAAAGCTGTAAAGAAAACTGGTATACAGTAATGATTTGTAAGAAACACCCAAGTGTTTGAGAGAAATAAGAAAAGCTCATCAGTGCCTTGTTTTAAAGGTTGTTTAGTTATGAAAGACGTGACAAATGCAACATTTGGAAAGAATGTGTGTGTACTGGGTGGCCAGCAGGGAGAGGGAGGTGATCGTCCCCCCCCACTCAGCCCTTGTGAGGCCCCATCTGCAGTATTACAACCAGGCCTGGGGCCTGCAGGACATGAAGGACATGGAGCTCTTGGAGTGGGTCCAGAGGAGGGCACTGAGATGATCAGAGGGCTGGAGCAGCTCTCCTGTGAGGAAAGGGTGAGGGAACTGGGCTTGTTCAGCTTGGAGAAGAGAAGGCTCCAGGGAGACCTCATTGTGGCCTTCCAGCACTTGAAGGGAGCATAGAACCAGGAGGGGGAACGGCTGTTTGTGAGGGTGGATGGTGATAGGACAAGGGGGAATGGTTATAAACTGAGACAGGGGAGGTTTAGGTTGGATATCAGGAGGAAGTTTTTCCCCCAGAGGGTGGTGAGGCAGTGGAACAGGTTGCCCAAGGAGGCTGTGGATGCCCCATCCCTGCAGGCATTCAAGGCCAGGCTGGATGTGGCTCTGGGCAGCCTGGGCTGCTGGTTGGTGACCTGCACACAGCAGGGAGGTTGAAACTTGATGATCATTGTGGTCCTTTTCAACTCAGGCAATTCTGTGATTCTATGATTATGATTCTATATACGTTTATTAATTTATTTATTAACTTGCATATTAGTGCGTTTCTCTCTGAAATTAGCCAGGATTCACCCATCAAACCAAGCAGTGGACTGCACTCTACTTACTTGAAGAGAAAGGTATGGCCAAAGGCTGCAGAAGGCTGGATGTTCCGTTTGGCAGTGATGAGGTACTGACAGAAGGCACCAGGGGAGCAGAAATAACCAAAGGAGGAACGGATGTCATTGAGGTCAGAGACATTGGAGCTAACGGTGTGATCGTAGACATGGATGTTGGCATGGACAAATTTGGCATACTACCCATTCCTAGGGCAAAAACAAACAATTCATGATCTTGTATGGCACACACTCCAGGAAGAAATGGAATCCACCATGCTAAGTAAAAGCACACAAAGCAGCCTGCATCCAGAGATGCAATTAAATAGATGCTTGTGTAGAATATTTGCTCTTCCCCCAACATTCACACAGCACAGCTAACAGAAGGAAATATACTGAAGATGAATTTACAAAATAAAAACCCAACCCCGCTCCTTACAAGGAATTCATTCTCCAGGCTGACCTGGCAAATATTTCACAAAAGGATTAAGATGTAATTTTCTATAATTACCCACATAACTCATTTTTCAAGAAGCCTTTCTGTGTCTGCCCCCTGAGACAGAATTCTAACAGAACAGGAAACCTGTGACAATTCTCTACAAAGAGCAGCTGGTGGTATTTCTGAACTAAGCCTCTTCCTAATCTTGGTCCCAAAAAAATGTACAAAGCTGAAATGTCCATATTTAGGGGCACATGCCCAACACAGGATTGCTTTAAGGCAGTTTTCCGATTAAGACACTTGAATTACTGACTAAATCTTGTGGAGGAAAACAGGATGCAGATGAGGTGATGAAAGGTTAATAGCAAGTATTCATTTGCCAACCACAGCTATATATAAATGCATGCACTGGTATGCAAACACAAGATTCAGAGTGGGGCAGACATTTAAAAATCACATGTGCAATTATTACACACACACATTGAACTCCACTGTATAAACACTGAAAGAAGTACATGCAGAATTCTGTAGCCTAGCTGAAACCAGGTATGTATTTTCTTCTACAAAATTACAATCAGACGTGCACTGACACAAACTCAATTCTAAAACATGGCAGAAAGGTTAAAAATAATTATATTCCATCAATGATCAAGTGAACAATCTGATTAATTCTAAAAAAGTATTTTAAGTAACTGATGTCAAAACTTTGACCCTTGCTAAGTTTAACTTAAAGAAAGAAAAAGAAAGTTAGGAGGGTAATCTCATGAGTGAATAGAGGGAGACAGAAAAAGGCCTTCAGTATGACAGCCTGCAAGCCAAAGGGCAGATGTGAAGGGCCCTCCTGAACCTCAAAATTCAATAGATGCTGCTTCTTTATTATTAAATGTCTTCAGAGAATGAAGTCATCAAAAAGGCCATTTGCTCTGCCTCAAGTAAGAGGCTTTGTGGATTTCTTGCATCAGCATAGCCATGGTGGTTTCTTGTTTTTAACTGATTCCCTCAGTGCTGTGGTCAGATTAATGATACTTGTGTTTGAATGCAGATCAACTGTGTGTTTTCTCTCTGAACACCAATTAACTGTATATTAATAAGTACCAAAGCGAGCTGACATTAGAGGTGAAAGTACTGGAGTTTGTTTCATGACAGGAGGGAGAACCATAGGCAAGTGCTGTCCTTGTAATTTCAGCTTGATGAGTTTCATGGCTATAGAGAACTCCTGTTGATCCATTTTTCCATCTTTGTTCAAGTCTGACAGTGCCCTTAAAGGAACAAGAAAAGAAAGAAAGAGTCCACACAGCAGAAATGTAACAAAGCTTTTCACCAAATGAGAAGCTTTATTATCAATTTTACCTGTTTTTATACAAGAAAACAACACACTGCAACCATCTATATACCTTCTCCTTATAACAACATCTAAATTCTTCTAAGTTTGCATCATTTCAAAGTATAACATCTAACAATATCCAATTTAATTCACTTGGTAGACTTCTACTTACTTCAATTTTCAAGTTACTATGTATTAAATACTTAGAGTAGGAAGATATTTGGGAAAACAGTCATCTCCTGCTTACTTGTTGCTACAGCAATGTTTTTTCCATGCTGAGAGCAAGAGCAATTATTTTAAATAAGTATGTTGCAGCACAGGGAATTACTGCAAAAAAACCATTACAATACAGAAACCTGCTACAGGCATTAGAAGCCACTTCAAAAACTGTATTACTTCACAAATTCTGAAATCTCATTAATAAATTAGATGTCCATGAACAGGCACAGGAGCGTGGATAAAAAATGGCAAGGTTAATAACGAGCTACACGTTCTCATTTCCAGCTGTGTTCTCTCACTACTCAGAACAAATCAGTGCTGACCTGTGCTGTGGAGTGTCTGAAGAAGAAACTAACTTAGCATTACATCAAAATGCTTTCTTTTCTTTTCTCCACCAGTGAGTCCCTCTTAATGATTACGGTCCGCTCTGACTTTCAGCATGTGTCCATCCTGATAACAACACCCACTGCAGCACCGTGGGTGAAGCCTGAAGAGTTTCTAAGAAGAAAAATTATCTTCTAAGTGTTGCAACCACCACATGCGTGTTGCAAAGAACAGAACTTTGTCCTGTTCCTATGTTACAGCTCTGGGTTGGTACCTTACAGTCTATTATAACTGACCTACGATGGAGCTTCAGATTGTTGTCTGTTACAGCAGTTGGATGCCACGCACTTCCCATTTTAAAAAACAGAAATATAAAATTAAAGCAAGAACACCTTACCATATGTCAGCGAGGACTGAAGATGGTAGACCTGATTGCAAAAAAAAGGTACGTGCTTGATCACCTATGAGAAACACGAAAGAAAGAGGCTTTGACTCTATGCACATGGATATTGACAAGCATCAAACCTCAGACAACCTCAGCACTCCCTCGTGGGAGCAGATCCTCAAAAGGAATCACCACACTTTCTAATCTTTTTGGTTGTGTGTCACTTCGCTCCTTCCTTCGTGACAGCTGTTATCAGATGTCTTCCTGTAATCTTGAATCCGCTCTCAAAAGCACAGCTTCAAATAGCAGTAAGAAGCTTTAAAATGTGGGAGGAAAAAAGAACCAAACAACTGCCAACAGTTTAACAACTGCACCATGTCAAGAGATGTCATACGTACAAAGTACAACTAATGAGCAAAAATTTCATCCTGACCTAATTACTTTTAGAGGAAAGGATGAGCACTCCGTTTCTTTCCTTCTCCTTCATCCAACCTAACCTGAGCCACTACTGTCTCTCTAGGAAAAGGAAAACAGATAAAAAAATAAAAAGAAGCAAAATCTCATGTTCTAAGCAATATTCTGTTCCATCACAGAAGCATTCAATATCTCAGGAAGGGAACAGGAACCACTGAGCACATTCATACCAAACTGCACATCAACTGACACTGACTGTGCTGCTGAACAAAGATATAATAAAGCACAGGCAGTGGTGTTTATGCTTATCTAGGAGCAAATTATAAAAGCTTAAATCTAAGGCTTCAGGTTATTTTTTCAGCACCTTCTTCCCCTTTTATTCACAGTCTTTAATTTCAAGCACTCTACAAATAAATAATGAAGCGTGCAGACATGCATGTGGTGGCCACGACATGGCCTCAAGGTAGTTCCTGGGAAGGCACACTTTCCAGCTGGTGCTAAAACAGCACTGAGACATCAGCATTTGTTTGGTCAATGCAGGAGATAGTTATCTCTTAGCTAACAGAAGTGCATACTCCCCACAGACAACTTCCTACTCTTTTCTCTGTCCCTTTCAGACAGAAAAGAGGAAAAATAGGGGCACCAGAGTTAGCAGACAGGGTACAGACTCAGCAGATAGTTAGGCAGGCAGGAGTGAGGGTTAATAAACTATAAGCAGTCATTAACAAGGATGAGTTGTCAGCATCTCTCTCCCTGCCTCCTACTCCAGAACAAAGATATCTCACATCGCAGTGTTCTCCAGCTCTTTTCAGACAGAAGAGAGCACTTCTTGTGTCCCTGGCATCGCTTGCCACAATAGCTAGAAGAAGTGTTTTGTTGGCAGCTTCCCATCTCAGTGCAGATTCAGCCTCTGACTCTGTTTTTTGAAAGCAGGCAGAGTGACAGCACTTGACTGCTGGCTGCAGAAGTGATGGGGTTAACAACTGTGTGCTTCTGTGCCAGACTTCGGTCCAAAGCTCGTACAAGTTCAGTAATAACCTGTGGCTGTTTGCCCAAACTATGCTTATTAGTCACACCACAAAGGCCTGAAATAGGATGTAGTTTTCAAACTGTTTCACAACATTACTTATGTGTACCCAGAAGTTAATGTGTAATGCAGAATCCCAGACTAACCTGTAATGTAGCCTCCCATGGGTTTAAGGCTATCAAACTGCTTGTCGTGCTTGGCCCGCTCTTCTGCGGTGATGGCCCATATGTTTGGCCCTCCTAAAACAACAACACAACAAAAACTGAGAGATTGAAGATTCTGACAAATCAAACACGTCACTCGTAAAAGCAAAGCTTGGCTTCTTGAAGGACAAAGCCAGATTTAGGCACGCCCAGCTCCTACCAGTTTGGCAAGGGCATTATGAAACCCAAACCCGCTCCCCAGATGTGGAAGTGGCAGCTGTAAAACTCCTCAGCCCTGCTGCTTTTTGCTCTGCTTTCAAACAAGCTGTTTTGGCTTTCCAAGCCGGTGCAAAGTAGTTGCCTGTGGCTGCTGTCAGCTTGCAGCTCGGGCAGGAAGCATGCCAACCACAGCACTCTGTGTGAACCAAAGCTCCCCCGCTCCACCGGCGAACAAACAGGATTCAGTGTCAACTAAAGGGTCTCGCAGAGGAGGCTCACATCCTACAGCTGCCCCAAAGACTCGTGCTTCGTCTTGCTGATGCTCTAAAATCAACGTTGGGACTGTTAATAAAAACAGTCTGGTTTTGTATGGTAAAGGAGTAACGTTATGGATTTATTTCTTAAAATAGCATGTGATTTCAATTGAGCTTTTTTCACTACTTAAAAGGAAAATGTTTAACAATATTATAGCTCCAAAGTTAATAAGGAGAAATTGCAAGGAATTATCATGCGTACAGAGATGTTCTGGTATACTAAATGGAACCAAGAGTGACTTCAGAATCACTCACATCTGCTTTATAAAGGTCTGGCTGCGTGTCTGAGCAGGACAAGTAGTTTCCCAGGAACAGATGGTTTGGGATTTACGCAAGAGAAGTTTTAATTGGGAAGCTTTTGACAAAATCTCATCTTTCAATCAGTGAATGTAAGAATGAGCCAAAACTTTCAACGGAATCCCCAGTAGCAACGTTAAAAACTTACTGAAAACATCCCCAACAAATTCTACCCAGCATTACCACTTCCAAAGGACTGTTACACCATCCTCCAAGGAATGGTATCACTCGCCAAAAAGCAGCCAAGGAAACAAATAATTCTTTCAATAAGATATTTACAAGGTTCTCTAAGGGCTATCATTCTCCTCCCATGTTTACACGTTGAATTCTTTACACTGCTGTTTCATACGGAAAGACAAATAGTTAGAAAGCAAACAAATAAGAGGAACTCAGCAGCCAAACAAATGACAAAATGGTGGGAGGACCTTTGGATATAACCTTGAAGCACCTGAGTTTGGAGTTCCACCTCCCCTTCCAGCAGCAGTTAGCAAAGGTCTATGCTGAAACAGCTGTTTTGTTCAGAGGAGACCTCATGGAGACCTCATTTGGAGGAAGGAGAATGAAGACGGGACAAGACACCCCGCACTGCCAGCTCACCGTCCTCCCTCTGGCTCTCCATGCTGCCATGCTGGCCCACCTGTCCACGGTCTCACCGCTGAACTCAAGGATGCAGGCAGCCACAACACTCTCCAGTGCTACACAAAAAGATTACACCACTCACACCACTGTAACTTGTCGAAGGAACACAATTTGTATTATGTTGCAGATCTCTGTTTACGTATGCACTAAAGTCCCCAGCATCATATAAACATACCATGAAGTATACAAGAAGATGGTGATTACTCTTTCAATTCCAGCAAAATGGACATTTGCATAACATGTGGTGAGTTTTCTTTCTTTTTTCCCCCGAGTTCCCTAACAAAACATGCAGAAGCACTTCTACAGCAGTCATCACCACGGCCAAGCATAAATTTCATTCAAGAAAAGCCTTGACTGCAAACAATGTTGTCGTACCAACAAATGCAGAGCCCGAGTGACACTCCAAAAGCTACTGAAGCTACTGTCCTGTCCAAGTGTGAGCCACAAAGTCATGTGTCAGCAGAAGAAGGAACCCTTTCAACTCTTTGCAAGGGGTGGAAAACAGCTGGACAAGGGGAAAGGGTTTGAAGTTGAGGGAGTGGTGAGGTGCTGGAACAGCTGCCCAGAGAGGCTGTGGATGCCCCGTCCATCCCTGGAGGTGTTCAAGGCCAGGTTGGATGGGGCCCTGGGCAGCTTGATCTGAAATGGGGAGGTTGGTGGCCCTGCATGCGGCAGGGGGTTGGAGCTTCATGATCCTTGAGGTCCTTTCCAACCCTGGCCATTCTGTGATTCTGCAAAATGGAGAGAATATAGATCCTGAAAAGACCCATCTGCCAATAATTCATTTTCCAAGGTAAATGAATTTCAGATTCTCCCTGTGCCAGAGAAACCATAAATCCTTCGTAACTTATTCCATAAAGATACGCCCTCATCTACCGAGGGCTTTTGTAGACATGGAAGAAAATAATGCAACAGATCTTAAAACCCCAAGCCCAGGTAACCTGAATATTCTACTTACAAGGAAACATACAAAAATACACATTATTATTCAAAGAAAACACTCATTTTCAATAATTCTAGCAGTATCTCTCAAGACTTGCCAACATTAAAGATGTTTAAGAGGAAATAACAGAGCACCTTGTAATTTAAAAAGTTGCAGGAAAACATGCTGTAAATTCCAAACATCACTGAGATAAGCAGGGTGGAGCAAGGAATACCCAAAGTCCTCCCGGGGCTGTGATTCTTCACAAGCTAAGAAATAAAATGAAGAGCACAGCATGAGAGGGAAGGTGAAAGTGTTGTGAGGCTTCATTTTCAGCTTAACCAGGTGTCTGGGACTCTTTTGATGTTCCAATTTGGAGATAAGAATAATAAGAACAAAAAACACTTATACTGAAAGTGTCATTAAAAATAAGATCCCTTCAAGCAAAAAATACCACATCAGTCTATCTGAAATCAACCCTTTGAACAACAGGGTTGAACACAAGGCCTTGGCAAGTCCTCAAAGTGCCTCATGAAACCGTTCTTCAAAGTAATTACTGTGTTTACTTATTACTGTGTTTACTTATTACTGCGTTTACTTATGGTACAAAGGAGACCATCACAATAAAGACTTACCATAGATGATGAAACTGGTTTGAAACTCAGCCCCCCTGCAAAATCAAAACCCGATACGATCCTCAGTGATACCGTGGTCATCTCCCAAAGCAATCATAAGCTAAATCTGACCTGTCAGCACTGCCTGATACACAAACTGTCAAGTTTGCTGGCCCACTGAACGTCTTCTGATGTACGACAGAGACAGATAAATGAACAAGGAGTGTACAACTCCACTAAATCATTAGCATGGCAGGCACACTGAAGTGTGCAACAACAGGGAGACCACTCCTGCAGGAAGAAAAAAAAAAGAGAAATGTGCCACCAAGACATATCAATTAAATATCTCTAGATTCCCTCAACAGTCCTTTGCCCAAACCTCTCAGTCTCTGGGCTGAGAAACGTGCTGCTGGTAAGCCAGATCTAGCCAAAGGGAACAACCAAGCTTGCCCAGAGCCTTCATCATTGTTTATTTCTCACTGCCCCAGTTCTTAATCGTGGCACATCATACATGACTCACAAAAATAAATCAACCTGCAGGCATCTAGCTCCTCTGGTCAGACTTGGTGGGGATGCCTTTCCGTCACAGCTGTGGGGAAGAGGCACTCACACATCCCTTGGTGAAGCAGTGCTGAGCCTGGTTTGGAAGCAAGCAACTATGCTGGGGATTAAGCAACTTCTTCTGTTCCTTTAAGCTCATCCTAAACAAAAGACATCTTCCTAAGAGAACTTTAGGGTCTGTTTACGACAGGATCATAGACCTTGTTAGGGACAGTCTGTTTTCTTCAGAAGGTTATCAGCCCGATGCAGAGCCCTAATGGCATCTCTAAAGGACTCGCTTTGATGGGCTGCCAACACGAAACAGAAACAAACACTTCTTTCCTTCAAAGGGCGAGCTGCAAATGTAAAAGAGGGGAGGAAAGAAAGTGAAGCTCTAGAAGAGCAATAAACAGCCTTCAAAAAGCTGCTGTGAAACTTCTGCCGCTGGTTGGTATTACAAATGCAGCTGTGCACACTGGTGTTATTAGCAAAACAGACAACCTCTTCACTTGCAGAACACTGCAAGGCATTACCACATTCTACAGGGAATGTGTGTTTCTCACTGGTTGGTGCTGCTTGTTTGGTACTCTAAGAAAAACTATGCTCCTACGAGCTACAAAGTTAATTAACTCCACTGAGATAATAAAACTAAATTGAAAGAGCACTCCCTGCACATGCAAGTCACGAGGACGAGTGATTATACACCACCTCTTTAACCGTCCAAAAAAAACTAGCAGTAAATTTCATAATGAGCCTAAATAAATATTTATCCCCATGTTTAAAAAGGGGGAAACTTCACACAGCAGCTTCCCTGCAGCTTCATAACCAGGGACTTTCCACAGTTCAACCATCCAGAGCGTTCGTTGCTGCCTCCCATCAAGTGGACTCAAGAGAACTGCTTGGTGTGCGACGTGCTGGGACAACCCTACCTACAGACACAAACAGGGGGACACTGGAATTAAGTGCACCACAGACATATTCACAACAGATCAAACTGAACGACCCCAACTGAGGCAAATGAAGCGTGGAATCACACTTTTCGTTTTTCTTTGGTGTTGGAAAAGCACACTAAGAGTCTCAAACACACAACACTTCACCATTATTCTGAATTCCCACATTCCCCATCAGCGTTTCTAATATTTTCAGTACTTGTTTCTCCTATTTTTTGTTGACTTTTCTTTATTTTTGTAGATTTTCTGCCCACCCCAAGCACTACCTGCTCATCTTTGGCTCCCAGCTCCCTCAGACCACAGCCAGGCCCACACTCAACGTGCCTTCCCAACACACACATTGATCCCACTACTTCTTGTCCCACCCAAAAAGCATCACAGAGGCTCTGGGAGTACAAGGCAACACTGCAGCAACTGCCAGAGGAAAAGAAAAGGGCACATCTGTGCTTAAGGACAACTTGAGCAGTATCTTTAACGCAGACACTGTTACAAAGGAAACACCTGTAGCTGAAACTCATTCAACAGTAGGAAAAAGCTCCTGTGTTTCCCCTTCCATTTTATATTTTCACTAAAGTTCTATGAATTGTCCCCACTGAAGCCAAGAGTTTGGTTTTTTGTTTTTTGGGTTTTTTTTTTTTGTAAGATTTTTAAAAGTCTCTGATGTGCTGCCCAAAAATAATTGTTCCACACAGCAAAGCTGGTAACTCATCTGGCCAAGAAACACCTGCTTAACTCAAGGGCACGCTCACAGAAACGCGAAGAAAGAAGCAGCAGATGTTGCACTGTGGGGTTTAATTCATATTCCCCCCTATTTTGTACAGGATTTCTACATATTGTGGTGCATTAGGAAGCCTCAGCTTCAGAAGTTCATTAAAATTAAATACTGGGGCTGTTTACTCACGTGCCCTGTAAACAGGAACAGCATTCCATACCATGCCCTATTTTCACCGACTGAAGCCCCACTTCAGTGTACAGAACCTATCATAAAGAATGAACGTAAGAACTTCTTTGCCATGATGTGATCTCAATTAGGAAGACACAGAATGAGTATAATCCCTACAACAACCTGAAGACTCACTGTCTCCTCTAGTGTGAGATACATCATAGCACAGTCATAGCATCACAGAATGGTTGGGTTGGAAGGGACCTCAAGGACCACGAAGCCCCTCTGCCACATGCAGGGCCACCAACCTCCACATCAAATACCAGACCAGGCTGCCCAGGGCCCCATCCAACTTGGATCTTGGACCCCTCCAAGGATGGGGCATCCACAACCCCTCTGGGCAGCCTACAGTTGATGCTTACAGTGATGATCCACTTGTTAGCTGAATTTCACAGTGCAACTTGATGATTCCAAAGCACTTAAACTATCAGGTTGTAACAATGGAATATGACTATACTTACACAATCACAGTATCATTTATCATTATGGCTATCCATTTTTAGAAGCTCCTTTTTAATTCAATTATTGCCAAGCTCCACTGAAACACGATGCAACGCAGCCAGGAAAATGTTTTAAAAGAAAAAAACACAGACAGAGCAAAGTGCATCAATTTCCTTTTCAAAATGTGTAAATGAAGATCTTTTTAGAGATCTATCCAAGCTCCACTAGTGCAAGAACATGAGTATAAACATGACTGTACTCTTCAGTGCACCCAGGTGTGCTGCCTTTTGTGATAGTTGGTTCTAGCATTTGTGTCAACTCATCCAATGGTATTCTATGAAGTTTTAATGAAACAAGAGTTCTTGGATAGCATTCCCCAGATCTCAGTTCAACAGCAGCAATAAATATGAAGTACTTTTTGCCTAAGTGGAAAACCAGTGCTCTTGAAATCATCTGTAATCACTGAGTGCACTGACAGGTGCACGTAGAGTAATCTCATTTTTCTCTCCACTGACATGGATTTGTACAACATGAATATTTCCTGATGGACCTTAGAAAAGGGACAGTCATAAAGCCACAACTACAGAAACTCAGTAGAAGGTATGAGATGGAATGTGATCACAACATGAAATGGAAGGTCCTCTGCCACATTCTCCCATACCCTGGGAGGCAAAGGTTGCCTCCGTTTGTTGCTGGCGTAAGCGTAATGGCAGCTGGCAGCCTCTGCAGCTTTCCTTGGCACAACATGACACAGAAGCTGGAAGATATGCTTTATCCTTCAGTTTAGAGCAAGCCAGCAGCTCTTCTGAGTGAACTGCCGTCAACCTGTATAGAATCAAAGTGTTTAATAAGGAAAGTAAAAGCTTTTAATCAGCACTGTTCAGGAAGAAAACCTGCCGGTGCTCAGATTAAAGTCTTTCATTACTCAAAGTGGATTCTTCTTATACTGCTGCCCACCAGCATTCAGAAAAACCCTACTAATTAATTGAAAAGTTACAAAAGGACAATTTGTTTAATCATTGCCTAGCAAATCTCTGTGGAATGCAGCAAAATGAACAAGATTCAGGTCAGTTTTCATCTGCAGCTGCTAACAAACCTTTGAGCGCTGGGAGCGGTGCTGGCAGAAAACAAGGAAGAGGATACAAAATGAACCCTGAAATTAAGTTGAGGAAAGGATCCTCTTACAACAACAGAAGGTGACATAAAGTCAGAGCAGAATTTTGTTCAAATAATATTATATCCTCTACAGTAACTTCTGTAGTTATCTTCGTATTTCCAGTTTCTCAGACTTGAAGAGGAAGTCCGGGACTAAGATAAGGAGAACCACCACCAAACAAAAATGAAAAAACAGACAGGAAGAGTGAGACAGAAGGGAGAATGAAGAGGCACTTCCTGAGCTATCTGTGGAATAAAACAAATCAGGAGATATTTTAAGAAACAAGCCATGGTAACGCCTGCCAGCTCAGACCAACTGTTCACCTCGCGGAGCAGCCAGCTCCCAAGCCCAACACCTGGCATGGAAGGAAAGCATGGAGGGAGCCTGTGGTGGCATTTCCTCACTGTGTTTCCTCAGCCCTCAGTGCAGCCCGTGACCCAGACCTGTATCACATTAATGAGATGAAAATGCATCTATATCTAATCAACCATGGAATCCATGTCACCTTTTGGCAATCCACAGCTTTCAGAGCTTACTGACACTGTGCTAAGTGCTCTGATTGATAGCTGCCTATGGTATTTTCATTTGATACTGGTTAATTCTTCTATTATGAGAGATCAACTACCACTTTGCTGCCACCTTCCATCATTCTATACGCATTTATTATATCCATCATGCCAAGCTGGAAGGTCCTAGTCAATATAATCACTCCAAATGAGTACGATAGCTTGAGTCCTTCCTTGAGCATCACACTCTCTCGACTTTCAGATATTAACAAACTCGGAGACTTCTGGAGCCAAAAGTGCACAAGTCTGGTTCCAAGCACTTGGAGCTTTGGTTCCCAGGTGTTTTGAAACAATGAGTCCCCACCAATAAGGAAAAAAGAGAAAAAAAACAGCACATTTTCTGCCAACTGTAAGCTCAATCATTTCATCGTGTACTGGTAAGAAACTCAGTCCCACAAACATATCGTGGTTTTTTTTTATTTTAAGTTTTCCAGCCTTTCACTCCTTCCAGCCATCTCAGTTATGATTGAAAGCTGTTGTTCAATTGTAAGAAAAACAGCAGATGTCTCAACAACTGACCCGGGATACTGAAAAGCCCCAACCTAAAGCATCTCTAATTAAAGTAACACTGCAGCATTGTATAAATGCATTCGACAGACCACAGACAACGTCTAAAAATGGTTTATTCTTGCTATGATGATTAGGGGGCTAAACCTGAACTCATTCTGCCAATACCAATTAATTTTATCTTTGGCCTGTTCAACATGTGTAGGCCATAATGACCACGAGAAGGCACAGGATTTAGCTGATGTTCAAAAGGCAGTATTTCACACTGTGACAAACAACCCTAAGTTACACCAACCATACGAAGCAGTTTATCAGACTAGAAGGGCAACTCCCAAAATGTTGGAGCTCATCTTCCTATCAAGATGAGAGAAATTTTCAATAGTCAGAGCCCTGTGAAGCTCTGCCATGTGGTAGATTGATGTTTGAGTCCCTGCAGTGAAGCCTTCAGGCTCTGGCTTCATTCTGGGGAAGTATTTGTTAATCTCCTTACATTTTCTGTTTTGCCTTTTTAAGTATCCGCTCTGAGGTACAACAGAACCACAAGGCAATCTCACTGGCATCCAAAATGATTAAAGCAGCCGAAATTATAGACGTATTACAGAAGATGAATCCCTTGGTCCCCCATTCAGCACAGTCTTACCTTACAAAACCTAACACAGTCCTAAAAGTAAAACCTTATCAAGACAAGGCAGCTTAAAGTAACCCATTTGCCAAGTTACCAACTAATGGTGAAGATTGGTTTAGGACTGCAAGGCACTTCCAAGGTCATCATGTCCGGACTGCAGCTGCTCTGAGGAGGTCCCACACAGAATTCCTTCCCCAAAACCAAGCTCTGCCTTATGGCGCTCAGATTCCTCCCTGACCACAGGGACCAGAACATCCCAGAACCATTCCGATTTCCATCCCTACACACTAACAGCCAATTCACAGGGGGTTGGAGCTTCATGATCCTTGAGGTTCCTTCCAACCCAGCCATTCTGTGATCTCTACTGAACTTTGTGCTGCCACTAAGATCACCAAGTCCAACCCCAATCCACCCCACTATGCCCACAGTGCACGGCTCCGGAACACCTCTAGGGACAGTGACCCCACCTCCCTGGGCAGCCATGTAGCACTGCATTATGCAACAGCACACAGTATCACTTCACCACCACGTTCTACGATGCATTTCCTTTCCCTCCAATTACATAATTATTACGTGATTATTTAAGACATCCGGTTGTCTTCCCCCTTAGTCACAGCCAAACCCTGGGCTCCCAGCACACAGCAGAAATTCTTCCAGCCTACAGCAGCATGACTACAAAGCCACCTGAGGAAGCACAACGGAAACGCGATGGAACTGAACCAGTGATGCAGTGCTTCCTGATTCTATGATTCTATGAATCCTCCCTGGAAAATGACTCCTTGTGTCATCAGAAAATCGAACCAGCATACACGTGCTTTGCATTAATGATGTTTCCATAAATAATAAATGAGTTCGTTTGGTCCCAGGATAACAATCCATGTAGAATTTCACTACTACAACGACCAAGACTGGTACTTACATTTTCTCTCCCTTTTAGCCAGTTCTCTCTCTAATAAACTCCATCTGTTTGACTCTACCCACAAAGTTTAGAGACTAAAGAAAGCATGGGATGCCCTCTGCATTAAAACCTTGCTCCTTTTACTGTGTTATTATTCACCTCTATATCTCATTATTTTCAGCTTCCAAAATGACATATGAGCAAGACACTCCTGCAATTCTACAGAACTACTCACTTCTTAGAACTAAAGTACACATCTGATACAGGATGTGCAACTGGAAACCTAATGTTTTGCAGTTTGATAGTGGAACATGTAAGTCCATCTGACTTAAACACATGAAGTTCGCTCTGTATCATCCTCATGCAGAACCCAGGAATTAATTTACAAACGTAAGTAAGGCCACAGAATATTTCTGTCGCTGTCTTTGAATCTCCCTCATTTCCTTTGCCTTACTCGAGGTGAAAGAACAAGTTCTGACACTTCCTTTGCAAGCTGTAATTCAGCTCAGTGTCTTTATCTACACTTGCTGATATCCAAGTCTGCAGTTTCCATGCCTGCAGTACACACAAGGTTAAGAGTCATGTTGCACCCATTAAGGTTTTAATTGAACTGCAATGACCAATTCCAAGAAATTTCAGACCAGGGATCTGAGATAAGACTTTTTAAAGAGAGAAGACAATTTGTGACTGCATTATTCTTGACAGCAGTGGAACCAGAACCCCATTCAGCTCTGAATTCACTAACTAAAACCCAGCTTGAAGTAATAAGCTTAAAAAGAAAGTGAAATGGAGTTCTGAGTATTACTTTTTGCATCTCAGCTATCAGAGGTGTTTTCCTGTTGGACCACTACACATTGTATCAAAGGAAACAGGCGGTAGGAGGGAAGAGGAAGGACAAACAAAAACATAAACAGGAAAACCAGTCCCAAAACTCCCATGGTACTTAAGGAAACTCTGTGAGATACTGATCAGCAAAGACTGCCTTCCTCATTCCTGCCCGACTGTCAAGATTAAATCTCCCTAAACCAAGATCCAGCCCAACTGAGAAATTCTAACCTACAGAAGAAGAAGAGTTGGGAGAAGAGCAACATCTTGTAGCTGCTCTCCAGTTGTAGCAGAAAACATCCCACGGCAGGGCAAGCTGCTTTATGACAGATACAGCAATCAGAAAGATAAATTACGTGGAAGTTGTTTCAGTGCCTATCCTATTTTTAACTGCTAACTCATTCTTTAGAAATGTAATTTTGAAAGTATTTGATATTTAGTTTAACCACTTTTACAGGATTTGAGATGAGTTCCTTAGATTAGCCTGGATCTCACAGTAGTCACAGTAGACTCTCTGTGATTGCTGATCTATCTGGCGCTGTACACATGCTTGCAACCTGCACCCTTCCCATAGTAAGGCATCGCTCAGTCTTGCCTGTTCACATAAGAAGTCACCACAACCATTACAGTTAGCCCAAGTTTGCCAGACCTGGCAGATGCATCCCGAGTTCCATAAAATCAACGTGCACTCCTCAAGTCCTGCTTCTCCTCTCTGCATTTCCAGTCTGTTAGTAACACACCCACAAAAGTCACCTTGGACTAAAATGGAAGGTCAAAGGGAACCCATCTGTAGATGTTCACTGTGTACTTGTATATCTTTAGAGAGGAAAGATAAGTGGTTTAGCAAGAGCATGTGTCCCAGGAGCACAGAAGGTCCCACCAAGCTGAAGTTTACGTGTGACCACACAGTTAGAAAAGAATATGCCAGTTCTCAGCCCAACACACAGCCTGGCTGTCAGCCACACACTCAGGCTGCAGAGTCTTGAGAAGCTGGTTTGGGAGAGCTCCCAAGGTGCCCTCCATGAATTCAAGGCTCTGAACTGGAACTCCAGCAGTTAAGCGAGTTAACCTTCTTCCCTTTCTCTGCTCAGATAGAAAACAAGGTGCTGCAGACTCTTCTGCTCACATTGTTTGAGATGATGTAAGTATCTCACTTCGTCATCTGAACCCTGCAGTTCTCAACCCTGGTGTCATTCTGTACCATGTAATTGCTCACTTGCACACACACGCTATCTGCTAGCTTTTAACACCAAGCACCAAAAACAAACCTGAAACTACTTTTGTAATTAATGACCTAAAAGCTAAGACTTTGCACCTTGATAAGAACGAGAGGTTCTTCCCCCACAAAAAAAACCCACAGTTTTCCTCTAGCAGAGAGCAAAAGGGCCAATGCCCCACGGCAGGCAGCCACTGCTCTCCACTTGGGCTGCAGGAGTGCCTTACTGCCTCATGCATCACTGCATTCTTCATCCAATGCTTGAAGCCATTACCAATGTCTAATACCATAATCAGAGGTCTGCAGTGAGTGTTAAATGTAGGTGATCTACTTTGGATGCAAACAGCAGTAGGAAGTAGCAGGGAAGGGGAACACAGATTACAGAACAGTTTCAGTAGTAAAAATTGCTCTGTATTTATCCAGAAATCAGTTAAAACTACTCTTTTCTTCCTTGCCTGGTATCTTTCATATTTAATCAATTCTGATGAGAAACATCATTGCAAAAGCACACACAGTCATTCAAATACACTGTGAGCTTAACTGCTGCCTGCTAGCTCACATTTTCTTACTAAGTATTTCAACACAGTGAAACTTATTTCTTGACTCAACAAAACCTTTTGGCCTAGTTCCCTTTTGAACTGTGCAAGGGATTCCAGATGAAGAAGAGGAGCTCTTCCCCAAGCTACATCTTTCTCAGTTCAAGTCATGCATGTGATCACTGCTGTCAGATACCTGCAGTCCTTCACCAGAAAGAAAAGAGCCAAACAAAGAAGACAGAATTGTCCACGTGTAGATCAACCACAGGACAGCCGAGAGCACAAACCCCTGTCCTCTCTGAAGAGCATTTTGTGTTTAAGCTGGGGAGCAAAGAGCACACAATGACAAGAAAATTGTTTTTCTATGATGCCCAAGAAGTGGAAGTGATACGTAGGTTTTTGCCCTATGATATGCAATATGTTGACTCGTTTTACTTCTCTTTTAAGTCTGTGGAACAAAGTCCAGATCAAACTGCAACTGTCTGTATAAAAAAAGGTGTTTTATGCACACGTGAAACATATAAAACAGTTTAAATTTGAATTCTCAGCACTTTGCTTTGGCTAAGAAACACTTCTCTTTTTCTATTTCACTCATTTTAACAGCAGTGATCTTCTAAACTGGTTACATGCAGACCCCCCAGTCCTGCAGTAACCTTCACAGAGAAGAAATACCTTTATCATTCAGCTCCCTATCTGGAATATCTGGAGCACCAAGCATTGTTCCTATATTTGTCTTTCCATTTTGGCCAGCTTTGCAAACAACAGCACATAAACATAACATTTCTCAGCAGACAGCTGCAACTTGTGCCTTCAGAAAGAAGCTTGCTTTAGAAATAGTGAGTTCCACTATACACATAAACACACAAACAATTCTAAACTTTGGTCTTTTACACATCTTTGATAGAGAATCACCAAGAAACAAATCCAAAAGTTTCCACAGAGTGCAGAATTAGGAGGGAGGTTCTGAAGTTTTTCTTACTTCTAAAGATAGTTCTAGTTAACACTAAATGATTAACATATTCTACTATTTCAGCTTAAGTAGCAATTATAATGAAACAAATGTTGTGCTGCATTACATAACACAAAAGGTATGCAAGTCAAATCAGCTATTACTTTGCATTTTCCCACTTGCAGTCAGTCAGTGCTCATAACACAAGACCAACATTCCTCACCCCTTTAAATGATCTGAGATTTCTAGATGCTCCAGGCATTTCTGTATCTAAATCACACCACAATTACGCTCGCAGCCAATTTCTCCCGGTCGTACAAGGTAAGCTGAACTACAGGAAGCAGTCTGCAGCAAACTGTCCACAACGCTGCAGCAGATACAAAAATCAGCTCCTTTTCCACAGGGCCATTTCAACAAAAAATAAAAGCGAATGCTCCCACCCCTACCTGAACAACCAGAACCGAGCTACTCACCATTCACCGCCGTGGGAAACTGAGCCATCATGGTCCTGAAAGTGCCTTGCTAGCTTTCAGCCATCTGCAAAATAAAAACATGGTGCCATTAATAATGCAACAAGGGCAAAACGTCGCCGCGCGCTCCTGCTGAGCAGGGGAACGTCTGTCCCCTTCAGCTCCCACTTCCGACAGCAGACAATGCAGGGCTTCACACTGCTGCTGAACAAGCTGAATTTACATTCGGGAGGGGGTGGGGATTTTTTTATTATTATTAATTTTTTTTTTTTGCTTGCAGTCTTGAACCTAGTGGCATATTTTTAAAGGAAAACAGTGCCGACTGTTTAGCAGCTCCTGCATAAAGCACACAAACAGCTGCCTCAGGGCATACAGAGTGGGGTGCAGCACTCTCTTGGCAAGGGGAGGGCCTGCATACCCTAAGTGTGCTCCCTGGTGTTACTTGTGTCTATCACTAAAAAGTTCACCTGCAGCTCTGTATGGAATGCTTCTGCTGAGAAAAGAGGAGAAACAACCACTGTTCAAACTCACCCATTCCTAAAGTGATTTACAAAGAGAACGCTCTGACAGGATGCACTCTGGAAAAAGAACTGCCCTAATAAAAATCACAGAACGGCCCGGGTTGCAAAGGCCCACAGTGCTCATCCACTTCCAACCCCCTGCTGTGTGCAGGGTCACCAACCAGCAGCCCAGGCTGCCCAGAGCCACATCCAGCCTGGCCTTGAATGCCTGCAGGGATGGGGCATCCACAGCCTCCTTGGGCAACCTGTTCCAGTGCCTCACCACCCTCAGTGAGAAACTTCCTCCTAAGATCCAACCTAAACCTCTCCTTGCCTCAGTTTAAAACCATTCCCCCTTGTCCTACCACTATCCACCCTCATAAACAGTCCTTCTCCCTCCTGTTTATAAGCTCAAGTACTGGAAGGGCACAGTGAGGTCTCTCTGTAGCCTTCACTTCTCCAAGCTAAACAATCCCACTTCTCTCAACCTTTCTTCATAGGGGAGATGCGCCAGCCCTCTGATCATCCTAATGGCCCTAACTTGCAGTTTCCTTTCCATCAGCAATGCATCTCAACCCCATGCCGCCCTGCCCCCAAGGAAACTGCTGCACATCCCATCCCAAAACTCACACAGCTGGAAAGAAAGCGTTCCAGATCTGCTGCTGGATAGAAGAGAATATTTGTGCCTATTGCACATTCCTGCATGGGTCCAATGTTAACAACCCTGCCTCTGTATATTTACACACCATTATTTTTAAATCCACTTTAATACCTATTATTCATATGCTTATACACCCTGAAAATGCCATGTAAAATCAGGTGACTGGGATGGGATGTCATCCATTCATTCTCACTGGGTCACCTGTAAACATCAGAGCCATGTGTGCACTGGGCTTCCCCAAAATGAGCCAAGAAGAGCACTGCATCCAAACTTAACTCATCTGCATTGCTCATATAACTGCCCAGTGAGGGAAGAACAACATATCCATATCTTAAATGTAACACATTACAGAGCAGTTTCATTAGGAGACTTGAAAATAGCCACCAATGTCAGGTATGCTAATGATACTGCTGTGCAATGTGTTCTATGCAGACAAACAGATGCATACATATCACAGCTATATCGTGTCATTTATGTAGGATATATGTAGGATACACACCTGTGTATGTGTGCACACATACAGAATACACACACACATGTACGTAAATAGAAACAGCAGACGAGTCCAAATGATCTCTCAGGGTGACATTAGGCATCAGCTGCAGAAAGATGAAAAAAGGAAGCCTGGATCTATTCCAAGAGAGGAATTCTAAAATGAATTTGGGTATTTTTAGGTTGCTTGCAGCAACCTCTCCTAGGCTCTACAAGCAAGAGACACTTGAGATCTATGAATAGCTCTCCTGACAAATGCTTCCAGTGTTATTAAACATTGCTACAGCATGCCTTGCTGCAGAAGCTGTTCTGCCAGGAGGGCCAGGAGAGAACCTGAAGGCAGGAGAGCAGCGGGATGCTGAGCAACACCCCCAGGAGCAGCAGAGCAAAGCACAACACAGCAACGTAGATTCATTCCTAAAGCCCAGAAATCTCAAGATACATTTTTCAAGTCAGCTACGGAGGAGTCAGCCTTTGCAGTTCTTGGGTCTGATGAAGCATGTGACTGGCTCGTGTACACTGAGCTCCCTACACTCTCCCACAGCTGTGAGTGGGAAAAGCAAGCTGGATTGCTAACGAGCTCAAATGAACAAAGCTTCTCTGCCCTGTTCTGATGCTCCTGGAGTCTCAGCTATACCTTAAAAATCAACCTTAACTGATAATTGTCACTTTGAGACAGCAGGCCTGCAGTAGGCGCTTCCACGTGCACTTGTGGATGACGATCAGTAGCCTGAACAGACCACAAAGACGAGGAAACAGCCATTATAACCAGAACACCCCACAGAAGATTCATTTCTGCAAAACATTACAGAAGAAGTCTTGGTGAATTCATTTCTCAGCTCCCATCAATGCCAGGAACAGCACAAAATCCAGCCTGCCACCCAGCAGCTTCAGGTGTCCCACTGACCACCAGAGACAACACAAAGTCCTTCTGCCATTTAGGGGGAAAACATGAAAGCTTGGATGCTATATTTAAAGGGTAGAACCATCCGTTCTTGTAAACAAATTCTCAGTGCTTCAAGCACTTGTTAATTGTTTGAGATGTGCCAAAGCGCAGCTTCTGCTCCCTTCCTCCATGATGGGATGGGATGGGATGGGATGGGATGGGATGG